>NC_141693.1:1414907564-1415589473 GCF_964263255.1 Lissotriton vulgaris
CCCTCCAACTCTGGGGTGGCGGACAGACGCAGGTCCGTCCGCCATCATAATGACCCCCAAAGTACCTTGGATGCGTCGCGCACACAAACAAAAAGGGCAGCAGGGAAGGTGATGCATCGGTTCCTTACACTCAGGGATGGTGATGTGTTGGTTCCTTGCTCCGGGGTAGGTGATGCATCGGTTACTTACTGCTGTGCACGGAGGTGGTGCTTCAGTTCCTTATGGGAGATGAGGTGATGAGTCGGTTTCTTACTGCGTGGGGAGGTGATGCGTCGGTTTCTTACTGCGTCCCCCAATGATGTGACAGACTTTGCTCATCGATGCGATGTGACGATCCGGGACGATGTGTTGGTTCTTTCAGCGGCACAGCAGGGCTTACGTCGGAATCGGTGCAGTGATCTCGGACTTCGGAGATCGATGCACTCGATGCAGCGCTGCAACAATTTCTTCAGTGATGCTTCAGAAACAGGTGCAGATGCGTCATGATTCTCATTGTTGCATTGCTTTTCCAGCTCCCACGAGCCAGAACAACCTCCAGAGGCCCAGAACAGCTACAGGCACCTATTGGCAGGTCAGAACTCCCATCGAGGAAGTTTAGGGGAGCTGGGGGTGAAGTATTTTTGTCCCTGAGACTTCAGAACAGGAGGCAACCTCAGTTTCAAGCCTTTGGAGATCTTCCCGTAGCAAGGGACACAGCAAACAGCAAAGTCCTTTTCCCTTTCCTTGGCAGAAAATAGCCACTGCAGGCCAACCCCGGACAGCAAACAGAACAGGGTCAGTATTCCTCCTCAGTTTCTCCAGCTCTTCTCCTTAGTAAAGGTTCCTCTTGAATTCCCAGAAGTGATCTAAAAGGCTGGGGTATGGGCCCCTCTTTTTATACAGTACATCTCTTTGTTCTTTCCTCGCTCAGGGCTCTGAACCGAGTCCAAACCAGTTCTGGGGGGCACTTTGCAAGTACACAACAACCTACATTGTCAGTGTGAGCCATGGCACCAAACACACCAGAGGGGGGTGGATCATCATTGTGGAAGGCAGGCACGGCCCTATTAAGGTGGAGGTGCTACTCCTGCCACCACTTCAAATGCAGACCAGGCCTATTCAGCCTAGCGCTGACTCATCCAGACTCTCTGGTGCCACTGCACATCCCCTGCCCCTGTAACTCCACATCCTAGCAGAAGCACACTGGATGGCTAAGCAAGAAAATACCTACTTTCTACAAGTGGTATTTTCAAACACATAATGTAATAACCACACCCACTAAAAGATGAATTTTAACATTCTTAGTTCAGGCATACTAAACGTTATTTTCCTATCTGGTTCCTAGGGGGAGTTATGCTTATAAGATGTTATAAGGAAACTCCCCATTCTATCCTCAGGGAACAGATAGTCTTACAATAGTGAAAAACTAAATTGGCTGTATTTCACTATCAGGACATGCCACACACATCAGGGCATGTCCTACCTTTCACATACACTGCACCCTGCCCACAGGAGTAGCTTGGGTCTACCTTAGGAATGACTAACATGTAAGAAAAGGGAAGGTTATGGCCTTGGCAAGTGTGTGCACTTGCCAAGTTGACATTTCAGTACCAGACTGCACATAGGCTCTGCAATTGCAGGCCTGAGTTACATTTAAATGCTGCTTATGTGGATGGCAAAATCAGTGCTACAAGCCCACTAGCAGCATTTGATTTACAGGCCCTGGGCACACACAGTGCACTCTACTAGGGACTGACTACTAGTAAATCAAATCAGACAATTTACAGGGAAAGCATATGCACTTTAGCATTGATCAGCAGTGGTAAAGTGATAAAGTGCCCAGAGTCATAAAACCAACAAAAACAGATCAGAAATAGAAGGCCACAAAGCAAAGCATCTTGGGAAAACCCGCTGTAAAAGCCAGGTCTAACAGACCTCTACTTGAAAAGAGGTAATAGCCGAGCTATTCAATTATAAATGGCAGATCCCCAGCCAGGTCAGCTCTCCCACTCATAGCCTGGAGATTGTGCAATGTTCTTCAAGGCTCTGATGGTGGCATATATGGTCAGCCAGGTGTTTTAGCAGGTGTGAATGAGTTTGCACCCTAGCCCAGAAGAAGGAACTGTAGCATTATTTTACCCATATTGCTTGGAACACGTTTACCGATACCTCCTATCATAAATACTTAAATGGTTATTCAAAATTCTGATTTCATCTTTTCAATAATTTTCATAATGGTCACTAACATAAAAACTGCTGATAATGATTTATGTGAGTAGTTGTAGAATTATAAATGTGGAATATTCTGCTGCAGGGCTCTTGGCTGGTAATGCAGCATCTATGCTACTTTAGAAATGTTTACAATGGTGAATTTAGCCGTATTGTTAACAGACCGAAAAACTGCACTTATGTTACTAACTAGGGTGGGGCTGTATATTACTGATAGTTTGCAATACGCTGACAATCTAATACATAATTAGGCAAGACTAACAGTAGTGGGGCTTCATTGGATTTAACTTATCCTAGCACATGTAGCTGAAACTTGTTTAGAATGTTTAACACCACAGTACACTTCCAAAATCCACATGTCCAATATGAAACAAGTATTGGCAAAGCCAATTGGTCTCACCTTTGCTATCCAGCATCAATCTATTGGCATTGACATTTTTTGGTATTCCACAGATGGCCATCAGCATATGCACATGTGCAGCAGCTATCTGTGGAAAACGGAAAAAGGAATTTGGCACAGCCAATATGTCAATAACAGTTAGCAAAGGAAAGACCTATTGGCTTTGCCAATGCTTGTTTAATTTACTGATCTAAAATGGCCATTGGGTATGTTGTAAGGGTAAAGAGAAATTGCCTCTGGAGCATCATGGTGTAGTCAAAAGCACAAGCACGCACACTGCAGTCATCTTGGAACAGCAAAAAAGGATTTGTTCACAATCCCAAAATGATTGCCACATGCATGCACATGCCTATATCATGAACTCCGGGATGCATTTCACTATTTTTGTATTTATCATTACAGCACAGGGACAAAAATTTTAGAAGGGCAAATAAAAATATCTACATGAGCACTTACAAAAATAAGCAAGTGGCTCTGTTGTGGCCTCAGCATCAACAAATTCTAACATTGAATGGAGAAAATAGCAAAAGCTACAGGGAAGTCCAGCCCACTGGTGTTGCACCCATTGAGGATAGGCAGGCATGTTGGTATGGGTCCCTAGATGGTTCTCCAGGCAAAATGATTGTAGAAAGTTTCTAAGCACCCACTTTTAGAGATATGGTTACGAGGAGTACACTTTCATGCCGCCAAGGGCTCCAGGACCTCAGGAACAGGACTGGGGGTCAAGGTTCACTCCAGGGAAGTCACCAGCAGAGTCCAGGTAAAATGGTCATCTGGGCTTTGTAGGAAAGTGGGCTTCTTGCAGGTTTTTTGTCCTCTGTTAAGGCAGTAAGCCAACTAACCCTTGGAGTCCTCCTCTTTGTCCTGGGTACAAATGGGAGCAGGTTCAGCCCTTATGATTCTTCTCACAGGTCTCAACAGTAGCTGGATTTCTTTTTCAGTCTTCCACAAATCCAGCAGTGTTCTGAAGAGGGTGACCAGAGGTGCCAGTTTTATACCTGGTTTTAGCATGTGTGTGTCTGACCCCTCCCTAACTAAAAGGAAAAAAGTTCCCAGAAGTAACTCTACCCACCTTTGCAGCAGGTCATGTGTGCCCTACTGCAAACAATACCACTGTGTCCCTCTCTACCTAACTCCAACATGGCAGAACCTTGTGCAGAGTGTCTGTGTCCACCTTAGAGGTGTCACCAGAGAAATGAGCAAATCCAACCCCGTGTTCACTAACAACTGGTTCTGGGGACATCTCCTCTCCCACTGGGGTTGGTACCTGGCTGGCTAGAAAGGCGAAGGGAGGCAGGCCCAGGTATGAGCTACATCTGCCAGTGACAGGATAGGCATCCTTTGAAGATATACTGGGAGCTGCGCACAGCCACCGGGCCATCCTGTCAAGAGAAGGTCAACTTCTCCTCCACACTCAAGACCTTTTTCTCAACTCTGGGTGCCTATTCACACCTCGTCAAGAAGCTATTCAGCTCCTGGATGACAGTTGGAAGCTCAGGCAAAAGGGCTTATAGAGGCTTTAGGCAGGTTAAAGATGACTTTTTAAAAGTGCATGTTGTAAAATATTTTTTTGAAATCTGACTGTATTGGATTTGGAATACATCTTTGTGTTTGTTTCTTTAGTGGTGCTTCCATCCCCCTCAACCAATAACCCAATTTCTTACAATCAGTATCAGGGAGAACCATCAAAGTCACAATATTAACTTGTGCCTAACACTCTGTTAGCCTGGCAAAAAAAAAGTCAGGCTTAACTTAGATGCAATGTGTAAAGGATTTTTGCAGCCTACAAACCATAATAAAGTGAAAACACAACACAAGAAAAATCCCAAACCAATTTAGAAAACTAGAGTAAAATTAAATACATTATTTGATACTAAAACAACCTAAACCCAACCACTAGAACCGGAGATATGCAAATTAAAACAATTAAGGTAAGTATAGCACCAAAAAATACAAAGTACCACTCACAGTCATCTGGTGGCACTAAAATGGGGGAAAAGCCACAGGTGCAGGCCAGCTGGGATGGAGTGCGGTTCGGATATAGGGACGATGCTAGTCAGGGACCAGGTTAGTCTGGGTGAGAAGTTACCTTCAAAGTATGTTTGCATTTAAAAAGTCTGCAAGGAGAAGACTGAGCGTTTCACACGGGTGTTGCTGTATCGCAAACAGCTGGCCCGTCATCGCGGATGGTCGTTGAAGTATCTTTGGATTGGTGGCTGTCACTAGTGTTGTTGCTGTAGTGCAAACTGTAGATTTTGCTTGGCTGGTCATCGGTGGAGGTCACTATCAGTGTGAAGGGAAGGTCTTACCAGAAGTTTGCATTACCTGGTCATCATAGAAGGCAGAGTCATGAACGGATCCATTCGCAGTCATGAGGAGCCCAAACATCAGGATTTCACCTTTTCTTTAAGAGGAGTACACTCTGATACCAGCCAAGGGTCTAAGGAGGCATTTCCTGTGAATTAGGATTCACTCCAGCAGAGGCCCGCAGGGCTCAGGCAGGTCCAGTTGCAGGTCCAGGTAGGTTCAAGCGCAGCGGGTCAGCTGGACAGTTGCCAGAAGGCCGTTGAAGCTTATTGTGTCCCTGTAGCTCACACTGGATGCCAGAAACTGACGCTTGGGTTCACTCTGGTTAGCCTGGGATAAAGGCAAACAGGTCCAGGCTTCCTTATCAGACAGCAAGGCACTCCTTCAAACATCAGGGCAGGCCTCTGAAAGTAGTGCAATCTTTCTTCTGTAACTTCGACAGGTCCAGGGTTGGTCTGAAGAGTGACTCTGGAGGTCCAATAATACCTGGTGCCAGCTCTGGAAAGGTCTTCCCCTGTGAGGGCTCCAAACAGCAGAGTAGGTATGGTGACAGATTCCTTTGTGTGTGCATAAGGCAAACCCCTATGAAATGTGTGAGTGGGGATAGGTATAGCCTCTCCCAGTCTTCCTGTCAAGATGGCCCATCCTCTCCACATCCTCTTTGTGTTACTGTCTGAAAGCAATGCACAGACTCCAGCAGACCATTTACAGTCGTGTGACCCAGGACAATGGCAGAAGTCACTAATGGTTGGGACAAGAAAATAACAACTTTCTAAAAGTGGCATTTGCAGAATTGTGACTTACAATCTGACTTTACCATTAAAGAGAATTTTAAATTACTATTCATTTGAGCGTAAACAACATATCTCTTCTGCTCTCAATCCAAAGTTATCACTTATTAAATGTAATAAGGTAACCCATTATAAGTCAACAGGAGATGTAGGCCTTACAACAGTGAAATACTACTTTAGGAATTTTTCACTGCTAAGATATGTGAAACATAAAAACACGTCTGAATTTTTAAATACAATGCACCATGCCCGGTGAGCCGTTAGGGCCTACCTTAAAGGTTACTTATAAGTATTAAAAAATAAGGTTCAACTCTGGCAAGAGGTTTTTTTTTGCTAGGTTGAAAAGACAGTTTGCAGCAGGCTTGCGGGTAGCATTTAATCTAGAGGCCCTGGGTGCATGTAGTGCCATTTACTAGGGATTTACAAGTAAATTAAATGTGCCATTTGATGTGGTCCAATTTTACTATGTTTGAAGGGGGAGAAAGAAAAGGCCCTTTAGCACTGGTTAGAGGTGGTGAAGTGCACAGATTACTAATGCCTTGTAAAACAAAGTCAGCAAAACAGGAAGAGTGAAGGGAAATTATCTGAGGGAATACCACTCCAAGGATGTCAGTTTTAACAATATGTTAAAAAGTCCAAGATAGACATTTTTATCTAGTTCCTAAGGCAGAGATAACTTTATTTAATGTAAATATTAACTCCCAGTGCTTTCCTATGGAACAGCTAATTGTGCTACAATGCAAATAGATTTTAAGGCATTGTCACCACAAAAACATATTTAACATTTAGCTTTATGTGTTCTGCTTACATATCAAGCACCCTGCCTTATGACCACCCAAAGATTGCCTAGGGGTGACGTATTAATATTTAAAATGAGGGTGTACGCCGGTCAAATGTGGTTATTTTGACATGTCGAATTCAAACCTGCACAGCCAAGTTACCGGTGGCAGGTCTGCAGTCATTTTTTGCCGCCCGCCCGCAGAGGAAAATGAAAAATAAAATGATAATAAACCCCGAGTCTTTGGGGGCGGGACCATCATGATGAGTGCTGCAAGGAGGACAAGGCGGAAGAGTGGTAGGCATTGCCGTCAGTGTGCATGTTGGTTTGGCCGCCCGTTATAGGGTGATCTAACTGGCATCTCTCCAAGCAAGCTGCATTACTGGTTGGAGAACAACAGCAGGCACATGCTCCCAGCTCCCGATGGAGTGAAAAACCAGCCCATTCTGCCCAATCCTGATATGTTGCTCTCATGGGTATTACTTCTATAAGGACAGCACCTGGATTGGCCGTAGGGGAGCATCAGCCTCTGACCAGAGGGGAAGAAGAGCGGCGAGCAGCAGGTACATTCTTTTGGTTTATTTGTTTTGCTACTACCCCTCCCCCCCACACCTCCACACTGACCCACTACTTGTTCCCAACACAAGTTGCTACTGGGAGTATAGCCATATTTTACGGGTCAGAACACGTGCACGGGGGCCTGGTTAGCACAGTCCCCGTGCATATTGCACCAGTCAAGCATCAGTCCAAAAACAATGGAGGGGATCATGTAAAAGAAGCATTTTCTTACACCATATATATTTCGAGTTAATGCAGAGCAACACAGTAATCAAACAAGTCTACATGTGTGCACGGCTACTATCTTGGTTAGCTCTATCACGGTAGGGAAATGGAAAAAAGAGCTTCATGGAACACTATTGAGTGCTGAGCATTAAGTTTAGTGACACTTAAAGAAGAGACCAATAATGGTGCCCTGAACACACTGTCTTGTGGCAAATTCTCACTTTACCGTGACCTTGATAATCAGTAGTGAATACAGAAACACCTAATGCACATGTGCTTAGCAAATTTTCTTGCCTGCCTCACCTCTGCTAGAGGAAGTAGTCTGCAGTGCAGAAATGATAAGTGGGGACACATATATATTAATTCTGGCTTGATGGCTCAGTGAGTTCAATACATACCAGCGACATCTGCTGTGACATCATAAGGTCATAAGTTTGAATCCAGGCAAGACCAACTTAGGCTTCCATCTTTCCGAGGTCTGGGCATTTAGTGCCTTTAAATTAGTCATAGTAACCCCTGTTGTTTACAGGAGTCAAAGATGGCTCCCCTGCTCTTTAAAGAACGTTCACTGTACCAATACAGTAGGTAAAGAACCTGCAGATGTGTCCATATGTTGCTTTTTATCACACAAAATCGTTCAATCAAAGCAAGGATAGTGTAGTAATGAGAAATATTGACTTTCTTGTAACTTTAATGAATGCAGGACGTGTCATATGAACTCGCTGTACTCTTATGTCTTTGCTTGAAACTTCCCAGACAGTGGGGATAGTTAAGTAAGTAAATAACGATCATCACTGAACTTGCGTTGTCTCAGTCGTCTATTTGATCATGGGTACTTGGAAGCCAACAAAGACAACCACGAGGCAGTGACAGGCCCTGCCTAATTGCACCATTTACCATATGCGGTTCCCTTCATTGTATATTAATTTCCGGATAATGAATCATTAAGTCCTCTTAATAGTCGCGTGATGGCCCTTTGAGGATGGCGCTGCATCTGCCTCGCAATAAAAGATGTAGTTACTTCATCGTCCCTAAGTGGACTTGGATGGGACCACTCTACCAACACCACTGGGACTTCTCAGCTACGCGGCACCTCGAGCACTGCACCTTTTTCTAATACATTGGAGTGAAGAGAAGCAACAAACTAGCAAAGACTCTTTGTAACCCAAGTTATGAATTTAAAAGTTTATAATATTCATATATGGTGCTAAGAAAAGAATTAATGAGCACATTTCAGAGAAAAGGCAAATTCTTGTGTCCACAAAAAAAAACCTTTTAATATAGTGAATGGGCGAATGAAATACTTTCTGACGTGCAAATTAAATGTGTTCATCTTCAAGGAGAAAAGCCTCGGAACTAATTCATTCTGTATTCACAGATGTGTAGGTCTTCCCAGAGTATAAGGTAGAGACACGCACTGGAGAGAGAAGGTCTGTAAAGTACAAATGTAACGTTCCTGGCATAAAACATGTCCACTGCTCATCAGAACAGTCCAGTGAACTAAAGGGAGACGTTTATGTGAAAAGATTGTGGAGAGTTGACCATCATAGTTGGTCTGTACAGGGTCTTAGTCCTTCCTTCCAGGCTACCAGAGATGTGCTTCACAGTCTACTGTCACACTCGGGGATATTCTTCAGCTCCTGCGTAGCCTTGGTTTTTGCATGACAATTTCTACAAAGTTAATCACCTTGCCCAATTCTCACTGTCTAATAAGGAAATTAGATTTAGGGACTAATGTGGCCATTGTGCCCCAAACGCACCAATCAGGAACTTGCCTTTATTTCTGGTCAGTGGGATGGGTAGGTAGCAAAGGCCAGGAAATATCTTTAGGGGGTTATTTAGAGTTTGAAGATGCAGGATTTACATTATAAATAGATTGGACGGGACAACCCGCAGGTATCAGCGAAACCTTAAATAACTCACTAAATTTATCCAAAATCTCATATCCCATCCATTCCATCCTGATTTAGGAAATTGTGAAGTGACTTAGCTGAACTACAATTAAACTGAATTCTCTCAACCTGTATTTCAGTTGCAGCTCACAACTATGGTAAAGAGGGTATGAAAGGAGAGATAAGTTGGGTCGGCTCAGCAGGCATCTATTCCCATAACATTCACACAATATCTACACAAAAGTTCAACAACCTAAACTATTCCTTCAAGGAGGTATTAAAATATTAACATTTTGCGACTGGAATTCAGTTGCAAAACATTACCACATGCAACTGCGATTCTATATGTGGAAGGGACACCCTAAACATGCCACAAATACGGAAATGTAAAACTCAATTGTGATTTATTAACAAGTTACTGAATAGTAGTTTGCCTACTGTTCATTACAACACAAATTTTTGCAGTTCAAAATGCTAGATTCTGAGAATTTGGTTGTTTGCAACTTCCTAAAAAGTTATGTACATGTGGCCCGTATAACCTTGTGCCTAAAAAAATGAATGTGACCGTGCGTAATATAGCTGATGCTTTAAGCAAAGCACTCCAAAACCCCTTAGAGTCTAGTTCACGTTATATAAAAATGTTTAAATAAATATTCCATCACTAATCCCGGAATGTACAGTAAGAACTCGCGGAGTTACATGAAAACTCTGGGCGATTCCGCGGAGTTCAGCGAACGGACGCACAGAGGCATGTTGTCCTGCTTCTGCTGTATTTTAGCACAGGAGCTCCTTCCATGCTGAATAATCAGTGCAAAAGGCACCATGCAATGTGCCAGAAGGCTCTGCTTCTCAAGTTGATTTTGCTGCCACTGGAGTGGATTTTCTACTTGAGTGGTAGCTTTCAGATCATGAGCGGACACAACCGCCCACGTTGCAAAAATCTCACTGGGTGCCCAAAAATCGCAGTAGGGGAGACAAATATTGCTCATTCTCGTCAACTTATCATTGGTGAGCTGTACTCCTAAAAATATCTGTCACGCGGTGGATGGCGGAATTTGGGCAGAACTCCATGGGGCATATTACCAAGGGACTTATCGCCGCTTTAGCTGGAATTTTTCCCGCTAAAGCGGCGATAATTTTATCGCCCTGTTACCTAGCTGTCGCTAACACCAGTTAGCGACAGCTAGTAGGAGATAGCGATCATCTTGGGGCCCACTTTGCATGAAAGCGATATTTATCGCTAATGACATGCAAAGTGGGCGTGCCAAGATGTTAGCGACTGGAAACAGTCGCTAACATCGCTATCTCCTATTACCTACTTTTGGAAATATTTGCGCTAAGCGCGATTATCTCCAAAAGCTAACGCCTGCCCAGAGCATTTCTTAGCCATGTTATCCAATGGTAGGTGAATAACATGGCTAAGAACATTAGCTCGATAATGCATGAATATCGGTGACTTTTCAGCGATATTCATGCATTTCGGCCGATTTTTATCGCTTTTGTGATAAACCTTGATAATAGCAAGGTTTATCGGCGATAAAAATTGGCGGAGCTCGACGATAATAATATTGCCGCTAAGCCAACATAGCGATAATTATCGCTGGTTGTTGGTAATATGCCCCCATGTTTCGCCAACTCCGCCGGCAAAGCACTTTTTGACGGGCGATGTGTTCACTGGTGAAAGGAAGTCATCCGAATGCAAAGTTTCCTCGCTTTTGTTTTATTGTGAGCTTCTGCAAGCTGTCGGAGACCAGGCATAGTGTTAGTTTGCTTGAGTCAAAAACTTCAGTAGCCACAGGGCTTAGTGTGAATTTTCAAACTTAGCAGCTCTTTTGGTTATGATAAGAATCCTGCCTCTTTTTGATTTCGTATCTTGTTAGATGCTGGTTTAAACTCATTTCATATCGTGTTTTGTGTCAAATGAGCCATGACATTTTATAATTGTTTTTGCTGAGTCTGATCTTGAAGGACTCTCAAAAGACGCATGGTGACTGTCAAGATACAGAGCAAAGAGACGAGATCTGCGGTATTTCTTAAGAAGCCGCAGAAACAGTCCAGTGCCACTTACATGATCGATTCATTCATACCCCATTGCACAGGATCAGTGCTGAGCCATATAGGTAACAGTATAGAGGAATTTCGACAATAGGCACTGTTTACCAGGACCTGTAGGCTGCACTTTCATCTATTTCTTACATTGGATACGGTTACTGGCATATATAATAAATTAAGTGTTTACTCTCTAGCCTACCTAACTTGGCCTTTCCCAATGTAGCTGACCAGCAGGATTAAAATAATTTTCTGTCATGTTTACTTCATAATAATTTTACACACAATTTAGTGTAAGAGGTTCCCAGGGAATGTAGATAGTGTATGCTGTGTATACATAAAATGTAAGGGTGAAGAAATGGACCCTGACAGCACACTATTTTATCATAATAAGTAAGTCCAGTGGACTTTTTAATATTTGGTCTTAAAGAAATGCGGCGAGCCATTTCGAGTCCTGATGATGTGTACGAGTCCCTACCGGGTCACTCTTCCTATGTTACAGAGTAGCCTATTAGGATGAGGACCAGAGAAGCTCTTACCTGCTCGACGCTGCCACGCCGCCACCGCCAGGAGTCATTTCTGGGGCAAAACAGACACCAGGAACAGAGCCGCCACCGCCGAGAGTCAGCAAACACCAAGACTACACGCGCCCGATTCCCGGCAGGCAACGCGGCGGCGCGCTCACCAACGACGCGAGGGCGCCAGGAGGCGCACAAAAGCGACTCTGATACCCGCTGCGCGGGACGCCCGGGGCGAAGCCCGGGCAAAGGGCGGGCCCTCTACGGCCCTCATCGGCAGGAGGAGGCAGCGGCAGGGCCCCACCCCCTGGACCATCAGAGACGCGTCTATAAGTAAGACTTTGTTGCTGTATTGTTTGCGAACTGTGTGATATTGAAATGGCGACAAAAAAGAAACCTGCTGCGCTGCCCGCAAATACTATGGATAATTATGTTGTGCAAACAGTAAAGAAAATAAATGAACAAAGGAGGGAATCACTTGGGCTAAGCCAGTCACCAGATTTACGCAGGTTAAGCCCTACTATACCCCTGTCAGCTGAGGACAGCCCCTTCGTGCTGGTGGAAAACAGGGTCTCACCAAATGTATCACCTAGGATTGAGACTGATAGCCAGCCACTGATTACGTTAGCATCTCCCGTCACTCTGGATGTAGACTCTGATAACGTTACTGATTCAGACCCAGAAACTGTATCTGGTCCTGTGGAGGATGATCTACCACTAACTGAGCTTACACCACGGCCGGTGCGCGCCTGCGTGAAGAACCAACGGAAACAGGGCGGCCAAAGGCCAAGAGTGAAAAGGAAAAGAACATTATCCCCAGGCCCCTCTAGAGCTCCACAAAAGGCTGTAGGGGAAGGGATTATAAGAAACAAAGGAGATGATGAAATGTTTACTAAACTGCTTGAGGTTGTAGAGGGTAAACTTTTTGAAATTGTAAAACCTCTGATCTCCAAAATAGATAAATTACAGGCAGAAGTAAAACGACTTGGAGGTGTGCAAACAAAGTTGACGGAGGAAATAGGTAGTCTTAATACTCTACTAACAATAAGAGATACTACCGCAAGGGTTAATCAAGCCGGGGAAGGGCCATCTGGTGTGCCGACTAATGTAGTGCATATGCCGGCCCCGAAAGTTAATCACAATATTGCAACTACAGTAGAGTGTCCATTGATAGAAAACTTACCCCAAGCACAAGTCCACGGAACAGACCCCCTGCAGTTTATTGAGGAAGCCTCACCTGTCGTTCTGGTGTTAGCTAATGTACCCCTGCTGGATGACGGTATTACCGAGTCATCCAGCTCTTTGTGTAGTAAGGCCCTACACTGGCTCTCTGGTAATATGAGGTTAGCGCCTGGCGGGACACAGCAACTGGCGCATGATATCAAATCAGCTAAACGTGTTCCCTGGATAGGGAATCGCCCCAAAAGATTTAAAGGGGACTGTGTGGTGGTAACGTTTGCCCACCCCGACGTACTTCCTAATGTCCTAACACATATTCTCCCACCTCAGCGTAGAAGAGGTACGGTGGTACCCCTAACATTAAAATTCTTCTATGGGGAACAGCAAAATGTAACTCTACCGAAAACACCAGCACTAGGTTGGGATAACCACTTGAATATGCATAATCGCTGGGCATCCCCCCTAGTACCAAGCACGCTATTACACAATAGATATGATGCCTTGTCTGGTCTTAATAATTGCGATTGACAAGAGGTCAGACATGAGCTTGCTGAAGTGGGTGCAGGATTTGATTTACATCAGTCCCCAAGTACTACTGGTAGTATACAGCCTAAGTATATGGGTCCATCTTGCAATACCTTAGAGGGGGCATCAACATCTCGCCTTATTGCCAGTTGGAATATCGCAGGACTAGCCTCTAAACTAGAAGTATTGGGGTGGTTAGAACTTATTAGAACATTTGATATCATATGTTTACAAGAGACCTGGTGTCTAAATTTTAAGGGCCTTGATGGTTTTGTAGCATACGAGTTACCAGCAACGGCTACTACCTCAGGGAGGGCTAAAGGTGGTTTGCTAATTCTGACCTCTGTGAAAATGCGAATAAGGGTGAAGGAGCATATCACTGTGGGCAATAATTCCCAACTGCTGTGGCTAGCTGATGAGGCAGACAAAAACATTCTGTTGATTAATATGTATAATAATGTTTTTGATGCCAGCAGATACACGGTCATTTTAGAATTAGACATCGCAATCAAACAATTGATGAAAGCTTCCAATACAGTTTTTGAGTTCATATATGTTGGAGATTTTAACATTTCTGTTTGTCCTCTCTCTAACCATAAGTTGTGTGGTACTTTGAACCGTGTTGGAGAGCCAGCTACGCATTTCCAACACAATACATATGGAGAAACTTTGAACTCCTTCCTATTAGACTATGATTTGGAGATCCTAGAGATTGAGCAGGACGGGAAGGGTGATAGTTTGCCAACTTTTGTGGGGAGAGGGGCAAACACTGTAATTGATTTTATTTGCATGTCTTCCGAATTAGCTCATTTTAGCTCTGATGTCAAGGTTGTTGATTACTTGGTTAGTGACCATAATTGTCTTGTTATCGAAACTAGGTTTTGGAAAGTTTGTACAATCCCAGATAGTAGCCCTATTATAAACATTGAGGTACATAGGCCGAATGGATTTAGGATAAGGTGGGCAGGGGATAGAGCAGAAGCAACTTCTAATTGCATTATCTCATGCTGCCTACCTGATATTACATCAATTATTGATGAGAAACCAAACCTGGAGGCCTGTATCCTTCACTTTATGAAAATCAATGTTTTTATTAGTGGTAAGTTTACTAGGTTGGCTGGAAATTTTAATAACAAAGCAAGGGGATGGTTTAATAATGCCTGTACTGTGGCATTGAAGTCACTGAAAAACGCACTATCCATTAAACCTAGAGACAAAACAGTTGTAGCTAAGCTTAGATCCGACTATAATTTGGCTCTTAAGCAAAGGAAAGTTGAATTACGTGAGGAAGCTTGGGAGCGACTGGATCTAGCGGCTGCATCGAACAATTGTACTCTTTTTTGGGCAGTAGTAAATAGCCCCCTTTTAAAAGATGATAAACTTCCCGTGTTAACCTCAAACGTGGGTAAGGAATCATGGGTACAGCACTTTTCTGGTATTTTTAACTCTAATATGGTAACGTTGCCGATAAGTTGCTCTTGGCCAGTACTTAATCTAGATATCACCTTGCAGGAGGTCCTAAGTAGTATCAGGGCTAGTAAGGGTGGTAAGGCCCAGGGACCCGATGGTGTCCCAGTCGATATGTACAAATTTGCACCTGAGACTTGGGGACCAGTACTAGTCAAAGTTTTTAATGCTGCTGTTCGCTATACCTTTCCGTGCACCTGGTCTGAATCCATAATAGTTCCGATTCATAAGAAAGGGGACCGAGGAAATGTTAAAAACTACCGGCCAATCTCATTGCTGGATTCGTCCGTCAAGATTATGAGCCGTGTACTCCTCGTCCGATTAGAAGAGTGGGCAGAGTCTAATCAGATAATGACAGACTGTCAATATGGGTTCAGGAAAGGTAGAGGCTGCATTGAACAATGCTTAAACCTGGAACTCCTGATAGGGAAATACACCCGAGCTAAAAATGGTTCGCTCTACCTCTGTTTCGCTGACCTGAGCAGCGCTTTTGACCTGGTGGATCACGCAATATTATGGACTACCTTGCTAGAAATGGGAGCACCTAGGGAAATTATATACTTTCTGGCCCGTTTATACGAGAGGCTTAGCTCGAGCGTCCGTTATGGGCCTTCGGGCGAATGCACAGACAAATTTAGGGTCAGGAGAGGTATTAGACAAGGGTGTGTTTTGGCACCCTTGCTTTTCACTCTGTTTATTAATGAAATAGACTCGATCTTAAAGAAGGCACCAGCGGACGCCCCTAGAGTAAACACAAGTACCATCCCCGTGTTACTCTATGCGGACGACGCTGTGTTGTTCTCTAGGACCCCTCGGGGCCTACAGCTTTTGATGGATAAATTTTTGGCCTTTACTGAAAAGAGAAAGCTGGTCATTAATAAGAGTAAGACCTAAGTGATGGAGTGTGGAGCTAGTAAAGTCAAAACTAAAAAGCCCTATAGGTATCTCATCGATGGCCAAGAGGTGCTGTGCGTGGAAAATTTTTGCTACCTGGGGGTGAACTTTTCCAAAAATGGCCGCTGGGACATCGAGCACAAGGTGGTGCGCGACAAAATGACCAGGAGTGCCAATGGAATATTTGCTTTTGCAAGTAAATTAGGTAGTAGAAGACCTAAAGCAATGCTTAAGATTTTTGAAGCTAGGTGTCTCTCTGCTGCCCTCTACGGAGCAGGGGTATGGGGGGTTTCCAGGGCAGAATCTTTACAGGTAGAAGAGAATACATTTCTGAAAAAATTATTGTGTCTCCCGACTTCTACTGCTAATAGTTTGGTCCATAAAGAATTAGGACTATGTCATCTAAATGATCTATTATTATTGAGACCTTTGATGTTGTGGCGCTCGGTCTGGATGAAAGACGAAACCTCATTTAATAGGGTCATCATTGAGGATTGTCTTCGTCTTGACTATTTTCTCAGAATCCCATGGATTAAATATATAATTGAATCCTTCTCTAATGTGTTCGGGTTTGACGTTACATCAGATCACTGTTCTGCTTCGGATCTCTCTAAAGAGAGTCTGAAATCAATTTTCCTAAATCATTGTGCAGAAAGACGGGCCACGGATGATCTCAAACTTTCCACCTGTGTACGTTACAACCATTTGAATGAAATCGTGGGCCTACATCCTTACCTTATTCAGGTAACTAAAGGGCAACACCGGTTTGTTCTCACCAGGTTGAGGATGGGTACGGTCCACCTATTGGTTGCATTCCCCGAGATTAAAACCCGCCCCACAGGTCCTTGTCGGTGCGACAACATTTCAGAACAAAGCACAGAGCACTTTCTACTTACTTGTAACTTGTATAGCGAATGTCGTAAATTCTTTTTAAAACCTTTATTTATTAAATTTGGAGCTAGAACTGTTAAAGCGGCAATGAAATTACTTTTTAACTTGCATCATCCTGACATCTGTTTTTATACGGCCAGTTTTCTACTTAGGGCCATCAGCTATAGGAAAAGCATGATTTTTTAAAAAATATATATAAACCTTTTATAGAACATCTTTTTATTCAAAATCTTTTAAAGTGCGTTACCTGATTTATTATATGTACCATACTGTATTTTCTTTCTTAGTGGATTGCGATTGTCTCGTATATTTTAACATGTTTTCTTGTATGTATGTACTTTTATGGACATGATTTACATGTTTCCGAATAAAGTTTATTGAATTGAAATTGGATGAGTCTCATCTTTGTCAATGATGAATGTTGTTGCAACTTGAGTGGTAGCTGCTTCAGAACCGCAATCTGGTCTGAAGCCTGATTGGTAAGTACCTAGCAGGTTATTAGTGCTGATATAATTATTGGGTGCTGATACATTTCCCAGTCATTTTGCTCAAAATGCAAGGTCAAAGGTGCGAAAATATAGCCAAAAGTCTGAGGGACAAGCTTTCGATTGTTAGTATGTTTTAGAAGTATGTATGACAAAAAACAAAAACACCTTCTGTACACTCTGGTTTGGAAAGTTAACAAAGAAAATATATTCAGACAAGACAAAGCATAAACTAGCAGAACACTAAGGAACTCCCTAGAAGTTCCCCAGTTATCCTGAGTCGGGCACAAATCACAGTTTGTGTCCAGATTATCAATACAAGTAATAGTACCTGGAGAAATGTGACTGGAGAAAAAACTGGAAGGTTCCAAACTCTGCATTGTTATTCTCCACTACAACTTGCTGATCTGAGAAATGTATAAAGGTATAAATGCAGGAAGCTTACCCAAAACTAAAATGTCAGCACAGGATATTGCACTAGGAAAGTATCTGTCTAGTGAAAATCTTTTCTGCCTGAATCGCAGAATTGAGACTGATCGGCCGGCAAGGCAAACGTTTAAGATTGGTTTGCAATTCTGCCCAATTGACTACATCTTTATGTATGCCTCGAATTTTAAAAACATTAAGTGATTTTTAATAATAGAAGGCAATGAAAGTGCCCATGATCTTTTAAAAATTTGAATTATTTAAGGGGGAAAGGGCCTTACGAGAAATGATCATTCCTCTACAAGTGATTTATCTAAAGCGCCTCTCTAAAAGAATGACAGATGAATTTATGGAAAAACTGGCTGAGCTGCAGCAGAACTTAATAGTGGAAAGTGTAACGGTCATGAATAAGAGTATAATTAATCAAGTGGTACAGTGCCTAAGGATCAACGTAAAAAGAACTTTGACCAACTTTAAAACAAATGTGGACAACCATAAAAAAGAAAGGAATAGTTCAGTGAGGAGTGTCTGAATTTAAAGAGGTCAATAAGGAAAGGGGAGGAAAACCTCAAAGCAAAGTATGACTATGTAAGTTATTGTAACCTGTTAACATTATGAAAAATGTATACAGCTCTTATCCGAAATCCAAAAAGGAAATTTAAGGATAAATGCTGGAGTAATTTGCTAGAGGCTATAGAAACAAAGATTGTAAGAAAGTTTTGAAAGCAAATCCAGAAAGATTCAGGTAAAACCCGGTGTGCAATGAAATATGTGGTGGAGGAAGCTGCTTGGGAAGAATACTTGAGAAAAATGAATGGCGAAAGGAAAGAGCCATTCGACAGAACTAAAACCCACTGGGCAGACGTAGAGGATGATATCCGTGCACGCTTCACAGTAGAGAATATAAGAAGAACTATAGGCACCCTGAACATTAGCCTTCTAGTGGGCCCAGACAACCTCCCAGCTATATTATTAAAGACGCAACTAGGATGGTGGGCAAAACTTTTATCACGATTATTCTCTTTCATACTTGACACAGGACAAATCACGGAAAGTTGTAGAGGGGCAATAATAAGACCTATTCATAATGGAGGCGATATAAGGTTCCCCAAACACTATAGGTTGATTAACCTTCTGGATGTGGGTGAACAAGTCTTTGCAAAACTTATTCTTGAAATACTGAAGGATTGGGTCGAACTCAAAGCAATAGTCCCCCCAGAACAAGGTGACTTTAAAGAGGGTCACTCTACAATTGACCATTGCTTTGCTCTTTGGTCCATTTCAAGGAAGTCGGTCAAGCAGAGAGGAAGATTGTTCTGCTGTTTCATAGACTTCCGTGCTGCCTTTGATTTGGTGGACCGGGATCGCTTATGGGAAACAATGATAAATTATGATATCCCAAAGGAAATCCTGGGCATAATACAGGAGTTAAACAAACATAATTGGGCCCAAGTTATTATTGATACAGAGGGGTCACTGATGCAAAAAATAGAAATGAATAATGAATTAGGTAGGGGTGTGTGTTAGCCCCATTGCTATTCTCTATATTTGTCTCTGACCTCCCAAAGACACTGGTGGGGGCAAAAGACGCTAGCCCTAGAATGGATGGTAAACAGATATCATGCCTTTTGTATGCAGATGACCTTGTAATTTGAGACCAGACGGAGATGGGTTTACAGAGGAAGTTGGATATATTCAGGGATTATTGTAGCTATAAAAAGCTAACTGTAAATATAGAAAAAACGAAAGTGGTGTACTTTGGTAAAAAGCTAATAAATTCAGTTGGCATCTGGGAACCACTAAATTAGAAACAGCTACTGGGTATAAATACTTATGAATTTGGTTTGAAAGGTCCCTGAACTGGCATACCCATCTGGAGGCCCTAAAAGCGAAGGCATTCCCTTCAGCAAGTGGCCTAAAACAATTTAACCAGGTCTATGGGGAGACGTCACATAGACCAGTTCTGAAAACTTTTGTGGTCATGATACTGCCGCAACTGCAACATGGAGCTGAACTACTCTGCATCAGTGGAAAAAATGGGTGGTGAATGTATTAAGACCTTAATATCTCTGCCAGGCTCCTCCATGGTGCAGGCCATCAGGCTTGAGGTGAGTCTGACCTCATGGACTATACCGGCACAGATGGCTCTCATACGATTTTGGAAAAAACTGGGTATGGGAGGGGAACAGGAAATCTCCCATTGGTGTAAAAATGATATCCAGTATAGTGAACTAAAATGGGCCGAAGGAGTCAAAGTTTATCTGACATCTGTTTGTAGGGACATGAAAGTGAGCCTGTGTCATGAGCCCTGCAAATTGAAGTCTTTAAGGGGGAGTTGAGATCTATAAGACGAGAACTATCCTGGGAAAGGGATTGTAAGTATCTGGGATGGAAAAAAATCAGTTAAACGCATGCTAAATTCATGGCAGAAGAGAGCCTGGTTCCGTTGCCTTGATATCTTACCAAATCGCTTGCTACAGTGTGAAGTAATAGGAGCTGGAATTGGCGTTATTCCTTACTATGCAAATGGGAAACTAAAAACAGAAATGGTCTAATCTGCTGGAATTGCATAAGTGAGTTACACACAAAATGTGATATACAGCTCATATTAGTGGATTGCTTAAAGGTGTTGCCTTTGTGGAAAATGATTTTACGTCCACTATTTTTTAAATATGGAATAGTAAGCCGAACACAGGCTGTAGAGTTTCTTACTGATATGTACCATTTGGACACTCCAATTGCTGATGGGAGGTTTCTGACTGCAGTTAAAAAGCTATGCACAGATGAATTAAACAGATAAGGTGTTCTGATGAAAAGTTTTTTAGCATTTACAGTATGATATGAAATGTAATATATATATTTGGAAGTTTAACTGTCATTGGTAGTACTTTGGTGTCAAATGAGAAATTCTAGAGGTGCCAACCTTATACAATAAAGTGAAATAGCATTTAGTATACAATGTGATTGGTTAGGAAGTTAAGAATGATTAGACTAGAGTACTGCACTTTTAAAATTAGAATCTGTAGAGATTTTATAATTATTGAAGTATGAAGAGGTATCTAATATTATGGGGTTTTACATATTTTAACTGAATGGCTGGTGTAAGAATTTTGGTGCTGGAATTTTAAATATTGTAATAATTATTATTTAATGTTTAGGTAGGGTTACTCTATGTGTTTTAAGTTGCTTAAAGACCATCGGTCTAAATAAACATACTTTTTGACTTTGAACTGAGAATAGGAAAGTAATATCCCACCTAGGACAACACCGTAGCTATATTATTAGCAGCACTCATAGTGGGGGCCTTAAAGGGTTAAAGCTAGATTTAACTATGTCTCGGTGCCAATGAGAGTAAGCTTCGGCATCATTTAAAGTTCTCTAGAAAGTTCAACTACTGCACTTCTTGCAGTCCCTGAGGAATACTGAAATCTATCATTAAACCCGTCTGATCTCTCAACTTCTCTCATTTACTGTTTAATGACAAGCTGATGCCTCATGATACAATAAGTCGAATAGGAGCTTATCACGATTCGGCGTCTAAGGTCATGTGATCTCACTTCCTGCTTTGTCATCACTTATATAATGTGGTATATATTTATTTTACTACACTTGTGATATTGATGAAATTAACCGAAGTACATAGTTTCAAAGTGTTATGGCTATGTGACTGAGATGCCAACCATGTCCTCCTAGGTTAACTTAGTTCAAGTTTCTTTTTTGTGATCTAGTGGTTGGTGTGCTTGTGTAGGCATTGCAAATATACCTCTTTGCTGCTTCTTTCATCCACTCTGTATTCCTTTGAAACCTAAGCGATGCCTTTGATGGTTTTATTACCTGTTTGTTCTTTGTTATCACCCGCTGCAGCGTAATGCTTTAATAAAAATGCATGAAAATAAGCCTGCAATGAACGGCCATTTGGGTTAAAGGTCATATGTTGAGATGTCCTTACAGATCAGTACGGGTTACAGGATGTGTGATGTCATTTCTCGTGTCTTCTTTTATCCTTTTCGTGGCAAGGCACTTGTATTTGCGTGTCACTTTTGTAGGAAAAACTTTAGTTTAGATGTGTAATGTACGTTTTGAAAATGTTTAAAGGGAAGGGCGCATACACAAATCGCACTGTTACCTACTGATCAAAACTAGATTTTGCCTCTCTGATAATCTCATATTTTCGTTGTCCTCTCTGTGTGTGCTGTGTGCTGTGTGCTGTGTGCTGTGTGCTGGCTGGATCTGAGCTCACTCAAAGTTCTACTCTAAACCCACGGGTTTGAAACTCTTCTCCTTCTTGTAAAATCTTTTCGGGCTTTGATATCTGAAAATAGTTGGAAGCAGTGCTCCCAATCAAACGTTAATTAATTCTTGCATAGTTTACTTCCATGGCAGGCATGCCACCGCTCCGCATGGGTGAAAGGTGGGTGCAGATGGCTCATTATGCATCACAGTGGTAAGATCAGGGATGGCGGTGTTTGCCAGGCGTTCTTAGAAGATTGAAAGACAGAACAAAGACAGAAACAACTTCATCAAAGGGCGGCAAAGTCCAGGCAACACGGCGGATATTTGTGAAAAGGGAACTCACGCTGCGTCAATTCAAAAACCCACCCTCGTGTCTACCAATTAATGTCTCATGTTTGTCTGGGCTCTCAATAAAACAAAAAAAGCCCCCCCATTAATAGCAGCTCCAGCTGTTTCTGTCTCTCGCATGCCCAGTGACTATCAATCAGAAGAATGAAGATAATGATGGAGGGCGTGGTCTTCCATTTTGTTCTCTGTGTCCTGCCACGCGCATAGTGTGGCTAAACCTCGTTCTGAACCCGTGGAAAATGTCAGTCATTCCTTGCGTTGTAGAGCTGCACGCGGCTTCCGCAATTAGGAGTTCTGTTAATGGTGTGATGAACCCTTACGCAGTATCATTTGTCCTACCCAGACACTGCAACAAAACCCTTTGATGGAGATGATGAAGATCCGAGCCCCCCACTGCTTGATGGGTCAATAAAATAAGTAGTGGGTGCCCAAAAATTCATAGTTGCGTGCCCTAGTGCAGCCAAAGTCAGGGTTACCCGATACCAAGACTGTCTCGTTTTGATTCCGCCTCATCCTACTTTTCTCAGCGACCCTACACTTTGCATGTTCTTTTTCATCTCAAATCTTCTCTTTGCCACTGTTTTCCTACCATTGCCTTTCGCCATGTTCTGTCGTTTACTCTTTTGTTTTAGGCCAACTCTGATGAGGAATAAAGTCTTGATCCCAAAAATGAGTGCAGATGCTCATACCTACGGCCTCTGGCACAAAATAAGCGCTAAATGGAACCCTAGGGAAAACATGTTTGCCCAATGCCTAAAGACCGGTAGGTCCAAGGAAAAAATAAGTAGAACTAGTATCTTTAGCCAGGTTCTATTAGATGCACCCCAGGGCTTCATTTGTAAAATAAATAAGTGAGGTGGGTCCATACTTTTTCCGAGGAGGCCACCGCCTGTGCTACTTAATATCAAGGTTGCCTAATATCATAATGTCTCTTGCTTCCACCACTCCACACTTTATATCTCTTTTACTTACTCTAGCACATTCTTACACATCTCTACTTTCTCCTTTTTGTCACTTTTCTCCTTCTTTCTCCACGTTCTGCCTCTCTATCTCTCTCTCTCTCACTCGCACTGGATCATAGTTGAATGATGAAAAAAAGTATTGGTCCCAAAAATGAGTGAATGAGAGTTGGTGCCCCACACCACAAAAACACATGCCCCAATTAAGCACTGGTCCACCACACGCTAGAGAGCAGTACTATTCTCATGTTTGGCTTTGAACCCAACTACAGAGCGGAGGATCCAACGTATTGACCCCTTCATTGTTCACTTTGGCAACATTAATCCACTACGTTTGTTGTTACCCCTAGTCCACACAGAGATCTACCACCCTTTTAAACAAGTGAACCTTGTCACTGAAAGAAATATACTGTCTACGGACACACACTTACAACAGAACAGATGCACCCAATTAGAAAAATGTGTTTTACTTGGCTTACTAATGGTGCAAGCAACATTATTTACTCTGGAGTCCTGTAGACAGTAAGCAGTAGGTAATCCTCTTTAGCAACTTATGGCTATTGTGGACATCTTTGCAATATCTATAATTTTTTTTTTTATTGCAACATCAGATAGTGAAGTCAAAGGTTAGGTGATATTGTACATATTGATAGTGTTAGAAATTGGGTCTCTAGTTGGCAGAGATATGCACCCTGTCCAAGTAAGGACCACCACTCCAGTCAGGGTAAATCAGACACACCCTAAATTAAGCAGTGCTCACCAACTTGTAGATTGGCACAGAGCAGTCATGCTTAACTTAAGAGGCAATGCGTAAAGTAAAGTATTTGTGCCACACTTAAAACAGTAAAACAGTAAAAACACCACCAGGTTAGACGAATATAACTTAATTTAATGAATAAAACAAGACCCGAATTACAAAATCCCAATAAGTAGAACAGGAGTTATGAATTTAAGAATAATATCTTGAATTAAAGTGCTTAGAGTCATAAAGCACCAGTCATAAAGAGTCATAAAGCACCAACTGGGGCTATATCATTGCGCCGGACTGCGTCAAGTATGAAAAGTGCAATGGAGCACAGGTCAGATACAGAAGCCATGTGTGCACGCTGAAAATGGTATCTTTCTTGAGGATGCATTAATGTCGAGGAGGAGTAGCAGCGTCAGATCAAAGGCATGAAGTTGGGTCCCACTTCATCGTCAAACCCCTTGCATTGAAGACACTGCATCGTCATTGAGCCTCACAATCGGGTCCTGTGTTGTCGAACCCCCTACGATGAAGGTGTTCCATCGTTATCGAGCTGCGCTATTGACGCTGAGCTGCACAAAGCAGATAATGCATGGATTTCTTCAGAAAACAGCTGCAAAACCACTGTTGAAGGCCTCGGACTTGATTGACACCTCTTGGAAGAGCAGGACTCACAGTTGGCAGAGACCAGCAGCTGAAGCAGAGTTGAAAGAAGTCTTTGATGTCCCTGAGACTTTAGAAAAGTCAAGCCTGCAAGCCCTTGGATTCACTTAGATATTCAAGGCCATTACTTCTCACTGCCAGGTACGAGAGTAGCAGGTAGCAGGGCGGACACAGCAGAGCAAGAGCCAAGCAAATCCAGCAGTCCAGCAGAGTGTTAGTCCTTTCAGTGGCACAGCAGTCATTCTTCCCGACAGGTTGTCCTCAGGTCCAGAGTGTACCGAGTTAGTGGTGTCAGGGGTCCAGTACGTTTACCCAGTTGTGCCTTTGAAGTGAGAGGAGACTTCAAGGAGAGGCCTTTGAACTCGAAAAGGTCCCCGCCCTTCCTGTTCTGCATCCAGACTTAACAAAGCTGGTAAGCAGCTCTTTGTGGGGACAGGCCCAGCCCTATTAAGATGCAAGTGCAAGCTCTTTTCCTCAGCTACCTCAGGAAGGCCCACAGGTCTGATAATGGACCATCAGGAGGTGAATGTAACACCTCAACTCCCTTTGTGTGTGAATTTCTAGAGGGAATGCAAAAAGTCCAGCTGTCAACCACATGTATTCAGAGACAAGCAGAGGCACTGAATGGTTAAAGTAAGAAAATGCCAACTTTCTAAAAGTGTATTGTATGTTCAGACTTACAATTTAAAATCTGACATCACAATAAGTTGTGATTTTAAATTGTGAGTCCAGAGACACCAAATTCAAAATTTAAATCTTGCCCAAATTGCAAATTACACTTATAAAATTGAATAGAGTAATCCCAATATTAACCTATGGGCAAGATAGGCCTTGCAGTAGCGGAAAACGAATTTAAAAGTTTTGGAGTTGTGAAAAACAAATTTGAGTTTTTCACTCCCTGGACATGTGAAAATCAAAAGTGCATGTCTATATTTTTTATACACTGCACCCTGCTCTTGGAGCTGTCTAGGGCCTACCTTATGGGTGAATTATTTGTATTAAAAAGGAAGGTTTGGGCCTGGCAAGTGGTTTATCTTGACAGGTTTACATGGCAGTTTAAAACTGCACCCGCAGGTTGTGCAATGGCAGGCCTGAGACATGTTTACAGGGCTACTGAAGTCGGTGGCACAACCAGTGTTCCAGGCCCACTTGTAGAAATACATTTTCAGGCCCTAGGCACATGTAGTGCACTGTACTAGGGACTTATAAGTAAATTAAATGTGCCAGTTATGGATAAACCACTCTTACCATGTTCTAGGGACAGAGCAGCTGCCCTTTAGTACTGGTCAGCAGTGGTTAAGAGTCCAGAATCATAAAGCGAGCAAAAATGAGATCAGCAAAACAGGAGGCCAGAAAACAATAAAGTCAAGGGAAACCACGCCAAGGATGTCAGGTATAACAGTTGGCAGTAAGGTTCAAAGGTCAAGTGCCTCCCCTTGAATTATCTCAAGAGATATATGTTATATATATAGATTCTCTGTTCTTATTAAGTGCATAGTAACCATTAGAAAAATATCAGGGTTATCATCCACCTCCCTTGTATAAAAAGTTTAAAATTCAAAACAAAAAGCCATAATAGCAGCATATATTTAAGTGATTGTTCAAACAAAAGTAAACTTTTCTGTGTTTGTCCACAATTAAGAGGATTAATTATCATATATCACCTTCCATCCTGGATTTAACCCCTACTTCAGCAATTTCATTAAACATTACAAATGTATTTTCTGGCCACAGACACAACTGACCGGAACCCATATTAGTGCATTATTGAATTGATTGTGGTACATTTTTAATTTGTATAGTGAATAATGATATATTTTTTGATTTATTAAGAACTACGTTGAATAACAAAGGATCCAGTTCCGTCTTGGAGTATTGGATAGCTTTCTATAGTGGTGAAGACTGTCCAAAGATTTCTTAGTGCTGAAACACTGTTAAGTCTACAGACCACTACACTCTATTTTGTGAAAATGTATATGCATGTTCTCTGTTTACTTCCTTCACAAAATTATTTTCTGCTTTTCGGCCTGCCTTCCTGGGATAACACTCGCCTTTCTCTCACGGTTGCCACATCTTAAGATAGTGTTTTTGCTCATCTGTTTTACTACATTAAACTCAGACATTTAATGAACTTTAAAATGGAAACTAATTTAGATACTTAGGGCTAGATGTAGGTAAATTGGATTTACCAATTCATAAATGCCGAATTTTACCGATTCGGTATTTATGAATCGGTAAATCCAATGAAGGTAAAAATTCGGTAAAAAATACTGAATCGGTAGGATTCGGTATATACTGAATCGGTATTTACCGAATCGGTTTTTGCCATCGATTCCTATGGGCCTGTAGGCCCATAAGAATGAATGTCAATTACCAAATCGGTAATTACCGATTCGGTAAATACCGAAAAATTCAAGGGTGGCAGGGTGTCACTTTGACACCCTGTTGCATCCCTGATTAGGGCTTGTGAGCCATTTGGCACTAAGGGCATGTATGTGTGCCACATGGCACAGGTGTACATGCACAGATTTGCATATACACAGGTATTCGTTATTTACCACCAACTAATAGTTGGTGGTAAATAACGAATCCTTAAAGCCCTGTGGCACTGTTTACAGTGCCACCTACATATGAAAATGCAGATTCTGTAATTTTACCGAATCAGTAATTTACCGATTCAGTAAAATTACTGAATCTGCATTTTAATATGCCCCTACATCTCCGTATCCAAATACTGGTCGGTAACAGCCAAAAATCGGTATTTTCAGCCGTTACCGACCGGTATTTGGATACCTACATCTGGCCCCTAGTGTATGGAACCCACTGTTAATTCAAGCCCTTTCTTTCCTGTCTGAAATTCTTAAGCATGGTTTTCTAAACAGTAGGAGGGTATTCACAAGAAAGTTGGGGAGACAGGAGTTAGCCTTCTTGGCTTAACAACCCTCTCCGCCAATTCAGAAACGCAAGGCTGCACAAGGATATGGTGCAGCCTTGCGTTTCCCCCTGCATTGGCGCTAAGGTTAACAACTTAGTTCCAATGCAGCCACCCTTGCACCATAGTGCAAAGGCGTCTGTGTGCAGGGGAGGTTTGTTTATGTGTAGTAGGGTGTCCCTTCCTGCACATAAACAATCCTAAATGTAATTCTCTCACTTTCATGTGTGCTGCCTTATGCAGTACACATGAAAGTGACAGAATGGCATTTAAGAAAATGTTTGTTTATGTACAGGAAGGGACACCTTCCTGTAAATAGACAAACCATGGCAATTTGCATTTTCCATGTGCGCTGCACAAAGCAGCACACAAACAAAAATGAGGAGAAATAAAGCATTTCTCCTCGTTGCACCTGTTTAAAAGCAGGATTTTCATGGTCTTAATTTTGGCGCTGGCTCCTATTTATGCTGCCCTTGTGAATAGGGGCAAGCATCAAAATCAACCGATGTTGCAGTGGAACGCCCACCGCAACACCCATTACCCTCCCCTTTCACGCTACATACAGCATGAAAGGGTACTTATTCCTGTTAAGTGACTTAACACTGCCTTGTGAATAAGGCGAGGCCCGTATCGCCATCACAACGTCACTGAAAGTGGCGTTGTGGTTGCGATAGGGGCTTGTGAAAATCCCTCTAGGATTGTTAACCATTAATGAAATAAGATTCA
This sequence comes from Lissotriton vulgaris, assembly GCF_964263255.1. Taxonomy (NCBI): domain Eukaryota; kingdom Metazoa; phylum Chordata; class Amphibia; order Caudata; family Salamandridae; genus Lissotriton; species Lissotriton vulgaris. The sequence goes on from NC_141693.1 coordinate 1,414,935,764, forward strand.
ACGGAGTCGCCAATAGTTATAACAGTGGGCGTACAGATTAAACACTTTAGCAACTCTCTCCTTTCGGGAACATCTTCTGTGTATACTTAGCTAGCACCTTGTGATAATACCTTGAAGCAACACTTGTAGAAAGTCTGTGATCCCGAGTTGAGCTAGCTAATATGTGATTCTCAGTTTACCATAGACCAAATTCTGCTCCCACAAGCAACATACATTTGTACTGTGAATTCTGTTTGAATACTGGGGAATTGTAGTTGGTCAAGAAGATTTTATATTTAAAAAAATAGGTGGTTATTGAGTCGCTGAAGGCATTTCTCTAGCCTCTGGATCTAGGCAGTGGATAGACAAATCAACTAACAAGTGTGTTTGTATGTAGTCTCTGTGGTAATTACATTTATTTAGTGTACATTGTAATGCAGTTGTCTCAACAATCCTATTATGAGCTAGAAAACACTTAAGGAAAGTCAACACTGTTCAACGTGGTGAGCCGGATTGCAACAAATTGAAAGAATAATCGCAAAAAATGTAGTTTTTACCTATTGACATTTTTTCATAGCAGTGCTAAGACATATGCATGTGACAGCACAGCTTGGCACATTCAAAGGTATTATAAAGTGTAGTGTCTCATCATAGCCAGAAGGAAAGCTCAGTAGGTTGACAGTATGAGGCGAGGACAGATATATGGGAGGTCCGTACTTATTCTTTGCCTTAGGTTTTGGCATTGAAGGTGGTGCAGTATTGCCATTATTTGCATCAAACCTTTCACCTTTTCTGGTGGGGAGGTGCTGGCAGCAAATTGTTGGGCAGCTTACTTTTCTTCATCCACAGTGCGTGCTTTGTGGATGTGTTTTTAACCTACAGGTCCTAGGTTAGAGTCCCTGCTTGCACTTTTTCCAGTAATTAGTAAATACAAGGAATAGCATTGAGTTGAGTAATAATAACACTCAGAAGCATCCTCTGTGGAATGTTGAGATTGTACTATCCAATTGGAAGGATGAACAAGTCAGGCATTGGCTACTTCTAAATATCTGCATTGTTGCGTCAATGAACAAGTGGAGCAGGGGTTGGAATCAAAAGTGGAGATTTTAAGATTGTGTTTGCATGCCGTGGCTGGCTAAGACTGCAATGATGGTTAGTATTGGTGTTATTGCTCACCTCCTGACAGGAAATAACAGCTGTTAATTGCCCTTTCTACTCAGTATGCGGCCTTGCCTTGAGCTGTAGCCCAAAATAGCATGGTGGTAAATTGATATAGCCTTAGAGCCAGCCGTAGCGGGCTCTACCAGTAAATGAAAGCCCGCTCCAGCGTTAAAGGGCCGAGCTGAAGGCGAGGGCCTTTAACAAGTGAGCTGGCCTTTAATGGCCTGTTCCACCCACTTTGGAGAACACGAAGGCTAATAGAACATTCCGCCCCTAAAGGGCATAATGTTCTGATTTCTGAAACAAAGGCCTCATAGAGCCTGAGGGGGTTGAAATCCCCTCAGGCTTCACTGGGCCTTTGTTAAACATTGGAATGTTGATGTTTCGGGTTTCCACCAGCCATTAGAAGCCCAGAACACTCTATAGTTTTCAATGGAGCGCTCAACATTGCAATGTTCTAATATATGTTAAGACCTTCTGCATTGCCAGTACTAATCAGTGCACAGGTCTTTGGACTGAAAAGAGGGGGTATTTAATAATGCTGCTCAGAAATCAGTCTATCAGGTGATAATCTTTTCAACAGAAATGTTATACTTTTTAAACTGCAGAAGCAGGTCTGGCTAGCTTGTCCGCTCACTGAACTTTGTAATCAAGGAAGCCTTTCAGAATGATCAATAAATATACAAATAATCACCATAAAGTTCCAATATATCTTAAATCATATTCATAACATATTCAGTGTGGGTATCAAGAAAATCTGTCTAATTTGTAATACTTTTTGGTGGGTGACCAAGTACAGCCACGGAGGAGACAAGTGGTGACAGTGATGGCACATTCCTGTGCTCATTATTGAAATTATAATTGGTCAGAAATCCTAGTTATTGCCCTTTACAATGTGGTGAATTGTATAAAAAAATATATGAACTGTCACCTTAAGGTCCATGATAAGGCGCTTTGGGTCGGGTCAGTCAGTGTGGAGCTGAACATTTATGACTATTTCATTGGCATTTCTTCTAAACGTTAATCAATAAGTTACTGCATCTAAAATATTTGCCACAAGATAAACATGTTTTTGATTGATTTCTAAAGTACAGATTGATACCTTTTGAAAAGCATCCGCTGAATGTAAGAAGTTTTCAATTTCTATTTACTGGTCATGTTGTCCCACACAGTGTGGGAGGGAGCTACCTTACTATAACTGGAACGACGTACATATACATTACATACAGATATTTGCATTATGCTATTAAACCACTATGATTGCAATCTGTTGTTATAAATAAACCTCTTCAGTAAATGCATTAACCCACTGAGATTTATCCATTGAAATGCTATCTCTTATCAGGATACACTACACACAGACCTCAGCCCTAGGTGCCTTTACCAAATGAGTTTCCTGACTTTAAGTTGAATATGTTAGACTCTTTAACATGGTTCTCGTGCGTCAGTTTTTGAACCAATGAACTACCTCAGATGGACTGCTGTCACTGAACTGACTAAACTGCAGATTACAGAGCTTCCTCCAGGCTGCGCTGCCGCCTGAATATTGCTGCATGTAATCAGTAGAGCAGCCAGCAGTAGAAAGATTTTCCGCCATTGTTAAACTTCGAGAGGCTGTGGGCATTGGTACCCCCTATCATCTCACCTGTCTGCAACATATGGGCTCATTCACGTGCCCAGGCAACCAAGGAAGCCTGTAGGCTTTTTAAATGCATAGACAAGCCTAGTAGTGCAGTTTCAGAAATTCCCCATCACTGCATAAGGCATCACTGACTCTGCACCCATCCGTGTCTGACATGGAGTGCACTAAGTTAAGGGCACGTCAGATACAACAATATAGCGCCTCTGGTGATTTGACGATAATCACAGTGTTTAATATGTTCACGCCTCATTGGCGCAGGAGGTGTGATGGAGGGCGACGCGTGAACTGATTCCATTGCTTTATCTGTTCGTCCTCCAGGCTCGCAGTGCTGGACAGCCCCCCTGCCCTTATGCCTCAGGTAGGAGGACAATGCCTGGGTAAACCTGGGTTGTTTCCCCTCAAAACCTGTGGGAATTGCTTCTACAAATAAAAACGTCCTGGCAACACCAATACAATAGTACTGCTCACTTTGACCTCTGCCAATACATGCTTCATCATAATATGCCAAAAGCCCATTGAGGGCAAATAACGTACATTGTTAATACCAAGGCTTGAGTTGGGGTACCATGCGGGTGGACAGCATCCCCCCACTTATTTTACCAGGAGCTCGATTATTGGAGCAAATGGAGCCACACATTCACTCTTTGGCCTCTCTGGGGCGAGATCGGAGCTCATTCAGAACGCTGCTCACGCGCTGGCTTCTCTGATGCAATCGCATCTAAGGGGTGAGCGAGGCAAGGCAATGAGTGTGATTGCACGCCACCTTTCGTGGCGTGACTTCCTGTCGCAACGTCAACGTTCCCCCACTGTGTGGCAGATTTATGATGCCCTTGTGCCTCTTTGCACCGCAATTGCGTCACTTTATTTGACGCAACGGCGGCGCAAACAATGCGCCCTATTTACAACGTGACACATCTAGGAGATGTGTCACGTTGTAAAGCCCTGCGCCATAAGGAGGCGTTCCTGCGCAGGGGGGGGCGTTCCTGCACAGGAACGCCTCCTGAAAGTGGCTGAGTGAAATCTATGAGATTTCACTCAGTCACTTTCAGGCCAATGCTGCGTCAAAACCCTGCGCCTGCTTGAAGCAGGCGTAGGTCTTGACGCAGCATTGTGAAGATGGGGCACCCCCGAGCCTTGCTGGAGCTGCGACCCGCTTGCGACGGAACTCCAGCAAGGCGCCACCTTTCCGGCACAGATGCGTCACGCATCTATGCCGTTTTTGTACCATGGTGCGCCGCATTGTTCATGCGGCGCACCATGGGTGGCGGAGCTGTGGCGCACTGTGGCGCACGCTAACTGGCGCATCCCTGGGGATGCGCCACTTAACATAAATCTGCCCCTTTGTTTGTTAGGACTTGTGCCCTGGTTAATACCCAACTCTGTGGCCAATAATCCTGTCCCATTTTGAAATGATGCAGACTGTGGCGTGAACGGCACTGTGTGTCTTTATTACTATTGACGCGGAATTACCTCGTGTGACACCCAACAGGTGCGCAGTGCATACGACGTCACTTGAATGTGGCGCACTTTGATCTAGGAGCGTAACGTCGCTTATTTGTGACGATATATCGAAAGGCTCGCGACAAAGCTGATCCAAAAGGCACAGACTAAAAATAGGTTGGCTCATGCTCCCTGGCAGAGCAGAGCGCGCGTTTGCGGAGTTGGGTGTCAGTTTTACCGCTGCATGGATATAATTAAGGAGGTCTCCAGTGGTCTGCGTAAAACATCATGGAGCGAAAATGAAGACATAATTCTACACAATGCAGACAGAAAACAGGTTATTGCTATTTTGCTTTAGTGCCGAAGCTCAGAATTAATTCGGTACAAGTCACAGCTATTCCACACGGTGTATGTAACAATGTCGAGATCCTTAGACAAAAAGGGAGCGAAATTAGTAACCATGACAACCCTGGAGCTTTCTGCTGACAAATTATACAGTTGCAGACACCGAGGGGAATGCCAGTTTTATACATGGATTTTGGCAATTGCAATGAATTATTGTGATTTACTTTCGTGCTTTTTAACGGAGAGCTTCATGGTGGGTGTATATTTCTCATTATTAGCAGCGTTACTGGTTATACCCTGGAGAATTGTATTTTTGCAACAATTGACAGTGTGCTGAATCAAAGATTAGTCACATTCCATTGCAACTCTTACACAATCGGGTTTGGGTTAGCTACGTCATCCCACCTCTAATGGCCATTTCTTGTGCACATATGGCAGTGCCCCAGGGGTGGCATTTATGGTCTTGAGCACAAGGGCAGAGTTGCCTCCTTTAACTGACTGGTACAGGTTTTGAAGTAGCCTGAGGGTAGCATAAAAATTATACAGATCCCAATGATACAGCATAATTTAGCATAATGAGCAAATTGGCTTTCTTTTACAATGTACTTATTTTTTATTAAGGATTTTAAGCCAAGAGAGAAATGTTCACATGCATTCCACGTAGCCATGCTTAGAGTGGTCAGCGAATGCTAAAATATCTGATTGTTGTTTGTAATGACATCCATATTGATCCTCTGTTCTCTTCATTTCGTTTTCTCTGGGGGTCTTGTGCTGTGACCTATCCATTGCCTGTGATCTGCTAAACACACTCAACCATGTGTGCTCTCGTTAAAAGGAAATACATATTTCTTTAATAAATCCTATACCTGTCTCTCTGGTAAGGCATCTGTCTGTCAAGAGATTGGGAGTAGGGTTGAATTATTTATGTTTCCCATCTACTCCATATATATAGCATGGGGTTTTAGAATAAATAATCCCCTTACCACTCCTCTGCACGAAATAGTCCTACAGTCCTAAATGGCATTGACTCTTAAAATGCAACTTTTCATGAAAAAGTCATGCCTAAAACAAATTTGGAGCATATAGGTCTGAAAACAACAGTGGCGTCAAGAATCCTCATGGAATAACCTGTGTAGTACAGGGAGGAGATTGGAACCTGGTCCCATCCCAATACTATACAAATGTGACCATCCAGACACACACAATAACGACAGGGGCGGTATTGCATGAACTGATGGGAACTTATATCAAATTGGATATTTGGCAACCACTGTACCCGACAGAGTGAAAATACACCTTTCTTTCCTGCCTCCGCAGCACATCCTCAGCATTGACTACTTCATGATTCAGGGTCACCAACTATCGGGCACAGCATTCTGCATAAGGTGGACACTGGGTTAATTGACCACTCGCCAGTATAATTCGACCTCGGCCTAGGTTATGTCCCACCCATACCTGCACAATGGCAAATGCGTGCATATGCTGCATATAGACACTCCCTTGATAAAGTGACCCTTTGGTCCCACATTAAAATATATGAAGAGTACAATGAGCTTCACCTGCTGTGGATGGCATGCAAGGCCACTAGGAGAGGGCTTATAATGAGGGACTGTGCATTAGCAAAAGAAAATTCTCAATTCGACAAAAGAAACTAAAGCAACCTGTCAGGGACATGACTGCACAGTATGACTTTGATCCTACTCCTGAATTGCTTGGCATGCTTGTGGCATATTGTTGGAATATTGATAGGTGGTACACAGAGCCTTGGCCTATCTTTTCGAATAAAAGCATTTTCCTCCCAGGACAAGCTGATCATTGACAGGCATCCCATATCTTTATGAAGCGGACCACAGTTTAGACAAACCTGAGAGCTGGAAATACTGGTAATTAATACACTGTCTCATAGTGGCTTAAGAATGCTGCCCACTGCGTTACAAGAGTCTCATTTGGTACTTTACCTCAATGTCTGATGCCTCCAATGTGGGGTAGTATCTGGGTTGTATGAAGCCCTCATCACCAACCTGTTCTCCAAATCCACTCTTTGTGTGCCTAGGTTACATTGAAAGATAATGTTAAAAAATGATTTCCTCTTGGAAGAATGGGCTTATCTCCCGATGGACCATGATAATTAGTTAGTGAATCCAAACATAAATTCCTCTACGTTTTAAATGATTGCTACTTTTCTCCTCAGAGACTGCATAGGAAGGTTTCTTGACCATCCAAATGTTTGGACATATATTCAAGAGAACTTTGACCAATCACATATCCCATGGGACTGTACCACCATGCAACCATACTGGAGAGCGGTGTGGGCCAAACTATCTGATGTTAGTGCCATCACCATCCCCCAGTCTGTGCAATTGGCCATCTTGCATACTGTGTCTGACCTAATCGGTCTAACCAGCCATATCTACAGGGGAGTAGCAGCGGCCCTAACGGCGGCCAAGAATTACATACTTTTGCATTGGTGCCACCACCCAGTAACCACTTGACGAACAGCTAACTGAGCTCAACTTTGGGCCCTTACAAAAATACCAAGACCTTGACAGATGCCAATACTTTGTTCATTTGATCGAGGTAGAAGATTGCCCCACCACATGGAGACATTGTCATGTGGATGGATACACAGTTAAATACAGCACATTCCTTCCTTTGCTCTGCATATGACACATGCTCTGTATGTACTGGGCAGAAACACCCTATTGGCAACCTAGGCTTGTCCCTGGACTTCTAAACAAACAGGGGCAGATTTACAAGCCCCTTGAGTCACTTTTGTGCCGTCGTTGCATCACTTTTTTGACGTATCGTCGGCGTAAACATTGCGGCCCAGTGACAACGTGACGCATCTAGGGAGATGCGTCACGTTGTAAAGTCCTACGTGACATTATACCTGTGTCAGTTATAATGTATGCAGGGTAAGAGTTCCCATGCAGGAAAGCCTTGTAAAAGTGATGCAGTGAAATCTACAAGATTTCACTGCGTGACTTTTAGGACACCACTGCGTCAAAACTTTATGCCTGCTGGAAGCAGGCGTAAGAAGTGACACAGTGTATGGGGAATAGGCCACAACACGAATTGCTGGAGTTGCGTCATGCTTTCGACACGACTCCAGCACTGCGTGACTTTTCCGTCAACAGATGCGTCCAAAATTCAGACGCATCTGTCAATCTTTGTGCCGTGGTATTGTAAATACGGCACATCCATGGGGATGCAAGGGTTTTGCATGGTGGCGCGGGGAAAGTGAAGCGTCACTTTCTTGTAAATCAGGCCCCATAGTTGGGGAAGAGAGGTTGGGCATCCGCATGGTTGAAGTATAATACTGCGGTGAGCACTAAGATACAATGTTCATTTTGTTTCTGTATGTTACATGGGACCACCCATCTCACCATCTGGCGAATGACACATTTTGTAATCCACTATTGGCCAAATAGTGGCGCTCTTGCAATTTATGATAAATGTTCAACATGGTGGTTGATAATATATTGTACTCTGGCTGTTCCCATCCATTTTTTGATCACTATGAGCTCATCAAATACTCGTTCCTCACCCCAACATCAGTTTACCAGGTGTACTCTTTCCTTTCCAGTGCCCTGAAGTGAGTTGTGGGCCGACCAGTTGTTCTTCCCATTCTTTTTTACTACCCGAGAGGATACTGCATTAAATTGTGTCCTCCAATTGAAGGCTTCTTTTGGGTATTTTATCAGCGGATCTGTACTGTTTATTGGTTGACCATGATAATTCTTCCTTGAAATGACTCAGGCATTATTTTTACAGTTTTGGAATATGAAAGTCATGTGCCTAAGCTCACATTAAAATCACTCCAAACGGTAGACACAGTTCTTCCATGCATTCCCATCTGTAACTTTTGGAGGTGGGCCTGCCAAATTTTGCTTCAAAGGACAGGTCTGGCAATGTCAAGGGGTGGGAGGAACATTTGCAACGAGATTTCCCCTAAGGCGAAAAGTGCCATTGTTAGGGTTGAGACCAAAAACCGAGGGGTGCACGCCAAGAAGTGCTTTCTCGCCAATTAAATGTAGTAACTACCATTGTAAGGAACCCTTGAACCCACACTTTCTGTGTTGCCGGTTTCTGATACATGAATAGAGGTGTATGGGGATCTACAGAGATAAGGTGGGGTTCATAGGTTGCGTGTGGTAAACTAGTATCTCTTGCTGTGGGCGGCCTCGCTCTTTGCTGCACAAAGCTATCCCTTAGGGGACCTTCATTTGAGTTCATAGGTGGCACTGCAGGGTACACTTTAACACAGTGTTGGAGCTGAAACATAGAAGGAATCTTTAAGGAACCCTGGCACATTTGTTTGGACACATAGGTGTTTTTGTGGGGAAGCCTTTAACTCTCACTTGGATGGTCTAGTTCTGTAAAGATAGAAGGTGCCTTTTTGATCCCAGTGATACCAATTAGTACAGGAAGTGCCATGCACAATTAAATGAACTGCCTGGCTTCACCTTTGCAATCACTTCAGTCTCTGAAAATAGGTGCCAAAAGTTCAATGAATATGCTCCCATGGTGTCTGGTCTGCAACATGTCTGTCCTAAGAAAATGTGATGTAACAGACGGGGATTATACATTCCTGGGGGGGGCAATTGTCTCAAATACAGATAGATCCCCAACAACTGAGATCATATATTGAAAGGGACAGAATTTACCAACATTGTTTTTTTTTCTTCATTCCAGGGTGTGGTTCTACCAAGGCTTAGTTATATAGTGGCTGAGCCACTCAAACAACGCAGGGATTCAAAATGGCCGATGCTCAGAACCCGGGGGCATGTTACCAAGCAATAGCGATAATTATCGCTATTGCTTGGTTAGAGACAAAAATTTATCGCCGACCTGTGGCGATTTTTATCGCAGATAAACCTTGGTATTACCAAGGTTTATCGCAAATGCGATAAAAATCGGCCGCAATGCATGAATATCGCTGAAAAGTCAGAGATATTCATGCATTACTGAGCTAATGCTCTTAGCCATGTTATCCACCTCCCATTGGATAACATGGCTAAGAACTGCTCAGGGCAGGTGTTAGCTTTTGGAGATATTCGCGCTTAGCGTGAATATCTCCAAAAGTTGGTAATAGGAGATAGCGATGTTAGCGACTATTTCCAGTCGCTAACATCTTGGCACGCCCACTTTGCATGTCATTAGTGATACATTTCTCTGACATGCAAAGTGGGGCCCAAGATGGTCGCTCTCTCCTACTAGCTGTCCCTAACTGGTGTTAGCGACAGCTAGGTAACAGGGAGATAATTTTATCTCTGCTTTCTTGGCTTTTAAAGCCAAAAAAGCGGAGATAAACCCCCTTGATAATATGCCCCCGATTCTTAAAAACACTTTTTATGCCACATGAACAGACGCATTCAGGTAGAAGCTTTCTGACACTGCGACTGGATGCGAGGCTCCTACTCTACACACGTCCAGTCTGGAAAATAATTATATAAAAAGTGAATCCATATAGATTGAGTAGCCAGAACCACTCAGCGTCACTTTCTAGCTCTCGCGTCCAAACTGCCCAGAATGCCCTTGTTATACAATAAAAGTCATCTCTCACAGCACCCATTAACTCGCAGGATATAAGCTGCCAGAAGTGATTCGGCTCCCCTATTTGAGATGAAGCTTTAAGGAAACAGGGCCATTTTCTCTGCCACGGCGCTCAGGATTTACAGGCGCTGCCCCTGCGGAACTCTTACCTCTCCTCTGCCAGGCGAGCCTCCAACTTCTAAACTTCCCCCATTTGACTTTGCATTCTGCACGTTCCACTGTAAACACCATTTTATTCAGAGCCGAGAGTGATTAACTGGCACAGTGTATGTGATATGACTATCTGTCCCTTTAATAGAGCTAAAGGACAGATTGAATTAAAGGAAGGACACCTAGGAAAAAAATGAAATCTTTCATCTCCGGAAAGTAATGAAGAAAGAGACCCTCGATTAGATACAAATGTCACTAGAGCTGTGTCTAGTGCATTTTATATGAAACGATGAGATCCACGCATTTTATTTTAGACACACAGAACAAACTCGCCTCTCAAACAACGACCCAATGGGGTCCTGGGGGGGGGGGGGGGGGGGGCGACCGAAGGGAGGCCTTCCCCACCCGGGGAAATTTGGGGCCGGGGAAAGGGGGGGGGAAGGGGGTGGAGATGACGCCGCCCGGGGACAGGGTTAGGTTTGGTAGCTTTTGGGCTGGGGGGCGGGGCTTGGATGGGCTTCCTTTGGGCTGGGCTGTGGTTTCCGCCCGGCCTCGCAGCAGAGACACCATTTTAAGTGAGGTGTCTCGGCCGCCGGGCGGGGGGTGGGGTTGGACAATTTTTTCGAGGACAAGGTGTTACTTAAACAGGTTTAAGGAGAAGACAGATTAACGTCCTGCCAAGTTTCAACAAAGAAGGCTCGAGCAACCGAAGGGAGGCCTTCCCCACCCGGGGGAATTTGGGGCCGGGGAAAGGGGGGGGAAGGGGGTGGAGATGACGCCGCCCGGGGACAGGGTTAGGTTTGGTAGCTTTTGGGCTGGGGGGCGGGGCTTGGATGGGCTTCCTTTGGGCTGGGCTGTGGTTTCCGCCCGGCCTCGCGGCAGAGACACCATTTTAAGTGAGGTGTCTCGGCCGCCGGGCGGGGGGTGGGGTTGGACAATTTTTTCGAGGACAAGGTGTTACTTAAACAGGTTTAAGGAGAAGACAGATTAACGTCCTGCCAAGTTTCAACAAAGAAGGCTCGAGCAGTGTTATTTCTGGAATGGTCTTCGCGATGGGTGTGTACGATGGGACATTGCAGGCTTTGCGAAAGGGACATTCCAGGCCTGAGGGAGAATTTCACGGCGCGGGACACGTCGCGGCCTGCACGATTGTGTGTGTGAGATGGGACATTGCAGGCCTTGAGATGGGACATTGCAGGCCTCACATGGGACAGTTCAAGTTTGAAACGAGGATTTCCCGGCGCCGGACACGTCGCTGGACGTAGGGAGAGCTCGGGAGAGCAGCATGCGGCGCCACGCGACCGAGCGGATGGGCCTGTTCTGGTTAGTGCGGGCGGTCAGGCTCCCACGTGGGACTAGGTGAGTCCCTTCTGCCCCTACCCGAAGGGTCCTTACGGCCGCCGGGGTGCTACTTTGGGGCAGGGGGGGAATAAAGAACCTTCCGTGTGATTGTTTGCGGTTTGCAAATGTGGATTATGGTTATTTAGATATTGTTGCGGTTCAAAACTGTGGTTTATTGTCTTCAGATACTTGTGATGATGTTCTTATTGGGGGGTGTACATGTTTGGGAGTGTACGCTGGGGGTATGGACTTTTTAGTGGTGTTAGGGGGAGGAATGGGCGTTACGGTGCCGGTGGCGTTCGCAGTGCGATGTGTTGCCGGTTGGAGGGGCCTGCCTGCTCCTCACAATTGGGGAGCGGTGGTTCGTTGCCTCAGCGGCTCCCGGAGCGGGAACATGGATCGGCGGGGGCGCGGGGGAGGCTTCCATCCCTGACAGTGGGTGGGGGAGGGTTGCGGGCAGGTGCGTTACTACGACGCGGGTGCGTATTAGGGCTGCGCATGGGGAGCACGTGGGTTGCAGGGCATGCAGGGCAGTGCCGCCGGGCTGTCAGCCCGCCCTGTGGGTGCAGGGGTTTGACGGCCATTTGCAGAGGCGGAAGAGCGGCGCTACGCTGACACGGGCGCAGTTCGCGCCTTTCCTCACGGGCACGGCCTGGCGTGCGCCACGGTCCGTCAGGAGTGCCCGCGATCATGGCGGTGCAGCGCCTGTGAGGCGGTTGAGGCGTAGGTTACATGTCTTCTCCGCATATTGATGCCTAAATTAGATTGCTAGAGCATTCTGTTACTGATGAGAGTTAGAAACACTGATATTGTTTCCCTGCTTGACATTTGTGAGGTGCGTTACCACCAAAACCCTTTATCAACTTAAAGGAAACATCTAACAACTGTGTGGTACTACAGCAAGAGAGCAAGTGTCACAACATACGTATCACAGCGATCTCACGAATTTGAGCAAATAAAGGACCAAGTCGATGCCTCGCCTCAGAATTAAAGGAAATGTGCACATAGCTGATTCTGAATAGGCAAAATAATTTCTGACGGCTTCTTACATGCTTTGTTCGCGTGGCTAGAACACGTGAGTCTTTACTATTATTGTCGCACAAATCGACGATAACTTTGAGACGACTGGGATTTTAACACATTTTAACAAATCTACAGAGTGTTAGCGAGTACCAAACTAGGAGGTAGGGATAGGTCAGGGAGTCTGCGTATTACGTGGAGTGGTCTAAAGTAGTGTTTTCAGGGCAGTTGTCACCTGTTGAAGGCAGCTTTGAAATTGTTGGAAGGCTTGCACCGTCTTGGCATTGATTAAAAGAAAGCAGTGAGGAAGCCCATGCAATGTGTCACGGACAGATAGAGTGACCGGCAGCTGAATTGTGTACACGGTCTGTGGTTATCGGCCCTGCATCCCTTTGTAGTTGTCGTCGGTTGCAGTTTGCGTGAGTTCCACACACTGGTGGATTTTGCTCAGCTCCCAGGGTTGAATTGAGAGCGTTCCATAGTTTATATACCGACGGTACTGCTGCCTGCTCTTTGCCCCTTTTGTCCTGGCTGTCTGAGTCGTTACGTGCTGCCACCCAGAACATCCGGGGGAGTACTTAGCAATAGGGAGAAACAGTTTCTCAGATACCTCGGACCCCTACTTCATACAGCCATGCATATGATGCAATGGCCCTCTGTTTAATACAGTACTCCACCGGAAGCTAATGCTCTGCTTTTACTGTGGGTTTCGGTACGTCCGTCTTCAGGGCTTAGTTAGTGATAGGAACAGGACATGTATCGGAAATTCTGTTTTGCATTCCTTTGAATAGGGAATATCAGGTAATCGCAGTCTTCGTGCTTTCCTACAATTGCAAACACAAAGCCTTTCGTACATGTTGGAAGGCTAATTTTAATTTGCAAATAGGCGCAATTACTGGTCACAGCATTTGGGAATGCCAAGTTGTTTGATACATGTGGAGCAAGGTGACGGTGCCCGCACATTTGCTCAGATGCCAGCGACTGCCACTATCAGTGTCAGGGGGTCGAATAGCAAGGCTGCATAGTTCTGATTTCACTTCATCCCTCTGTCATACACTACCGGACACGCCTTGCACCTTTAACTTTACTCCTCCAGGTTCTTTTCATACCTGCATTACTTCCTGGGCACTGTTTTACAGTTTTTCTCCTCCTCCCTGTCCCCCTTTTGTGTTTTGAGTTCGGCTTAGTGCAGCGCACAAGCGCCGCATGGAAAAGGACCTTGTGGAATTGGTCTGTACTTTTTCAAAAACTTGTGTGAAATATGAAGGTACTTTGAGTGGTGGATAGGTTGGGGAGTTATTTGGATTGGGGGGGACAGCGGTAGATAGTAGCGGGACGAAAGGTTTGCATTTACGTAGCGCAAGTGCAGTCGGTTAGCACGGGTGCCATCAAAGAGCTCATTGAAAGGCAACTCTTGGTAAAGTTGGTGCTACACGGTTTTCTAGAGAGCTAGGCGGAGTTGCGCTTTGAGCCTCCGTGTCAGTCAAATGTATTAAATCTGGGCCCAGGTTCTTGGTCTGGCATTTTGTGTTCGAATCCCAAGCTCTAAATACAGTATACATACTTTTCTTTCAAGTTACATAATGCTACTCTTTTCTATGCAAAGGGGCATTGCGGAGTACCACGCTGATATCTTCTGTAGGACCATTTTATTAGTAGGAACGATGGAGGCAAGTGCATAAAATTTGTGAAGTGACAATTTTCACAGTTGAAGTCCTAGAGTGAACAACCTTACGAAAGATCTGCACATGCACTTGGGAATACGGCACACAACATTAACGTTTCAATGGGCTGCGGGCATTTCAAGTCACGCGTGGGTAGGAGGTACGGACTTCCAATTTATTGGTAGGAGACAAGGAGGCAAGCTCTTAAAATTTATGAAAGTGACAATTTTCGCAGTTGAAGTCATGGTGTGCAACACCTTACAAGATATCTGCAATTGCACTTGTGAATACGGCAAACAAACATAACGTTTCGAGGGGCCGCGGGCGTTTCAAGTCGCGCGGGGGTGAGAGGTACGTTCTTTGCAGTGGGCTTTTTCCTGGCGGACAGGCTCTGGGGGTGACGCTCTGTGTGGAGGACTTCTTTCTGGGCGCCAGAGAGGAAGCACGGTCCCATGTCGGTGTGAGCATTCTCCGTAGTGAGCTCGACTCCATGGTCAGGGAACATGCCCGCCGGAGGACAGGGGCGCAACGCGCGGCGGGGTCTGACGCCGAACGGTGCCGCTGCCATGTCGGGGGCTGCGGGGTATGGTAGGTGACGGGGGGGGGGGTTGGGGGCACTGCGGCAGGGGTTTCTTCCTGGCGGACGGGCGCCGGTTTGGGACACGCATCCGGAGGGCTTCTCTCTGGTGGGACGGCCGGCTTCGGCGGACTGCCTGCAGGCGCTGGGCGGCTTTTCAGGCCTGGTGTTGACAGGGGGGGCCCTGGGTGCCAGAGAGGGGGCACGGCCCCGTTTTAGTGCGGCACACCTGTTGGGAGCTCGGTTCCGCGGCCAGGAAGCACGCCCCAGTGAGGTGACATCGACTGAGGGCATGGCCCTATACAGTTAGTGACGGAGGGCATGGCCCTATGCATGGGTGACGGAGGGCATGGCCCTATGCGTTGGCGACGGAGGGCATGGCCCTATACATTGGTGACGGAGGGCATGGCCCTATACATTGGTGACGGAGGGCATGGCCCTATACATTGGTGTCGGAGGGCATGGCCCTATACCTTGGTGACGGAGGGTATGGCCCTGTACGTCGGTGACGGAGGGCATGGCACTATACGTTGGTGACGGAGGGCATGGCCCTATACCTGGTGACGGAGGGCATGGCCCTATACGTTGGGGACGGAGGGCATGGCCCTATACATTGGTGACGGAGGGCATGGCCCTATACCTGGTGTCGGAGGGCATGGCCCTATACCTTGGTGACGGAGGGCATGGCCCTATACATTGGTGACGGAGGGCATGGCCCTATACCTGGTGGCGGAGGGCATGGCCCTATACGTGGGGACGGAGAGCATGACACTATACTTTGGGAGGGAGGGCATGGCCCTGTGGTTAAGAGGGGGGAAGGGAGGGGGAGTCCTGGGGGGGGGTCGAGGACCGTTAGCACGTCCCTCGAGTGGCGGTTCTTCCTAATATATGGGGGAAGAGCAGGAGAACTGTTTGGATTATCGGGGGGTAGGTCAAGCACAATAAAGTATTTAGCCAGGTGGAGAGGCAAATTGACGTTATGCTAATTGTTACCGTTTGTGGATTGTGGGAATCAGTTAGGGGAGGGGGTGGGGGTGAGGCAGGAAATTACATATTCATGAGGTTTAGATTGTGCGGCGCAGGCCAAGGATGTTATTGTGTAGAATGCACCTGCTTCCAATAAAGCGGCCTTTATCACACTTACATTGAGTCCCGGGTCGGTGCTTTCTTCCCCCCCCCCTTTCGCCAATGGGCCCCAATGGGGTCCTGGGGGGGGGGGGCCGACCGAAGGGAGGCCTTCCCCGCCCGGGGGAATTTGGGGCCGGGAAAAGGGGGGGGAAGGGGGTGGAGATGGCACCGCCCGGGGACAGGGTTAGGTTTGGTAGCTTTTGGGCTGGGGGGCGGGGCTTGGATGGGCTTCCTTTGGGCTGGGCTGTGGTTTCCGCCTGGCCTCGCGGCGGAGACACCATTTTAAGTGAGGTGTCTCGGCCGCCGGGCGGGGGGTGGGGTTGGACAATTTTTTCCCTCCCACCCTCCCTGGGTCATGATTCGGGGGGGGGGCCCAAGGGCAGGCATCGCTACTTACGGGGGAGCTCCATTTGCGGGGATTTTGGGGGTGACGGGGAGTTGGGCAGGTTTTGTTGGAGGCTGGTGCAAACGGGGAGTTTTTGGATTGGGTGGGGGGGGTTTTCACATGTCGCTGGAGCAGGTGTGGGGGGCATTCTGTATGTAGGGGAGGTTCTTCCTAATATATGGGGGAGGAGCAGGAGAACTGTTTGGATTATCGGGGGGTAGGTCAAGCACAATAAAGTATTTAGCCAGGTGGAGAGGCAAATTGACGTTATGCTAATTGTTACCGTTTGTGGATTGTGGGAATCAGTTAGGGGAGGGGGTGGGGGTGAGGCAGGAAATTACATATTCATGAGGTTTAGATTGTGCGGCGCAGGCCAAGGATGTTATTGTGTAGAATGCACCTGCTTCCAATAAAGCGGCCTTTATCACACTTACATTGAGTCCCGGGTTGGTGCTTTCTTCCCCCCCCCCCCTTTCGCCAATGGGCCCCAAATAATGTTATTTTTTTGTAGTATAAACATCAACCACTGAGTTTTTTAAAGTTTTTAATTGGAAATACCACGTTTAAATGTATTTGTTAATTCAAGTGCTATGTTTATTGTTTGAGAAGGATTCCAGCACATTGGTACAGCAGTTGACTATTTAATAGACGTTAGATGTGGCAACTTGAAGAGAATCTCATATTCTGAAAGAGCGGATTGCATGTTAATGTTCATATAGCAAAACACATGTCACAATTAGGGGTTTACGAAATTTGCGTAATTATGCAGAATTTTGGGGGAAATGTGCAAAATTGCACAGTTACATAAAATGCAAAGGATGCATTTTGTGCTGCATTCCAGCATGAAATGCATCCTCCCATCCATTTTGGATGGGAGGATGTATTTTGCTCTTAACAAAAGTGCACTCCTAATAACTTTATAGCTTCATGCATGTTTGTGGTACATTTTTACTGCGATTGACACACAATTATGCAGTGCGGAATTATATCAGCATTTTGGGCAGGGTCGGACCTGGAACAAATATGCCCACGCACCAAAATAAAAGTGGCCACCATTAGCAGAGCTGATAGCTTAAAAAGTGGTAATAATAAGGGAAATCAACAGTAAAGTCAGCCCACCTGGCCATAAAATCGGCCCACAACTGCTAAAACAATTGGCCCTAAGAGCTGTCCACCGGGCACTGCCTGATTTCCCTATTGGCCAGTCTGACCCTGATTTTGAGAATCTAATGTAACTAGAGACACAAAACTCCCACAATTACTCTAATTACAGTGGCATTGCACAAATTTCATGCATGCTTAGTCACGACACAGCCACTATAATCTATTTGTAACATCTATTTACCTACATCTATTGAATACATCTCTGTAAGTTCTATGGTTTCATTTGAAGGACTTAATATGCTAAAATGAAATATAGTTTCTCTATCTTTGGCTATTGGACTACTTATTGGCTGGTTTAATTTTAGGTAAAGTTGTTAGTAATGCCCTGGAATCTTATTAGCAATCTTTATTACTCCGAGTCCTGCTCTACCCTGACACAGTACTTACATCAGGGATAGATCTCCAACAGCAGAACATATTTCCTAATTGGCAAAAAAAATCCCCTAAGATGCCCACCAATTGCCCAACCATCCCTTAAAGGGAAAACAGTGGCATCACCTCCTGTCAAAATTCCAAGCAAAGTAAAAACACAACAGAAAGCATAAACATAATATAATCAATTCCTCCTCTGGGAGGAAGGATGGGAAGCAGGACTGTGTCAGAGAGGACTAGGACTAATAAAGATTACTGGTAAGTAACTGGGTAATAACCTTTTCGTAAATCCCTGACCCAGTCCTTACACCTGAGATCATGCCAACGCATCAAGTTTGATTATGTAACTCAACAATACAAGGGGCACACACTGTAGTGATGCAAGCAAATAAACATTTAATACAGGCATGTAAAATGGGAAAATAAAGATATTAAGTCTGCAAAACAGAAGTCAAAACATGTTCACAAAAAGAAACATCCCCCCAACTGAATCTGGTAATGATCAAGAAAAGTATGGGGAGAACTCCAGGTAGCCGCCATACAAACATCCTCCAAAGATGACCCAAAACAGAGACCCATGAAACAGACACATCATGAGTAAACCACCTCCGAAACGGGAGGAACCTGAAGCTGAGCAATCTCATAATCTTTCACAATCACAGACTTAATCCACCTAGAAATGGAAGAGTTGGAAGGACAAGGGGGCATATTATCAAGGGATTTATTTCTGCTTTTTTGGCTTTAAAAGCCAAGAAAGCGGAGATAAAATTATCTCCCTATCAGCAACAGGGTGCTAACACGCAAATTTGCATGTTAGCACCCTTTTTCTCTACACTTCCCCTTGAGATGCAAGGGGGGCGTTCCAGAGAAAAATAAAAGGAGAAATGTTGTTAAGCGACATTTCTCCTATTAACAAGGATATCGGTAACCCTGTTAGTGGTAAAAAAGCAGCGCTAACCGCGGTCAGCGCTGCTTTTTCTACACCTGGTATTTAACTGACTTAGCCATGATATCCTATGGAAGGTGGATATCATGGCTAAGTTTGTGAGCCTCTATCATCAAGCTAACGCCAAACTTCGAGAGATTATCGTTGGTTTTCCAGTGATAATCTCTCATTTGGCAGTTAGTGTGAGGATTTTTTTCACTTCTGAGATAAACGTTGCTAATAGCAAGTTATCTCAGCGATAATTTCCGGCGATGCTTAGCGATAACAAAATCGTTGCAAAGCCTCATTAG
The DNA here is from genome assembly GCF_964263255.1 of Lissotriton vulgaris. Lineage (NCBI taxonomy): Eukaryota > Metazoa > Chordata > Amphibia > Caudata > Salamandridae > Lissotriton > Lissotriton vulgaris. The sequence goes on from NC_141693.1 coordinate 1,414,954,924, forward strand.
CGATAAATATCGCTACTCGTTAGTAATATGCCCCAAGAACCCTTATTGGGCAACCCAAAACGAAAAAACAAGATATCCACTTTACAAAAAGAAGACGTCCGTTCCAAGTAAATTGACAAAGCACTATTCAGATCCAAAGTGTGCAATTCCACCCCTTGAGCCGAGGAAGGGGATGGAAACAGCACAGGAAGGACCACATCCAAGTTATTGTGGAATTTAGATACAATCTTAGGCAATAAAGCTGAACTAGGTAGTAGAATCACATTATCCTCCAGAAACCTAATAAATGGAGCTACTGCCAATAATGCTCCAATCTCACAAACCCTTCTACTGAACAAATGGTCACAAGAAATCAAGAACCCTTAAGGGACCACCCTGAAGACCATCTAAATCTTGTGCCGCACACCACCTCTTGAAATTTCCCCAATGCCGGGAATAAGATTTCCTTGTAGCAGGATGATGAGCCAAGTAAATTGCATCTGACACTTCCCTTGAACATCCCTGCTGAAGGAGAGCTAACCTTTCAGCAACCATGCTGCATGGTTGATCTCGGCTCTTTTGATCATTGAAAGGAACAATGGAGAGGGCTGAAGACGAAACACCCAGCCAGGAGTGACTGCCAGAAATAATATCTCAGAGTACCAAGGTCTCCTCATCCATCTCGGAACCACCCGACTGGTCCGTCCTTATTTTCCGCAGGACTGCTGGGAGGAGAAGTATTGGTGGAAAACAATATAGGAGACCAGCCGGCCGCCTGCGCAACAGAGCATCCTAAAGATAAACAGCCTTCATGGATCGCTGATTAAACCCTGACTATAAACAAATTACCTGTACCAGATGAAATAGTGCAGTAACCATTCCCCATGTCGATTCAGGTATGCTCTCATCACCTGATTGTCTGTCTGGACACAGGCAGCCTGACCCTAGAGGAAAGGAAGGAAAAACAGCAAAGCCCTCTGAACAGTTGCCAAGTGGGAGGATCGGCGGAACCCCTCTCGGTCCCATCTCTCCTGAGCTGAAGCATCACCCAAAACTTCCACCTAGCCTAACTTGCTGGCAGCTCTGGATAACACCACTAGGACCTAAGGTTCCAAGACAATCCCCTAGATCAGAGACTCTGGTTGCAGCCACCATTGGAAAGCCAATTGGATCTGTGCCATCACTGGATTTAATGTCTCACACATTTGACATTGAGGGAGCCAATGAGTCAGGAGATGGTGCACCAGAGGACACAAATGCACCCTGCTCCAAGGCACAATTTACAGGATGGATGCCATCTCTTCCTAGCCCTTTAATACTATGCAAAAAAGTCCTCCTCCTCCGGTACAGTTGGAGCAGGATTAGGAAGTACACCTTGTGGTGACAGCATTGCATAATGCCAGCAAATTATGAATGCAAATATTGTCAGAGAGGTCTGCGGTGCCATGCAGGCCTTCGCCCCATTATTCTCAATTTTCTACAATGAGCCACAAGCCAGTCCCTCCCTCTCAATAGCAGAGCATTAGTGCTGAGAGCGCCTGGATCATCGTTTGCATAACAAAGGGGTAGGTTTGTCACATGCCAATGCAAACTATGACTTTTTTTTAAAGTTAATCAACAGTTTGACTCTTTTTCACTGTTGTGTGCGCTCACTTTTCACGAATACAAAATGTTTGCACATATCAATAATAATTTGCAAACTTTTCAGCATAAACAATTTTTAACTTTGTTCTGTAGCTCCTTTTTACAATTTCTGGTCCAATTTGCACTACTTTGTCTTTTGTGAATTAGCAATTTGCATTAGAAAAATCAGTGGTGCCTATTATTACAAACGCTATAATCAATTCAATTATATTTTCAATCCTCTGCTTTCTTATCATAATATGAGCACTTAGTTATAGACAACATGACCGCGTTGGGCACTTCATAAAACAAGCAGTGGTAAAGCCAATAGATTTAGCTTCACAATTGTGCATACACACAGAGGCACAAGTCATTCATGGACACAAGTCCCACATGTATAAAAGTATTTATGCACTCAGACAACTGACATATGAGCCTCCAAGCACAAAACAAGACAAATAGGCACTCATAGCCCACATGTATGCATACATATATATCTGCATACCTAACAAATGTCAGATTTGAGAATTTCAGTTTACAATGAAAATGTAGTAAAAATCATTTTACGGGCTGAGATTTTTAAAGCTATAATTATAATAGTAAGACTAAAAGTCCAGAATTGAAAGTTGTGTTAATTCAAAAAACAGAACTGCTCACGATATTACATAGGATAGGAATTACCTGGAACTCATACATGGGGGAATAGAAGGACAATAACAATATACATTTGGCTTCATTATGTTGTTATTTGTAATATGTTTACTATGCCAAAAATTAGTTATGGAACTCAATAAAACATTCCTTTTCTTTAATTGTACTCTACATATTAAACATTCAGAACATAAAATGCACTGTAACAACACTAACATGTTGAAAATAAGGACACCATCTTTGTAATGAGAAAATAGCAAAACGGGGTCTGTTCTGGCAGATTTGTTTTCTTAAGCATTCCTTTAGCTGTTTTCTTGTGAAATGTCCTCGGGGATGTCAGTCTTCTTGAAACCATTTGTAACTGGGCAGTTAACAAACTTTAACAACCTAGGTATACTAATCGTACCCGCAACAGTACTATCTCAGAATTAGAGACTGTTTGACACATACATTCCCCAGTTTCAAATTGAAACCACAAGTGTAACAACAAAGAAACTCTGCTGCTGTTCGGAAAATTCCGCAAAGAATCCCCTCATTAATGTACGCGATTTCCATAAGAAGAACAAAGAAGGACTTTAGCAACCAACCAGTCACAAGAACAACGTACAGAAACGACAAAAAGCAAATCCTAGAATCCTGGAGGTGGTGTGATGCCTAGAGGCACTTAATATTTCTTCTTGTCCAGGAAAAGCTTTACCCTCAGTGAAGCTGTACCCAGGAAATATCATCATGGGAAGAAGAACCAAGCATGAGCTCTCAAACAGAAAAAGTCCACACGACGATAATGCACAGGCTCACATAATGTTCTGTTCATTGATGGTTTGGGCTCAATGCTCATGTATGGCCTTGATTAATCTGCTCCTAGGCCAGCCAGTAGTTACCATCACTGACACTGATGGAGGGCTGGTGTCTACACACGTGTGTATAAAGTGTGCCTGAAAGTACTGAGTGTTCAGATGCAGCCCCAATCTCGATCAATCATCAATCAAAGAAGTGGCGGAGTGAGGCGCTAGCCGTCATGGCTTAATGCCTCACGCCGTCACTTCTGAAACTCAAGTATGCACCATATTTACAAGGATATGGCACAGCCTTGCGTTCCCCCCTGCGCTGGCGCTACACAACGCCGGCATCCTTGCACCATAGTACAAGGGTGTCTGCGTGCAGAGGAGGATTGTTTATGTATAGGAAGGTGTCCCTTCCTGCATATAAACAATTCTGAAATGACATTTTGTCACTTCTATGTGTGCTGCTTAATGGAGCACACATGGAAGCCAGAGTATGTCGACACATTCCCAGTGTTGTTTCTTATACGAGTGATACATTATCCTGAGACTGACTGTGTCGGCCTGGGATCAGGGCCGGACTAACTACCGGGCAGTTTGGAATGCTGCCGAGCTGCTGGCTGATTTTACTGCAATGGGGGCTGATTTCGTTCATGGAGACCTGCATGTGCTTCGATAGAATGAAAGCAAAACAAATTTCGTTTAGTACACGCAGGTCCCCATCAACGAAATCAGCTCCCAGCTCAGCAGCATTCCAAACTGCCCGGTAGCCAGTCCGGCCCTGCCTGAGATTGCAGTTGAAACGGACAAAAAGCATTAGCAAATGTGTTAGGCAGTTGATTCATCATCATTTACAAACATAAATTATATTTTCTAATATGCATCAGTGACTACGTTTATTTGAAGCATGAACAGTAACAATATAAAAGAATACCGGGAGCCATAGGTGCCACAGATTTTACAGTTTGGATTGTAACCAGCCAACACATCTTTCACTCCCAATTTCTGCATGCGTGTGGCTTTGGGGCTTTCTCAAGGCTCGGGGGCCAGGAGAGAATGGCCTCCACCAAGGAACTTGGGTTCATGATGAAAGATGTCCCAAATCCATTGGGGACAAAGCTTCTGGGTGCAGTCTGGATAATGGAAATTGTACTTTCAACCAATACCGAACAAGGAACTCTAAAACTGGATATGACAGATGGACTACTTTATTTAAAACAAGCTTTGGCAATGCCAATAGGTTTCATCTATGCAAGTGCTATTGGCTTTGCCGGAAACTCTTCGCAAGGAAGGAAACCTGTTTCGCTTTAGGAAAGCCCTAAAGACAACCCTATTTAGAACAGCGTTGAGCTCAGTATAGACCTAGCTCGCCTCCTGTTGCTGCCCGAGCTGTGATGTCACTGCGGTCAAAAGCGCCCTGAGACCTGTCGGTGACTTGGCGCTATATAAACTGACATAAACATAAACATAAACATAAACATATATGGCAGAGTAAGGTAGAGTGGCGTAGAGTGCAGTGGGATAGTGTGCAATGGCATAGAGTAGCTCAGCATTAATTGCAGTGGCATAGAGTGGAGTGGCACAGAGTGGAGTAGAGTGGCGTAGAGTGTGGTGGCAAAGAGTAGATTGTTTCAGAGCAGGGTGAAGTGGTGTAGAGTGGAGTAGTGCAGGGTAGAGTTGAGTAGTCCAGGGAAGAGTCCAGTGGTATAGAGCAGTGGTGTAGAGTGCATTGGCATAGAGTGCAGTGTTGCAGAGTGAAGTAGCACAGAGTGGATTAGAGTGGCGTAAAGTGCAGTGTCATGGACTGCAGGGTTTTAGAGCAGGGTGGCTTAGAGTGGAGTGGTGTGGAGTGGTGTAGAGGGAAGTGGCAAAAAGCACAAAGGTGCATAGTAGAGCAGTGTCGAGTATGGTGCATTAGCATAGACTACAGTTCAGTGGTGTGGAGTGGAGTGTCTCAGATAAGAGTGCAGTAACCCAATGTTGAGTCGAGTGGTGTAGTGTGGAGTGGTTCGGAGTAGAGTGCAGTAGCATACAGTGGTACAGAGTAGAGTGAAGTGGGGTAATATGAAGTATGCATGGTATGGTAGCGTACTTGTATTACAGACAACACCTATCTAATTAAAATGACCATTACATTTGCACTCACATACAGTTTTAGTGATTAAGGTATACAGCTTACAAATGATAATATCAACACAGAATGAATTGATTTGATCGTCAGCACAGTTAATTTACAGACATTAAACTTTTGCTGTGTGCTAGGAAACAAAATAACTTTGCACAGCCTTCCTCGAGCAGACCCACGTAGCTAACATGATTGTCACATAAATCTTCTCACATTGAAGTCAGAGAAAGAAAAAAACACCAAGCTCCCTGGAAGACACAGCCTGACATTTGACCTCCATCTTTGAATGTACAGCACATGTGATAAAGTAAGAACAAGATTTAAAGGACTGTTTACAGAAACCGAGCTCATGGATGAATACAATAAACAAGGTTTGCACAACAGGCAGGATGAACTCCAGGTGTGCAGCCTAAAGCAAATAAAGACAGGAAATAGAAAATCAGAAAATGTGAGTTACAAACCACAAAGCCAATTGTAAGCAACAGGCAGAATACATTTCTAAGTCAACTATCTAAATGTCCCCAACTTTTGCAAAAAAACACAGCTGCATTGACTGGTAGACTGCAACCTACAAATATACAACAAAAGACAGCAAAACCTATGTAACAATTAATGGACAGCAACTGAACCCTGTTACTCCTTCTGCCAGAAGGTGCCGTTATAATTAAATGGCTACAATTTCTATTATTTCTTATACATGAATGGGTGTTTGATTCTATTTTTTGATGTTCTTACTGTTCAAGCTTCAACTACATTGATTCAATGGTATATATCAGAAAATAGGATTTCTCATTTTAAAGATGTAAATCAAATGTCTGATACTTTCGCTTCGAATTTTGATAAATAAGTATGTAGTAAATATTGTTTAACATATTCATCAAGGAATGAAGCAAATGCTCTTACAATATGAAGACGGTGCTATGGGTATTCTTTGAATGCTTAATGTATACTTTCCAATGCAGTTACCATCTGAGTACGTATTATGACACCTTTATTACACATGTCATGTACAGAGCACCATACACCAACTCTAAATTACGTCTGAATTGCATTACAAGTCACATGGCGTTTTGCAACTTTCTGAAAGTTATGTCAGATAGCTGTTTTTCGTCACAGCAAAGTTTCCTATCACAGGTACCACATGTTTCTGAAGACTACATGTTCAGAACGTAGATCGTTAAAAAGTTTCACGTCAATTAAGTATATATTATTATATACGTCTTTTACATCTATAACTGTACAATAAATACACAGTATTTCAACTATGTTATCAGTGGAGTAAAAGTTAAAGTAGAGTACAATTGGGGCACTGTGTTTTAAAGTGACACCAGATTTTAGCACTTTAGTGTTGTCATTAAGTATCCCTGGATAATATGTGTAATCGTTCAACATTGCAGTTACTAAGCAATACATCCCAGAGGTACTTATCCTCAAATGGTAACACACACTACAGCACCCAGAAAAAGAGTTTGCTGGTTCATAGACAAGGAATGCTGCCACCTTTATCATAGGTGGATGGAAGCCTCCTGCAGGGCGGGATTTGGGGCAGTGAGACCAATGCCACCACCCTGGCTGTCAAGCTCGGGATGTGCTGTGTTTTAGAATATCTTACAGGGATAAAATCACCTTCTGCAGAGCTCTGTGTGTGCCCAGCAATGTTTTCGCAGTAATAATAGTGTCAAGGTATCTATGATGATTAATGTACCTTGTAGAGAGAGAAATAAGTTTTGTAGTTGCAGTTTTAGCTGTCATAAAGTAGAACAGAGGGTTAATGTGCCTGCTACAATGCATGTGTAGCATGCACTCACTGAATTGTATTTTGTGGAGATAACACAATGGGTTGCTGCTTTTGTTGCAAAGATCCTTTTTATGGTCTGGCTGGACAGTGTAACTGTTGCTGGACAAATATGTGATCATCAGGGAGTGCATGTTTTAATTTGGCAGACTTTGTGTGCTTCCACAAAATAGTGCTTGCTCTTCACACAGATGTGATCATTTTGTCTATTTATGCAACTGCCTAAGTTTGAACTTTCAGGGGCAAACCAATGACATTGGAATGCTATTGAGTTCTTAGATAACTATATAGTTAATGATGTTTTTCTCTGACAGCAGCACAGATGGGAAGATGACAGTCATTAACCTACATGGGTTTTTATGTCTGGCTTGACAGTACAACCTTGACAGTTATAACCTGCACAAATATTATTCTACAGTTCTTTGCTTCAACACAAATACATATGTATTCCCATACTATTTACTTTTATTGCTTCACATTAACATAGCACATCCCTTTAAAGCCGTACATATTGGCATTGCCAATGCTTGTGTTACTTTCAGTTAATAAGTTATAATTCTAATATGGAACAGTGAGCTATGAACTGGTATAAAATAGCTGCATGTAAACTGTAGGACATAGATTAGAACCGTATGATTTTCCCCAGTCCCTCATTCTCCAAATATTGCTAAAAAGGGTTCACTTGGTAGAAATACTTTCTTACTAGTAAAGCCTACCCCAATCACTGTGATAGGCTTTAAATCCAGAGGTTTTGTTTCTTCAGACCAAATACTCTTAAAATATACTGTCTACAAGGGTGGATGAGATGTGGCTCCAAAACCTTGCACTCTTCATTGTCTTATGTAACATTTCTTACTCAGCGATTCAGTCTCTGTACAATTTGTGTGTAATGTAAAGTGCTCTGACACTGGTAATGAGAAGTACTAAAAAAAGAAATGAACTAAATGGGTGAGAGGGGCTATTAAGAAATGAGGGGCATCATTGGATGGTGGTAATGAAGGAATACATGGAGAAGGAGGTCAATAGGGGGTGCTGAGAAAGATTGTAGCACCGGGCGCCACCAGCACTAAAGCCGGCCCTAGCTCCAGGGATAGGAAGGGCCCAAGTCGCCCTATGTGGCACTCCCAGAATGGAAGAGAGGGCAGACGGTCTCACACTGGTGGTAATAGATTGATTATTAAGGCAAATTTAGGCTTGCTGTCATACAAAAGAGTTCAGGGGTTTACAAGCTGTGAAGTATTCCTATCCTCAAATTGTCTTCCAACAATGAATTTCAGACTTCTAACAGATACCCCATTAATAATTTTTACAGAAAATGTGAATCATCTGTCACTTTCCCAAACAGTTATTATCTGCAAGTGCTTCTCCTGCAGACCTGGGTGATGAATAATGTGTCCCGCCAATTGGTCGGCCAGAAGCACACTTCTGTGGTCGTGGTAGCGGAAATGAGAAGTTTGGATGAGTGCCGCCTGGCCCATGGTGCGCCAATATAAATTCATAATGTCAATTTAAAAGCTTATAGCGTTTCTGGATTTTTGTTTTACTTTTTATATGTGTTTTTAATTCTTTTAGTGTTTAGTTGAAGTACCAGGCAACCACAATGAATTAGCAAAAACGGGAAGGTGCAAGTTGCAGAAGTGACCACATCCATAAATGGCCCCATTAAGCATGCATTGCTCCAGACAGACCACGCACAGGGGTGCACAAGTAAAACATGTAAATGCCCAGCTGGCAATTAATTTGTCTGCTGCACCTGCCTATATTGGCACTACCAAGATTCTAATCTGTTTTGCAGTTAATTTTACTTCTGAATGTAAAGGTGAGAGGATGTGACCTAATGACTAGAACGGTTGACCTTTGAGCTGGGGATCCGGGTTCGAGTTTTGGCAGAGATGCTCAACCTCCTGTGATTCTGGGCAAACAACTTAATCTACTTGTGCCTCACAAAAATGAATGTGTCTGTCTGTAACTTAACTTGTGTGGGCATGTAAAGCGTTCTGATACTTTCGGGTCTAGTTTGCGCTATATAAAGCAAAAATAAACAAAAAAGGGACACTGCTACATCAAACGACAGTTTGGTGCTCTATACGTTACTTCTAAGGAGTTCCAACCTCCTTATCCTTCACATAGTTTAAGCCTCGACACCCAGTGTGAGCCCATTTCTGTGAAGTCCTTTTCAAGACATTGGGCCATATGTAGGTAGCCCAATACCGGTCGGTAATGGCCGAAATTACCGAATTTCAGCCGTTACTGACTAGTATTAGGCATTTGAGATGTAGGTGTCAAATTTAAGGATTCAGTAATTTACCGAATCGATAATTTAAGGAATCCGTAAATTACAGAATCCTTAAAATACAGATTCAGTAAATTACCAAATCCGTAATGTAGGGAGCACTCAAGTGAGTGCATTTCTGAGTTAAGGATTCAGTATTTACCACCAACTAAAAGTTGGTGGTAAATGTCAAAAACCTTTGAAAAAGCAAATTTGTGCTTTTCCAAAAGTGTCATGTGGCAGATATACATGCCCTTAGGGCATGCATGTGTGCCACATGTGCACACATGCACGATGCAGGGGTGTAACAGGGTATCAATGTGACACCCTGCCACCCTTGAATATGCACCCCTATTACCGATTCGGTATTTACCAAATTGGTAATAGTGAATGGCATCACATTCATTCCTATGGGCCTCCAGGCCCATATGAATGAATGGGAATTACCGAATCGGTAAATACCAAATCGGTATTTACTAAATTTTACAGATTCAGTAAAATTTACTGAATCAATGCCTACATACCATTTACAGATTCTGAAATACCGAATCGGAAAAAATTCGGAATTTTTAAATCGGTAAATGTGAATTACCTACATATGGCCCAAAATGTCATGAAGCAGGATAACCAATCAGCTGCATGAAACTAGGTAGCCAAATGATGGCAACCCTAAAGGATAACTCAGCCTTTCAACCCTTTAAGATCGGCAAACTACTTACCCTACAGCTGGGTAATAATAACATCTGCTATCTAAAGGACAGTTAAGGCACACAAACAGTCTTCAGACGTAATGTAAGCCCAGGGCCGGCTCTGGGTGATGCGATCGGTGCCACCGCACCGGGCGCTGATTTCCGGTGGGGGGGTCATTTTTGCAAGCATATTGTCCTTTAAGCACCTGCTGCTGCGTTCCTGGCTCCAGCAATTATCAGGCATTCATGGAAATGTCAAGATAACTCCAGTGATTAATTCTCTTCCTGGAAAGAGACAGAGGTTTGTCTAGTGGAAAATTTGACTCCTCCAAAGGTAGCTCAGTGGGTTAAAATGACTGCCGCTAAGAATGTGTACCATGCAGAAAACAAAGTGCATCTAATGTAAATAGGTCAGTGAGTTGCTGCTTCTGTAAGAAAGCTCCTTTTGTTACTTGTCGTTTGTAAGTCAAAATCCTAATATAGAACATTGAGCTATTAACTGTCATCAAACAGCTGGGTGTAAACTGCAAGTATTATGTTAGAGCTATATGTTATTTTGCCCAGTCTTTCATTATCATAATCTTGCCCAAAGGGTTCAATTAGGTAGAAAACAATTCTTGTTATTAAAGAGAACCCGAAACAATGGTGTTATGTTTTAAATTCTGAATTTGTGCTTTTCCAGAATAAGGACTCAAACTATATTGGCTACTAGTACGGAAGACATGTTACTCCTACACTACACCTTGTAGTCCTGTCTGATGTAACATTTTCCATATACTGATTTACACACCTATGATTGGCTCTGTATAATGAGTGTGTGGTGTAAAGTGCTCTGACACCTTACACTGGTATGAGTGGTGCTTTAAAAGAAAATGAATCTGAGAGACAGTGGCTAGGGAGATTTGAGGGGCACTGTTAAAGGGCAGTGGTGAGGGAATCCGTGGCAGAGGTGTTCATGGGGGAGTACCACAGGGCACCACCAGTGTTAAAGCCAGCCCTGTGTGAGCCAATAAGCTAGCCCCCTCAATGTTACATGGCAATCAGTGCTGCTACTGTGTCCTTTAAACAGGAAACAGCTTTACAAACAAAATAAATAGCATGCAATTCCTTCACAATGCATTTTTACCATGTAAAATTGGTAAAGACATGCATGCTAATTGAGAGCGTTGTAATATCGTACAACCCTCTGAACAAGGGTTACTTTAATTATCAATATTTAATGTAAAAAAACTAGTCCTTTTGTTTACCACTACTGAAAATTTTTCGCCACTTTTTTATTTGGATTTAATAATATACAAGTTATTTTTGTAGCCAACAATTCTTCACCTGTGAACTATGGAGACCTGTTGCTCCATGATACCCACGCAGGTGGCCAGTGACTGTTAAAAAAATGCAATAACATTCGCAGGTCAATAAATGATATCCACGTAAAAAAGTAAAATTTAAAAGGAACATTTTAAAATGCTCTAAAAATGTGAAGGAATTTAGAAGGCTAAACATTTTAGCTTGTATCCCTTTCTTGATTTGTGGGAGCAGCACATGTAAAGCAAACAGTAGAATGGGCCTTTGGGGACCTCAATAGGTGCACTAGTATGCACCAACAAAAAGAAAAAATGCATGCTGGAGTCTAGCATATCACTTTGTCTTTTGGAAATAAAACCACACTTTGAAAAGCTCCAACCTTCTCATTAAAATGTAGATTTAAAAAATGATTTTGTTTGTGAATTAAAACAATTTCATAATTTTTGTATTTGATGTAAACTTCTTTCTGTAGTTTTGGTTTGGTTTTAGGGTAGTGTCCTGCGGGTAATGGATGTAACCTCTGGACACTGCCTTCTTTTGTATTTGTGGATCTGGGTCGTGTATGCACTAAATGATTCTTCAAGTTCATGCCACGTTTGTGGCTGAACATAGGTGTAGGTATGTTCAGACCTCCACTATTTAGTGTGTGCCACTGACAATTCCTTGAAATAACATTTCTGTTGCCATACATTATCATTCTAACTTATTTTTGTTTATTTGGGGTGCTCATCACGGCACATGAGGCTTAAGGACCTATATTTATCTCTACCAATTTGTTCATATGAATTCTTTAACACAAAGATACCGAGGGACCCACCCGCGTATCCTACAAACATGGCCACCAACCTTTTGCCATCATCAGCGGCCATTTTAGCATCTCTTGCGGTCTAGTCTTCACAGACCAACATGTGGGAAACACAGAAGTCTTATAATCAGCACCCCGCCGGAGACACACTAAGATTATTTTACCTCCATTATCTGAATACACTAACCTCTCCCACCGTCTCATTCTGGCAGGATTGTTTTATAGGGAGACACCGCCCCCGAGTCCATGAAGCGCAAACTCGCATAAAACAAAGTAAAGATTCAAAATACGCCCAAAAACATTTTTACCTGTTTGTGTGGAGTGATTGTTGTTTGTGTGACACCACTTGAGTTGAGTTTTACAGTGCTTATACATATATATATATATTCACGTTATTCACGCTGCATGTCGGACAGGCATGTTTTATACATTTTAGACACAACCACGCTCATCCTGCCTGCACGCACCATTATGGAGCAAACCACCCATATGGAGTAAAGCAGCATAGAAGAAAATAATGTGTACCCCCGCTCGATTGAGGGGAGTTTTGCTCTCTATCGATTTCTCTCCATTTTTACCATTACAGATATACAACGTGACATGGGGATCGTATGTATAAATTACGCATGCTTTATTAGTAGCAGCTTTTTCTCTATTTTCTTTATTGTTTCACTATCCGTATTTTCCTATTTAGGTTTATTAGGAGTGGCAAACATAGGGCTGGTACCTGTGTGGTCCTGATTAAGAGCTAGGGGTAGGCTTGAAACATGTTGATCATACACTGAATTCCTACACATCACAGTTAGGTTTCCCAGTGTAACACCCCCCTTAAGACATGCCAACCTAGGAGCAAGAATAAAGTTGTTTAAGCCCACTAGCAAGGTATTTTTAATCACTTTCTAACCACTCCACCACACACTGCACCACATATAGTCTTCGACTTAAGGTGCTCCTACGTAATGCTTCAAGTCGTAGTACACCCCAGTTCGTAGAGAACTGGGATGGCCCCAATGATGAAGCATGTCACTGTGGGAAAACCCTGGTGAGTGAGGGGACTCAAGAAAGAAATGTTTCTTTCTTTCAGGTTCTTCCTGATCACACTGATTAGGAGCCACACCCTTGGACTAGGTTTCAAAACCCAATACCTTGGGTTTTCTTTGTTTGTATACGTAAAGAGGCCAACCTAGTTTTTCACCCTCTACCTCCCCCTACCTTGTGTACTGTTCTAAAATATACACATTCTTGGGCAATGAGTGACTTAGTTGCTTTGTGTCTGAGTTTATCGTGTCAGGTTCTCAAACAGTAAAACTTAAACCCATATGTATTTCAGTATCGCTATAAATTAAATACAACTTATTCTTAGGAAAAATTATATTCTCATCTTTGTCTTTTCTTCCTTAGAAGTGGGTTCTCCAAGGGTTTCACTATGTAAAATAGAATAGTTGATTTATTATGTAGGACTTTTCAAGTTTCGAAACAAAATGTTTGACTCTGGTGAAACGTCTGTGATGTAATCCAGAGGAAAAGAAAATAGCACTTCAGTTTAAAAAAATGCCATTTTCTTTACAATATGTTCAAATGAATCTCTGCCCCAGAGGACTGCACTCTGTTATCATATGTTTAGGAATATGCCAGGTTGTGATACTGTTTCTTTTGCAAGTAAGAAAAGTCAATTTTGTGTATGCCTTTTCATCTTTTTAACATTTGAAGTTCCAAGTTACTGATTGAAATGGGGATTTATAATATGTCCTTCATTTTAATCTAACATGCAAGGCCACACTGCCCGTACTGTGCAACGGACATTTCCCCTGGAGGCTGGAAGGGTGGGGAGCTGGTTTAGTTATTAGGAGCCAGTTTTGTAGCACTGCAGCAGCTACAAAAGCACTGCAACGTTCCTTGTATATTCAGCAGTTTTTGGGCAACAATAAAAGTGTCAAGTTAACTCTGGTGATTAATGTTCCTGCTAGAGGGAGATGGGAGTTTTGTCTCATCTAAGGTATCTGTTAGAAATTGGGTCTCTGGCTGGCAGAGGTATGCACCCTGTCCAAGTAGTTTGGGTAAGCTAGATACACGCTCAAAGATAACCTACACTCACCCTCTGGTAGCTTGGCACAGAACAGGCATTTGTGCAACACACACACACACACACACACACATAGTGACACAATTAAAACACCACTAAAAGACTCCACACAGGTTTAGAAAACTAGAAAATATTTATCTAAGTAAATCAAAATCAAAATGGCAAAAATGCAATCAGTAGAAGTCAATACATTCATTTTTAAAGAATAAATGCAAAAACTGAACGTAGAAGTCAATAGCACTGAAAGGTTACTTGAGGTTGCAAGGTTCCATGGTGTATCCAAAGTTAAAACACCTGTGATGGAAGGCAGGCCAGCTACGAGACACTCACAGGTCCCGCTGAAAAAGTACCTTGGATGGAGCAAACCGTTCATGCTGTTGCGCGATGCGTCAATCTTTTCCATGCAGTCAGGTGCTGTGATGTTGTCGAGCTCCATTGGGATGCAGGTAATGAGTTATCAACGAGCCATGCAGATCATTGTCATCGGGATGTGCAGGTTGTAAAACCGTTGCCGTCGAACAGGCTCTGTGCTGGCGTCGAAGGGCAATGCGCCGGTTATGATTGGCACAACGGTGATGAAGCATCAGTTTTGTAGCAAAACAGCTGTATAGCCTACTTCTCAGGCCCAGGACTCAAGGGGGCACATCAGGCAAGGGTAGGAGTCACAACTGCATCAGTAGAATTGTAGGAAGTCTTTTTTTGTCCCTGAGAGTCCAGAAAAACAGAAGGCAAGCCAGCAAGCTCTTGAAGTCACTCTGAGTTGAAGTGAGATGGGTCCAGTCCTTGTCCCCAGCATGGGAGAGATCAGCAGGCAGCAGGGCAGATTAGCAAAGCAGAGAAGCAGTTCCTCATAATACTAGGACAAGGCAAGGTGGTAATCCTTACAGCACAGCAGCGTTTACTGTAGCAGAGCTCTTCCTAGGTCCAGTAGTGTACTGATTTGGTAGAATAAGAGCACCAGTACTTATACCCAAATGTGCTTTTGAAGTGGGGGTGACTTTAAAGCAGCTCCTTTAAGTAAACAGGTCCCCTTTCTTCCCAGCCATGTCTGCCAGCCTATTTGTGGGAGGTGATCAGTCCTTTGCGTAGGGGCAAGACACAGACCTTTCAGATGTAAGTGTCAGCTCCCACTCTCTATTCCTGCCCAGGAAGTCTATCAGAATGTAGATGAGATATCTGTCCCACCCACACTTCCTGTATTTGTGGTTGTCCAGAGGGGATGCACAGAGCATAACTGTCACTCAGCCCAGACATGTTTTGGAGACAGGGTGCAGGCACACAGAGCAAAGTTAAGAGCAAAGAAATATCCACTTTCTAAAAGTGGCATTTCTGAAATAGTAATGTTAAATCCAACTTTATCACTAAAGAGGATTTATCATTGC
Source organism: Lissotriton vulgaris (assembly GCF_964263255.1). Taxonomy (NCBI): domain Eukaryota; kingdom Metazoa; phylum Chordata; class Amphibia; order Caudata; family Salamandridae; genus Lissotriton; species Lissotriton vulgaris. The sequence continues at coordinate 1,414,970,412 of NC_141693.1, forward strand.
CATTCAAAAGATATGGAACATGAAGCAGCTACTCATTTCTAATCAGGAATTACAGCTTTAAAGTGTTTTAAGGAATTCCAGAATGCTAGTCTTTGAGAGGAGTAGGCCTCACAGTAACGAAAAACTAATTTAGCTGTTTGTTACTACCTGGACATGTAAAGATGAAAAGTACTTGCCCTGCCTTTTACTTACACAGCACCCTATCCTTAGGGCTACCTAAGGTCTATTTTAGGAGTGACTTCTGTGTAAGAACATGGAGTTTTAAGGCTTGGCAAGTGTTTTTAAATGCCAAGTGGAAGTGGCAGTAGAATGCACACACAAGTCTTGCAACTGCAGGCGTGAAACAGGTGTGAAAGGCTACTTCTATGGGTGACACAACCAGTGCTGAAGGGCCACGAGTGGTACAAAAGGGGGTGGTGATGGACGGAGCATCTGAATCAATCAAAAGGGCCATGAGTAGCATTTAATTTACAGACCCTTGGTGTATGGTATACCACTTTACAAGGTACCTACAAGTAAACCAAATATGCCAAACTAATGTAAACTAAATATAACATGTTTTGAGGAGAGAGCACATGCACTTTAGCATTGATTAGCAGTGGTAAAGTGCTCAGTGTCCTGAAGCCAACAAAAATGAGGTTAGAAAATTGGAGAAGGAAGGCAAAACGTTTGGGGTGACCCTTCAAAGAGGGACAATTTCCAAAAGTGGAGCATAGGGTTTATATGCCTGCTGCAAAGAACAAATATCATGCACATCAAAGAACAATGTTTTGATTGCATAGCTCAGTGGGTTACTGCTGTTGTCACAGAGATTATTTTGCTACTGAGCAGTTCATAAGTTACAATTGTAATTTAACACAATGAGCTATGAACAAAGAGCTGCATGGTACAGTTGTGTTTTTCCCAGCCTTTCGTTGTCATGATGTACCTAAAAAAATGGCTTGTTCAGGTAAATCAATTCTTATTATTAAAGTCAATCCTAACCACTGCATTATGCTCTGTTCTGAATCCTGAAATTGAGCATCCCCAGAATAAGCACTTCTAAAAAGTGCCTGCCAGTATGGACAGCATGTGAATTCTACACCTTGTTGTCCCCTTTTACTTATGCAACGTTTTCTATTCAGAGATTTACACATGTATGATTCATTGTCTCTTTATGTGTGTGTGATGTAAAGTGCTCTGACACCCTATACTGGTATGAGAGGTACTACAAAAAAATAAAAGAAATGTGTGTGAAGGGCTATGAAAAGAGTATAGGCTTTGTTGGAGCGTGATAGTGAAGGAATCATTGAGCCCCAAAAAGATTGTTGTATCCTGGTGCACAGTCATTTAATCGTTTACTATGCTTTAAAAGCTAATACAGTTGAATATATAATACAAATGTGTTGTTGAATGCACCATTTCCCCCAAATTTATTTTGGGGTGAGGATCCCTCCAAACCTCATTTTGTAGTGGTCAAACTTGCTTGCTGCACTCGCTATTCACCGTACGGGGACTGATCTGACAAAATTAGCTAGGTCTGCTTTGGGTTTCCAGTCTGACCCTGCCAACATTCCCCTCATGTGTAGTAGAAATACTCAAGTAACCGAAAAAACGTCACAAAATCTATGGAAAGTCTTACATCCTTCAGGGTGCTGTGGGACATTGTCAAGCCAGCTTGGCTTCAAAGGAACCACCTCTTCACTCTTCATAGGGCCTACTATTCACCTCAGAGACTATCAAAATGTTCTAAGGATTCTCCTGTGGCATGTGCTAGATGTGGTTTAATGGCTGCCTCAGACCTACACATGTTCTTTGACTGTCCCCTTTTGTCTCCCTTTTGGGACTCTATAAGTGCTTCACTCACGACCTCTTTGGGTTTCCAAGTCTCTATAAATCCTCCTCTTCCAATATTTGGGGTCAAGGATGAGGTTAGAGGCCCAGCTAAAGATCTCCTTTTTTATTCCATCTTGTTGGCAAGGAGGGAAATTTGTAAAAAAATTGAAGGATTTGACACCACCCTCTCTTCTCGACTGGCGGGCATCTGTATTGCAGGTGTCAAAGTTGGATTTGGTGAGATTTGGTAATCAAGATAAAAGAGCCTTTTGGCACCTCTTGAAGTGGAACCAACAATGAACTCAATGGTGGGTTTTTTGTTTTTTTCCCCCCTAAGCTCCAATGATTATGCTGCTTTGGTTTTTTCTCCCTTTTCTGGTGCACCTATGTATACCGGTCCGGTCCTAGATTTTGGTATACGATTGCAGCAATTTTGCTCCTTAATTGGTTTCTTGCTCCAGGGTCCTGGAGGTAGTGACAATACTGATTGGTGAGGTTGATCTAATTGGTAGGCCATGCCATCCAGTTTTACTGTGGCAGTATGTCGCTCTCTATTGAATTCATCGGGAAAAACCATGGTGGAAAATGAGGACCAAAAAAAAAATCTATGTGTTTTGTTTTTTCTTTTTAGCTAACATCAGGGTTTATCTGTTAGACATGGTCAAACATTTGCAAGGACAATTTTATGATGGATTGCACACACCTGACCATTCCTTTCCCATTGCTTGGTCTGGCCAGATGTAGGGAGACACATGGCAATGTGAAACACAACAGGTGTCACATTAGGACCCTGCTTGCCAATCACTGCTTGGCTATGATTAAGCAGAGCAATGCCTTTTTCCTACAGTGTCAGCTGATGTTGAAAAGGATAAAAAGGAAAAATATATTTCAGAGATCAGGTCCTGTATTGTCCCCTCTCTTGTGCTCACTGATTTTACACATGTGAAAGAAATCTCAGAAAGCAAGTTATTCATTTGGGAAGGGGAAACCTTAAATCTTAATCAACACAGTACAATAAAAGTCTCAAACTAATTTAGAAAAAAAAGAAAAAGTCTATGAAAAGAAAAGCACACAAATTTTAAAAGTCGGATCAGTGGAAAAGGAGATATAATGATTTTTATTAACTTTTAAGACACAATACAGCTAGAAATGGTAAAGCTCCTTTGAAAAATCTCAGTTGACAGTTGACTGGAACCAAGGCACGATTTTAAGACAACCGTGATGGAGCAGAGGATATTTGGAGTTATTACTTTTTTCTGGAGGTCGAAGTATTCCTGTAGGGCAAGGCCAAGGTGAAAGCCATCTAAGGTCTCTCCAATGAAAGGATGTTTGAGTCAAGCTCCTGCCGAAGTCATTGGTTTTGTGAAAAAAAACATTTGGGCTTCTTCTGAGTTGGAACATGATAGATTGAGATGTTGATGCAGGTCCCAAAGGCATCAAAGATGCTGTGATCTCATTTTGTCCCAGGTGTAAATAGCTCATTTGACCTTTTTGTTTTTATCCTATGTCCTTTGGTCAAGAAGGCCACCTTTTCACATATTACCTCTAAAACGCGCATGTGTTAAACCATGGCAGATATGTGTCTTCTGCCCTTTCACTGCTATTTGCATTTTGAAACAAACCACACCCACCCATCAGAGTTTGGTGAAGTTCAAACACTTAGCAAATGTTGGAAAACAAACTGTGTCAAATTCAGTAACTTAAATACCACTTTGTCTGAGAGCATAATTCTGCAGCATCAAGTTTAATCAGTGCTAACGCTGATGCATTAAATAATAGAAAATCTGTGCAAGGCAAATGGTAGGAAAAGCAGTAAGCAGCAGAGTTCATTGGATTTGAAAGGGCATTCTTCTGCGTCCTTGATTGGGAATAGAACACACGATTCATTATTCAGCACCACCAAGCTCCGGAGACACTAATAAACCTTAATCCTTTACTCTGGAGGCAAGTGCACATCGCCTTTGGTCAACATTCAGCATAGTTCATTGAACATTGAGTACATGCGGGATACCTAGTGTCTGCATACTTGACATGGACCTGTTACAAGTAGGGCTGGTCTAGTAAAATCATCCAGGCCCAATTTTTTGGTAATATGGGGGCATATTACCAACAACTAGCGATAATTATCGCTATGTTGGTTTAGCGGCGATATTTTTATCGCCGAGCTGCGGCGATTTTTATCGCTTAGGAGCATTGCAATTATCAAGGTATATCTCCTAAGCGATAAAAATTGGCCGAAATGCATGAATATCGCTGAAAAGCCAGCGATGTTCAGGCATTACCGAGCTAATGCTCTTAGCCATGTTATCCACCTACCATTGGATAACATGGCTAAGAACTGCTCAGGGGCAGGTGTTAGCTTTTGGAGATATTCGTGCTTAGCGCGAATATCTCTAAAGTTGGTAATAGGAGATAGCGATGTTAGCGACTGTTTCCAGTCACTAACATCTTGGCACGCCCACTTTGCATGTCATTAGTGATAAATATCACTGACATGCAAAGAGGGGCCCAAGATGGTCGCTATCTCCTACTAGCAGTCGCTAACTGGTGTTAGCGACAGCTAGGTAATATGGAGATAATTTTATCTCCGCTTTCTTGGCTTTTAAAGCCAAAAAAAAGTGGAGATAAACCCCCTTGATAATATGCCCCCTAGCTCGGCAGACTGAGCTCTTGCAGCTGAAGATATCTCCAGAAGGTCATAAGAAAGTCCAAGTCACCTCTTCAAACTTCGGGAGCTGATAAAATACGTGCCATTGATTTGAGTAGCTGGAGCAATTGCTAGTGAAGTTTTTAGAACCTGTGTGTATTATGTGTAATGCTTTTCTACGTGTACAGAGTCCACTGGGGAAATGAGTATTCAACTTAAGAACTACTGTAAAATGTTTCTGCGAATCTGTCCACTTATCTTCCCCAACTATGAATTTGAAAATGTGTAAAATCACACATTATTGCAAGATTTCTTATGTATGAGGTTTAAAGCACATGCGAAACAGGAATGTGAGTTTGCCCTCCAGCATGTATGTTGAACTTAGGTATGAAATGTTTTTAAGAATCAATCCCAAAGTTCTCTTCAGTTACAGTCCAGATTTCCAAAGTGCAAACTCATCATCTGGGGAATGTTAAATATTTGTGCCCCACAACAACTTGCAGGTCCAACCGTCTGTCCTATCTATCTATCAAGTTGTTTGCTCTTGTAATGTGGTTTTAAAACAGAGTAATTGCTGTCTCGTCAATTTAGCAAACATATGGAATTTGACATGTGCAGCAAAGTAATAAATGGGGAATCCGAGTGTATGCGATTATTTATTCGAAATAATGTTATTGGGTCTCACTTATGTTCAATATATATATACATCATAGAGGTTATGATAACGCCTGTGTATGATTATGTCAGAGTTTACAATTATGTGTGGACCTTTATTGAATGGTGTTCAGTGTATGTGGGTTTACGGGCATTTGGAAATTCAAACATTTCAAAAAACTAATTGGATAAGAGAGCTTTTCGCTCAGTTTTCAATTTCCGTTTTGTGAGCCCACAGTTGGGCCACAGAACCGAGGCCCTCTTATTGCCTGGATGGAACATCAGGAAAAAAGATGAAGTTGCCATAGAGGGACCTTGGGATTGGTCCTGGTGTCCAGAAAAAACTTAAAGGGCGCATACGAGGGCAAGGTGAGGTCCGCATGACTCTCAGGCCCATGTAATGGGTCCAGTGAGTAAGAAATTGTTGTATTCTCTTCAGTCTAGAAACACAAGAGCACCAGGTTGCATCATGACATCAGCAAAGTTAGAATGTTCCATTTAAAGAGAAATGCAAGCTACAACAAGATAAGAGAATACAACAGAAATCTAAAAAAATGCCATGGGTTTCATGGATCACTGGCCTGAGTTCATGTCTCCCAGCATGGCCGCAAGATCCACAAATGAAGGCTGGAGAATGCAAACCTGGTACAAGCCTCAAAGATAGGGGACAGTGAACCCATAGCAAGCTTCACTGATTCATACTGACACATTTTAATGTTTTGCAAATTCTAAAACTAGTTTACAGACCTCGGGGAAAGTCCATTATGGGTCCATGAGCCAGTGATGGATTACAAATCCTATGGCAGGATCAGCAAATTATTTTTGGGGAAAAAAATAGCGACCGCAGAGTGTTGGCAGCAGTGGCATTTGATACTACAAATGTTTGAGGTACCAACCCGCACTCATATATGTGCGATGAGTAAACTGATGTGCTCAAAATGATTCTAGGGAAGCTGCTGTGTGCTAAAGGTCCAGCCTAAATAGACCTGTGATACTGTAATCTCAAAAAGAAGGTATGGAGAAGTGGAGTTTGGGCATCTGTCTGGGTTGATGGCACGCCCTGACCTTAAGTCAAGTCCTACAACCAATGCCCACTGCACATGGCCTAGTACCATGAAGAGCCAGGAAGCATAGGATATTAACAACAATAAACAGTTGATTGTGGTATGTGCTGAACAAACCTCAGAAATGTATTGGAACACATCACAGATCAAAGTGAAGTTATGGTAAACTTTGCTTGTACGACCTTTACATTCATTAAAATAACCCTCTGAAATTCACAAAAAGCAAAGTTACAATGCAGCAATGGTTATTAATTTAAACTGAAGAATACTTAAATTCACATATTATGTTAAGACGACAATAATCACATGCATAACAGCCATGCAGTCTTTAACGTACAAACCAAGTGTAAAGCTTATAATCTCACAATATTTATATCAATAAATCCTATCCAAAACACAATGCAATTAAATAACAACACTCACTTATGCCACTAATTAATATTACTTTCCTGCTCGTCGCTTTCATTATATTAAGGGGAATGTGGCATTTAATCTCCTTTTTAAGATTATTTATAATATTTGTAATTACATGCGGCACATCATGGGTGAGGACCTGAGAACTGAATCCAATGTGCATATATGTCATTCCATCTATTCATCCATTCATCCATAGGAATTCAATGCACTAAAACACGATGGAACAACTTTGATAGTTGTAGCAGGGGTATTGTATGTAATGCTGCTTGTATCTGTAGTTGCCACAGATTTGTCGAATTGTAGTTTGCTCAACAACACGTTTTAGCAGAACCTTTGTTATTTCCTTGATGTGAAGTGAGAACCCTTTACACAAACGCTTTTGTCTTGTTAAGCTTCGATGCGGCTCTGAGGTGTCTTTTCACACATAGGTGTGAAATTCGTACCAGGTGCATTTACAGCTGTTAGTCTGTTTCCAGCCGTGAGATGTAACCATGTGTCACACACTTCCTTCACAATAACTCAAAATAGAATTTAGATGCTGTGAGTTTCTAAGTGATGGGTGAGTGTGAGTCTGCCATTTAAAGCTCTTTTACAAGCGCTTTATGTTGGTCCCATTAAAGGTACCCAACAACAGCATCATCACTCAAGTGTACTTAGAGGGTGAGCTACGTGCTCTGATTCCGAACTCTTGTCACTTCAATTATAATTCTTGTTTGTGACATTCCTTTGCTTTTTGTGCTTTGCATTTATGAGTGTGACGTAGAAGTCATGCAGGGATCACATGGCTGTTGGAGCGTTGCCCTGAAGGCCGGTCAGATGGTTTTGTAACAACATTTCTAAACGGTATGTAAGGGGCTTGGCTATTCCATCTAAACCAGGACCACATAACTTGTGGCGTTCTTCCATGCACGCAAACTGTTGATCAACAGGATTTGGCGGATATACCAAAAGTGGTCAAACACACAAAGATGGACACCCACACGAACACAGAAAGATGGACACCCACACAAACACACGAAGATGGACACCCACACACACACATGAAGATGGGCACCCACACAAATACATGAAGATGGGCACCCACACAAACACATGAAGATGGACACCCACATGAACACACAAAGATGGACACCCTCACACACACATGAAGATGGACACCCACACAAGCACACAAAGATTAACACCCACACACACATGAAGATGGACACCCACACAAACACACAAAGATTGACACTTACACAAACATATGAAGATGGACTCTCACAATTACACACGAAGATGGACACCCACACACACACACTTGAAGATGGGCACCCACACAAATACATGAAGATAGACACCCAGACAAACACATGCAGATGGGCACTGTCGGACTTGGCCCTTTTGGCAGGTCCACCCCAAAACTTTTTGAATTTTCCTAGCCTGTTTCTGTAACCTGGTGTTGGTGATTTTAGGCATCTGCGCACTTTTTCAATGTCCAGTGTAAAGTGCGTGCGCTCTCTGTGTATGTGTGGTGAGAGTGGCCTGCCCTCCCATAGGAATGCATGGGGATATGTGTGTCCACCGGGATCCACATAAATTGTTTACGGGTATAACTTGTCACTTAAATGAGGGTACTATGTTTTTCCTCTCACCTAGGTGGTGATTTTATTAGTAGAATTTAACCTTTTCACAAACAATTGGAGTACTATTATTGTTGGTATATTTCACTATTTCCTTATATTAGTTTATATCTTTTATCATTTTGGCTTGCAGCCCTGAGGAAGTTGGTTGGCATGAGATAAATGCCCAACGAAACACGTGTTGGCTGCAGTGAATGTTCTTTTGAAACTTGTGAAGTTTGGAATTTGACTTTGAGAATCTGAAATGAACTTTGAAATCTGGATTAAAATACGGTTTGATTGAACAAAGAACTTGAGAATCTGGATTGAACTTTGAAATTTGGAATTAAAATACGGATCATCGTACTTCAAGATTCGGGTGTCTGAATGCCTATTGGATGAGAATTTGGACTCTTGTTCTTACACTTGTCATTTAAATTTTGATAAATATCACATCTGATGTTTCTGAATATAATAATTTGATATTAGATTGCTCGGCAGGAATACAGATTTAGTTTTACATCTTGGACTTGTCCAGGTTAATTAAGGAAGTTGGGTAACCTTCCTTTTCAGCCTAGTAGCAATCGTTTGGAATAAGTTGGAACCTTAACATTAGCCATACTCACAGCTGTGCGCCCTTTATCCATGTTACCATTCTTGTTTGTTTATCACTTCTAGAAGTTGGTATGTCTGTGCAGTGGATGTGAATTGACTGTCTGGCTTGTGATTGGCTGGAGCTGGCTGGTGTGCCTGGCTCCAGGAGTCAGGGCGGGTCTGCCCGGTGGTGAATGGGGTGATCTTCATGTTGACAGGAGGGAGGAGTGCACCTGGGACCTGAATAGGGCTGGGCCTTCCCTTCACAATGCTGGCTCCACCCCCTGTGGTGTGTCTGATGTCCCTGACCCATCCTGTGAATAGGCAGAGGGGCTGAGCAAAACAGAGTGCTCAAGAACCAGTTGCATCTGGTTCGCCCCTTGCCTGCACCTTTGGAAACAAAGGAAATGGTGTATAAAAGAGGGGCTGTGACCCCATGAAAATGTTCTTGTTGGCAACTTGAATCTACCAGGGGTGTGCTGCTGCTGGGGCCCAGGGGAAGGCTTGCCTCCCTGGGCCCTGCCCTGCCCCTGGATGCCTGGAGGGTTTTGCTGGGAGCTGCTTGACTCCACCTTGCCGCCAGGACCTTTTCTTTGGACCCTGTGCTGTTGCTTTGGACCTTGGGAGGACTCTCCTCTCAGTGCCTTCGGAGTGCTTGTATTTTTCTTTCCCTGGAAGAGGAACTGGGACTATGGAGTATCGCACTGCTGAAAAGATAACAAGGGAATCCCCAGATTAGGGATTCCCTCATGATGCCTGCAGCGCGGGTGCCCACCCTGCTTATTTGTGGCTGGCATTGCACAGGTGCCCACCCTGCGTCACCGCTCTGATTTTTAATTATTTAATTACAGGTGCCCACCCCGTGTATCGGACCCAAGCGGGTGCCCACCCCGCTTCTACCTTTATTTTGATTTTGAGGGTGCCTACCCCTCAGTTTTGTGCTGCCGAAATTGCCCCGACAGTCCCGCCGCAGCCGCCCCGGAAGTCAGGCAAGGTTGCCTGTGACGGGGGTCGGGCGGGTCCACGGCAGGACCGGAAAAAGGAAGCCGGCCGAGTGAGGGCCTCCGGCAGCCCGGGGCTCCTGTAAGCTGAGGAGAGCCCCAGGGCCGCCAGGGGAAAGCCGCCTGAAATGTTGCAGGGCTCCCATGACCAGGAGGGAGCCCCAGAAGAAGATTGCTGCCCAGAGCCGTGAGGGCTCCACAACCTGAATCCCGGTCCAAGATGGGGGACCAGGTGAAGACTGGCGTCAGGAGGCAGCGGGGCTCTCGTCAGCAGAGAGAGCGCCGCCATCTATTTCCAGCGGAGGGGGGGGCACGAGGCACACTGCTGGTGCGGGCCCCCCTGCCACACCCAGAAGAGAAGCCGTGCAGGATGAAGAGGAGCCCCCACCAGGAAAAAGCAGCCCTTGAGTAGCGCGGCTGAGGGGGGGCATCCATGTGCGCAATAGGTGGTGCCAGTGAGGGCACCGAGTCTGAGTGGCCCCGTGTGCCCAGAGTGCCGCTCCAACATGGGGGACATTTGTGTTAGGGCCCCAGGTGGGCCCAGAGCCTGTGCATGCCCTCCCTGGGGGCATATTCTGTTTAAAGCCCTGTGTGGCTTCCATGCTTTCGGCCTGTTCCTTGCCTGAGCCTAGATGGCTCCACCACTGGCCTAATTGTTTTAAGAGCCTAGGCAGCTCTAACATTTGGTTGCATTGGCTTATCCGGGCCCGAGGGGCCCATGCTTTATGGTCTGGGGTGAGTTCTCTTCCCTGCGTGGCCTTATTACGTGAGGAGCCAGTGTGCTCCAGGGGACATGGTTGTCTTAGAGCCCGAGGGCTCCAACGTTTGGGCGCAGTTTTATTCCAAAGGGTCCCTGAGGACCCATGCCGCAGTTTATTTCCAAGCTGCCCAGCAAGTAGTGGGCAGCTGCACCGTTTAGGCATTTATTTCAGTGGGCATGTCTTTGCGAATCTGGGAGTGAGACGCACTCCTGCGCCCTACATTGGCCTTCCACAGCTGCACAGCACTTAGTGCCAGCTGCCACGTTTAGGCCTCCCAGTGATTGTTCCCAGCTGCCCAGCAAGTAGTGGGCAGCTGCAACTTTTAGATTTGCGCAGATGGCGCACCCCTGACCGGTGCTGCATTGGCAGCGCGCCCTGACATTCTGGACACAGGGTATTTGATCCCCTTCTTGGATGGTCAGTTGGCCAGGGGGGCTGGTATATGGATAGGTCGCAAGGCCCTAATGTGACTGATGTGCTCTAAATATGGTGCTAGGAAAAGTAATGCGTTTAGTCTGTTTTACGCACCCTTTTGTTATCTCTAGGTACGGTTTAGGCTTATGAGGTTGTTTTACCTATTTAGGTTTGTATTAGTGAGATTGTACTTCACTGTGATTTACGCCCCTAATGTGAGTCATACTTAGGAGGCAGGGTCTAATGTGTTTAGACTAGTGAGGAGATGGCATATGTGTTTATGCAGGTGAGGTTGGGGCAGGATGTAATTCGCGCCTGATGTGACTGTGCATACTGTAAAGTTATGTTACAGGTTGATGTGGAGTACAGTGATTACCAGTGGCTACTGGTTGTAGGTTTATGATCTATTTTTACTTGTACCAATTTCTGCTAAGTGTTGATCCTGACAGTGGCCCACGTGGCCCTGTCCTGTGTAAATAATCCCTTGTGAATATTGCCCGTGCCAGGTGGCACAATGTCTATTGTGTGATTATGATCTGATGTGTTATGAGAATACAAACGCTATTTTTATATAACCTTGTGTGGAGTTCCTTTTGTAGTTTGCCTGGGATGTTGTTGCTGTGTGCGTGCGCAAATGCTTTACACATTGCGCCCGAGATAAGCCTGACTGCTCATGCCAAGCTACCAAGGGGGTAAGCAAGGGTGATCTTTGGCGTGTAACTCTCTTGCCCTGACTAGTGTGGTGGTTTCTGCCTGGCTTTGGCGCAAGCCTTAGCCAACCAGAAATCCCAGTTCTAACAGGCACCCACACAAATACACGAAGATGGACTCCCTTGCAAACACATGAAGATGGACACCCACGCAAACACATGAAGATGGAAACCTACACAAACACACGAAGATGGAATTCCACACAAACACATGAAGACGGACTCCTGCACAAACACGTGACAATGTACTACCACACAAACACATGAAAATGAACACCCACACACAAGCACTCTCAGCAAAAAACAGGAATAATTCATTAGTTGGGTGAAGACATGTAGTTGTTTGCTAGCATGAAGAGTTGAGGTAAAAAGTCTCACACGCAACTCTAGTGGTGTAGAGGTGCACAACGGAGGAGAAGCTTTGACTCCAGTTGGGGGTTTGGGGTTACATTTTATTATTGTTGGTTAGTGTTGAGGGTCCTAATATAATGCCTAACAAATTTCCTTTAGGTATCATGCTCTCTCAAACAACTTTGATCCTTACGTTCTCAAAATATTTAGAAAGATATTTGATAACTAATCTCCACTATAATGCAGATTTATCCATACCATTCCAATTCCAATAGAAGCCCAAGTTCACACCAGAACATTGCTTCTAGGGGAATTCACAAGGGCATATTAGCAAGCCCATTATCGCCGCTTTAGCAGCAGTGTCCTGCCGCTAAAGCAGCGATAATTTTAACGCTGTTTTGTGATAATATGCCCCTATATTTTTGCTCCAGGACCGTGTTGGATCAAATCCATTTGTAGAATAGGGAACAGAATAACACACCCCAGTGTTGCAGAGTGTAAGGGAAGAAGTTTTCACAGGGAAAAATATTTCGTCCATTGAGAAGGTAATAACATTCCTTCACCATGGAGAATATTGCAGAGCTGGAAAGATTAGAAACTCACATGACTTCCCATATGGACAGTGCCTGTAGCAGCTTTCCATGTGGATTCCTGGAATTTTTCGCTGATTCCAGAAAGTAGCAAATCTACACTAATGTAGATTTACTGCTTTCTTTGGGAATCAGGCCCACAGTCTGGTTATGGACCAGTAAGGAAATAAAAACCTTATTTTGGAGAAGGATATAAAAAAGTGTGTAATAATGTGGTGTTGCTAGTAGACTGTGTGAAAATCATGACCAACAAATAAGCACAGGTTACCTCAGAACTGAAAAATGCAGCTAGAATTATATCTGCTAATAATATCCCTTCCAAAGTAGGAGACGTGAATTTGTAGGTTTAGGATATGAAAGAAGCAAATTAGTTAATCTGAGAACGTGTGGTGAGAAATACCTTAGGTACATGACTGGGCAGAGCACCGAGACTGACCCAAAAGAAATGTTAGTGATTAACAACACAGCAGTTATAAGAACAGTCGAAAAATGAAGACTACCCCTTGCATACACCTTTAGTAAAGCCTACATGTATTCGTAAGCTCCTAACCACCTCTAAAACGCCGAGCAAAAGAAATAAAGAACATTTGGAGTAAAAAGGGTCTGTAATGTATTGAAAACTATCAGCCTGCTCGGCAAAAAACACAAGAAATAGGCAATCCGACACATTAATTCTCTATCCACATCCTAACCACGTGTACATTTAAAAAAGATATTATCTGAGCACCTAAAATGATCTTAAAAAAAGAAATAGCCACTAGATGTCATCAGCGCACTAAAATAGCCACAAGAAGCTTCAAAACGCTGCCCTACCTCCAAGAACTGCTCTGTTCCATTAGCATTAAAAGAAAAACACATGTTTAAATTTGTTGATATAGAGGCCCTCAATTCGAATTGTATGTTAATGGAGGGACGATATAATAGTATACAATGTTACGGTTACTGTGCTGTAAATTAGCCCCAGTACTGTGCAATTGCATTTTAAACTTTATACAATGGGGCATTGCCATGTGGGACAGATTATTCTGGTCCTAAAGCAACATATAATTCATTATTTCATGGAATTCAACATATACATTTAACACCTACTCTGAGCAGGTTGCAAATGTACACGGGACCTCTGGGTTGAGTTGAGTGTGAGGGAGGGTGTGAGAGGAGTAGAAAGGAGGAGTATTGTGTGATCTCCCTAGTATAGGATGAACAGATTTTGAGAAGTAAAAACCACTGGGAAAAGCCACACATAAAATGTATCCTCTTTAAGTAGATATACACTATCCTTAAGTAATTTATCTGTGTTAGAAATTGATATGCAGGTTGACTGGGGTATAAACCCTAGCCAAGAAGCAACCACAATCCTATTAAGGGTAAGAAGCAGGCAAACCCTAAATTAACTTGCGCTTACCCACTGGTAGTTTGGCACAGAGCAGTCAGGCTTACCTTAGAGGCAATCTGGAAAGCATTTGTGCAACACTTCAAGTAGTAAAACAGTGAAAACACTACACAAAAGATTCCATACGAAGGTCGAAAAATAGAGCTAATACATCCAATAGGTAAAACTGGAGTTATGTGTTTTTAAGGAATAAACTGTAAAATAACATTTAGAAGAATAGAGCACAAACTGTGAATAAATGGTATAACTGGAATGGGTCAAATCCAAAGTTTTAGGCCGACCACGATAGAGCGCCTGTCACATACAGTCCCAGGTTAGTCTAGCTGAAGTTTTGCCTTCTCAAGTTTTGTGCCAGGAGTCCCGTTTATGGGGAAGAAGTTCACCGGGAGCAAGGAGAGCGTCGCTGGCGATGGTCGGTGTGGTGCAAAGAGCAGGCCAGGCATCACAGACAGGTAGGCTGGAGCCTTGTGGTGATGATCCACACTTGCAGACAATGCTTGCTTTCCAACAATCCTCAATTGTGGATGCTCACACTGATTCTCTGTGTGAGCGGAGCGGCTCTAGAGAGAACAGGCCTGTTTGCAAATAGCACAAAAGCTTGCTTTTATGAGCTTAAAAAACACTTCCAAGGGTCCGGGACCTGAGAGGCACCTCTTGGGTGTTGGTAGATTGTTGAAGATGGGTTCAGGAGCTGTGTGGAGCATGTTATATCCCCAAGGTTCAGATCCGAAGGCAAGCAGACTATCCCTTTGAGTCCCTCTGTGGCCCTGGGTTCAAGATGTGTTCCAGGCCCACTTTCTCCTTTCCAGGCAAGAGGGCAACAGGTAACAGGCCAGGACAGTAAGGCAGCAGCTCCTTCAGAATATCAGTTAAACAGAGTCACAGTCCTTTCAGCAGCACAGTAGTCCTTCTTCCTGGCAGAATATCCAAGGGTCGAGAGGTGTGCTGAAGTGGTGGTGTCAGAGGTCCAGTTCGAATAGTGATGATGGATTCAACCCACATCTGTGACTGGGGGTGAGTGTCTGAAAAGTTTCAGCGCTCCGTCCATCATCTCCTTCTGTTTGCTTTGTTCATCCTAAGTTGGCAGAGTATGCCCAGACGTGGGTCCCTTGCTCACTTTGCCACTGGATTTAAGCTAACCTGGCTAATGAGAGGTGTTACCCCAAAACTGGTCCAGGATGCTTTTTTCCGGTCCAGGGAAGACCAAGCTTGGCAGATTGGGCTGGACTGTGCCCATGAGAAACAGGGTCAAGACTGATTTGAATATGGCTGGGTCTGAACTGGGGTGGCGAAGTGAGCTAAAGAATGATGATGGATTCAGCCCAGATCTAATAGTGAATGGGGTGAGTGTCTGAAAAGTTTTGGCGCTCCATCCATTATCTCCTTGTGTTTACTTTCTAAAAGTGTCATTTTCAGAATTACAATTTAAAATTTCACTCCACCATACAGTTGGATTTAAAATTGTGTTTCCAGATATACTAGACTTGAAGGGTTTATCTCTTCCCAATTGGAAATTACACTTGTAAAATATAATAAGGTAATCCCAATGTTGTGCTATGGGAGAGATAGGCCTTATGGTAGTGAAAATTGAATTTTAGACTTTCTTACTACCACGACATGTACAACTTAAAAATATATGACCTGCCTTTCATTTACATTGCACCCTGCCCTTTGGGTTGTTTAGGACCCATTTCGGGGTGACTTATATGTACAACAATGGGAAAGATTGGGCCTGGCAAAATGTTTATTTTGCAAGTTGTAATGCCAGTTTAAATTGCACTCACAGGCTTTGAAATGGCAGGCCTGAGCCATGGTTAGAGGACTACTTAGAGGATGGCACAATAAGCGCAGCATGCCCACTAGTAGCATTTAATCTACAGGCCCTGGGCACATGTAGTGCACTTACTATGGACTGATAAGTACACTAACTTTGTCAATTGGGGATGGGCCAATATTGCCATGTTTTTGGGAGAGAATACAAGCATTTTAGCACTGGTTTGCAGTGGTAAAGTGCCCAGAGTCTTAAAGCCAGCAAAAAAGAGATCAGAAAAAGTTAGATGAGGAAGGCAAAAGTTTGGGGGGAAGACCACCATACGGCTGTCAGGTCTAACACTCTGTTTCTTTCAGGCAGTGCAGGGGGAAGTCGTATGCAGCTCCCAGCAGAGGGTGAGAAAAAGTGGGGAGGAGGGCATGGTTCTCAGGATAGAGGTCCTGTCATAGCTAATGTTAGGTAAATCACTGCCCTCCTCCCCACTTTGTCTTCCCTCTGCTGTAAACATGCAGCTGGATTCCCCTGCGCTGCCTGAAAGAAACAGAGAATTGCTTAATGTAGCCTACCTTTCAATTGTCCTTTGCAGGCTGACTCAACCTTTGACACAAAAAACGGGTCATGCATTTGAAATTAAGGAACGCGTTAGGACACTGGCACAGTCTTCTGAAAACTGGGGCTGTCCAGAGAATCTTGGACGTCCAGTTACCCTTCACTAGTCATTAAAAAAAGAGGTGAGGATTTCTGCTGTGGCAGCCAAAACAAAACTTCATGTGATTTGACTGTGTGAAATTACTGCACTGTAAAACTTGGCCTCATTCTCCAACACCTGGACAAACTGGGTGTGGAAATACTGACCCACTTGGAGCCAGGCGGAGAGGTATTCCGTGCGTCAATCAACTCCACCTGTTCCTAACGAGGGAGTTAGAGGAATGATAGTGGATGTGTTTGCGCTGCACATATATGGGTATGGACGCTCATTTTTGCATATTATTCTCGTGTCTTGTTGGCTTTTCGGCACAAATAGAATTCTGGTCCCATCTGTGACAATTCAACAAAAAAAGCTGTATCCAGAAGAGCTCACCACTGTGCCAGCTGCCTCTGGATTGGCCACTGTATGTGGGTTGAATCCATTCAGCTTCATGTAAAGCGAATGAATCCGTGGCTTGGCTTTTGAGTCCTGCAGCTGGGTCTACACATCTGTTGGCAGGCGAACATAATTTACACACATGCTGTTTAATATGTGGCATGAGCTTCCATGTCATTCCCAACAACGCATCAGGTATGAGCTACACGTCTTCGAAAATCTAAGGGTCCCCAAGTGCCAATGATAACTAAATCAGACATTCCATGCATTTAAATAAACGAGTGAACCAAGAACCCTACGCTTTTTTATAACTACATTATTGTTTAATAATGGGGTGTTAAATCTGCAATTTATCACCAAATGCAATCACAAGATGTGCCATTCACCAGCAGGCCATATTTGATTACAGCATTGTCTGTTCATCATTGTCACAACTGAGGCAGATTGATGGCTCAATCACCATTGTTATAGCGTTGCCTCTCATTTAAATAGGATATCACTGAATATATTATTGATCTTTTTAGGTCATTTTTATTACGCTGTCTGTCTCCTAATCATAATGCAGAATAACGTTTCTCGAATGGCTCTTCGGAGACCATTTAATATTTGTGATACTTTTAAAATGGCAAAATGATGAGACGTTATTTGTATTGGATCTGCTTCCGTGACTTTAAAGATGAAAAATGTATCCCCCAACTTTACTTAAGTGGCTTTTCATCCGTTCCTACCGTTCCTAATAATCAGGAGCAGATTTACATGAAAGCGCCACAGCGCGACAACGCAAGCCCTTTTGCTGCACCACGCTGGTGCACTTTCAAAGCACAGGGATGTGACATATTTACAATAATATGTTGCATTCCTGCACCCTCCCCTGCTCAGGTGCACAAACAGCTTCCATGCGCCGGCGCAGGTCACCTTGCACCATGGTGCAAGGATGCCTGTCATGGGGAGGTTGTTTTTGTGCAGGAAGAGGCACGTTCCTGCACAAAAACAATCCCCTCAGGCATTTTCGTCTTTCAAAGCGTGCTGTAAAATGCAGCATGCATTGAAAGAGGAAAAAAAATAGGAGAAATGAAAACATTTCTCCTTGTTGCGCCTCCCTACACCAGGGTGGCTTAGCATTCTGACTCATTTCCAGGTTTATGAATCCTCGTCAATCAAGAAATGTGTTTAGTTCCATGGGTGTTGCGTGGGAACACCCACAGCAACACCCATGGAACACCTCTTTCACGCAAAGTGTTGCGTGTCAAGGGGTCGTATTTACAAGGACAGGAAAAGTCACGCAGGGTGGCTTTTCCTGTCCTTGTAAATATGGGGCAGTGAAATGCGCCACTGGTGTATCACAAAAAATGACGCACTGGTGACAAGGGGCTTGTAGTTCTGATCCAGTCACGTGGCGGGGGTATCGTGCGGCTGCTCGGAGGGGTCCAGAGCCTGCCACGGGGGTGAAAACTGGATGGCAAAGGTCTCAGTTTTTCCCAAAAGGACACTGTCAGGGAAATATCGGTGCACCCGTTTTCCATAGAGCTTTGGAATGTAGCAATACACAGTTTCTGCGGGAGGTAGAGAGAACAATTCAATTTAGTTCTTAATATAAGCTAAGATGCCCAAGGAAGGGTGCCAGCTGCAAGCGTGGTCACAGTTTAGTGCACAGCTGCCCACCAATAAAAGGTCTGAAAACACCAAAAAACCACCAGCCACCGCAGGACAGAAATACACTGTAGGTAAGAAAGGGATTGGACACCTTTGATCCCTCTATCAACGCAGTGCAAGGTAAGGAGACCTCCACTGATTTTTTTCCAAAGACCAAATCAGTTTTACCTGCGTGTGCAGGCTTGGCGCATCTGCCTGCAGGGCTATGGGACTCAATCCTGGCAGAAGGCAGGGTTGGCCCTAAAATCTTAAACAATGTTAAGGAGAAAAGCCGTAGGCTGAGAGTGCATTTGTCCCATGCCTTTGGTCCTATAATTCTCCTATATTTTACTTTTTCATTTGGGTTAGAGGGGCCTTAAATCCAAAGGGCTGACAACGCCTCTATTGCTCCCTTGTGAACATAGGACAAAGCAGATCACAACGTTGTCTCCCCTCCATTAAGTTTCAAGCGGGTGATCTACTCCTACTCCTCTCCGAGTACCTGCAACAGGGGAGATGCCTAATTGCCTCCCAATGTAAACTCCTTGTAAACATACGCCTTTGTCTTCATTTTTTTTATAGAAGCGTATAATCACAAACAAAGAGCCCTATTAGGATGGCGGACGGACCTGCGTCCGTCCGCCACAATCGAGGTGGAGGGACCGTCCGCAGGGGCAGCGGCGTTCCCTCCCTCGGAATTAGGATGTGACCGCCACCCTGGCAGTCACATCCTGTATAGTTAACATTGCGGCGGGTGCTGCTTGAAGCAGCACCCTCCGCAATGTTAAATATGCATACTTTCCCTTTGCATGCACAAAGCGGCAGGCACCGCTCGGTGCCTGCCGTTTTGTGCATGCAAAGGTGAGGGGACCCCCCACGTGCACCCCCCCCCACCCACCAACACCCCTGTGGGCCCGCAACGGGCCCCCAAACACTAAAGACCACATGCTTTTCCACAGCGGAAAAGCTGCAGTGGACAAGCATGTTTTCTGCCCCATCCTAATATGGCTGGCGGTGTCTGATAGACACCTCCACCATATTAGAGCTTTTCCGCCACGATCGGAAGGCGACCGCGGCGGAAAAGCAGCGGACAGTCTTCCCGTCCGCCGATGACCCCCCAGCCATCCTAATCTGGCGGGGGGTCTTTGAAGGCACCGCAGCGGTGAATCCGCATCCTCTGGGCCGGCGGTGGCTTCCGCCGGCCCGAAGGATGCGGATTCACCGCAATCCTAATCGGCCCTATAATTCGGACTGCATGTACAATAATCATTGTGAACAGCTAAACAAGCGCAGGCATAGGACATATCACATTCTTCTCAGTTGCAACATTTGTCAAACTTGTCAAACTTACCCTTGGATTATCACAAACATCTTTTTTAATTACCAATTACTATAATAATACGGAACTCCACTGTCCATCAAGAAACAACTGGAACAACCAACCCCCTCCTTCCTCCACCCCGTACTATTTTGACCCTATGGCCTGTTCTGAAGGAATATGCAAGGTTCTCCACCAGAAATGACACTTGGAAAAAGTAACTACCAGATACCGGCAGAGCCCTCGCAATGAATTGTAGGAGAAAGACCTGCTGTATGCAGTCTCTTTAAGGAAATCCGTCCCAAACAGTGTGGATTTTTTTTAAATCTAGTAATGCACTTGAACTCTTTGGCAGTGAGATGCTTCCCTCCTGCCGAGGCCTGAGAATAAGATCTCGAACCACCCTTCACAAATGGAAGAACTTCATTGACAAAGACCATAATGCACCCTGGCAGGGGCGCAACTAGACTCAACCTTTGAGGGGGCTAACACTTCTAGCAAGTGGTGTCGGTCAAGAATTTCAAGCATAGCAGGCAGAGGTATATTTATAGCTATATGAGGGAAAGAAGTGACAAACTTTGCAGTTTAAACACATTGGACAAACCCAATCTGATTATGATTTAAAAAACTGGAGTCCATGGTTAGCCCTGTATTCCTCACTAGAGTTGAGTTGTTTTGTGGGGGCCTGGTTGCTAAGGAAGTGTTGTTCATGGGTGGTGCCTGATCCTTTTGCTGCAAATGAATATTTTGTTTGTGAAATTTATATTGCTGCAGCTCAAGATCATCCTTTATGTGACATCTTGAGGCAATGCCCATTTAAGTATGAGTCAAAGTCAGGTGGGTTTTCATATTTAAATCTAATTTGTGTATTATCTGCATAACAGTAATAGTTGAGGTTAAAGAAGGAGATTAGGTCCGGTGGAGAGCCAAGGCAAGTGTTACAGGGGAGGTAAAACTGTTAGGTGCATTAGTTGTGAATTGAAGCAAGCAACATGAAGGGACAAAGTGATATGATGTTCTGTCTGATAGAAAAGATAGAGGGCCAGAAATACGACGCTTTTTAGCATGTGCAAACAGGTCTTAGACCCATGTGTGCACGCTAAAAAGCATAGGCCCATGTACAAACAGTATTTTGCAAGTCGCAAATAAATTGAGACTCGCATAATACTGTTTTGTGACTTGCTATTAGGAAGAGGGGTTCCCTTCCTAATAGCGACCGCAAAGCTATGTACCAATGATTTGCAACCACTTTATTAAAAAAAAGCTGCTTTATTGAAATGCAGTCCTAGACATGGTGGTCTGCTGGGCCCAACATGCCATCATCCCTGGGAGGGCCTGTCATTCCCAATGGGCTCGCAAATTGCAAGAGGCTCATTAATATTAATGAGCCTTACAATTTGCAACCCCATTGACAAATAGCGCCTCGCAAATTACGAGTTGCAAATGCGGCTCATTTTGCAAGGTGCTTTTTGGCATTCTGGCCCGCAATCCGCTACAGTTCGCTCCCTGCTATCTGATTTTTTCCAGGTCTCTATAGAAGCTTGGCGTGAGGAACAGTTTCAAAGGCAGGGAAGACTTCAAATAACAAGCAATTTGTTACTCCAATGCAGATATTTGTCTTAAAGCATATCTTTCCATCTTTTTGACTAAAGCGGTCTATTATTGGCCATAAGTAAGAAGGATCTCTTGTTTCAAGGCATGTTTGTTTTATGTTGGGGTTATGAAAGACATTAGGAGATCCTTTGGGAGCATACCTGTTTTCAAAGAGTCATTGACTGTTCTGGCTGGATTTGCTACAGAGCTATTCAAGAAGACATTGGTCTGCTGGTGATTCTGCTGCTACAAGAGTTTTCAGCATTGATGAAGTCTTCTGTGGACAGAAAGGTTAAAGGTGATTGAGTGTAGTTGCTTTCATGTTTTGTTATCTTGTGAACTGAGCTGGCTGCTAGAATTGTGTTTGAGCATTAGGAAGGCAAGGAGGGAGACTGACACTCTTTCCGGTGCTGCGGGCTCTTGACTGCTGTCAGCTCGACAAGCTACAGCCCTGTTCTCCACTACATAAGGCAGGTCTCCATGAAGCAAGGCACACATCAGGTATCGGTTCATCCAGGTTTCTTTGCTAGCTCCCCCAGAAGAAAAGAAAATGAAACATCCACATTGCTCACCATTTACACACTGCAGAGGTATGTTATGGTATATTAACTTGGATTTGTAGAGCCCATAATCACCAGCAGGTCTCTTAGCGCTTTGAGAGAGTGGCCAAAACCCACCAGCAGTCACACATACAGCACTTGGAGGGGCTTTATGCTGAGCAGCTGTTACCGCATGTGTGTATGGAAATAATGTATATTTAGACCAATGCCTATACACTGCGACACACGTATTCACTTGCTTAGGGAATATAAATCAACAGATTTACAGGAGTCAACTATACATGTACAGAGTGAAAAGACCAGAAGATAAGCCATATTCATTTAGGAAAATATAACGCTGTCTGAACATGCTGTTGGAACTGGAATGTTCCCTGTGAGGTATACAGTCATGTTGCTGTGTCCTGAATACACGACTGTGAGTACCTGATATCCCAGAGATTGATTTTGCCCTAGCCCTGTGCTAATCTAGTACATAGAGGCCTGTGTTGTCCCTTGAAATGACTGAGACCTGTCCAGTGACCTGGAGGACATGCCAAGCATTCCCTCATTTTCCTGACATTGGACTACCAGCCTGCCACAGGTTTAGCATGTAGATCAGTGGTTCCCAAAAATGTTCAACCCGTGGCTCCATTGACCTATTGGACAACACCTTGTGTCCTCGAAGCTGAAGCTGCACAGCTCGGCCTATGGCAGACAATGGGGGGCTTAAGTCCTTTCGGCCCAATGGTGTGGCATGCCTGAACCCTGGTGTGGTGCTTCCAAGTCAGGGACCTCTGTGTTGCCTTTATCCTCAGGGCTCAAGCAAGGTGTCTTCTAAAGCACGGCTGCATGTGGACCTTGCGTCTCTTGAAGTCTCAAAGCCAGCCAAAAGCAGCCTAGAGACAGGGCAAAAAGCCCTCCCATTCCCAAAAGTAGTCCATACCGCATCTATCTTCGTATTCTGTGCACTTACCTCCTGGTATCACAGACAGTGAGTGTGCTTCTGCACTTCTGACCTCCCTGGGGAATGCATCTGGCTCCATCTGGGGCGGTGCAGTCCATGGTGGTAGGGGGGTGGGTTGGGGTCACTGGTTCCCACCATGCTCCTTGCAGTGGGTGCCCTGCACTGGATGCCCTCCACATTCTAGAAGTAATAGGGACATCCATGGGCAAGGCGTTTGCTTCATTTGCACAGGGGTGGCTTCATTGCAAATGTGAGGATGAGACCACCTTGCCACAAAGTGCTCACTTTCGGCGCATTTTGCCCATGGATGACTAGATGTTTTACCTGCTCTATGCGTTACATTCACTGAGTAGCACTTACTCCGTGCAACAGCTCTTTTGTTAGCATTTTAGGTGTATTGCGTTTAGCTACTTTGAGAAGGAACCATTGTGAAACACTTGGTAGAGAAGTGGTCTGCACCTCACTCATTTCTGAGCTCGAGTGTTGCTTTATCTGCTTGGCAGTCAAGGATGCGCTGATGGTTTAAACCTCTACCTTGTGTTTGCGTTTAGCTCTCGGCTGCTTGTCCATTTCGGACTGTCCTGCTTTATCTACAACCTTGGGCCAGGTCGGCGCTGCGTCCTTTCCAGGCACTCGATAAAAGCACATCGTGTTTCATTTCCTTGAAACGCGGAGGGATAATGCAACCAGTTTAATTCCGGAGAAACGGGCAGGAGGGTTGGCACTGTGCTTTTGTTCGGGATTTGTTTTCTCCGAGCAGGCATTAAGAGGCCAAATCTGTATGGCTTGGGCACGACTGTAGGATTTAAAGCGGTGTGGTGGGTGCTTTCAGTTTCTATTTCTCAAGACAAGACTCTCCTCACAGCCCACCGCGCCTCAAGCTAAGAGTGCATTCACCAAGTTTACAAATCAGTCAATGAATTAATGAAAGCTGTTTTTCACAGTCTATCAATAGCTTTGAGAGAGGGAAAGAGAGTGAGCGAGAGAGGAAGCAAGATGTGGTAGGAGCGAAAGACGGAGTAAGGGAAATTGATGATAAATGTACCAGTCTCCACGGCTTAAGTATGTTTGTAGGACCACACCAGGACAATAACTATAACTAGTAAAAACCTACAGTGACTCGATTTATGGTTGTAGCATTTGAGGACGATAAATACCAAAACAAGGTCAGAGAAGTGTGAATATAACCTTTCACTTCATAGAAGCTTCCACTAGCTCATATTACCTGGGTTAAAGAATGTATAAACTCAATTGGAAGGCCATTGTGCTGTGCGTGTTCCCATGCTGATGCTAGACATGATGGCTGTGGCTAAGAGAAGGTGGCAATATAGTGGTATGTTGGTATGTGTGTTGGCTAGGGAAGCATGGTGGCTCTTACAGTATGGAGACCTGACAGGAAGTGAGGAGCTGAGGCTGCCACTAGAGCTTAGCCTGTAATACAGAATGTTGTAATTCCTACTTTTAGGACTTTTGGAACATCTCTGTGAAGGCCCTCCTTCCAAGTTCAACAACGCCCTGACTTTTTCATTTAGGGATTTTGTACCTAGTTAGATAATCTTAGTGCCCCTCAATCAATGACCTAATTTGCTTTCCTCTGCAATCACAGCTACGGCACGCCCTAAGTAGCTGCACTAAATAATCACCTGAAAAGGTAGCGGCATAGTGCCACTTTCCAAGGCGTGTACCATGGACTGAGAAGATGTTCTGACGGTTATGTGATGGATTAGTGTCAGAGCAATGCCTGCGATGGTGAGAGCCTGTCTTTGAGGATTGCATGGTATTAATGCGGCAGCATTTACGAAATATTATCTTCAGAGACAGTTTCATTGCAGGCACTGCGATCCATCAAGCCTGAGACAGGATGCCACACTCGAGTCAATTAACGTGTGACTATGATGAAAGGACCCGGGGAACCAAGGCGGTCCACTGTACTAACGGCGCGTCTTATGCCGGTGGTTCCATCCAGTGTGAACGATTACAGAAATGTCACATCTGTCAGAATGTACCTGTGGCTTGAGGTATTGATCTGGCTCTGGAGTTCTGTGTCTGGAAGACATATCAAGAGAGCACGGGGGATCTTCACAAATTCTTGAAGGGCCTGAAAAGATGACTTGAACGTGAGGAGTCAGAGGTCATGTCTCAGTATTGAAATGGATTTAGAGCACTACACCTGCTAGCATTTGTGCAACACATGAGGAAACAAAGGGGCATATTTACAAGAGGATATCGCCACCAGAACGTCACTTTTAGCGCCGTTCTGGTCGCAATATGCCTTTTTTCATATTTACAAAGCGGCTTTAAGCTTTTTGTGCTTAAAGCTGCCTTGTAAATAACATGTATCACTTAGGGTGAAAGGGGCATGCAATGGTTGTTGCAGTGGGCGTTCCACCGCAACACCCCTTGCTTTAACCCCTGCCCCAGATTTAAAAGGAGGTGTAAATCTGAGGCAGCGCCAAAAACTAACATCATGCATGAGCGGACCTTAGAATGCCGAAACAAGGAGAAATACTTTTATTTCTCCTCGTTTTTGCTTTTTCTATATGTGCTACATAGAAAGAGCAAAATGCCATTAAAGACTGTTTATGTGCAGTAAGGTGTCCCTTCCTCCACATAAACAATCATTAAATAATGACGATTTGTTACTACTATGTGTGCTGCATTCTGAAGCACACATAAAAACAACAAATCACCAGTAGTGATTGTTTATATGCAGAAAGAGACACCTTCCTGCACATAAACAATCATTCCCTGCAACGCAGGCACCCTTGCACCATGGTGAAAGGGTGCCTGTGTTGGCACTAGGCAGTTACATTTTGTGCCAGCGCTAGAGGAAGCACAGGATAGCACAGCATTCTTGTGAATACGGCTCGTCCCTGCGACCTGAAAATGTGGCAGCGCGGTGCTGCTGGATTTGGTACAACTCCTCGCTCTGACATTTTATCATACATATACCCCTAACTGTCTTGATTTTTATGATAAGAAAATGATACAAATGTATGGTTCCAACAAAAAGTGTGTCACTGTTCCACTTATCATAATTCCAATTGCAATAAGAAGATAAAAATATATGCCACTTGTATGGACAGGTGTTTTCGTGCAAAGATCCTTACAACTGAAAAGGGTACATTCATTTTGTCTACAAACCTTACAATTAAGTATAAAAGCTCAAACTTTAAGGTACTTGCCTAAAACAATTTAGAAAATGTGGTGTCTCTCAACCGCTGTGGTATAATTGAGTTGTTTGTGCTTCAGTGCTCCTCGGGCCATAAGCACTTACAGTGTGCCATCCCACAAAAACATCAAATATCTCTCCAAAGAGGTGATGATCATAACGAATATCAAGCACTTCACACCCCTCTCGTATGCTTTACAAAAGATACTGAAACGGTCAAGCAATTTTTGTAGACCCTTGGGGGTTTTGGACATCAGGAGGGTATCGTCCGCAAAGAGAAGTGTGGGGGTTTTCTCTCCAGCTAGGACAGGGGCATCCGCGGGTTCCTCCCGTAAGTGGTCCACCACCCCATTTATGAAAATGGAGAACAATGTCGGCGCCATCACACAACCCTGCGGCACCCCTCTATTGACTGGTACCCTCTCTGTCAATTGGCCTTGGCTCCCCCACCGAATCCTAGCGTAGTTGTCTTCATGGAGCTTGATGATATATTGCAACAAATAAACAGGGAAGCCCATACCCAATAAAACCTCCCAAAGTTTGGCACGGGGGATGACATCAAATGCTGTTTTCAAGTCTATGAAAGCCAGATACAAGCTTCCCTTGTTGATGGACACTGTTTTCGAATAGACTGCACAGAACCGGAATACCTGGTCCATAGCACCAACATTATGTCTGAACCCCGCCTGAAAGTGGGTCAGAATGCCATCGTCTATTAGCCACGTCTCAATTCGATTTATGATGACCCTGCCAACGACCTTTTGAATGGTGCCAATTAAACTTATTGGTCTATAGTTGGCAGGGTCATCTCTATCACCTTTCTTTTATATGGTGATGACCTCCGCACCCTTCATGGATTCGGGGACAGGATGGCCATACTGGATTAAGTTCATTAGACAGGCTATAAAATCTGCCCATATTTTGGGGTCATGCCGTAGTAAATCCCCCGGGAGGCCATCTGGGTCGGCTGCCTTCCCTGGTATTATTTTCAGGATTGCGTCATAAACCTCCCGTGAAGAGAAGGACTCTTTCTTACATCCTATCTCCAAACCAGGTGTGCTTAGTGTTTCCTTTACTGAGGGTATTGTATGATCTTGCTGACTATCCTCGCAGTATAGTTTTAAAAAATGAGAGTGCCATTGGTGTTCATTTATATGATTTGGAATCGGATCAGCCCCCCTTCTATCAAGGACATTGATCAGCTTCCAGAACTCAATAGCGTTTTCCCCCAAGCTGCATCCTTAAGCTGCTGCCAGTGTTCCTCCTCCCAATCCTTTTTAGCTAAGTTAATGCTTTTATGATACTCTTTTCTTGCTAGTCTCACTGCTACAGGGTCCTTGTTTCTTATGGCTTGCGTTATGGCCCTCCTCTTGGCCCTGCAGCTTGTCGTGTACCAGGGATTACCCGTGGAGGGTTTTTGTTTCGGTTTGGAATTCCCCTGAGGTTTCTTCATGAAGAACTCTCCTATTTTATCTGTTAGCTTCTTGTACGATGCTTGTACGTCCGTAGCAAGAGCATGAGGCGCTGCCGGAGCAACGGCTACAAGGCTATGGGTTTCCGCTAAAACTAACTCTTTAATACTATTGAGTTTCCCCTCTTCACACTTGACCGTGTTCCATTTTAGCTTCCGATTACAATTCGAGGGCAAGTCCTCTTTTGTAATCATCACGGGGCCACCACTCTTACCAATCCTATTTGCCCAATAGATTTCCATACATAAAGGATTATGATCACTATCAGAGGACTATCTAACCTCCATATCTACTAAATCCGTCCTGGATTGAGTGTCCAGGAGGATGTAATCAATACTAGAGGGGCAACCTATCCTATTATAGGTCATTGCCCCGTCCCGGTCTGAGATGGTTCGCCCATTTAAGGCCCGTAGATTGTGTTCGAGAGCTAAAGCATTCAACTGGATAGCTCTGGCTGTCCATTTCTTAATAGGGGAGGGTTAAGGCAGGTATAATCTGCCTCCAGTCCTCTAGGCTGAAACCTAGTTTCTCTTCGTCATCTAGGGGTTGGAATGTGCAATTAAAATCCCCACCCACCAGTATTTTGGATGTAGTAAGAAGGTCAGACAGTCTTTCATCCAACAACTCTATTGTGGACGAGATTAAGCTGCCATGTATGCCTCTTGCGTAGACACAAAAGAGTTCGAAAATTGTGCCCCCAGATGGACTTTTTAAGGAAATGTGCAAGAAGTTGTTAGAAAGGACTTTATGTGAGGTAACTACGCAGTTCAAATTCACCTTAACCCAAATATGCAGGCCACCTGAAGGGCGGCCTTTCCCTTCCGTGACTGCTGGCGTAAAATAAGTAGAGTACCCATTTTTGAATAGTGGGGTCAGTGACCAGGTTTCCTGGAACATACATATGTGGAAATTATTAATAAAATCGTTCCAGTCTGGGTTAGCAAGATTTTTTTTTAGCCCAGCTATGTTCCAAGATAGAATCTTGATAGAAGAGGGGGTTTCAGGTAATTCCTT
This sequence comes from Lissotriton vulgaris, assembly GCF_964263255.1. Taxonomy (NCBI): domain Eukaryota; kingdom Metazoa; phylum Chordata; class Amphibia; order Caudata; family Salamandridae; genus Lissotriton; species Lissotriton vulgaris. The sequence continues at coordinate 1,414,998,980 of NC_141693.1, forward strand.
AATTATGACTGGGATACTAGGTTCTATCACTCCCAGACTAGATCTAGTGGTCCCCAGGCTGGTTATGTTCTCTCTACTGCTTTTAGGTTCATCCCAAGGGACAGATCTCACCACACTCTTTTCCATTTGTCCAGCAGACTGGGTTAGGAGTCAGTCGACTGCTTCCAATCCACTGAAACGATTATAGCAAGGGATTAGAGGGTAGTTAAGCTGTGGGCTGTGCCAATCCCCATTAAACTGAGTTTCACCTGGGACAAATCTCCCTGCTCTTCTCCCTACTGTGTTCCAACCTCCATCGTCACCCCCTGCCCAATTAGTCGCGTTACAGGCTCGATGGCTCACCCCTCTTCCCCCTCCTCGTGAGGTTAGGAACTCTCAACCAACTCCACCTATTATCTTGATGTTCCGTACGTGTGTAAAAATATGACAAGGGTTTAACCCTAATCGTAGAGAAGTTGTTACTTGGGGGCCCAAAACCGATATGGTCCACCAAGCGTGGGTCCTCAAATGTGACAACAACACAGTCACCATGTGGACTTTTCTTATTCTCGCCCACCCAGGGTGCTCTCTCTACCATTAGAATTTTACTATTAATGTTAGGAGGGAGTGGAGAATTGCTATTTAGCCAATGGCAAACTTTGTTTTTGAGAGCCCAGAACGATTCATGTGTTGCAGGGGCAAGCTCAGGAACACCAGTTAGAACTATCACATAGGGACAGGCGTCGGGTAGTAGGTTAATGTTCCTACGTGACTTTGGTTCCTCAGGGTGGGAAGGGATGGGGTTGGGAATGGAGGTGGTTGGGCCAGCTACAATCTGGGGTGTATTGATCACGTTGGTTGCTGGCTTGGTAGTACTGGCTTTGTTCCCCTTAGGGATAGGATTTCTCCCTACAGGTTGATTCTTAGTAATGGGAGGAGGATTACGAGCAGGGATCGATGCATTGGGTGCACTTTGGATATGGTTCCTATTCCGAGATTTTAGTTCGTGGTGAAGAGACTTAAGCTGTTGCTCTATGCCTTGCAGTCTACTCTCCAGTGGCGAGAGGAGAGACTTCATAAGATCAGATAGAGTACTTATGAGCGGGCCATACTAGTCCTCCCGATCTTCTGAGGTTTCTTCTAGACTACTGTCACCAGGTACACTACCCAAACTGCTATTCAAAATTGTGTCATCTGGAGTACCTAGTGATTGAAGGCCGTGTGCTGCTGTCCCTCTTCTCTCCTTGTGCTAGGTCCCATGTTATCCCTCCCCTCCTCAATGCTACCACTGTCACTAGCCTTATCACTCAATCGTCCTGGCATAACTTGATTATCTGTATTGATGGTAACACTTTTCGATTTAGGAATTGCTCCCTCAAGTATACCTCTTTGGGTACAGATGTTCTCAGGAGGACCAACAACAAGTGGAAACAATGAGTTGTTATCCTGAGGGGTCAGTATATCAGAGGACTGGACAGGGGATATCTAGGGTGACAGTGTTGATATGGGGGATAGACTGGGTCATATAATCGGCCTCCGTAGAGTGAATTTCAGGGATAATTAGGACTTTGACAGGGGTACGCGCAGAGGCTATGTTGCCTAATGACGACCTTTTAGCATGTGCTAAGTCCTGAGAGACTCTTCTTTCCATAAGTACTATTCCTTGATCTATTAGGGAATTAGTACGAAGAATGAAGTTATCCAATATGCCGGTCAGTTTTTTGGCTCCCGCCGCAGCCTTGCTGCGAGTCTCACGAGTAGACATCGGCAGAGCCAAAGTAGTGACAGACTAACAATAGGGTGAGGGCACAAGATGCTAGCGGGAGGAATACAAATTGAACTGAGTACTTAACGTTTCAAGGCCCCTCAATAAGTGCAAAAAAGCATGAATACAGACAGGAAGAGAAGAAAGGGATCAATAACAACACAATAATAACCACAGCAATGGCGGTATACTTGCTGTGTAGGTGACTTTGGAGAGATAAGTCAAAGGGCCTGGCCCAGTCCAGGCTCTGCAGGCCTCGGAGGGCCACAGAGGGCCCGCCCTTTGCCCGGGCTAAGCCCTGTGCTCCGACCCGCGCACGTCCTGCGTGCGCGGGTATGAGCTCTCCTATATGCAGAGCGGGAGGGGGCGGGAAGAGTCGCAGGTGCGCCTGGTGACTTCCGCCCTCTGCCTGCTGGGACTCGCAGTCCCGCTCCCGCTGGTCAGTCTTGGTCTCTCCTGTGAGTATTCCCGGCAAATGTAGCAATCCCTGCTGTCTCTCAAAGAACAGTTCACCTCCTCGGTATTGGCTCTGTGGAACACCTCGGACGGCTGCGAGCAGCACCCGGAAAGCGGGGGGCCTGAGCCGTTATCAGCTGCAGGGGGGTAGGGGGCGGGAAGAGTCGCAGGTGCGCCTGGTGACTTTGGCGCTCGGCCTGCTGGGACTCGCAGTCCCGCGCCCGCTGGTCAGTCTTGGTCTCTCCTGTGAGTATTCCCGGCAAATGTATCAATCCCTGCTGTCTCTCAAAGAACAGTTCACCTCCTCAGTATTGGCTCTGTGGAACACCTCGGACGGCTGTGAGGATTTTAAGTGCACATTCGAACCCCTAGATGACGAAGAGAAACTAGGTTTCAGCCCAGAGGACTGGAGGGAGATTATACCTGCCTTAACCCTCCCCCCCATTAAGAAATGGACAGCCAGAGCTATCCAGTTGAATGCTTTAGCTCTCGAACACAATCTACGGGCCTTAAACGATCGAACCATCTCAGACCGGGACGGGGCAATGACCTATAATAGGATAGATTGCCCCTCTAGAATTGATTACATCCTCCTGGACACTCAATCCTGGACTGATTTAGTAGATATGGAGGTTAGACAGTCCTCTGATAGTGATCATAATCCTTTCTGTATGGAAATCTATTGGGCAAATAGGATTGGTAAGAGTGGTGGCCCCGTGATGATTACATCATTCCAAAAGAAAAAACAATGGTATATATTCTCCTGGACAAGCCTACAAGATGGGCAAATGTCAGACGGGCCCTGTTTGCAACCCCAAGTGACAGTGTAGCTGTAAATGGGTAGGGAGCCATATCTGAACTTTAGGTACAGCTACCTTGGTTGGAGACCCACTTTATTTGTCAAAAGAGTTCTCAAAGGCGGGCTTCCTTTGTAGTCAAGTAATATGTCCATCAGGCTACCCGCCTTGCATCGCTTGAACCCTTCGCCTCAGAAGGGATCTCTGAATATGTCCTTTATCAACTGTTTTGGGGTATCAACAGCTTCTTCTGGGTTGTCTCAGAGTGAATGAAGATTTAAACTATAAGATAGATTCTTTATGTAACCCAGCCAAGCAATCCTTAGACAGCCCTTGTGCTTAAAAGCTTTTAAAGTAGATATCAGTAGATACCTAGTTTTTTAATTACATCTGCAGTCATTAAGGCTGAAACGCACAAACATACCTGGCCTGGTTTTCTCGTTGTAGGGAGTGTATCAGCAGAGACCACCAGAACCCCTAGTATATCTTGAGTGACAGGTGGAGAAACGCTTTATACACGGGTATGTAGCGCGCTTTATAAGTGTCACTGATTGATTGATTGATTGAGCTTAGTCTGCCTGTGTCATCTCAGATGCAGAACATAGAATTCCTGTGTTATCTCAGATGCAGAACATAGACTTCCTGTGTCATCTCTGATGCTGTACGTAGACTTCCTGTGTCATCTCTGATGCTGTACGTAGACTTCCAGTGTCATCTCTGATGCTGTACATAGACTTCCAGTGTCATCTCAGATGGCGTACAACATCTGCACAAAGTATTAGTATATACTCTGCACAGAGGGACAAAATGCCTGCCTAAGTACAATATTTCATTCTTACTCCAAGGCCCTCTTCATGACTGGGCTGATAATTTTCTTATACATGCTTTAACTCCTATTACTGCACATTTTGGAATTATGTGCTTTATAGTTTTTATCGCACGCGGTATGGAAAACCTCATTCGCTATTACATTTCAGTAGGTATAACCTGAAGGAATTTAAAGGGAGAAAAATTCCTGGTAATTACCTTAGGCATGAGGATTTGGATGCTATGCCTCATATCATTGGCAACACTCATAATAGGCAATAATTATAACACCCAAAAAAATTCTGATCACCTTGACGTCGGATTTTACTGAATAAATAATTATCGCATTAAAAAAACGGTCCAATCATAATGAGGGCCCAGACTTGGTCCAACTAGACTAGGGTTCTCCAAACTTGGTCCAGGAGGGCCGCTCCATGCCAAATTTTTAGCACATCCCCATTTGGATAAATTTAGTCCCGCCCTCCACGACCGACTTTGGAGAACCCTGCGCTAGACAATACTATCCTGGATATACTGTTGTGTCTACATGGAGTGAGTACCATCAAGGAGACCAACGCTATATATAGTATGAGCGAGGCAAGGAAAAAATGCCTGTTGACAAAAAATGGATATGTCGGAATGGTACAGTTTCCCCACGCAGGGCCAGACCAGGCATTTCCCCGGTGGACCGCCAGGGTGGGGGCCAGTTTTGAACGGGGTGCGTTTTTTGGACTCTGGAATGTTTTTGACCCCCTACAACACACGCAGCAGCGTTGAGACAGCAGTGGTGCTTCCAACTAGCACCCCCTTCTTACCCCCTCTTGCCAGGGCCGCGTTCCCAGTCCGCCCGTGTCCCCACGTGTCACAAAGGTACAAACATTTGCCCTGGCGTTCACGCTGGGATCAATGCAAAGAAGTCACAGGCGAAGATGAAAAGATAAAGCCTAGAGATCGGCTGTGCAGTTGGTTGACCTTTTCTCCTGCAACTACTTTAATCTTGTTTTTTCTGGTAAAACACCAGTCACCGTGGTCTGTGTGTGCGAGCCTTCCAGGGTCCTCATTGGTGAAACGACGACCTATCAATCTCTCGGAAACGATCAGCATTTTGCCTGCCTTTTTTCCAATCTAATTATGCAATTCAAATGTAAGAAAAAATGTAATTACGAAATGAAAAATACATTGCAAAACTGTAATTATTTGCTGAAAATATCGTAAGCCGGGAGAGGGAGAGTAATAATTATCTGCGCGAGGACGAGATGGCTCCAATGAGCTGTATTTCGTGAGCTGTATTTCAGTGTCAGTATAATCCGAGAATTTCACGGCCATGTTGCCTGTTCATAGAGAGCGTGCAGCGGTTATGGACAAAACAAAGTTTACCAAATCCGTTTCGGCTAATTTGAGCCTCAAAAATAAATTCAGCCGTTGCAATTCAAGAGATAAATGTTTATAAATGTTCGTCCAGATAGAAGTAAATGACATGGTAATACACAGAAGACAAATACCGAACAGCTGTTGAGTCCTCCTGTTATACTGGCGCAATTTGTATTACCGAGGTAAATGAGGCTTTCTTCTAATCAAGGCAGCGTAAATTCACGATTAGGAGAGAAAAAGAACAGCTCCCAATCAGGAAGTGCACTTTAAGAGACTTAAAAAAAAAAATAATGAATGAATACAAGTTGGAACATATGAAGGAATGATGGAGCGCCGGAAAGGAGGAAGGCACGAGGATATGGTTGAAGTGCACACATCGAACGAAGCGAAGAAGGGATGACGGACAGTAAATAAAATGTAAGGAAGGAACAGAAGGGCAGTGTGGACCAAAACACTACTATAAAACACACTCTGAATTTCATCATCGAAAGTGTGACCGGGCAGTAAGAGTGAACAAGGAGACACTTCTAAAAGTAGAGTTTGATATTTTCTTGGACACCTTGGGACTTAGGCCCAGATGCATCAAGCTAAAAACCGCTCGCAAATGGGGCAGATTCTCAGAATCTGCCCCTTTGCGACCGGTATTTTTGCATTTGGGATGCATCATCCCAATTGCAAAAAACGCAATTTAAGAAATCGCAAAATTGCGATTACTTAAATTTCTATTTCATTTAGGGAATCTCAAATTGAGATTCCTTAAATGCAATGCATTAAAGTTAAAAAAAATAGCGATTTTGCTAATATAGGGAGCAAATTAACGTGAAGTTGAACTTCATGGTAATTTACAAAAACTTTGAAAAATGCACTAAAGTGCATTTTTCAAAGTTCCATTTTCCACACAAACATGCAGGGAATGTGTGTGTGCAAGATGTACCCATATGCAGATTTCAGGGGTGCAACATGGTGTCTTTTTGACACCCTGGCACCCTTGAAATTGCAATCTCAATTTGCGATTCTCTAATTGAGAATCGCAAATTGAGATTGTCTTCCCATTCAATCCTATGGGCCTCTAGGCCCATAGGAATGAATAGGGAGGTATTCCTTAATTGCGAGTCGCAATTTGCGAGTCGCAATTAAGGAATTTTAAGAAAGCCCAGAGTAAACACTGACAGTAGCATAGGCGCAGCTCATACATGGTTTAGGCCATTACATTTAATAATGCTTATTTATTTTGAAAATATGTGTTTAACCAAAAGCATACCTGGGGTTAGACTTGTGCAGCATGGTGAAACTACCTTAAGGGGATCTGGAGTATCAACGCGTACATAATTGCACTTTTTTAATATATATTTTGAATTATTATCTTCATTGTTTCAGTTCGTTGCTACATCATTTCTGGGTTTTGTGCAAGGGTGGGAACTCTGGAGTGTCTTGCGAGGCCGTCACAAACTTCTTTGGGACATAAAAACTCACCTTGTGAAGAAAGCCATTCCTATCTTGTTGCACTCACAATAAAACTACATAAAAAATACATTTAACATTCAGGACCATCTCGCCTGCTTGCACAGTCATGATCGACGGGCTCGGGTATTTTTTTGGCTATTGGCTTATTTATGCCACAAGATGTTAAAAAAAACGACGTTAAAATAACAGTGAACAGCAGTTCAGTTGTATAAAGTGCATCAGAAAAAGGCTACTAATGCATCTGTACAAGTTTTAATTGAAAATTGTTTACGCATTCAGATGAGCCCCTTTGTGCTTAAATGCTTGGTTTTGGTACAAAGTTGCATAATGTGCATTATGAACTCCTTACCGCCCACTGTCCAATCGCAGAATTCCGAGATGGTGCCGCCTTTAGAAAATTTAGCAATGTATGTTTAAATGGGTAGGATACCAAGACAACATTTTAGATACAAGGTGTGGCATGCGTTGGTGCTAATGTCGTTCAGCCACTGTTCCATACCCAAGGTATGCTTTCTGTGCAAATTGGTCCATGATAAAATGGAGGAGCTCGCGTTCCCAAAGCATATCTGAGTTTGGTGTGCAGAACTGCTTCCTTGACTCTGAAGCAGTGGTGCTGTTGATGTTGACTGGCTCAGACCATAGATGCTCGAGACCAAGGTTTTGGAGACAGCTTTTTATGTAACTTGCCCATGGGATGTCATGGATTTTCCCTGCGTGGGACACTCCAAGCACTGATCTCAAGAAAGACACTCCATGCCAGTTGTGGTTTAGGCGTAGAGAATACACTTTGTAATTCATTCTAACAGGCCATCTAGAAGGCACAAAACGTTTTTTTTTCTTGCCAAGTTCGCTCTTGTATGATCATAAATGTGAGAATGTGTGTTTATTATAACAGTTCTGTAAGTGGAATGTGTTATTCTGCCATTTTAGAGCTCACAGAAATCTTTTATTCAGCAATTCTGCACCGTAGTCAGATTCATTTTGCAACTGTTGCATGAGTACCCCACTGGGAAAAATAAAGAACAATAAGGCATAAAAAACAAGGTTGGGCATATCATGACCTGCAAAATAAAACCAAAAAACACTGACCTTTGCAAGTCATGGTTAGCAATTTGCAACTTGCTAACAGCCTAGAAAACCATAACTCTCATGCTAAAAGCACTGCTTATACTCTCACAATATCTACATCTATTAGTAACTTCACCCAAAAGCACTGTATTACAAATAACAACACATACTCAAAGCAATGAATAATACCATACTAATACTTATCTCATTGATAGCATTATCTGAAATGATATATGTAATCTGACCTGAAAGATCATTTATGGTATTTATAATTGTATCTGATACATCAAGTGTGGGATCATTAGCAATGGAATTGATGTTTGAGTTATGATTTGTAGCTGTTTTGCAATTTATGGATAGCGGCGGTCACCATAACTTGCATAGCTATTGACCCGGTGCACCCCTCTAGATGCAAAGCTCCCCTGTCTGATACAGATATTCTCTCTCTCCTACATTCATATGTTCCAGCTCCCCCACCCTCCATAGCAAACTTGCAACAAATTGAATCCATCACCACGGATTCCTTCAAGAAACCTCGGCCTAACACCAGAACCCAAAATGAGAACAACCTCATGCGAGTCACCGCCACGCTTCCCGCTCCAACAGCCGCCATCACTAGTCTCAAATCCGTGCTCCCAAATTGTAGATCTGCAGCAAAACATGCTTCGGATATTGCAGATCTCACCCTGGTGCAGGATCTTGACCTTGTAATGCTGAAGGAAACCTGGCTTAATGACTCTGCTACCCCCTTCCTGGACCTCTTAATACCTCCCAACTATGCCATCATTAGGCTGGACAGATCCTCAGGGAAAGGTGGAGCCATTGCATGCTCACATCTGGGCAATCTTACAGTGAAGGTACCTTAGATTGACCTCCTGCAGTCTAGTGAATACCTATGCATGAAGTGATTGGGGCAACACTCACAATCACTTCTGTAAACTGCACACATTTTACCACCCCTCTCGTGACAACCTTCCCTTCACAGAACAGATCATGGACATTATCTCAGCTAACGTAGACTCCCACGGCTCCCAAATGTTACTGGGAGATTTCAACTTCCATTGGAATGATGTAGATGATGGGGTGGTTAATATTTATTTATTTACTGAGTTTGTAAAGCGCGACAGCTACCCAAAAGGGTTTCTCGGCGCTAATTGACCAAAACAACCTGACCCAAGACAAGAAAACGACTGATCAAAGAGCCAGGTCTTCACTGCCCTACGAAAGCAAGCATGGCTATCCTCCATACGAATAGCCAAAGGGAGGGAGTTCCAAAGTTTGGGTCCTAGAGTAAAAAAGGCACTACCACCCATTCTGGACAGCCTGAACTTGGGCACACAGAATAGGTGTTGAGAAAAGGAGCGAAGGGAGCGAGAAGGAATGTAGGGCTTAACAAGAGACTGAAGGTAAAGGGGAGCTACACCCGCCTTAATCTTGTGCATGTAGCTGAGAGCTTTAAACTTTACACAACTTTCTATGCGGAGCCAATGGAGTTCCCTCAAACGCTCCGTGATATGGTCCGTTTTTCGACAACCACAAAGGAGCCAAGCAGCGGCATTCTGGACCAGTTGGAGGTGGCGAGAAACCGCCTTGGTAGACCCCAGATAGAGCACGTTGCCATAGTCCAATCTGGAGGTCACCAAGGCGTCCACCACCGATCTCCGGGTGTCCGAGGGGAGTAGCCAGAAGATTTTTCTGAGCCACCGCAAGATGGTAAAGCAGGTGGCTGCAACCTTTTTGGCTTGGTCTTTCATGGATAACCCCTTATCGATGGTCACTCCAAGGTTACGCACATGTTCAGACGGAACCAGCAGGGCACCCATGGCAGAGGGCCTATGCCTCGGACTCCAAAGATCTGGTTTGTTACCCAATACCAGGACCTCAGTTTTCCGGCCATTTAATTTCAGCAGGTTGCTGTTCATCCAGCAGGCTATGTCGCTGAGTCCTGTTTGCTGCTGGGATGGCGAAGTAGGGTCAGCGTGGGATAGGGAAAAAACAATTTGAGAATCGTCGGCATAAGTAAATAAATTCAGACCAGACCTTTGAGCAATATAAGCCAGAGGGGTAACATAAAGATTAAACAAAAGAGGACTCAGGATGGAACCCTGGGGTACACCATGTGAGGAAGAATATGTTTTAGAAATGGATGAGTGAGAAAAAATTTGAAAAATCCGATCCTTCAAAAAGGACGAGAGCTAATCCAAGGCTATACCCCAATACTAATGTTCGCAAGAGCTCTGATGAGGATGTTGTGGGATACGGTATCAAATGCCGCACTGAGATCGAGCAATATCAGTGCGGCTGTTTCCCCTCGATCCAGAAGCAAGCGTAGATTTTCAGTCACGCCCAAGAGAGTAGTCTCGGTGGAAAATCCCGGGCGAAAACCGGACTGAGAGGGGTGTAATAAGTTGTTGAGCGCAACGTACTGAGACAGGTGTACGTGAATATGCCTCTCTAGGACTTTAGAAAAAATAGGCAATAAAGAAATGGGACGATAATTGGAAGAGACATTGGGATCGGCAGTGGATTGTTTCAAAAGTGAGGTGACCATAGCATGCTTCCAGCAACTGGAGACAGTAGCCAAATTTAAGGAGTGATTAAGCAACGTGCAGATGGTAGAAAGCTGGGGGGGTCCAAAGAACGTAGTATGGAGACAGGTACCGGATCCAAAGGCGAGCCAGACCTAACCTTGCTCAGGGTCTCCAAGAGGGTTGAAGGAAGAAGAATAGGCCAAGACAGGAGTGGAACCGATGATTGTATTGGGGAGACAGCGGCCCCACCAACGACATAAAGCCGGTTGATTGAACTATTACTAATATTACTAGCACTATGAGCGGCAATGTCCTGATGTATGTTTTCTATCTTTGAGATAAAGTACTGTGCGAGCTTGTCGCATTTATTATTAGATAGGGAGGGAGGGGTGGCTGTAGTCCTGGAGCCAACGTAGTCCTGGAGCCAACAAGTTCCTTGACCACGCTAAACAAAGTTTTAGATTTATTAACCGCTTCATTTTATTCACATAGCTTGCCCTAGTCTAGGCACAGGCTTTGTGATAATGCTTCAGCTCAGTTTTATAAGCGAGGCAAGCGGAAGCAGAATAATCCCTTCTCCAGGCTCGTTCTAATTTTTTGCATCGGGATTTAACAATTTGAAGAGACTCATTATACCAGGGGGCGGGAGTTTTGTGAGTTGAACTTTTCTTCAAAACTTAATAGCCTCAAATCCTTCCTTCTTGACCTTAACCTTATTCAAATCTGTGACAGCCCCACACATATCAAAGGAGCTACCTTAGATCTCATCATTGGTAAGCCCAACTCCCCCCTCCTCGATTCTATCCTCCCGTGTGATTGGACCGATCACTATTGCCTCACTTTCCGTATCTTGGATTTGGTAAGAACAAATAAAGCCCAACCCAAGAAACCTAAACAGCTGATAAGATGCCTACGGAATGTCAACCCGCTTGATCTGACTGCTCGCTGTGATAACAGCCTGCTCTCTCCACCAAACATGTCGGATGTCCACGAACTTACGGCCCATTATAACCACGCAATGCTGAATGTCCTAGATTCAGTCGCCCCACTACAGCTCAAAAGAATCCCCTCCAAACGCTCCAAACGATGGTTTACCGATTGTCTTAATTCAGAAAGGAGAAACCTAAAACTTGCTGAAATGTTGTGTCAGTCCAATCCATCCCTTGAGCATCTGCACCACCTAAGATCACTGAGAAGATCCTATAATAAACGCATCAGGTGCTCTAAGACCACCTTTTTTAGAACTCAGTTAGACCAAGCAAAAAAACATCCCAAAAAATTGTTCGAACTCATCAAGTCCCAAGCCAACAGTCATCCGAACTCTGAATCGCTGGGTCTAGGGACATTGCCCAATTGCGAAGAATTTGCAAATTTCTTCATAGATAAGACCAATAAGATTGAAAAAGAACTACGATCGGCCTGTAAACACATGTCAATCAGCCCACCTACTACCCTCTGCCCACCTAGTAGCGAGTGCATGGTCCCGGCGTTACCACACCTCCCCAAAAATAACGCCTCCTGGAATCTCTTCCAAACCTTGGATGAAGGCACTATACGCAAAACGCTGGCGACTCTGGAACCTTCCAACCACTACAATGACCCGTTGCCATCGATCCTTTTCCCGGATGTTAGATCCTCCCTATTAACATTGTGGACTACGATAGTCAAAGCTTCACTGCGGCAAGGTGTTATTCCAGATTGCCTAAAAATGGGTAAAGTCACTCCGATTTTAAAGAAACCTACTGTGGATCCCTCAGACCTTCAAAACTTCCGCCAAATCTCCAACATGCCCACCTTAGCAAAGCTCTTGGAGAAATGTGTGCTTGCCCAACTCTGCAAACACATCAACCATTTCCAACTCCTGGACCAATGCCAATCTGATTTCCGCTCGGGCAATAGCACAGAGTCGGCCCTAAAGCGCATCGACGATGACGCGTTAAGAATGTTGGACCACAATGAGTCATGCCTACTGATCCTTCTTGACCTTTCATCAGCATTTGACATTGACAAACATGATACTCTAATTGACCTCCTGGAACACAGGATGGGGCTGTCTGGGCCTGTGCTTAATTGATTTTCCTCATTCCTCCTGAATAGATCCCAACGCTTCAAGGTGAACCAATCCCTGTCCCATCCTGCACCGGTTTCACTGGGGGTTCCCCAAGGTTCAGCACTCTCTCCCATGCTCTTTAATCTGTTCATGGAGCCTCTAACAAAAATGCTCAAATCATCCAGCATTCACAATCACATGTATGCGGATGATACTCAACTATACCTGAAGATTGCCTCCCCTGAGGACATTCAGTCCCTTAACTCAGTCTTACTGGAAACGCAAAGCTGGCTGACACGTAATCACCTGAAACTAAATGCTCTAAAAACAGAATTCCTCCTTATCTCACCCCATAAGCAATCACCAGACATTGAACAATGGCTGAATCAGCTTTCGGCTCTTAATTGCAGACCTCACCTCTTTGACTCGGCATCCTCGCTTGGTATCATACTAGACAAGAGTCTGAACATGCAAAAAATACATCAGTTCCCTCACCAAAGGAGCGAACTTTCAACTCAGCATCCTTAGGAAGCGCATACCTTATCTCCCAGATCATAACCTAAAGGTTGTAGTGCAAACATTGGTGATCACAAAGCTGGATTATGGCAGTGCTACGCTGTATGGCCTGCCCGGAGTGAGAACGGCCCCCCTTAGGGTGACCCTCAATGTGGCAGCCAGGCTCATTACGGGCACAAAAAAAATCAACCACATCTCTCCTGACTTGCTATCTCTGAAATAGCTCCCCTATGAAGCTCGGATACAGCTGAAAATTGTATGCATTACTCACAAAGCTTTGGGGACCCCATCTCTAGAGGCAAAAGGTATTTCTAATTGGGAAATGCCCCCCACCTCACCAAGCCATTCCATGACCATAGGGACCCCAGCCACCTAGGGTCTAATGGCAGCAGTGCCCTGGGGACTCCATCCCCTAGGACACTGCTGTTCCCTGCCCGGGAGAGTGTGGGAATTAAATGCCAATTTAATTCCCTGTTCTTACCTGAGCAGGGAAAACAGCTTTGCTCCTGCAGGTGAATCAAACAAAAAAGCTGCTCCCTTGGGATGGGAGCAAAGGAACAGTGCCGGCTGGTTGGGAAAGTAGTAGGGGTAGCGGGTGTTTGGAGCACCCCCAACTTTAAAATAAGGTGTGAATGTCATGGGTGGGCACCAGGACCCCCACAGTAAAAGAAAAATGGATGCTGGCTTGGGAGCAAAAAGGGCTGACAGGGTGTTGGTGTTCCCCCTGAGGTCTTTACCATTATAAAAATTCTGGGTGGCCGGTTGGGCACCAGGGCACCCAGAATAAAATTAAAAGGGCTGACTCCTGCAGACTCCAACAATGGGGGCTGGCTGAGGAGTCGGTAGAGGCAGCAGGGGCCTGCACTCCCTCCCCCCCCTTGGAACCCCAAAATATGCATAAAATGTGGGTGCCAAAAAACAAAAAAAGAATAAATGAGAGGCAGGAGTCGCTCCTTTATTATAGACTACTCCAGGAATGGGCCACTACATAATGTCCTGCGAGGGCAGTTACATTATATTCTTTGATCCTGGTGATGCCCACTAGAAGGGCTAGGGACAATGCCAAGACTTTTTAAAATGTTCTAGATGGGGCAGGGAGCAGAGAAACCCTCCAGTAACATTTTAAAAAACTGAGTACGTCTCCTATTCTAGTTATTGGTGACTTTTTGACAAAGACAATAGGTCTGCTTTATATATGTTGACGTGCTGACCCTTTGATAAAGCCAATAGGCCTGCTTTTGTATTTTGGTGTTCTGACCCCTTGACAAAGTCAGTAGGTCTGTCTTACTTAAAAGACACCCTTTATATTGTTACATGATTGTGCTGCGGTGGCATGGGATTGTGGGTAGGGCCAGGCATGTTCAGCGGGGTTTGGAGCCACATGAGGTTGCACAGTGATAAAATGGGATGGGCATCTGACTTTAAGATAAAAAAATAGAAATTCACTGACCGAAAGCAACGGTTGAAATGGCAGTATAGTTAAACATTGTAATAATGTCTTACTTTACATTTAAAAAACTTAGAGATTCGCTGAAAAATATAAAGGTTAACAGAGCATTATAGTTAGGTGAAGCTGTCAGTTAAAACTTAAGGTGGTAACCTAACAAAACCACTGACGTTCACCAGTCAGTTCTATCTCAAGTAACATGCTCTCAAGTAACTATAACTTACTCCGTACCATAGACGGCTACTTATTTCACATATTACACCACTCATGAAATGTTCTATTATGTTCATTAATAGCCACACTGTGCATGGCAGGGGCATGAGTTATAGCTACTTTAGGGCACTTGTTTTATATATATCTAGTTAAGTGTGCATATAATTGTGCGTTGATGTCAGAATCCACCAGAGGTAATAATTGTGGAGTGATAGAACTACGAGTCCCAGAACACTGTGTTGAATTTGAGCCGAATTTTACCCACCAGAGGGCAATAAAAGCAATTAATTGAGAGACTCACACTGTCACTTCAAACTTTCACTTCTTTCTGCAGAGACGCACGAACGGTACCCGTGAACAAGAAGCAGTGGCTTTGAAACGCATTGGGCTTTTAATTGATTTGGACATTGCAATGCCGGTTTGCTGGAAATAAAGAATGCTACCACAAATGACAGGATTCATCTGTCCTTGAGTGCGTCCTCGCAGGGGGGCATCTTGTTTGACTCTATATATATATATATATACACACACATATATATATATATGTTGCTCTTTAACACATTATGTACGGCGACTGTACTAATAAATCTGTATTCACACACTTATTACTGGAGTTCAAAAGTCAAGTTTATTAGTACAGTTCAGCAGAATCCACATAACAAAACATGTTTCATCGCCTCACAGATTGCATGTAACAATTACTTTACAAAGGGAAACAACACTCCTAAGAGCCATAAGATGTTGGCTATGTGATTTTATTTTTCAGCACAAATTTAAACCCTGGCACTCTGCATTTGGCTGAATACGTTTTATTAAAACACGTGCAGTGGAAGGATATCTGTGCTGTCATTCAAGGAGAAGCCCGGAATGCCTGGTTTAATGGATACTAGTGTGCAAACCAGACAGCAAATCCTCTGTTAATGCAAGAAGCCCTTTCCTTGTTTCTAGTCATGCTGAGTCTGTAGTCTTAATATAGAGACAGAGGCATTGGTACATTAAAAAAATTGAGTTCACTATAATTTAGCTTGTTTCCAATGGTCTGTAGTCTCCGTAAAGAGACTGTGGTCTATGGTTCAAGATCACAGGGGGCTATTATCTGTCAGGGTTCACAAAACCCTGTCCGAGGTTTAGTACCATGCATTTAAAACTATATTTTTTATGTTTGCTAATTAGGAAGGATCCTCTCACTAAGGCCTGGGTGAGGGTGGGTAGTTATATATCTTCCCCCTAAATATGACCTTTAAAAGTTTGTTAAGATCCTGGTCCCAAAACAATTGTTTTTTGCAACACTTTTATTGAATGTAATCACAAGTACAACTCACAATGCCACAGGCTGTATTTGTCAGCATACGTCCCACCAACCCAAAAGAAAATCTTCAGTTGGCCAATGAAAGCCTTCACACCCTTGCTCTATGTTTTGAGCCCAGGGAGACAAAGGTCCCTTGATTCTTTGTTGCAAATGCACAAATAACAAGCATTTGCAATGCAATAGGTCTCGCATTAATTACGTTTGAGCTATTGGCATTGCTTAATATTGCAACACCAATTGCAACAAAAGTCTATAAATTTTAGGCCAAAAAAATGTGCATTTATTTTTGTAGCAATGGTGGCATGCTGCGCTTTAGATGAATATATTTAAAAGTAAAAGTGCGCCATACTGCAATTGCTGCAATAGTTAGTTGTGGGTGCGTTAACAATTGATGTGTGCACTGATGGCTGATGGTGTGTGTCCCTGTAGAAATTGTGCACTGCCGGCTGGTGGTGTGTGTGTCTGGTGGAAGCGTGCACTGACGGCTGGTGGTGTGTGTGTGTGTGTGTGTATGCCTGGTGAAAGCGTGCACTGACAGCTGGTGGTGTGTGTGTGTGTGTGTGTGTGTGTGCCTGGTGAAAGCATGCACTGACGGCTGGTGGTGTGTGTGTGCCTGGTGAAAGTGTGCACTGACGGCTGGTGGTGTGTGTGTGCCTGGTGAAAGTGTGCACTGACGGCTGGTGGTGTGTGTGTGCCTGGTGAAAGCGTGCACTGACAGCTGGTGGTGTGTGTGTGTGCCTGGTGAAAGCATGCACTGACGGCTTGTGGTGTGTGTGTTCCTGGTGAAAGTGTGCACTGATGTCTAGTGGTGTGTGCCTGGTGGTAGCGTGCACTGACGGCTGCTGGTGTTTGTGCCCGGTGAAAGCGTGCACTGACGGCTGGTGGTGTTTGTGCCCGGTGAAAGCGTGCACTGACGGCTGGTGGTGTTTGTGCCCTGTGAAAGCGTGCACTGACGGCTGGTGGTGTTTGTGCCCGGTGAAAGCGTGCACTGACGGCTGGTGGTGTTTGTGCCCGGTGAAAGCGTGCACTGACTGTGTGGTTGTGTGTCGTTGTATGTGTGTGTGTGTTTGTATGTGTGTGTGTGTTTGTATGTGTGTGTGTGTTTGTATGTGTGTGTGTGTGGTTGTATGTGTGTGTGTGGTTGTATGTATGGTTGTATGTGTGTGGTTGTATGTGTGTGTGTGTGTGTGTGTGGTTGGGTGTGTGGTTATGTGTTTGGTTGTGTGTGTGTGGTTGTGTGTGTGGTTGTGTGTGTGGTGGTTGTGTGTGTGTGTGGTTGTATGTGTGTGTGGTTGTATGTGTGTGTGTGTGGTTGTGTGTGTGTGTGTGGTTGTGTGTGTGTGTGGCAGTGTGTGTGGCAAAGTACAAAGGCTTCAGAAAAACTGCGCGGACAAGTGCCAGCTGGGTTTTAGGGCTCATTAATGTCCTCCCTTCAGGGACCCATATGTCACTTCCCATTAGGGGTCGAGAAATGCAAATGTCCAGATGACTTTTTTATCTGCATCCACTGCAATCTCCTGTAATGGGCAATGTGCTGATCAAGTAAAAAAAATAAAAACAAGAAAGGATTCACTATCTCGCTATTTACTCACTGGAGTATTTTTTTTATTTTTTTATCGAAGTAGCAATCTGGATTTGCTGTTGTAGGCTCATAAATTATAAGTACAGTTTTAGAAAGTATCAAACAGGTAGAATTAAGCAACAAAACGTAATAAACAAATGCCATCTTCCTATTTGTCTTAATAGCCCCTACCATCGAGCTACTTACTGTTCATATCCCATTTAGATACACAAACATATTTAATGTTTGTGAATACCACAATACGAATATTTTTCGGTGCCATGGTTTATTGTTATTGAGTAGTGGAAGCGGGGTGTACTATTATCCTAGTTTGTAAGCAGTGTGTTCCGTAAAAATGTAATACAGACCTACAGAAAGCAAGACCTTAGAAACGAGCTGGGATACGATTTACGGAATGGGGAAGCTAAACTATTTCAAGGTTGCCTCGAGCACTCACAGACAACACGATTAAGTCGGAAACGCGCAAATATTTAGAGTGCACTAAAGCACTGCGTCCTCTGTGGCAAGCAGAACCATACCAATCACCACAAATGGGGTTACATTTATCAATCGCAAAAGTGTCACTTTATAAGGAAAAGTCTCCCGTAAAAAGAGTGCTAATTAGTTGTTATGCAAAGACAAATATACGACCACGTTAAAGACAATAGGTTTCTCTAATACCACGATGGGCAACCTATTTGTCATATTATTAAGCAAAAAAAATAAATGTCATTTGAGTCAGAAATTAGGGCAGCGAGCATTTTAAACAAGCATAAGACTTGCAGAAGAGTAGGTGGATGATGTGAGGATAGCAGGGCTGGGGTGTTTGTTCTGGGGCTGGCTTGGTGGTGGTTTGAAGTTTGCAATTTGTGGGTATTATGTGGGGCTCCGATGGCATCAGGACTGCAGGGGGGATCTGTGTGGGGAGGTGCGCATCCTGGGGTTGGGGTTTGCAGGACGGGAGTTGTGGTGCTTACTGCAGGCTTGGCACAGGGTTTAGCATACTAAAGGATCAGTCTGGGCATGGTGGGGTTGATTACAGAATCATATACAAATTACGATTAGTCCGGTGTAGATCTTTCTCTAATGAAGTTAGGCACAACTAGTAGGATTAAACCTCAACAGGAGAACTAGCAGGAAAGATAATTCATTTTGGTGTAGATGAGTTAGCAAACAGCATGTATTAAAAGTGCAGACACTTTACCTGTAGTGCAAAGTGTGTGCAGCGAAGACACGGAGGCCCACAGAGTAATGTTCTCATGGTACAGACTGTAGACAGATGCACACTTCCCTCAACTTACTTCTCAGTAGGAGAGATTTCCTCAGTGTCACGCATTTTTAAGATTTGGTTGCAGATGCAGAGCTGGCTTCGTTATCGAACTTGAAGGACTGGGGAGGGCAGCGAGGAGGTGAGAGCTCCCGAGGACAGGGATGGCGGAACGGCTGGATTTGGCTCAGCAGTCAGTCCCATGGGACCTTGGGCTGAGTCAGAGCATACCTCAGGCCTGGCCAGGCTCGCCCCATAGTCTGCGTGCTTCATGGTCAAAGCTTAAGCAGGCTGAATCCTCCTGGTTTTCAAGACCGCAGTGGGGGTTATTCATCCCGGTGGTCTGGGGGCAACTGTTCCGATCGTTGCTGAACCTTTCGCCTTTACCATAGTTTCTCGCGTCACAGGAATGTGGTCATTGCGAAAACAAGCGTTTTGGGGGAGACGGCGCGTTCTTGTAATCTCCTTATCAGCACGTTTAATTAGCGGCAAATGGCAGAGCGTAAAGTTACGTTCTTAAACAGGCAAGGTCTTGTGCACGTTACTCCGCAGCTGCTCAATGCGTTAAGAGGAGATTACTTTCGAAAGGGAGGAAATAAAGGAATAGGGAGAGAGAACTAAGTTGACAATGTGCCTCTAGTATACCACGGTCCTGCAAGGAAATGGGGGACGAAGGAAAACACCTTGACTCAAGAGTGCATCCGTTTTACCGCATCGTAAACGGAGCACTGGGGAAGTGAATATTTAAATATCCAGTCATTACAGCGCGCACTCACTGGCCGCTTCATGAAGTCCCTAGATGCTGCCTGGTGATTAATGAGACAAAACCTTCAGTGAACAAGACGTGCGCAAAAACGAAACCTGCCGTGGGGCGGGACTTCCGTCTTCGGAAGCCCGCGCCCACGGAGTGCCTGGAAAGCAGTGCTGGTGACGCGGGGCTCCCATGCCCGAGGAGGGGAGCCCTGCGGAGGCTGCAGAGTCCGGCGATGCGGTGAGTGGGATTAGTTGGGGGGGGGGGGGGAGGGGCATCTCTGTATGTGCGCGTGTCTGTAGGTGCGCGCGTGTGTGGGCGTCTCTGTAGGTGCGCGCGTGTGGGGGGGGAGGGGGATTGTCTGTGTGTGTGCGCTCGTGTGGGTGGGGGCGCTGGCGGGGCAGGGGGGGGTCTGGGGAGGTGTGGTGTGTGTGTATGTATGTATGTATGTGTGCACTCGTGTGTGTGTGCATGATCCATGGTGACCGAAGAGCCTGCCGGAATCGGAGCGCGTGACCTGATCCGATTCCGGCAGGCTGCGTGCGTGCGCGTGCCAGTCTGTTGTCCCAAACCTCGTTAGTCCTTGAAAGCCAGAATGATCACAATAGGACTCCACTGCGACAATCGCTTTCGCGATTGCGTCGCAGTGCGAGCCCTAAAAAGTAAGGTACCAATCAAAAAACAACAGATCATGGTTGGCCGGGACTTAGGAACGATTTCAAGTCAAGTGCAGTTAAGTGGAGGTTGGATAAACCTATAGGGTCATCCTGTTTTTCCAAGGGATTTAGGGCCAGAAGTAGGTGTCCAAATACCGGTCGGAAATGGCCGAAAATACAGATTTTCGGCCGTTTCCGACCGGTATTTGGACATTGGTATGTAGGGGATAGAAAAACTTACAGATTCAGTAATTTTACCGAATCTGTAATTTTACCGAATCGGTAAAATTACAGAATCGGTAAATTTACAGATTCTGTAAATTTTACTGATTCAGTAAAATTACCGATCGGTAAAAATACCGAATCTGTAATTTGCTATGTAGGTAGCACTGTTGACAGTGCTACAGGCCTTCAGAATTCGGTATTTTACCACCCAATACAATTGGGTGGTAAAATACCGAATTCAGGTGTACATGCACGTCTGTGCATGTACACCTGTGCCATGTGACACACAGACATGCCCTTAGGGCATGTATGTGTGCCACATGGCACACAAGCCTGTACTTGGGGTGCTAGAGGGTGTTAAAGTGACACCCCCTGCACCCTTACAGGATTCGGTATTCACCGATTCGATAAATACCGAATCGGTATTGCCCATTGATTCCTAGGGGCTTCAAGGCCCATAGGAATCAATGGGCAATACCGATTTGGTAAATACCGAATCGGTAAATAACGAATCCTACCGATTCGGTAAAAATTACCGAATTTTTACCTACATCTTATTTACCGATTCATAAATACCGAATCGGTAAAATTCGGTATTTATGAATCGGTAAATAAGATTTTCCTACATCTGGCCCCTAATCTCTAAAATGGAAGTCAAAATCTTCCAAAGCTATGGCATCAAGGGTCCCTCGAAGATAAATATGTCATTGTCAAGCTCCCATTAAAGCTATTGAGTGTCTGGATTTTGTATCAACTGGGGTAGCTTTACTGGTCAGATAAAATTGCTGCCTTGCACCAGTTGAAGGGTTAACCTCCAGACTAGATAACGGTTTTGGAAGTCAAAATACTCATCTGACAAGGATTGAAGCCATAGCTGAGCAGGCCCTCCACAAGGTCAGATAACTTTGCCGCAAGGTCCCACTGAAACACATTTCAGTGCAGCACAAATTTTGAGTGTAATTAACCTGGTTTCCTTGTCCACCTTTGGTACTACCCCCTCTTGGCAAGCCTCAGAACCTAGTCCCAGAGTTCCAGAGCTGGAAAACATGACGAAACCCACTTTTTCAAATTGTTGAAAAAGTTCCTTCTAGTCCCTGCTTTAGCCTCTAGCTCCCCAGGGCAGATTTCTCGGCACCAGGTCTCTTTCCAGCCAAGTTCTTTTCAGGGTCAGGTCCTCTGAGGTCCACTGGGCCTCTTTGATTCATGAGTCATTTTGCGTTTTGTGTCAGCCACTTGATCCTTGGGGAGCAGCTCCAGTCCGCAGGATGCAGAAGTTAGGAGTCTTCAAATCCATGAGCGAATCCTCTACTGGCATCTGGAGTTTTCTTCCAGCATGTCCTTCTTTTCCATTTGGAGTCTTCCCAGGTCCAGCAATGTTTTGAGGAGGTGTTGGTTACTGTCAGGATGCAGCCATGTTGAGCATGTTCTTCTCTCCACATTTAGTCGCAGAGGCAGCATGGACCCATCAAACCCCTGAGAACATCTGACAGCCAGCAGAATTGCAAGGCATCGATGCCCGTCCGATGATTGCAAGGGAACAAGCCTTGCGAACAAACAATAAACTAACAAAATAAACTAAAACAAATAAAGACAGCCAGGTGCGCATTCGTGCCTGTGGAGAAAACAAACAGTGAGGTCACTAGTCTTGCCGTTGAATCTTTTGCCTACTAAAATTACAGTAAACTTCAACCTTCAAGTGTTTGTTCTCACTTTCTAGTATTTACGAGCACATAAAGACCATGTTATATCAGGTCCTGCCTGTTCATGAAAAGAATAGCAAGTTATATCTTTTATCGAAGAAAAACCACCACCCTGGTTTTCAGTACCTCGTCCAAAGGTGTTGTGGGGGGAGTCAGGGACTTTTTCTCGTCAAATGCTTTTGTTACTTCACAAGAACAAGAAAAATCACATAGAAGGCATCAACCAATGCTAATTTCACGCATACACAAATAAACAGTACAATAGTAGTAGTAGAGTAGTCCTCAAAGAGTTAACACAGTAACTGAGAGCATGTGCTTGTACACATGCAAATGACAGGAAAATAGTGTCTTGAGGAAATCACTGCAACATACGTAGTTCTACATGCAAACAAAACAAAAATGAGATGTAGTTCCAAGTCGCATAATATCTCAAATAAGTTATTGCCAAATAGGCCAATAGGCCAATAGGCCAAGGTATTCTTCTACAATGCAGAATAAGCTGCAAAAGTGTCACATTCGTACACTAAGCCAGGAAGTAGAAAATCTCCATTTCTCTCATTTCACTTGCTCTGAAAAGATTAATCTACCAATCTAAAGTCTGGCTGACAGCACTCACACTAGGTTCAGAGACAAGGTTTGCCACTTAGCTTAGGTAGGTGTTGACGTCCACCACATCCGATGCTTCAAATGAGTGCTCTGATACCTCGAGTTTGAAACTGGTGCGGACAGGAACTCCGCCCATGAGGAAAACTCAATGGAAAGCCCAGCATGGTTTCCGATATTGAGGTGCCATTGAGAGGCCTTGAAGATACCCCAGCCATACTGCCTGGAACCTTGGCTATTGCCATCCCAGCAGCAAATAACCACCCAAATCCCAAAAGTATCAAAACAGCTGCAAAGGACCATCAAGAAAGTTGTGAAACGTTGTTCCATAGGAGGCCCCTCCTTATGATGTTTGAGACTGTAGATCCTTGGACGCCAGAGCCTGGAGAATCCATGAAGTAAGGAAAACAGGTAAGTAGGGCTTGTAACTTATAATTTTTCGTGCACCCTG
Organism: Lissotriton vulgaris; assembly: GCF_964263255.1. NCBI lineage: Eukaryota > Metazoa > Chordata > Amphibia > Caudata > Salamandridae > Lissotriton > Lissotriton vulgaris. The sequence goes on from NC_141693.1 coordinate 1,415,021,967, forward strand.
TCTAGAGCCTTAATGCTCCAGATCCCTATGTAGCTGTCCTTCCTAGGTGTGGTCTCCAAAGAGTAGCCCAGGACTGGTGAGGACCAACGAAACAGAGAGATGAGGGGGCCTAGGGCTCTAACGGTGATAAAGGGAGTAATGGGAAGACTGAGGGTCAGAGTTGGGGTCCCACAGAGCATGGGTGCAGGGACAGACTCACTAGGATGACGATAGCGAAATAAGCAAAAGAGTCTAGGGGCAAGAACATGTGTGGCCGGCTCTCAAGTTCCTCATAGGGAGCATACCCTTTCGAATCAATTAAATAGTACTGTTTCCTACAAACCCATTGTGAGTCTATAATAGAGCATACATCATGTTCTAGATGATCTTGGATGGAGATAGGAGGCAGAGGATTTTTGGCACATAGGTTGAGATGGACGTGTTTGAGCAAGGGGACATAGAACATGGGCTGGATCTTCATAGTGTTGGGTAAGTGCAATAATACAGCAGTTTAACCATAGATTTTAGTGATGAAAACAGGCCAATATAGCAAGGTAAGAATTTACAGGGTCCTGTAAGCCACAAGTGCCTTGGTGGAAAGTCATACCACCTGCCCTACAGTAAACTCAAGGGCAGGGCATCTTTCTTTTCTGCAAATGTTTTGTAAGCAACTTGAGCTCAGGACAAGTGTTCTTTTACTTTGGTCAATATACCCTCTAACAGTGCATGTTATTCTTTTGCCAATATGTTCTTAGAGGTAGATATGTTTGCAAGCAGAAGAGATTTGGGATGAAAACCATATAGAACATAAAATAGAAAGAATCAAGTAGACAAGATGATGGTGTTGTTGTGAGATGACTCAGCCAACAAAACAGTCCCAGCCATGGTTCTTGTTCTGTGACAAAACATCATTTCTGTGGAGTGCTGGGCATATCCGAATATGTGAAGGAATGTCCTCACACACCACCAGGTGTCATGCTTCATCATTGGCAGTCCTCGCTCTCTAGAAACTGAGTTCGGGAGAGAGCTGGCCTTCACCTGAAGACAGAGAGGTACTTCTAAGATGTGTTCACCATGTAGGATGACCTTCGTCAATCTCTACTGAATTAACTTGAAACCTGTAAAATAAAGGTTAACTAAGTGTCAAGAAGGTTTATTGAAGTGAAAGGAAAGAATCAGGCTGGTACTGTGCAAATCAACATTGTAATGCATGTGGATGTGAAAACACGTGTCACCGCAAATGTGGCGCACATGAATATTCAAGAAATCAAATACTGTGAGTCACTTACACCATTAACAAGCATGAATCAGTGTTTTAGGACCCATGTGATAACCTTGGATGAGCTCTCTACCGAATGCGGTTTCCAGAGAGTGAGGACTGCTAATGATGAAGCATGACACCTGGTGGTGTGTGAGGACATTCCTTCACATTTTCTGATATGCCCAGTGAGGGTTTAAAAATGAATGCAAATGGCAGATTCGGAACGTTTTCGATATCTGCAGGTCCGACATGCACTGCAAACAGTGCTACCCCATGGTTCCTCCCCACCAGATAGCTCCCTGCTGGAAGACAGGCTACTGGATGGACATATGCCTGACAAAGCTATCTCGCTAACATACCGAAAGCGTATCAATAATATTGAAGACCCCCTGTTGTCACTAAAAGAAAAATGGACTGGGGATGGCATCTAATTAGATGATGAAAGCTGGCAAATGGTAGTCTCCTCCTTCAAAACAGTAGCTATCCCGGTGCGTCTCCGCCTGGTGCAACTAAAGATCCTGCATAGAATTTACATAACAGGTCCCCAACTGACACACATGGGCGGACCGGCGGATGGGTCTTGTAGGAGGGGATGCACCCAACCAGGCACGTTCATGCACATAATATGGCATTGTGACCTACTCCAGGAATACTGGTGCAAAATACACGATATAATAGGGGAAACGTTAGAGGTCGAAATTCAACCAGAGGCCCTTAGATGCCTCCTTAATATTTGGGAACCCACTGATCTCAACACTCACACCACACAATGGGCCACACTCGGCTACATGGTCGCCAAAAGAATTATAGCCCGGCTCCGGGGGGCTTCACATGCACCTACGATCACCGACTGGAAAAAAGACCTAGATTGGTGTATGCTGAGGGAGAAGACTATATACATGACCTGAGGATGCCCCCGAAACTGGTCCAAGATTTGGACCCCCTGGAACGAATACCGTGGTAATATATGCACTCCCCCCTGTATTATTGATTGTGATGATTCCCCCTCCCCGTGATTTCCAATACACTATCCAACTGTATCTGTACACATATTTGATTTCATTGTATTCCCCACTATTGACTTTTGTGATACTGTACCTTTGTTTTTTCGAGTCTGTTTAATAAAAAGAATTTAAAAAAATGAATGCAAAAGCCAAGTCTAATATGTTACAAAAGGGACGATGGAAAAATTAAAATGTTGTCAACGTACACGACTACAAATACATTGATGTATTCTCTAAGGAGGCAGTTCACAAAGTGAAGGAAGGTGGCTGAGGGACGTTGCACAATCAGAAGGGCATAGCCTGGTATTCATAGAGTCCAAATGTAGTCATAAAGGCCAGCTTCCACTCAACGTCTTTCTGAACCTACAGCAAGTGGTAGGCCCCATGATGATCAGGTTTTATGAATATCGTGGCTCAGTGAATTTGATCCAACACAGTCGGAATAAGCTTTAATGAGTAACATTTTTTAATGGTTATGTGGATCAGGGCCCTGCAATTAATGCAAGTTCATAATTTATTGATGTTTTTGCGGATGAAGAACAGCGTGATGACGGTGGGGTCTTAAAGAGTCTGCTGAAGCTGTAGGCTAGTTTTTTAGGCAGATAGTCCTTCTAGTGATTATTTTCTTTTTCATTGAGTGCATATATACTGCTGCAATTAATTTTCCTATGAGGAGGTAGTGTTTCGGCCTTTTGTTCACTGAATACCTTTCGATAATGTTGATAACACTGAGGGAGGTGAGACAAGGTTAAAGTAGCTACTCAGATTCTGGGCATTTTTGGCGGTACCGTGACTGGAGAATTTTCTGTGGGGACCTTTAGTGAGGTACAAAATGTTTTACAATAAGCAGACAAAAAGGTAAGTGTTCTACAGTGCCAATCTATAGTTGGGTTGTGTTCTGTTAACCATGGAATGCCCCAAATTACTCTGTAATCTATAAGATCTAATTGACAAACTTCAGAACAATTGTCAGGTCCTATCATAGCTAATTTGATAGTTTAATGGGTTATTTGCCCAGACGAAAGTTGGGAGCGGTCCACAGGACAAGCCCGTTTTATACATGCCTTGCAAACTATAGGGTATGGTGCGGCCGGGAAAACACCCAGTCACAAAATTTACCAGTGGACTCAGCCAGCATTACTGAAATGTTACTGAGATTGAAAGACGGACTCCTAAATGATAAGTTTATGGTTACATGCACTGCAACCAATTGTGAACTATTGGTAGCTATTCCTTTGGTTGGTACTAAGGTCTTGGAATTCCTTTGGGGTTTCCTGGTGCAGTTTCATACGAAGTGGCCCTCCTGGCTACAATATAGACAGAGGTTGTTGAAGGGTCCTTTCTATTTCTCTGCTTTAGAGAGAAGACAAAGGATTGTCCCTATCTGCATAGGTTCCGGGAAATCTGTATCTGTTTTTTACTTCCGGCCACATTATGAGTCTGGGCTCTGTCAGAGGGACCTTTCACTCTTCTTCCTTCCCCTTTACACCAACGGTTCAACTGTAGAACCAGCAAGATTAAAGCATCACAGTTAATGGGGCGATCAAGCACTTGAGCCAACATGTCCTTGAGCTTGTTGCGAACACCTCCAGCCAGTCTATCTCTACCACTAGGCAATTGAATTGAGCGAGATAAGTTAGAGGATCCTGATTAGCTTCCCAGAAGTTTTAGAAGCGCCTGTCAATAGTTTGGGTCGTAGTGTGATGATTAAATATGCACCAGAGATCAACCTCAAAGTGATCAAAGGAATAGAGGAATGCATTTCATCAGAGACTAAGGATTTCACTTCTGCGTGATGGCGCTGTTTTTAACACTGACGATTCAAGTCCCGCCTCAGTGGGCGTGGCCAACAGGCATCTTGGTCCTTGTAGTGCTGATTGCTTCCCTAGTGGGTCAATCGTCAGTGTTAAAAACAGCGCCGGACCAAAAAGGATAATTAGCAGGCATTTTTCATCACTCGTACACGGCAGCCTCCAATATAGAATTGAAGCATATCTACCTACTGTGGGCCCTTCCTTAGCGGGCAGCTTTTTGATGTATATATATATATATATATATATATATATATATATATATATATATATATATATATATATATATATATATATATATATATATATATATATATACCACCCCACCCCTTCTGGTGAGGTATCCTCACTGAGACACCCCTCTTGTTTTTGTTGTATAGCGGCTGGTCCAGCCGCAAGGATGTCCCGCTGTTTCATTCATGCGGATCCCTGGTGCACGCAACAGCCGCACCCTTTGGACAAAATGGGGCCTCGCTGTCCAGGACATAATACAGGAGCACAGCAGTTTCCTTTTTTACCTCCACCCACCTTGGAACATTATTGACTTTACTTTTTCCACTTGGTTTGATCGTTTTGCAATATGTTGCACCCACTGGGGTTTGTTATTTGATCCATAGTCCTAGGCAATCATTTTATGGACTATCAAGACCAAGATGCCTTGCGCTTATTGGGGAGGGACTTTCTGAATAAATAAGATGGATATTAAAAATGGCTGCATTTGTAATTCACGTTTGCCACTGATGAAGAGCGCATTAATGCTCGAAACGCGTTTGGCTGTGATGGAGGCATGACGGTATCCTGCCAGTCCTGCTGCTGGCGGTGGTGTGCTTAACCCCTTCTGGTGAGATATCCTCACCGAGGCGACCATATTATGCACCTTAAGTCTACACATTTCAGATCAAGAAGTAATTTATATATTTTTCAAAATAATTAACGTTTTTATTTGGTAAGAACAAATACCACACAATAACTAATAAGCAACTAAAAGGAGTAAGACTGTGAAGCTTTTTCAATAAAAAAGCATATGAAAACTCAGAAGATAAAATTTTCAACTGAACATTCCACATCAAGATATATTCCCCTGTGTAACTATTTTGAAGCTTTTTTCAGCAACACATATTGATTTTTTTCTAGCTAAAGCCAATGCTCTTCAAGAAAAAAAATGAAGTTGCTGTTAGTTTGTTTTCTACAATATGTCTTTTTTTTTGGTGTCTTGGCTATGGGATCTAATAGCATCGAGCAGAGCCCAGAAGCGATAAACTGATGAGCAAAATCTGACTCCATCGTTCAGAGAACCATATGTTATAGAATGACAGGATTTTCTCACCAGCTAAGTTTAAAACAAAATAAAGTTTGAGAGCAGCAAGTTCACATCATTGCACAATAAGTGTACTTGAAAATTTAAGGCCTATAAGTTTTTCAAAGTTGATGTGAACTTGAGGAGCCTGAAAGAAAGTCTATTTTCAATGTCATTTTAAAACTTTCTTTAATAGAAACTCAAATGTAGAAGTTTGCACATTGCTCTTTATTCTGTGATACCCGAGGAAACATTGTCATAAAAATGTCCTTCATTGATAAAGAAAACCTATGTTACATATTATGATTGAGCAAATGAAGTAAAGTTATTGTAAATGTTTTTAGATTTTCTTTTACGGCAACCATGACAGAAGCAGATTTACTTTCTTTGTCAAGGCTGCACACTGTGTTAAGCTTCAAAAACTGGCATTCCACCTCAGATCATTTAGTTCCAAAACAACATTGCATGCTCGTAGCTAATGAGTCTATTTATTCCCAGATTCAGATTTCCTAAATGGTGAAGGCTATCCCTTCAGGGCCTTAATGTATAATTTATATGGATAATAGACAATTGTGATTTAGAGTGATCTGTTATTTCCATTATTACTTATGGTTTTGAATTTTTCAAGTAACAATATTTGTATATTAATTAAAAATAATTCCCAATTAACTTTCATTAGCATAGATTTCTTAAAATTAACCTTTTACTCACTCGTCATCTATCAGGATTTGGAATTTACTTTTAAGGTGTTATATTAGGTGTATGAGAGGTATTGCATCTTTGTGGTGATCTCTGATCCTCTCTTTTTCCCTCAGCCTGTCTCTGTGTTTCATGCCAGCAATCATCCGATGAATTGAAGTTAAAACACTTCTAGCCCCAGATTCTGTGGCATGAAACCACTGAAAGGACTAATTAACAGACAAAAACGTATCTCCGAATGTGATGGTATTTCTTGAGATCACAGCCAATCGTAATAAAAATAGCATTAAATATAATATTATTTAGCAAAATATGTCTGCCAGTTAAGACAGATCATGCCATTGAGTGCAGTGCTTCCAAAAGAATGCTAATTAGTAGGCGTTCACTTTAACTTACTGTTTCTACCCTTGAAGCCCAGAGAGACCACATTTGACACACCAAAGATCTCACTTTTCCTTGTAAATGACACGGATTTAGAAACTGATTTAAATATCGGCGGACAGGTTACTCTGTCACAATGGGAATGGATATCCATCCGCCGAAATCTAAATCCCATATTATCCTATTGGATTTAGATTTCGGCTGATGGGATATCCATCCCTGTTGTGATGGAGTAACCTGTGCGGCAATGTCTAAATTAGGCCCAAATTGACTCAGCTGCCAGTGTGACTATGGAGTCCACATAAGTCAGACCCCCCAGGATATAGCGGCATGGATTCGCAAATTTAGCGGCACAAATATGGAAATTTAGCGGCACAAATATGGAAATTTAGCGGCATTTTAGCGGCACTTTATTTTACTCATAAACATTCATTTTCAGCCTTAAATCAATGGAAACTGTTTTAGCTGAGTATTCCACTTTGATTAGGCAATCTGGAATATGGAATAGAGGAAGCAGCCCACAGGTTATGGCTGTTATCCCTTGGAAATGCAATTCTTCATCTGCCAGTTTGGCTAAACAGAAGTGTGAGGTCTAAAATTTTGTGTCACATTTTGTGATGTCAATTCCTGTGAGGTCATGGGTCTTGATGCCACTTCCTGTGATGCGACGTGCCATGTCGCGCTCAATGATGTCACTCAATGTGATGTCACGCGCTATGCTGCCTAACTTGGTTAGACCCCCCACTTCTGTTTTTTAGGACCTGCTAAATTATAAATTTTCCTTCCTTCCAGAAACTGATGAGGAACTTCTGATTTCTCTAGGATCCCTGTCACTGATGAATATGTGAGGTAGTGTTCCAGTAGTACTGATTCTCGAGCACCACTAAGTGATCTTCTGTGTTCTTACCAGAGTGCAAGAAGCTTGCTTGAGAGTCCAGATTTACTGTTACTTCTATTGTCCAGTTACCCATATGATTTATTATCCATTTAATAAATACAGACGTTTACGAAAGGAGGAAAAGGGATCTGCAGCATTGTGGTTTCCCTCACTGATTGTTAGGATAACTGAATCGACCTTCCAAGACTTTGTTACATATTTGTCCTTGCCAGCTACAGCTTAATGAAATGCCATAAAACAACAGTAAAACCATAACAGACTACCCAAGTGACTCTCCTGTCTGTGTGGGATCCAATGGTTCTCTTATATTTCCCAATCCCCCCTTAATAGAGTCCAAAGCAGTTACTATTATTCCCACTCAATGTCATCATGATTGCTCTGAACATTGGGCTAGGGTAATTGATGAATTAGGAGAAAAACAGCGTTTTATGGATACCAAAGGCAAACGTTTTTTTTTTTTAAAACATTCCATTGGTTTTCTACACAAAATCGAACATTTTGTTCCACTACTGAAAAAGCATACTCATTCCGGTTAAATGCCAAGAAGGCCTTTTTAACAGGCTTAAGCCCTCATTGAGAGTTTGTCAGAACAGAGTTGGTTATTTACCACGTGATAAATAACATTACACCATGGTCATATATTTATCACATTTGGTAAATACTTACTATTCCGAGTTAATAAAAGGAAAATTACACAACAAGCTTGATTGTTTCTTAACACACCAAATTCTAATGTTTTGCACCCCTCCTCCACTCCGCAACCTTTTCACCTGATAAATTTCAGCAGGTTTGACCTTACAGAATTTAACATGGGTAAACTGCGATTTTGTGTTAATTATCACACAAATTACAATTCAGCTTAATAAATGAAATATCTGGCAATTTAAGTATCATAGGTATACAATTGGTGCATGGACAGATGCAGATATAAAAACCTACACATAAATGAAAGTGCATCAATCAATGAACAGACACCATACCACCTGTCAGGAAGTCCAGTCTAGGTTGAATTTACTGAGTTATCCTTACATTCAACTGAATGTGGCTCGAGCCATGATTTTTACATAAAATGTAACACTCCTGTCACCTATGTTGAGCAAGACCACCCATGGAAACAATACGTAATCACCTTAGAATTAACCTCCTTAATAAGTGATAAGAATGATTTGTGTTAAAATATGTGAGCTAGTCCACAAAGCATTTGACAGGACTCCAGTATTAGAAGTTGAAGAAAACACCACCTTCTTTTAAGAAGTATGGAGAGGAAACTGACCTACAAGAAGTCATTAATTGTTTTTTTTTTAAGTTAACTGCCAGCATTTCAAGGGAGTCCTAAGAGCACACAACTGCTTCAAGGTAGCCACTTGTCTTTGTCAGGGTCATTAAACCCCTCATGTATTGTAAAAGAGAGAATTTTACATGATTATGTGTAATGGTGTATATTTCTTTCAAATGTACAATCTTACGTTGCAATACAAATTATTCCCAATCCTTAGCCCGATTGATTCTCTGCCAATTTAGTGAAAGGCAAACAATAGTTTAAGAAGTCATCTTTAGGTTTTGAGTCACACTGCTGTGGTCGCTGCCTGTGGATTTAAAAGAACGTCTGTAAACTGAACTAGAAACATATGTGAAACATGGGGTCCAGGTCATGGAATCCATCACCCCATCTTTTCTGCTGCTTTTGCTATCGTAGTTGTTCAGCAATAGTGAAATATCTTCATTCAAAAACAGTGGTGCCATCGAGAAAATGTCGAGAAGGCGAGGAAGCGTTCAGGACAGGCATTTTACACATGCAGTATTCAGGTATTTCAACTGTGCTGCGATGCACTGTGCAGCCCACAACGAGGCGCTTCACAGGTCGTAACCCCCCCCCCCCCCCCTCCAGCCATAAAAGCCTCATTAACAAGTGAAAGGTCATTTAATGACCTGTGAAGTACTCGCGGCTAGCAGCTCAAAAATGGACTGTCTGTGTGTGTCCCGGGAAGCTGCTGACACACACGAGTGGGGGGGAGGCGGCGCACAGCCAATAAAAGGCATAATATCGCGGCCAATATGCTTATTATCGCGGGCATCGCGGTAATCTGCCGATTTCGCAATTTTTTCGTGAATCGCGAAATCGCGATAAACTGGAGGGTCTAATAAGTGCAACTCGTGACAGTGTAGCACGTTACTCGATATATCCTGTGGACCTAATACACCTTTCATCTTGCCCCCCCCCCCACAATGGCCATTTCTAGTTGCATCTTAAACTGTGCAGTCTGTAATGTGTTTCTCATCTCCGATAGCTATTCAGATACTGCACTAATCTTAATTGGGCCTGGAAGTAAACATGCAAATGTTGAGGATTCTTTTTCTCAATCTTGCATCATTTACAATTAGCAACAATATAATTCCAGAATCTAAATTTATTTGATGATGTTTGATGGGTTTTGGGACTCTTTGTGACCTTTGCGATGGTTCACAACTGCTTTCCACTATTTTCACATATCCAGGAAAGGGTAGTAAGAATGGAGCTGAAGAATGGTCCTGGGACTCCTGAAAGTAGCAATGTATCCTTTTCTACATGATAACTCCTGATTCATGGAGTGTTTTCTTTATTTCCAGTAGCCACCACAACACAGAATTGATATTCTTTGGTCAAATGTGAAGGGCTCAGTGTAGATCATATGCATTCAAAACCTTTTAGAGGAACAACCACTATTGAAGTGGAAGTGTACTGACTAAATCAGATGATGACCAAATGGGAGCGAAGGATATTTGACTTCCAGAACCTATTCTCTTCAAGCAGTGTACAGTCAAGTGTTGTGATTCTGTCAGAAAACTGTTCCCTTTGTTTGTCACTAACGCCCTTCCTGGGTATTAATATTAACTATTGAGAGTGTACATCAGAAGCCTTTCATGCACACATGAAGGGAAGAGGGACCCACTCCCACCTGTGCCGGAGTGTACCTGCACGGTAAGGGAGTTGAGGAGATCTACAGGGAAGGCCAATCTTGTTGAGGTCTATGTCGCAAATCCAATATTAACATTGTCATCGATATTGTTCGAGTCGACATTGATTCTGCTGCCTGCATTGAGGGAGACGCACAACGTTATGGATCGCCTCATTCTCTCATTCACTCGCTGCTCTTCGTTAGCAAGTATCAACTCATGCAGCCCACTCTCTGCTTTCCCTCGTAATCGTTCTCATTCAGAAAGCTTCGCCTCTCTAATTTACCTAATGAAAAGATTTCCGCTATCTAGCTGCAATGGCTTTGCGCTACATCCCTTTCCCCCAGCTTTCGAGGACATAATCATAATAGACACATGAAATGGATTCCTGAATTACAATGTTTAGAAGTATTATTTTAAAATATTATCTTGTAAATAACCTGCTGAGCCTGCTGGCTATTACTCTAATTAGTAGCAGTTAATTGCTCGAAATTGTAGTGTGGAAAGCAAATAACTCGTAAATATGGTCTGTAGCTGTCTGCTGCAGCTCCATAACATTTCCATTTCATGGTATTTCATGAGTATCATTTAAAATGTTAATTTATTGCCTGTGTTAGGGCTTCCCCTTGGCAGGCTGCTGAATCTTTGAATAGCTTGGGCCATCAACCAGCTGAAGATGAGAGCCAATGCCTAGAGCAGGAGCTCTATATTCAAACATGATTTACCTTTAACTCCTCACCATCACAAACCGCGTATTCCGCTGAGAGGCCCCACACTACATTAGGGACCTCATCAATGTCCATAGCTCACAACATAGGAGTAGGTCAGAGATCCACCTTTAGGTATTTTGTCGGATCTAATTTAACTGATGCGAGCTGTTTGACTTCCAGAGCAGCCTCTCAACCCAATAAAAAAGAACTCGATGTTTTTCCATTCTCCCTCCTACCTAAATGAGAAACAACTTCCAAGAGAACTAATTGCATATACCAATGAGACTTTACCATTATATCAAAGGACATGTGATGTAATGTGACGTAACATACCACAAAGAAAGAACACATATACCTTGAAATGCCATTCAAATCACATACTAACATACCACATACTAGTAAGTGCAGTGGCGGCTGCCACCAAGTAGCATGGGTGAGGCGGAATGGGGCCATGGTTCAGTGCTCAGACCGGCATTGGGGGCCTGTGCATGTTCCTCACCAGGCTGTGTAATGCAGCCTGATGGGGACATGCAAAGTGTGCATGACTGTTTGGCTGGGCCAAGACGGCCAGCCAAGCAGTCATGCCCACTTATGTGCCCGCCACTGTTCCCCTTGCTGGCTGTGACACAACCAAGTCCCACCCCGCTCGCCCCATAAACCGTAAAAATAAAATGCTCATAACATAGTGTTATCATTTTTTTTCACTGCTGAAAACGCAGTGGGGCAACACTCCTCTGCCTTAGCAGAGGAGCCGCCACTGAGTAAGTTCCATATTATAACATTGACCTAACGCATATCACGTTATGACCAAAGAGAACAAAGTGCGTTCCGTACCATTCCACATAAAGACTTGATAAAATATAACATGGCATAGCCAAATGCATACTATGACATAAAATAACTCAACCACCACCAGCATATAATACAACATAATATGACATGACAAATCATTCCTTATTTTTGCATATATCTGGTATTTTTTCCATCAGATAACTATTGCAGTTATATTAGTGCTCCTGAACCTCATCTCCTCATAATTCTCTAGTGACAGTGCAGATGTTGGACTTGAATTGTTTGAATTAATTAATCCCTATCACAAGACTGGTGTCTGACTGACATGATGTGCCACAGTTGAGTATGTCTGGATGTAGGAATGTGTCCAGCGAACCCACACACCCATGTGCAGAGTGATGCTCAATCAATTGATGTAATTGGTATACTGAACGGATCTATTTTTACTGCTCTCTAAATTTCCATCGTATATTTTCACCTTCTTAGCCCACAAGGGCTATTAATTTTTCTATTAATCGGATTTACTCATATGTTTTTATGTTATCACTCCGATCTCTATTTTCATGGTGGAAACATGTTTATGTGTTTTTATAATGAAGTCAACAATATCAGTTTGCAAAAATATGTTATCCATTAGATCACAGGGCAAGTACTATTTATAATTTTTAACTCCGTATCTACTAACCTAGCCTGACTATGTTATTCAGTATGTGATATTTTTGCCATGCGATATAACGATGCAATATAGTGGGATATGCTGGAAATATAACATTGCCATTTCGTAATTCCAATGCCGATTAACACATGTTTATATAATATGCTAGGTAAATGGACACTGTAAGTAAATACTTCTGTTCATTATGGAAAAAAAGTTTAATGGAAAGTAACAAATCTTCTAATGTGCATTCATCGTTGGTCATTAAAATATTCTGATAGGATCCAGAAACATCAAACAAACAAAAGCAATACTTGTTTCAATAGCTTGTTGCTTCTGTTATTAGACTACTTCAACCTTGAGTTTTCAATAATGTTTACAAACTAACATTAAGTAGTCTAACACCTGAGCCAAACATTGTGCAATGTAAACTCCATTTATGTCATTGAGATAAATGGACGTTTCAAATATTAGAAGGTGGCCACAAAAATCCTAAACTTCAGCCAGAGTAGGGGGCTAGAAGCTCATTAGGATAAAAGAGAAACAATAGAAACTTGAGCAGCAAAGGAGCATATCAAAAACAAGTAGAAGCTAGATATGAGAGAGTTGTGGTTTATCACGAGTGATGGCACATCAAGCTCATTTAGAAATATATAGGAAGGGATAAAAACAGTTGAAAAACAATGGTAGATCCCAGTCAGTGTCCAATATATGTTTTCCTTCTTATTCAAAGGATCTGACTTTGTGCAGTTCGATACATTTAGAATGATAGAGGGAAACCCCTGCAGTGTTAAAAAATAGGAAAGCCCTCATTGAGAAATCTATTAATGGTTTGCACTGTTTTTGCAAAACGTTGGGATCGAAGCCAATTATCCTGCCTCATTTTGTGGCATCCCATCTGGCAAGAGAGGAGATCGTACTCAACAAGTTAGTTATAGAAGATTGCCTTAGACTTCAATATGCTCTAGATACCCCGTGGTTTGCTTATGTGAAAATAACCTGCGAGGAGATTTTATTTTATTTAATGCGATTTTATATAACACGAACATTACCCGAAGGTGTCAGAGCGCTTTACAAAAGAACCAGTTGTGATACATAAGGATTTAGGATTACACGAGTTACATAAAAGATACAAACAGAAAAAAGTTGCAAGTGTACAAGTTGTAAAGTCACACAAGGAACGGGTTGCTGAAACAACTTGGTGCACACATATGATGGCCTTCAACAGTATCTGTACTTTAGCTTAAACAGACAACAGCGACTTGTGCTTGCTAGGTTCCGTTTTAACCTTCTACCTCTGTTGGTGGGATTCCCTGTTAAATGCTGCACTTCATCTCCTCTGAGTCCTTGTCCCTGTGATGGGCAGTCTGTTCGGCCGACCTTCCATATCATGTTTTTGGTCCTTTTAACAAACGCCTAGAAGAAAGTTTTTATTGCCAATTATTAAAGATTTTTTAACGTTTGCCAATGTAGACCTGCTTCAGTTTTTTTCACAACAACTGAACTGCACAGACCTTTGATCAGTTGTATGGCTGCATCTTTTATCTGGCATATACCAAAACTAAGGAATTTTTAATTTATTCTGTAGGTACTGTATTTTATCTTTTTTTAATCTTGTATCCTACCGAAGTGCAGCAAATCAAGCTATTCTTGACTTGACTTAAAGGGGAAACCGTGCAGTGGACCATGCTTAGGACAGGGGACATGCACACTGGCACTCTGGGTGCACTGAGGCAAGGCAGTGTGTTAGAGTGGTGTGGCCTAAAACCACAGCCCAGTGCCCTGCATCACAGCGCTGTCCATCTTTGCTTGAAGACCAGCATCAGGCCGGAGTCCCACTAACTGGGTGTGAGGTTGAGCAGGCTGAGACTGTGGTACAGCCTATACCTCTACAGCTCATGGTATAGGGTGATGGATGGCGGCCTGTCAGTCACATTTGTAAGGGTCGTGAAGTACCTAATATGTGGTGGAAAAAGGGAGTGGGACCCAAGTAGAGGACTGTGAAGGAAAGGAAAATAACTGGGGCCCCTCCTGTCAAGAAAACAGCATCAGGCTCCGTGCAATAGAATACAATATAATGAAAAATTAGGAATATTGCTGCAGAGCGTTTAAAAGAAAAAACTAAATTCAGAGGGTGAGGCTTGGCACGGAGAGCAGATAGAGTAAAGGTAACCAACCGGAGCAGGGCCAAACCTCCAGGACTGTGAAGGCCAATTAAACATTCGTTTGTTCAGCAGAGGTCTGAGGAGGTGCAACAAAAAGCCAGAAATGAAAAAGCCCATGGGAGAGAAGGAGGAAAGGAGAGAAACGCCGACAAACAGAGGGTCAACATACCAAGGGAGGCTTGCTGATGTGCGCTCAGCGGTGACCTTCACATGGTGGAAAGTCCTAGAAGGTGATTCACATTCTCTTTGGGTCTCTGTCATGTGATTTCCTATATTTCCTCTGCTGTTTCCACCACCAGAAAGGTGGAAGAGGAATCATTTTTGATTGGTGTAGGGTAGAATGCTTCTTCTTTTTCCCATAGGTGGCAGCACAGTTAGAGCTCTTAGCAATCTGCCCAGTTCAGCAGATTATGTCCTTTTTCTGTGACATCTGTGTTGGGGCTGCTTCTGAAGGGGATTTTCACTAAATTGCCCTCCACTGAATAAGAAAGTGAACGTAGGTCAACAAAAAGAAGGGCTGGGTGAAAATGCCCTCCCCAAACAAAGGTCAGATACTGGTTAATGATGGTCTACCTTCCACATAGTGAAATGATTCAATTCACCAAAAATATAATTTGGGAATGAAACATAATGAAGCTTTGTTTTACGAGTATATGTTGCATTTATGTTGCTAATTTCGTTCTTAAATGGTGTATGAATATAGTGCAGGTGCATAAATCTGTTTTACAACAAAGGTTTGCGCATCTATTATGTTTCCTGAGACAACCTCAAAATGGCTTGTGTGTTCTGCGGATCTAAAGATGCTGTGTTTTTTTTTTTCTCCAGAAAGCCCGGCTGGCCCGGATCAGGGTGGCTAAAACTGGCAGTTCCACGGCTTACCTGCACAGCAAGCGGAACGGACTCTTGAACGAAGCACTAGAGTTAACGGTAAGCTGGGAGTCACTCTTACCTGGACTCAGGGTTTTAAGTGGGATGAAAAAACTGTGGTGCCTCTCAAAGGAGCGTAGCCAATGTAGTTAAGGGCGTGGCTTAAAAAACACATAAGCTAAAAATCTGTCCTTAGCATAGTGTGCCGCCCAACTTGTATTTTACTGTTTCTGTAATTGCATCCAGATCTAATACAACAAGTAACATCATACCTAAAAGTCATGACTATTGGCTTTATCAATGGTTGTTAGTTGCATAAGATAAATAAGCAGTAACTATGGCTTGTATATAATATTGAAAAAGCTTCCACTTAAAGCCCTGGTGACACCATGACAATGTTGCTGCTCCTGAGTTTCAAAAAGAGAAGGATAAAGCCAGAGAGAAAATGAAACTCTTTAAAGGATCTCCCTTCCCCTACAAGGCTAAGTTAATCACTAGTGAGAAGTGAGCAGTGTGAGCACGCTCACATCGATCGATGTGCCTTCTGTCACTGCAGTCCAGAAAAAATAAACTGCTTGTGCCAGGGCACAAAGCAGAGCCCGATAGAGACCTATTTCGAGGCCCCCTTTAAAAAACTGCCAGTGCTCAGACCCGGTGAGACCCGGCCCACTTAAAGCCCTGCCTGGACTACATTCATTTATGTGATTCATCAGGTGCTAATTTAAAAATGTTCATGAAGCATGCATACACAATTACATCATCTACATTTTTTAATTATTTCTGTGAGAGGTATTGATTCTGTTGTTTGTCTTAGATAAAAATGAAGTTTTCTGCAGGTCTCCATTTTTAAGTCTGCTGTTTCATTAACATGCATGAATGATATTCATTATATGCGGTAGGTGGAAGGGGAGAAGGGTTGAGTAAAACAGAATTCGTCACCCTTAAGTTCTTTAAATATTCTATGTCCCTGACAGGATATGTATTTATCTTTCAGATGTATTTACCTGTTCTCAGTAATTACTGAAAAAAGCACTCTCAATTTTCATGCAGTTGGTACAAATGAAATATCAATCAAAGTGCTGCAAAAGGTCAAGAGCATTCTCTCAACACTTAAGAATATTTCTGCAAACTTCAAGAAAAGAATAGGGTTGCATCAAGTACCTACCAACGTATCTACTAGTTGGCACCGTTTGTTCTCAAGGTTATATCATTTTTATTCTCATAAGAAACGAGTTGTTTCCTATTGAGGCCAGTTGCCGTGCAATCAGTTGAACGAGATGCGGACTAAAGCCATACGAAAGAGCACATTGCCAATTACTTGCCATATCTACAAAAATGGAATTTTTTGTTAGAAAAGCAAAGTTATGTCGATTATGCCGCTTTGAAGATGAGCAGTGTCTACAGAATATTTCCGGGGTAGGTATGCTTCTGTAGTTCACTCATGGAGTACTTGAAATGTATGCAATCCAAATGTGGTCCACATAGGCATCTATCACTGCTGTGTACAACAGTGCAAAACATTGACGCCAACACTGCGCTGCACTACCAACTGTAGCGAGGCCGGCGCCCTTGAACAGGAAAAATCTAAATACTACAATATAATATAATTTTGGGAAACCGCCAAGGTAAACTGCTGGTCCTTCAGGGACAATCCTCTATCATTTGCCACGTTTTGGTCACATCTGGGTCCGTATTAAGCACTGTGGAGAAGTGTGGCTCAATGGTTAGAGCGGCAGACCCTGATGCAGAGGTCTAACCCGGGACCAGGGTTCCATTCCCCACCTTGGCGGGTCTTGGGCTCAAAATTCCACGGACCTGATAATTCTCGCCTCGGTGCCTATTCCAATCATGGAGTCCCACTCTGCAACTCTGGGTAATAGCTTGCTTAATCTCCACAACGGCCCCCACAACCCTAAGGATGCCTGGCCTTCACCCTGGGGGTGCCCAGGAGTGGATGCCTCACAGGGAAAGCCAGGGTTCCACAGGGGTATTTGTACAATCGCCTTGAGACCCTTGCGGGTGAGTAGTGCGCTATACAAGTATCAATTTACATTTACTGTCATTGTTTGCAGCAGGCGCACATTTTAAAAGGTGCGCCCGGCTCAGACACTGCCGATGCGCCCTTTCACAATATATGATATGCCCCCAGAGCAGCCTCAAAGTCGCGCTGCCGTGAGGGCAGTGCATTCATGTGAAATCACGGAGCTGCTGCTGGCAGCTGTACTGTTCTTTCACAGTGCAGGCAACAACCCGTCTGCACTTTAAAATGGGATTAGAGATCCCCTTGTACGCGAGTGCAATCAGTAACTGACCCACCTGCAACAGGATGTCTGGGGCAGTCCATAGGAGCCCCTTTCTTCCCTCCAGAGGGCTGCTCTCAGGAGGTGAACTGTGAGTATGCCCCCAGATATCTTCTTTGCCTCTGTAATATGGCATGGGCGCAGAGGCAAATGAATTTCCTCATTTGCATAAGGCATACCCCTATGCAATTGAGGGAATGCCACCTGAAGATAGCGCCAGCACTTTAAGAGCGCCAGCGCTATCGGTCTTACTGAAGGGGACGCACAGGCGTCTGCTCCTCCTTCTGTAATACCAAAGTGCCCCAGGGGCGCGTAAACAGGCACAAACTCTATTTTAACACTTATTTAAGGTGATTTAAAATGTTTAGGTAGGGTGTCAGTTGTGAGCATGGTTTACAGTGATATGTTACACGTTACTGCATATATATTTGCACCGTAAAAGGGGTGTAGCTTGGCCAGTAAGCTTAGGTGTACGTTTTAGATTTTCCAACAATGGCAGTGGCACATAATGTTAAAATAATGTTTATAAGACAAGCAGAGTGCATTAACCCCTTCGCTGCGGCGGCTATTCCGCCGTAGCGCTAAGGGGTGGGGCGGCCGCGCGGCGGTTCCGTGCTTGTGACCGAACCACTCCATCACGGCTCGTGGGTGAGCTGTGCTTGTGACGGAACAGTTCCATCACGACCCTGCCCGCCCATTAATTCGTCAGCGCAGGCGCGGAATTTGCGCCGCGCAGGCGCGAGCGGGCCGTGACGGAACCGTTCCGTCACAAGCACAGCTCACCCGAGGCTTGTGATGGAACGGTTCCGTCACAAGCATGCAAGGGGTTAAAGGGCTAAAGGGGCAATAGAAACGGAGACAAATGCGGATTGGTAGGGGTACTTAGTGAGAGAAAATGCTCTTTTTTGCATAATAACCAACATTGTTAAAAACCTTCAAGACAGAGGGAATAGTGTGTGTGCATTTTTTTCTGTGTGTAAGTACAAATTCCTGTTGAAATCCGTCAGACCCCCTCACCATACTCGATCGAAAAGTACATGTACCAAACCATTGAGCTGAAAATACATTTATTAGGGGGGTGCAACACCCCAAAAGCTCCCCCCCCCCAGAAGTTATGCTCCTGCATGTGGTATTATACACTTTCTTCTAGCTTCTAACTCAAGGAACGCTAACTTTAATATTAAAAGACAGAACATCTAGATGGAGGCTTAGAAACACTGTCTCCGCTTTGTAGCTTTCTCGCCTGAAGGGTTTCTCCACCGAAGGATAACTATCTAACAAATGGTAGAGAGGAAGCTTGATGGAGAAGATTTCTCAACACATAATGCTTGGCAGTTCCCTTTAACCTCCTTCACCTACATTATGTTACCTCATTATCTTACCTCAATTAGATGTTTTCTAGAGCTATGATGCCATTTTGTGGTGTGGTGTAACAGTACTCAAAATGAGCATCGCAGGTAAAAGTCCATAACTGTAACTTCCCTTGTGAAGATCCACAACTCTTAGAATGTTAATACCAAATATTATCAGATAAAATATAGGTGTACACTAGAAAAAAGGTTTGAGATATTTTCTCTTATGTGCACCATCAGGTCACTACTTCAGAGCTTCTGGAACTCAAGGCAGGGGTGGCCTTAGGCATGTGCAAGCTGTGCACCTGCACAGGGCCGCCAAACCCCAGGAGCCGCCACACCAATATATATCCTTAATATAATAATCCTCTGAGGATGGATACATATTTGGGTGGCGGCCCCTGCAGGGATTTGGCGGCCTCTGGCTCTGTTCCACCTTCCTGAGCTCCGGGGGGGCTCGGCCCCACCCGTACCCCCTCTTCCGGGGCCCCCTACCTACGCTCCCTGCCCAGGGCCGCCATGAGCCTAGAGCCACCCCTGCGTCAAGGGCAACTAAACCATGGTTCTGACATGTATTTCAGATGTTACTGGAACCAAAGAAACAGGATACTGATGCAGATACTAACTTTCCAAGTACCTCCCACGGAGGCATTTGACTTACAGCGGTTAATGCAGTGGCGTGTGGTAAATATTTGATTTACCGTCCTAATTTCTATGCAGGTAAGTACTTAAACAAAAATAACTCAATCGGAAAGAAAGACGCAGAGTCCGTGGTGTTAGAGTTCTTAGGGGTTTTATTCCTTAAAAAGGAATGGTTCTTGAACCGGATATCGGGTTCCTGACACCACTGGGGTTCAGGAAGGGATAGAGCAATGTTTTATTGACAATACATAGCTTTTATACTTAAATCAAATACTGGAAACCAATACAGTAGGCGTAACAGCTGAGAGAAACAAGATAAGAGCACACACGTGTTAGCAATACGTAATCAGAAGGCGTAAACTAGGCGTGAACTAGAAACGTCACATGTAAGTGTCACAAGTAGGTGGGTACATAGCAGAATCTTGTAATGTCAGCAGAAATCTGAGGTCTGGATGCGCGCGCAGCTGCATGACGTGTGATTGACGTGAAACTGGAGGGTGCAGGGGACTTGACATTTACACTAGAGGAAAGAGACAGGAGTCTGGCATGTCAGATCAACTCGTTCCTCTATCATATCTGATATCTGATGTTTGGGAACCATGTTATCTAGGAGGAAAGGTCTCTTGGGCAGAGGCTATTCTATACTGACTGTGAGTGCGTGTATAAGCGTCTACGTGTCTGCATGAGATGCGAGGGGGCATGGGCCTACCATGGTAACAGGAGCTATGAATTACTTGCACGGAGACAGTAAGGCCGGGCCCTTTGCTCTGCAGCTGAAAGGATGTTTACTTGAACTAGTAGGCAGGAATGTATTTTTGAGGAGCGGAGCAGATAATTCGAAGGTTGAATACAGTCTTGGCAGGCAACAGGCTGAGCTAAGCGCCGTGAGCCGCGCAGGGAGTAAGGTAAAGGTCACGGATACAGAGGCAGCCCCAGGCTGAGGCATTCAGAGTCAGAAGGCAGGAAAAGGCTCGATGGCAGAATTCAGGGCCTACTTCGCCTGGGCTGGAAAACGTGTAAAGTATACCACAAAAAGACGTTGGCAAGGCATACTTAGGAACGGAATATTCAACCTGTTCATGGCGGATCTGAAAGAGGACATGTTAACGTTGGACGCAAATGTATTTGCGTCTTCATAGCTGGTACAGGAGGGAAGTTACATGCACTTTAAGCTGGTACATGGAGACGGTGGGGTACACGTTAGGGAACATTTCTTGACCATAAAATTTATATTTCCTCATTCCCTCCTTGTTCCCTACGGACCCTTCATGATATATCGACTCTCATGAATCGATCAGTCTGTTCACGTAACATTATTTGCTCTTCTTTCTTCTTTTCGCGTTTTGAGTGGAAACTTGAATGCGGAATACATGATGTGGCGCACAGACCACAAATCGCCGGCCCACATTGTAGGCACAGGCAGCAACTGAATACTATGAGAAGGGCAATGCCTAGGAAGGATAGGATCTTCCATCCCCAAGCGGTCAACGTTGTCCAGAACCAACCGGACCAAGTCCAGGTGCCTGGATTCTGATGTATCAGACTTGCAATTTTATGAAGGCGTGTGATAGCTTTATACACTGTTGGCGCGTTTTCTGGAATGAAAACACAGCAACTTGACCCGATGACCTTACAGGCTCCGCCCCTATCTGCTAGGATGACGTCAATAACAAGACGATTCTGAAGAACAACAACCCGCATGGCAGATTGTTCCTCTGTTAAGTTACCTAGAGCGGAAGTAGTTTTATTCACTACTGCTTCGAGGGTTCTAGTTAATTTTCGTATCAGTTTACTATTAAAGACAGTACCTAAGTAGGGGAAGAAACCTTTATTGAAATCTGTATATTGTTCCCATGCCGTTTCAGTATAGTCGACAATCGGGAGATCTCTTCGGAGTCTATTGTTTACTAGATTTGTATTTCTATGATAATCTGGAGGGGCCAGGAAAACAGGTGGCAGAAGGAATGCAATGTAACAGGTACCATCCCAATCTGGAGGTAAGCGTATGTATGCGGTATGGCCACAAACAAAGTAGGAATGACGAGTAGCTCTAAATGTAGACCTGCCTTGATCACTGAATTCCACTACAGTAGTGCATTTACTATGACCTAAGTGTACTGAACCATTCTTTCTGACACATAAGTCACCCGTGACTGGTAATACTGACATAGCAGGGAGAACGGGTGCAGCTTCGGATTCAACAGTAAGAATCATGAGGTTAATTGTATAATTACCTAATCCATATACTTAATTTTCTAGATCAGTTCCTGTCCTAGTGGGAAGTCCCTTCTTGTCAGGGTAACAGGCTTGAAGCAAAACTAAGTTCAGGTTTCCCCAAACCCAATTTCCTTCGAAAACAGCAATATCGGAATCTAAAGAATTAATTAATCTAAACCATGCACCACAGGAGCCATTGTGAGTGAACGGGTATGGAAAGAGAGGCAGAACTCCCTTATATTTCTGATAGGGAGGGAGTCGGCCACATATCCAACAGTTTGTAGCATTATTAGTCTGATGGGAGTGATGTATCATACTAATGAAAGTCTGTAAGATAACTCGTGAGGGGGTAATTCACTAAAAGAATGTTCGGCAGTGACATTGTAAGCAGATTGTGTATGCTTGAAGATAGGGTAATATATAGGCAACAATATACTAGCAGCAATAATCAGAAGGCTTAGAAAAAACATAACCAATAATGTCACTATACAGTGACTACGAAGTGATTTACAATATGCACGTTTCTTGAGTTGTCTCTCTCTCTCTCTATCTCGATCTAGGGGATACATGTCAGAAACTAATTTAACCGATTCACCTAGGGGAGGACTTAAACAATTAAACTGTCTGACTTGCTAGACCGTAATTTGGTTTTATACTCCTCTTGCGGAGTTTTCTCTCTCTTGGGAACTTTAAAGTCACTAGAATCGGGGCAGTCCTTTGAGGGGGTGGAAGAGTCAGTTTCTGGCAACAGTTCATTACACTTTTTAATATGACTCGTATGAATCCACCCCTTTCTGCCCTCAACCTTGATTGCAGTCCTCGTTGTCAGAAGGACGAGCTTCGGCTCCTGCCAACGGGGCTCCAGCGGACTCCTCCTATCGAAATTTCGGATCAGTACAGTATCTCCAGGACGGACATCGTGTTGCTTCACATCAGTGTTGTCGGGAAAGGCTGCGGCAACCTGTGAACGACATGATTGGAGTGCAGACATCAAGGAGGCAAGGTAATCTGTCAGCATATTACAATCAACATCAGTTATTTTCTTAGGCATGGTCGTCCCCCACATATTTGGTGGTCGGCCAAAGACCACTTCATATGGGGATAGTCCTGATCTCGAATGTGGGACCATTCTCATGTAGAATAGTGCAACTGGCAGGGCGACTATCCAGTCGACCCCTTTCTCTTTACATATTTTGGCAAGACGTGTTTTCAGTGTCTGATTATGCCTTTCTACAAGGCCAGCTGCCTCGGGATGTCTGACGCAATGGAATTTCCACTGGTATCCTAGCAGGAGCGAAACCTGCTTCATGAGTTCGGACGAGAATGGCTGTCCGTTATCTGAGTACACAATACGAGGCAAGCCGTACCGTGGGAAGAATTCTCGAACCAGCTGCCTGGCAGTGGTCGGAGCAGTGTAATCTGGGACTGGATATGCTTCGGTCCAACGGGAAAGTGCACAAACAACTACGAGGACATACTTGAATCCTCGACATCTGTCCATCTGGATATAATCCATCTGGAGGACTTCAAAAGGGTGATCGGGAGGATGAAATCCACCTTGCTCTACAGGGACGCTTTTACCTGGATTGAACTGACAACAGATCATGCAAGTACGCACTTTCTGTTTTGCTGCTGCTCGTAAATGTTTGTTGTACCAGAGATTCTGTAAACTGTCTAACATAGCTTTTTCTCCTGGGTGTGCTGGACTATGTGCAGTATTTATTATGACTTGAACCATAGAGTCGGGGAGAAACCATGTAGATTTTCCCTTCGTCATCCATCCCTGATCTGTCTGGATCCCTCCTAGTTCAGTCCATTTCTTGATTTCATCTGAAGTGGCATGTGTCTGAATATCGATTACATCTAGTGTGGGATCTTTAACTGTCATACAATGTGTCGGCACTATGATCTTTGTTACATCAGTTGTCTGGGTGTGAGTCAATGCTGTATGTTTTGCTGTTTGGTCTGCCAGGTCGTTACCCTGGGAAATAGAGTCTGTAACTTTAGTATGTGCTTTACACTTCATGATAGATATGCCTGAAGGCAGATGTATTGCTTCTAACAGTGCTTGAATAAGGGGACCGTGTTGAATCTTGGCACCATGAGAGGTCAAGAAACCTCGTTCCTGCCATAACACTCCGAAGTCGTGTACGACTCCGAAAGCATAACGTGAATCAGTGTATATGTTAACATTTCTGTTCTTGGCTAGTATACAGGCTCGGGTCAGAGCGATGAGCTCCGCTGCTTGAGCAGACAGTGTGTCAATACGATGTGTTTCTTTGACTTCGGTTTCAGTGGTCACTGCATACGCGGCTACTAACTCTCCTTTGTTTGTTCTCATACATGAACCATCCACGTAAAGTGTCAGGTCTGGATTTGTCAGTGGGACATCTGTTAAGTCTCGTCGGGGCTTTGTTACTGCATTAATGATCTCTATACAATCATGCGGGGCTGAATCTGTCCTAATCGAGGGTAACAATGTTGCAGGATTTAGAATGTTACAGCGTCTGATTTCTATGTGTGGCTGGAATAGCGTTAATTCATAACCTGTCAGTCGTGCTATAGTCAGGTGTTGAGTCTGCGTTCGGTTTAGAAGGACCTCTACAGAATGTGGAACTTGTACTGTCAATGGATGTCCTAATACTATTGAATTGCTCTGTCTGATTGCTAGAGCTGTCGCTGCCACTGATTTTAAGCACGCAGGCAGGGCTTGGGCCACTGAATCCAATGTACTTGAAAAATAAGCACAAGGCTTATGTGAACCTGCTTGATCTTGTGTGAGGACAGACAACGCTGTACCATCACGTTCTGTAACAAAAAGTGTAAAAGGTTTGCTGTAACATGGTGTCGCTAAAACTGGTGCTTGACATAAAGCTTTCTTTAATTCCTCAAAAGCCTGTGTATGTTCCTGAGTCCAAGGGAGGGCAGTCGAAGTCGCTGCCTCCTGTGTTGTCAACTGAATGAGTGGTTTGGCTAGAAATGCATACTGAGGAATCCATTGTCTGCAGTACGAGGTGAGGCCTATAAAGGCCCGCACTTCCTTTTGTGTCTGGGGTTGTGACATGTTTACAATTAACTGGATGCGATCAGGAGTGAGCTGTCTCCCCACTTTGGACAGCAAGTGACCCAGGTACACAACTTGCTGAACACAGAATTGTAGCTTCGAAGGAGACACCTTGTGTCCCTTGTCGGCCAGAAAATGTAAAACTGTCAGTGATGCTTGTTCACATTCGGGTTCACTTCGTGCGGTGATCAGCAGATCATCGACGTACTGTAGTAAGGCAGTGTTAACTGGCATTTGGATACTGTCAAGTTGTCTTTTCAGTGCTTGGCTATAGATGCTGGGGCTTTCTGTGAATCCTTGAGGTGCGCGTGAAAATTTGAAACTTCGGCCATTTAAACTGAATCCGAAGAGATATTGGCTCTCTGGATCAATGGGTACACTGAAGAAGGCGTTCTTGAGGTCAATTACAGTGAAGAACGTCGCTTCTGAATCAATAGCAGTCAATAAGGATGAGATGTCGGGAGCCACAGGATACTGTGGAACAATGCATTTATTCAGTTCTCGTAAATCAATCACCAGCCGATATACTGGCGGTGCATTGGGATCAGTACGTTTAAGAATCAGAATGATAGGGGAATTACAGACATTGGAGTCGGTTTCTACGACCACTCCTTGGGCAATCAGCTCTTCAATGATTTCCAGTAAAGCCACTACAGCATCGGGTGGTAACTTGTATTGTCTGATTCGTGGTAAAACAACTCCTGGTTTGAGTGTAACACGGTATGGTGTGATGTGCATGCAACCTACATCGGTTGGGCCTTGTGCCCACAGGTGTTTCGGTACATTTTTCAATCTGACATCAAACTCTCGTAATACATAGTGACCCTTAAAGTCACGCAGAAAAAGTCTAACACCTTCCGGAGAACAACATATCACTGCTCCTAGAGCCTTCAATGTTTTGATACCTAGCAAGTTTTCTGGACATGATTTCGTGAGTAACAAGTCTGTAACACGTGATAATGGACCTACTGCTAGGGGGACAGGTTTCGATACTTCGTTTACAATAGGCTGTCCTGAAAAACCAAGGGAAACATTCTGTGAGCCTGAGAGGGGTGCCCCTGGGACTTCATCATGACTGATCGTTGTGCGGCTTGCCCCTGTGTCAATTAAAAACTTTCTGTCTTTTCCCAATACTTGACTGTGTACATAAGGACCCTCTTGATCTACAGGAATCTCAATAAGAGGCAAGCCAACCTCCCTCTCTAGGCTGTTTCATGTGTATCGCTGATAATCGGGGTAATCAGATTGGGCATACTGGCACATCTGCTGTGAAACTTGCTGCGTCGCGGCAATGGGCTGTGGCTGTGATACCGCTGTGGTTTGTACTGTATGTGGTGGAGCATGCATAGGCTGTGTATTCTGTGAAGTCTGTTGCTGAACCTGGTCTTGTCTAGGCTGACGCGGTCTTTCTTTAGTTTTACCTGTTGCTATATTGTGTTTCAGGACTGAACATTCATGCACATAGTGACCTGGCTGTTTGCAATAGTTGCATGTCCCTTTAACGGGAGCTGCTGAATTACCTGTCTGGGTCGCTCCCTTTCTTTGACCGTCGGCTGGAACCGACTGGGCCACTAACAATTTCATTTTTTTGTGTCTTTCATACGTCTCTGTTCGTGATCCTGTTCTTCTCTAATTCTGTTCTGGTGATATTGTAACATTTGTAACATCTGGGATGGCGTATTTGCTTGCCATGTACTTTCAACTTTATATACACGGTTCTTAACTTGTGTCAGGGAATTCTCTACTAATTTTGTTACAAAAAGATGTGGGTATGACTCGCTACCTGGTTTCAGGCCACTATTAATAATGAAACATTTCTCAAATCTTGAATAGAAGTCACTAGTATCTTCATCGTGTTTCTGTTTACAGGCTGAGATTGCGTCCCAGTCTTCCTTTTTAGTTGTCAATAATCTTGGCAAAACCTGTACTATTAAACCTGGTAATGCTTTAGCTTTGTCCCCAAGGCCTAGCCCTGGAGTACGACCTTTTTCCTCGTCTTCTATTTCAGTCCAAATAATCTTTTTATCTCCCACCTCCCATTCTTTCTCCTTGAGTTTCTCGTAAATGCCGGTGGGCAGTAGTACTTTTAACAATTTCATAATATCCGTATACGTGTAATCTCCCATGAGTAACATGTCTTTAAGTTCTCGGTGAAAACCTGCAGGGTCTTTATCATGACAGGGTACTAGTTTCTTCATTTCTAACAATTCCAACTTCGTTAAAGGTGTGTACACAAACACACGTTCCAAGGTATTATTGGCATTCATAACTGGGTGTACTTCTCGTAAAGGATTCTGCCTGTCAAAATGAAACATTTTTCTTTCTGGGGGCGGAGCTGAAACATATTTTGGGCCTAAGAAAGCGTTATATCTGTGCCGTTGTTCTATAATTATTTGGATTAACTTGGTACTTAGGCCTCTCCATCTATTCATAAGCAGTGCTTCTAATGTATCAGGCAAGGGACCTGGATCAGAATGTTGTTGTCTGTATAACGTGATGAGATGCTGAATCATGTATATACCAGCTAATTTCTGCTCGTCTGGGGAAAGGTTCAGAAATGTCTGTGCTACTGTATCATCGTTGTATGTGCTAGGGTTGTCAGCCCATAGGACTGCTGACCGGGCTAGTTCTTGTTCATCCATAGAATTGAGTACATGGTACCCCATTTGTTCTTGAAGAATTTTATCGGTACCCTGAAACAGATATTCAGGAGAACTCGGTTTTGTTATGCCAGAGAGAAAAACTCTCTTGCTTTCTGGGCGAATGCCTTTCCTAAGGTAATTTCCCTTACCCACATACGCTATCATTTCTTTAGCTGTGTCAGGTTCTTCAGGTTCGTCCTCCTCGGAGGAGTCACTCCTGCCGGTCTCTTTTTCTTGTTCTTTTTCATGTATTTCTATTACTGCTTTTCAGATTTTCTTGTACATACTTGCTATACTATTTAGTTTATCATGGTTTCCGTCGGCTATATTTTGACCCCACCTGTTTAGTGCTTCCATCTCTTCCTGGTCTACTCCAGGCCTGTCTCGTTCTCTTATTAAGCAATTTATGAAGAAACGTAATATACAACCTTGAGTGTCAGCTTTCTGGTGAGCCAGGGCCTCTTTAATACTTTCAGGATTTTCCCCAGTCTGGACAAAATGATATATTCTATCTAGGTGTTCAGTCATTCCTGGAAATAACACTAGGTAATCTGCAACTTTTCGTAAGCGTAGTGATGCTAACAACATTCTATCGTCTTTACCGGGTACTTCATCATATCTGCAAAATGGAAGGGGTTCTTTAAGCATGTCGAGACGTGGTGATTGGGGTGTACGTTGTTTCAACATGTCCCTAAAGTTTAATCTGTGTGTTGCTGGCGGGGTCTGGAGACCTCCTGTCGCACCTCCTGAAACGGAGGCTTGAGCATTGTGTGTCTGTGGAGTCGGTATCTGTACCTGAACTTGTCTCTTACTAGGATCAGGCGCAAACAGATTTGGTATATTAATCTTAGATGTGGGAAGTTGTGGAGGTGGAGGAGCAGGTGGAGCAGGCTGTCGAACGGGTGAACTTTGTTGCGGTAATGGCGGGACATTGTCTTGGAGCGGATTGCCACCTCCGTCACCGTCAGCAGGCGGTGCGTGGGCACGTGGATTAGTGTAAGCGGGAGTTACATCGTCTAGATAGGAAGCAAGGAATATGTCTTTGGTGGTCCTGTGACTTACTTTAGTTGGAACCAATGGTGGCGGCAGATCTTTCGGTATTTCTGGAGTGGCTTTAGGCAAGCCCTCGGCCACAAAGTACATGCCATTTGCAAGAGTGTTTCGCATGCGGTCGACTTGTTCTGCTTTTACTCGGATCCCTTCATTAACTAACTCGTTTTCTCGGACTTCATCCGACTCTTCTCTATGTTTATCTTCTTTTCGAAGTGCTTTCTCGGCACGTTTATGTGATTCTTTACGCCACAGTTCTATGGCATCTTTCTGGGATTGTCTGGCTTTCTTTTTCCATAGCGCTTCCTCTACTCTCAAGATGCACTCGGCATCCCATGTTCCTGTAACGGGCCACCTGTGTCTCTCCTCTAGGTGCTTGGTATAATCGGCCCATAAATCTAGGTACAGTATGGCATCTAAGCCATGCTTATGATACATAAAATTTCCAGGAGTGTCCCTTGGGGGGACAGGTACTGCTTCTTCTAGAATCCCCTTCCTAGTTCCTATCTGTCTTAATTTATTGAAAAACGGCATCTTGTTACTTAGTACTGGATACTCGATACTTGTTACCTACTCTGAACACAGCTAGTTACACAAAAATACAGTAATGCACATTAAACAATCACTCATACCACGACATTAATCACATGGAAACATTTTGAACACATAACTACCCTTGATACTAGATGTACTGCTAAACAGTACAGATACACTGTCTAAAACAGTGCAGACCGTGTTTGTGTACCCAAACCCGTCTTTACCGGATACATAAATGCACCCGTCTAGATGCGTCCCCAGCAATGGTACTCACCGGGAAGCACGGAACAGAAGGCCTCGGAAAATTCGACTGGACTGGACCGGACTGGGCTCGACTCGACTCGATACGTGAATACTTCGGAACTGGTGGGCCTCTTGACACCTCGGACCTTGCTTCTTTCGGCTAGGCTCTGGTCGGGATCCTCTGCACTCCTCACCGCCTCGTCTGGGTGCTGATCGCAGTCTCCGTCACCTCCGCAGGCCTGAGGGAGATACAGGAAATCCTGCGGGTACGCGTAATTGTCCGTCTTGACCTGTGGTAGGGGGCAAAGGCTGCAACGCACCAACCGGCGCGTGGGGTGGGGGAGGGGTCCCTATTCGGGCGCCATAATAATGTGGTAAATATTTGATTTACCGTCCTAATTTCTATTCAGTTCCG
Source organism: Lissotriton vulgaris (assembly GCF_964263255.1). NCBI lineage: Eukaryota > Metazoa > Chordata > Amphibia > Caudata > Salamandridae > Lissotriton > Lissotriton vulgaris. Next base: position 1,415,051,882 of record NC_141693.1, read on the forward strand.
TCACAAGCATGCAAGGGGTTAAAGGGCTAAAGGGGCAATAGAAACGGAGACAAATGCGGATTGGTAGGGGTACTTAGTGAGAGAAAATGCTCTTTTTTGCATAATAACCAACATTGTTAAAAACCTTCAAGACAGAGGGAATAGTGTGTGTGCATTTTTTTCTGTGTGTAAGTACAAATTCCTGTTGAAATCCGTCAGACCCCCTCACCATACTCGATCGAAAAGTACATGTACCAAACCATTGAGCTGAAAATACATTTATTAGGGGGGTGCAACACCCCAAAAGCTCCCCCCCCCCAGAAGTTATGCTCCTGCATGTGGTATTATACACTTTCTTCTAGCTTCTAACTCAAGGAACGCTAACTTTAATATTAAAAGACAGAACATCTAGATGGAGGCTTAGAAACACTGTCTCCGCTTTGTAGCTTTCTCGCCTGAAGGGTTTCTCCACCGAAGGATAACTATCTAACAAATGGTAGAGAGGAAGCTTGATGGAGAAGATTTCTCAACACATAATGCTTGGCAGTTCCCTTTAACCTCCTTCACCTACATTATGTTACCTCATTATCTTACCTCAATTAGATGTTTTCTAGAGCTATGATGCCATTTTGTGGTGTGGTGTAACAGTACTCAAAATGAGCATCGCAGGTAAAAGTCCATAACTGTAACTTCCCTTGTGAAGATCCACAACTCTTAGAATGTTAATACCAAATATTATCAGATAAAATATAGGTGTACACTAGAAAAAAGGTTTGAGATATTTTCTCTTATGTGCACCATCAGGTCACTACTTCAGAGCTTCTGGAACTCAAGGCAGGGGTGGCCTTAGGCATGTGCAAGCTGTGCACCTGCACAGGGCCGCCAAACCCCAGGAGCCGCCACACCAATATATATCCTTAATATAATAATCCTCTGAGGATGGATACATATTTGGGTGGCGGCCCCTGCAGGGATTTGGCGGCCTCTGGCTCTGTTCCACCTTCCTGAGCTCCGGGGGGGCTCGGCCCCACCCGTACCCCCTCTTCCGGGGCCCCCTACCTACGCTCCCTGCCGAGGGCCGCCATGAGCCTAGAGCCACCCCTGCGTCAAGGGCAACTAAACCATGGTTCTGACATGTATTTCAGATGTTACTGGAACCAAAGAAACAGGATACTGATGCAGATACTAACTTTCCAAGTACCTCCCACGGAGGCATTTGACTTACAGCGGTTAATGCAGTGGCGTGTGGTAAATATTTGATTTACCGTCCTAATTTCTATGCAGGTAAGTACTTAAACAAAAATAACTCAATCGGAAAGAAAGACGCAGAGTCCGTGGTGTTAGAGTTCTTAGGGGTTTTATTCCTTAAAAAGGAATGGTTCTTGAACCGGATATCGGGTTCCTGACACCACTGGGGTTCAGGAAGGGATAGAGCAATGTTTTATTGACAATACATAGCTTTTATACTTAAATCATATACTGGAAACCAATACAGTAGGCGTAACAGCTGAGAGAAACAAGATAAGAGCACACACGTGTTAGCAATACGTAATCAGAAGGCGTGAACTAGGCGTGAACTAGAAACGTCACATGTAAGTGTCACAAGTAGGTGGGTACATAGCAGAATCTTGTAATGTCAGCAGAAATCTGAGGTCTGGATGCGCGCGCAGCTGCATGACGTGTGATTGACGTGAAACTGGAGGGTGCAGGGGACTTGACATTTACACTAGAGGAAAGAGACAGGAGTCTGGCATGTCAGATCAACTCGTTCCTCTATCATATCTGATATCTGATGTTTGGGAACCATGTTATCTAGGAGGAAAGGTCTCTTGGGCAGAGGCTATTCTATACTGACTGTGAGTGCGTGTATAAGCGTCTACGTGTCTGCATGAGATGCGAGGGGGCATGGGCCTACCATGGTAACAGGAGCTATGAATTACTTGCACGGAGACAGTAAGGCCGGGCCCTTTGCTCTGCAGCTGAAAGGAAGTTTACTTGAACTAGTAGGCAGGAATGTATTTTTGAGGAGCGGAGCAGATAATTCGAAGGTTGAATACAGTCTTGGCAGGCAACAGGCTGAGCTAAGCGCCGTGAGCCGCGCAGGGAGTAAGGTAAAGGTCACGGATACAGAGGCAGCCCCAGGCTGAGGCATTCAGAGTCAGAAGGCAGGAAAAGGCTCGATGGCAGAATTCAGGGCTTACTTCGCCTGGGCTGGAAAACGTGTAAAGTATACCACAAAAAGACGTTGGCAAGGCATACTTAGGAACGGAATATTCAACCCGTTCATGGCGGATCTGAAAGAGGACATGTTAACGTTGGTCGCAAATGTATTTGCGTCTTCATAGCTGGTACAGGAGGGAAGTTACATGCACTTTAAGCTGGTACATGGAGACGGTGGGGTACACGTTAGGGAACATTTCTTGACCATAAAATTTATATTTCCTCAGGCGGCTGGTGATATTTTAAAGTGCTGAGGTGTAAAAGTTTGGGGTGAGTGCCTTGTGGCGAGTGAGCCTAGGGTACAAGCCTAACCGCCATAAGAGGGTCCTCATCATCGTTTTTGCAATCCCTCCGACAACCCCGAGAACTCAGCTAACCCCGGCCTATCAGTATTCAGATGCTGATGCAGCCGCCCTGTAATATCTGAAAAAACTCCAGGTGGCAATGGTGAGCACTGCACAGACATGGTACCCTGACCCCCGAAGCACACTCAGAAACGGACAGGCGCACAATGCATGCACATGCCTGGTAATTAGCCAGGGCGGGTAACAGCAACATAAACGGGGATGATTGACAGCCTGAAAGCAATTAACTATATGCAGGGAAGAAGGCACAAGACATGCTCTATGACCCAAGAATACCACCCACCATGGATGCAATGATAAAAGAGTATGCATGCAAAATGAATGGCATATGAATAGAGGAGTGCCTGAATAAACAAAAAACGTAATAAACACATTCATGAAGTAAATAAATGCTAATTTAAAGTGCGAGACTCCATACCATCCCCGCTCCTGTCAGAACATTTCAATACAAGTGACATCACGCAGCTGGACCCATACCAATGCTACACATCCCGCCCTAACCAATGCTATACATCCCACCCTTACAGTACAATACTCTGCATAAACCTGAAACTTTCAGGCAAAACAATCTGTGTGACAACACAATGTTAATCTTTAAATAATTCTCTCTTTGGTATTTTAGAGCAAGCCCTTGCACACACGGTTGTGTAACTGTGGAGTGCGGTTTACATTTCACTTGCTGAAAAAATTGAGGTTCTCATGCGCTTAACTTTCTCACACCTGTGGCATGCATACCGTTCAGATAGCAGCTGGCATATGTCCACTTTTCTATTCCTAATCCTGTCAGAATCACGTTCTTTCCATGGTCTGCTGTTTACTTTTCCCCAGTTTGCGCTTGTCTGGAAACCGCTGAACATGTCTGATTTTCTGACTCGCTTATAATTAGAGTCACATACTAGTACTAGCATGCCAGAATTCACCTTTGCCATTTTTAACACTCTCTTACTTCAGCTTGGTCACACTTAAGATGCTCATCCTTCAAATGCATAAACCTCCATCTCTAGATACATAGAAACAAGAAATAAGAGCAATACTCACATATGCTGCTCCTCAGAGAAAGTCTACAGAGGCTAGATAACAAGAAGCAAGAAATGTAAGCATGTATACCTGGATAAGACTAGAGTGGATTACCGCAGCACTACGCCTTGCAAACTCGGGCACAAAATGCCGTGCTGGACGTGGCTCCATTAAAACCGAGAGGGAGTCGCATGTGTCATTTTAAGAATAGTAGCCCAGGCCGGCCTGGCTCCGGACAACCACTGTGGTCTCATGGGTCATCCATCACCTGTGTCCATCTGTTTATGGGAGACCTGAGCGAGCCAGCCTTGGTCTCTGGTGTTGTCAGGCTTGCTCCTGTTGCACTGGAAACCATGCAAGGTCAGAGTCAGCAAATCCATCCCACCCTAAAATAGCCAGCCACCATTCTCGGACCGATTGGCCTAGAGGTGGTTCTACCTCGCTCGGAGGTTGCAGGCACTGGTTGAGGCAGTTACCGGCATGACTCACGTGTGGGGGTGGGGTTCTAATTTTAATTAACCAATATATGCATCGTCCTGGCAGGAAGTAACCACAGGCAGCCTCTCTCCCCTACCCTACGCCAATCAAAAACGCTGCAATGGCAGCGTTGTGATTGGCTGGGTCACTGACCGCACAGGCATCTATGAGGAGGTTGTTTCCTCCATACAGGCTGCATGCAGCCTACATTGAGAAACGGGAGAGTGTGCATGACTGGTTTGGTCGGCCCTGGGTCCGACTAAACAGTCAGCGCCCACAACATTGGTCTAGCCACTCCCCCCGACCCGCCATCAACCAAACCCTTCTTCTGCATTCTCGCAGTGCGAGAAGCAGAAACATAAAATGGTATTATACCATTTTATATTTCTGCTTCTCGCTCTGTGAGAAAGCAGTGGGGTGATGCTCCCTTGCCCATATAGAGGAGCCGCCCCTGGGCTGATGAGATTCAACTTTCGAGGCTTAATCCATTCTGTAGGTTGTGGGGTAGAACAAATAGTTCAACTAGCACATAAATCAGTCAGTAATTCAATGTCCAGGCTATGTCATCTTTGTTAAGAAAAATGCAAAATATATCTTTCTATTAATATATTAGGCTTAGTAATATATATTCACAGCCCAGTTAATAACAAGTTCTGGAAAAAGGCCCATTGATATCTTATATTGCATTGTTTCCTGTTGTAGCACATGTAGTCCAAGCCTGTCTCAAGCTGCATTACAGTTACAAAAGGAACCTAAGTGCAGTGTCTGGTTTACAGCAGCACTTTGGCAGTGTTCTGTGTGGCACATGGGCACTGTTCAGCAGTTATTAGAGGACAGGTCTGCAATCAGACGTGAAGAGCCACTTCAGCTATGTGCTTCAGTTTCTTCAGCTCAGGCAACAGGCAGCCATCTTCATTCTGAGAGACTGAACAGAGTGTGGTTCTCCTGGCACACAGCCTTTAAGATGGCGCTTGCACTCCGTGGTGATCATGATCTATAAGAGGTAGAGCAGGTGGGCATCAGGGAAGCACAGGCAACCTCTGGGAGAACTGAATTCTGGTAAAACTCTCAGGTTTGGGTAGCTGACTCCTTGGCAGTGCAGGCTATAGAGAGAGATTTCTGGTAGGACTCACTGCATTCACAGTCAACCGATGCCTTTTTGTCACACCTATTCTCTACGTTCATGGCACTGCTAGAATAATCTTGATTGGGCTGAATAGTGGCCACACTATTCCTATATGACCAATCCCTGTCACACTCTGCGCCTCATAGCAGTGCACTGGATAGGTGCACTCAGGTTAATGTTCTTTACAAGTTAGTTAGCTCTTTCTTCTCTTGCTTAGGTTACAATTGCTTCTTAAAGACTGAAAAACAGACCTCTGAACATATTTACAATCCCTCTGCACCACCTGACCATCACTTTATGTGTTGCTCCTGTGGCGCAGAGCTATTTTCCTTATTTACAATATGGTGCTAAGCCACCTTGTAAACATGACCCTTTCGGCCGCAGTCCTCTGCGGCAAGAAACGTGCTATGGGTGTTGCTGTGGGCGTTCCTCTGCAACACCCATTGCTTTTTGATGCTTCCCCAGATTTACAAGGAGGAGGCACCACCAAAAAGGAATGTCATGGAATACCAGGCACTAGAATGGTGCAACAAGGAGAAATTATTACTTTCTCCTCGCTTTTTGCTCTTTCCATGTGTGCCGCATTCTGAAGCACACATAGTAGGTGCAAATCACCATTATTAATTCTTTGTGCGATTGAAGGTGTACTTTCCTGCACATAAACACTTGCCGCTGCAGCACAGGCACCCTTGCAACATGCCAGCAGGGTGCCTGTGCTGGCGCTAGACAGCTTTTTTTGTGCCAGCACTAGGGGAAACAGAGGGGGCACTGTATTCTTGTGAATACAGCACAGGCCTGCGCTCCAACATTTTCTTTTGAATATGCCCCCAATTTCTTAAATAGCCCGTATTACATTTAGAAACATTTTGCAGTTGCCCCCAGCCCCAGCCAGGTTGTGTACAAACATCTGGAGAGAATGAATCATTCAGATTTGAATGTTCTTCCTGTGTGATACAGACCCACTGTAACCAGCAAAAAAATAAAATAAACTTACCTTCCCAGGTCCTGCATTGTTTTTGCTGCTGACCTGCTCTCCTGCAGGAACAGGAAGCAGGCAGCCTCCTTCCTCTCCCCCAAGCCAATCACAACGCTGCAATGGCAGCGTTGTGATTGGTCAGGACGCTGACCAGCCAGGTGCCTATGGAGAGGCCATTTTCACCATGTAGGCTGCATTACAGCCTACATGGAGAAAGGGCAGAGTGCGCATGACTGGTTTGGTTGGCCCCAAAGGGCCGACCAAACATTCAGCTCCCTCAGCAGTGGGCAAGCCACTCCTCCCCTGCCCTAGAGCAGATCCACCGACCGTCCGCCCCGAACCAAACACTTCTGCTTTCTCGCAGTGCGAGAAGCAGAAACATAAGATGGTATTTTTACCATTTTATGTTTCTGCTTTTCACACTGCGAGGTAGCAGTGGGGCAACGCTCCTCCGCCCTAGTAGAGGAGCCGTCCCTGCAGATGACCTCTATCCAGTGAGGGATCGTCACTGCCTGCTGACTTCTGGCTTCTGGTTGTGTAGGTGTGCAGCTTAGGCCATGACTTTGGTCCCAATCTTTTGATCAGATGTTTCACTTATTAGACAAGAGGCTGACCTCCTGACAGTAGTTTTGCCCACGGAGGGTAAACTCAAAGGAAGCTTTCTTCTCCATTTAGGTCTGTGTGAGTTAAACCTGGATATGTAATCTTGGCTTTGGAGCTGTTTCTACTGAAGGGGATAGAGAAGAGCACCACATGGTTGCAGGCACGTGGAAGGGAGACCGCAGCTAGGACTATCACCAAATCATTGAACAAACCAACACCGATTGGAGTGACATGCTTAAAAGTGGAACTCCAAGCTATGTGAACCACCTTCTCACAATACTCACATGCTCCTCATAAAAACACGGGGAACCATCGTCATTGCAGACTACCCAGATTTACAAGTGTCCGCACTCCCCACTCTCATGCACCTAAAAGACAAGTGCCCTATGAATATTAATTAGCTGCCACAAACTCTTTATATATCATGATCTCATAATGGGTATGCTAGAAACCTATGATAAACTGAATTTCACTTTGGTAAAAAAAATCCCACCCACCATCAGTGGTATGCAGTTGATGAGCAACATCTAAAATCCATAGAACACGCTCCTTAATCTGTAACATTGTGTTTTCCCTTCAACTAATATTAGATGTTAGGCATGATGTAGCTCCCAGACAGTTAAAAAAATGTAGTATAGGTTAACAGTTAACCTTATAGGAATTGTCAGGGTGAACCCCCAAAAAATAACCTATGCTTATCTCTCTGGTAGATTGGCACAAAAGCAATCATGCTTCACTTAGAAGCGATGTATAAAGTATATATGCAGCACACAAACAGCAACAAAGTGAAAACACAATATAAGAAAACTCGCACAGCATTTTGGAAAACATGTAATAAGATTTAATAAAATGACACCAATTCAACATAAATCAAATCAGTAGAATGGGAGATATATACAATTTTAAAGATTTAGATAATAATAGCACCAAGAGGCACAAAACGCAAACTGAGAGTATCTGATTCCGATGGACTGGGACAAAGTCACAAGTTCAGGATGACTGTGATGGAGCATAGGCTAGTCCCAAGAACAAGGTTGGAACACTGGAAATTGTACCCAATGTCCAAGGCGAGAACCTACAAGATATTGCTTTAGAGGCTTGCATCATTCTGCATTGGTTTAGTTGAAGCTGTGTAGTGAGGCTGTGCAGGGCTTTGTGTACCTCTGTGTTGTTTCCAAGGAGCTGTGTGGTGAGGCTTGCCAGGCTTTGCGCCGTTTGGTTTCGGTTCAGATGAGGCTGGCAGCTGTGCAGCGAGGCTTTGCAGGGCTTTGTGTCACTCAGCATGAATTCTGAAGAGGATGGCAGCTGTGCTGCAAAATTATGTGTGGCTTTGCATTGCCCGCTTTCTGTTTCAATAAAGCTTCACACTGGATTTGGTGGAACCCTCTTTTAGGTCAGGTGGCTCTCCAATGTCAGTCAAGGGCCCAGGACTTGCTTATGCGCCACTTGAAGAGCAGGAACTCCCTCCAGCAGAGACCAGCAGAGCCCAGGCAGGTCCAGTTGCAGGTCCAGGTAGATCTACTGCAGCAGGGCAGCTGAGCAGTTGCAGGGAGGTCTCTAGTGCGTGTTGTTTCCCTGTAGTTCAGAACAGAAGGTAGTCAGCTGACCCTTGTATTCACTCAGACTGGGATGAAGAAAGAAGGTCGAGTCTTCCTTCTCAGATAGCAAGGCAGGCCTCAGACAGCAGGGTAGTCCTGACAGCATGGCATTCCCTCTCCTGTAGTATTCACAGGTCCAGGAGTATGCTGAAAAGTTGGTCTGAGGTTCTACTATTTATACCTGGGGCTAGCTTTGATGTGGAAAAAGCTTCTAGACTTCCCCCACATTTAATTATGGAATGTCTTTCTTTCCCCTGCTCTGCCTCCAAAGGGTATGGGGTGACAATAGACTAGTGTGAAGTTATTTGTGAGTGGGCTGTGGCAGAGAATTTGAAGTGCAAGTGTGTAAAGCGGCAGCTCCCCCTTCTAATGAGGAAGACTCATCCTGCCAATTCCCAGTCCCCCCTCTGTGATGCTGTCTGGGAGGAATATAGAAGGACCAACTGCCAAATGCACCTAGTCATGTGACCCCGTATACAGGCCGCAGGTATGAGATGGTTAGGACAAGAAAATGCCAACTTTCTAAAAGTGGCAAGACTCCAATTGTGACTTGAAATTGGAGGTTAAGGTTAAAGAGGATATTACATTACAATTCTTTAAATACCAAACTCAACATTCCTGCCTACTCCCAATCAGATGTCATCACTTATCAAATGTAATGAGGTAACCCAATGTTATGCTATGGGAGAGGTAGGTCTCACAGTAGTGAAAAACTAATTTGTAAGTTTTTCACTACTAGAACACGTAAAACTTTAAAATCGATGTCCACCTTTTTTAATTCAATGCACCCAGTGCTATGCACTGTTTGGGGCCTGCCCTAGGGGTGACGTATGTGTTAAAAAGTAAGTTCTAGGCACTTTAAAATTGCTCACAGGCTGCAATGACAGGACTGGGACAAGTCTAAAAAGGTTACTTGAGTGAATCGCACAATGAGTGCTGCAGACACACTAGTAGCATTTGATTTACAGGCCCTGGATACATGTAGTACCACTTTACAAGTGACTTATAAGTAAATTTGATGTGCCGATTGGGTGTGCGCCAATTTTACAATGTTTTAGTGAGTGAGCACAAGCACTTTAGCACTGATTAGCAGTGGTAATGTCCACTGAGTCCTAAAGCCAGCAAAAACAATTCAGCAAAACAGGAGGGTTGAAGGCAAGCTGTCCCTGAGAAATAAGGTAAAATGCCATCAGTTATACACAATTTGTGTTTTGCTCACAATCTCTGAGTATAATACAGGAACGCCAATGTGAACAATATATTTTTGGGGGACATTTTTCATTTAGGCACATGCAAACAAAAAATCTAAAGAATAAAAAATGAAGCAGGAAAGCAGAATGTACAATGCTAACCTGTGTATATTTATGTACATAATATATAAGGAACTTAAAATAATGACCCTCCAGCGCATGGTAGGTCATGAAGGAATTCATTGAATGCTTCCCTGCCTTGTCTGCGGTTGGGAGGGTTTTCTTTCTTGCATCTGTGATCTTGCTTAAGTGCTAGATAAGTGTTCATTTGGCACACAACCTGCCTTGCCCAAGTCAGGAGGGACATTTTTAACATTTGTGTTATAACCCCTCTCCAACAATGCATTAATGCAGGGAGGGACTCTTGGCCCCCTCCCATCATTGCCAAAGTATGGGGAGCAGAATGCTTTGCAGCCCCATACCATGTTCAAAGATGGAAGTGCCAGTCCCCTTCCTCCAATTTGCCTAAGAGGTGAACATACTAGGCATTGTCAATGTGTGTGTTGCCTATTTCTCCAACTTGCCTTGTCCAAAGAAAAGGAGGGTAGATTAAAAAACAAAAAGGGGATGGAACACCAGAAAGCCGACACTGAATCCTGCTCACAACAGGGAAGAGGTTGTAGATGCAGTTGGTAGGAAAACCACTTTAGTGGCTCATAGCCTGTTGCAAGCCATAGAGAAGTTGGTATCTACAACTGTACCAAGGCTCCCGTGCCCACCACAGAAGGCTGCCAACCACAGAGAAGGGGAGCTGCTCACTGCTATTATAATACTCTTTTCTCAATTCGAAACAGAAGCAGGCATAGAGCAGGTGGCAGGTGGCAGCTGGCAGCAGTTTCCAAACCTCTTTTACCAAAATGCCACGATGTCCGTTGTCACTGCAGGGCCATGGGAGACTCACACCATGCTTGCTTTCAGTTTAAATGCTAAAAGTGCCCAAACAGTACTGCTTCCATGATTTCATTCCCTTGGTTCATGGGTTGGAGATATCTAAGACTGAATTTATGAGTGTAAAGTTTCTACTAGCAACTTGCCACTTGTACATGGAGATCTCTTCTTCCATGGTGGAGCAGTGGCATAGCTTGGGAGGACCACAGGGGTGGTTGTCCTGGAGCAAAGTTGTTCGAGGGTGCAACATTTTAACAGAAAAAGAATTGATACTGCTAATTTTTCTTCTTTTCGTATTTTGTGCCAAGAAGTGCTAACCGTCCACGGGTTAGGGGGCACAATACTTGCCTTGCCCTGGGTGCTGGCAACCCATGCTACGCTACTGTGGTGGAGATCGCCCTATGAGAAAGTATAAGGAAACTTTTGAAAGGTTATTGTTAATGAGAATTAGTAATATTTTAATACAAACCACAAATATAATATAATTTAAAATATTTACTATTACTATTACCATAGAACTAATAAAATGTTACAGCACATTAACTCATTATGTTCAATGTGCATTAAATAATGAATTCCTTTAAATTTAAATACATTTATTTAATTTACAAATAATAGTTCTTAAAGAATAATTAAAGGAATCCCATCCACAGTAGTATTTCTATTTCTATTTAATATGTAATAAATTGTGTTAAAATGTATGCATCTAATTAATTTCAATTATTTTCATATTTTTTTCAAATGTTTAACAATTTAAATGTATTTAATTTTTAAAAACTGAACAAAACTTATCCTCAGCTCACTCAATCAAACCCATTCCCTCTGTCCTGACCTGCGGAACAAATCACTCTCCCAAAACTGTAATGTCTCTCCTCTAACTTCTAAATCCCATTGTAATCTATAGCAGACACATTCTGCTTAGACTACTAATGGAAGGATGAGGGACTCGGGGACTTAGGAAGGTTTGGCCCAAAGACCTTTTTTGGCTGCCCTACGTTGTTCCAATTATATTAAAAACATTAAGATTGTTGGGACTCTAGGAACCGACAAACAGAAAAATATGAAACAGAATATGTGTACCTCCTCGTGCATAGTTCATAAACATATTTTTAATAATCCTAGAACTGCTCAATTTTAATGCGGCACTACCTCTCAGCTCTGACATCTAAATGGAATATAATACAGTAGCACCAGCTGATCATCAGCAATAGAACCTCTGGGCACCTCCTCTGCGAACTCACCTTTAAAAAAGTGTTCCTCCTCCCAAGAATTCAGGTCTTTTAAAAGGTAAAGGTCATCTTTCATAGAGTACAAGAAATAAAACTAAAGGTCTAGAAAATTGTTAGCCCAGAGCCTACAACTGAATGAAAAAATGCATTTGCTGCAACTCCCCACTGAAAATGTTCACACTCAAGGCTTTTAGCTGAACCTATATCAAAATATAATGTGGTCAGAAATTTGGCCAAGTATCAGAGTCATAAACTGTGGAGCCAGGGAATCTGTCACCTGATCCCATGTGTCAGTACAGTATGATCTTGAGCTAACCACTTTACATCCCTGTGCCTCACTTTTGTTAATCTAGCAAGAGTTGTTCTTATGAATAAAACTAATTTCAGATATTTAGTGAAATATAAAACCAGAAACTAGGCTTTGTCAATTTTGCAGCTTTCTTCAGTACATTATTTAGTTTTTTTAGAATAGCATCTACTAAGTATTGGAAAATGGGAATCTTAATATGCTGAACCAAAATAAAGGCTCTCTCAGTACTATAGACTAATAGGCTGCTTAAAGATCTTAAAGTGAGGTTAGATTCAAACGTGCTCAGTGTCAAGATTCCACTCCCCTCTCCAACACCCCTTGATTGATAGCGGCTTTACAAATTGACATACCATAAGATGACATGAAATAACGCACATAAAACCACATACAGAACATTACAAGTTGATGCAAGATAAATTATGGTCCCCATCACCACAAAAGGATTCAAGGGCATAGTTAATAGGAAACTGTTGGAGCGCTACCTTAAGCCAAGAAGGCTACTGCTGCGCTCCAACAATTTCTGAACACAGGGATGCACCGTATTCAGAAGAAGAGAGCACATCCCTGCCTTTCCCTTAGCGTTGACGCTAAATGTAGATGCCTAGCCCAGACACAGGCACTCTTCCACCATTGTGCAAGCGTGCCTGTGATGCAGGGAAAGATGGTTTATGTGCAGGAAGGTGTTCCTTCCAGCATACAGTCAGTAATGCCGACAAAGCCCTACTGGGCATTCCTCGCATTCGCCTGACCCACAGCGGAGGAAAGGCCTTCTCTTACCTCTCTCCTTTCTTCTGGAACAAGCTTCTGCATCTGTGCAAATCACAGCAAATTCAGAAAGCTACTTAAAGATCATCTCATCTAATCTTTTCCCCTTCCTTCTGTACTTGTTTCCACCACAGCGCCGAGATGCCCCAGGGTGATTTGTGCTCTATATCAAGTATCTATAACATAACATCAATGACATATTGGCGACTTATAACTTCAATGTGTGCTGCAGAAGGGGGTGGGCAATGGGTGCTGCAGTAGGCGATCCACCTCGACACCCATTGGTTTTTGATGCTACTCCATATTTACAAGGGTAGCGTAGCGTAAATATGGGGCAGTGCCAAAATTAAGACCAGAGAAAACCTAGGGGCAGATTTACAATTACTGGCGCATCCCTGCATATCAGCAGGAATGCGCCAGTAATTGTGCGCCGCATGATCTGCCACCCTGGATGCGCTGCATTTACAATGCGGCGCACCATGGGGCAAAACAGCACAGATGCGTCACTCATCTGTGCCGTAAAAGTGGCGCATTGCTGGAGTTGCGTCGCAAGTGCAACGCAGCTCCAGCAATGCTCTGGGGGGGCCCTATCTTGTGAATGCTGCGTCAAACCTTATGCCTGCTTCAAGCAGGCGCAGGGTTTTGACGCAGCATGGGGCCCAAAGTGACTGAGTGAAATTTTGTAGATTTCACTCAGTCACTTTTAGGAGGCGTTCCTCCTAGAAGTTTCAACTTCTATATGTGCTGCGAAACGCAGCACATATAGAAGTTGAAACTTGTCATTTTTTTTTTAAATCATTGTTTATTTTCAGAAAAGGACACCTTCCTGCACATTAACAATCATTCATGGCGTTTTGCTGTTTCTATGTGTGCTGCACACATAGAAACAGCAAAAACTAGGGGAAATAAAGCATTTCTCCTAGTTTTACCATGTTAAGACTAGGGGCAGATTTACAAGCCCCTTGCACCTGTTTTACGCCGCTGTTGCGTCACTTTTGTGATGCAGCGGCGACGCAAAAGATGCGCCATGGTGCGGTGTATTTACAACGTGACACATCTGGGAGATGTGTCACGTTGTAAAGCCCTGCGCCAGAAGGAGGCATTACTGTGCGGGGGGGGGGCGTTCCAGCGCAGGAACGCCTCCTAAAAGTGGTGGAATGCCTACTGCAGCACCCATTGCACAGCCCTTTCATAATAAGTATTAATAATAAAATACTTTGAAATAAAAAAAAAACATTCCTGGTAATTATGAATAAAATTAATTTGAGTATTAGTTGAGGGGGCAGAACCCATCTCAAATAATAATCACAAGCTATGTCAGGGTGAACCACTAAAGTCACTAAATAAACCTGTTTATCCCTTGAGTAGCATGGAAAAAAAGCATAACTTAAAGGCAATGTGTAAAGTGTTTATGCAGCATTCAAAGAATAATAAAGTGAAAACATAACACAAGAGAAATCCCATTTGAATTTTGAAAAATAGAGAATATTTTAATAAGTATAATGACCCCAGAAATATCGAAAATCCAATAAGCAGAACCGGGATATTAATTTTTTATGTTTGAATTAATTATATTGCATCAGGTCAAATGTTAAGGCCCACCATGATGGATAATGGGTTGGATAGAGGGACCAAGTATTTTCTGGTGGAAAATGTACCTTCTAACTTAAAAACTTTTTGGGAGAAAAAGTAGTCGTTGAGTTGTTGGGGGGGCAAGCTGCAACAACGGCTTTCAGTGCTTCTTTGACAAAGGTGCGAGAGCTCCATGTGTTAGAAATCCAAATTCTTTGCCCATTAAGGCCTCTAAATTGACGGGTCGCTGCTTGGTGTCAGTCCAATTAAAGTCCTCTAAGTTTGGACTTAGAAAGTTTTCTGGAAGCCAGATCTCCTTCAGCTTGGAAACGTAGCAACCTGAGTCCAACTGGCGATTTGACTTTGGTGGCTGTGGCTTCGATAGAGGTTACAGTCTCCTATGATTCACCAGGTAGAAAGTTGGCAAAAGTTTCAAAGTCCCAGATCTTGTAGTTTGAGGACAGAAGATGTATACTTATTCACCAGCTAAAAGTCCAAGACCGTGGGGCATTACTTAAGGGTTAGCACTCACTCAAACAGAGGCCAGCAGTCGGGTCCAGTGCAGGTCCAGTTGGTACTGGTTAGCTGGGTAGTTGAAGAGAAAGGTCTCTGGAAGCTTGTTGTGTCCCTGTAGCTCAAAGAGGAGGTCAGTCAACCGAAGGCAAGTAGTTATAGTCTTCCTTCAGATTTCAAGCAGCAGAACAGTCCTTCTCCAAAGGTTCACAGGTTTTCTGAGGAGGGTACTTGGGATGCCATATTTATGCCCAGTGCCAGCCTGTGGGTCGGGAAACCTCCTTGACAATCCCTAGCCAATGGGGTAAAAGTTTCCATGGGTGACCCTACTCACTTTCACAGCTCTTCTTGTGTGTTTGCTGTAAATATCCTACAATACCCCTCTCTACCAAAATCCTACATGGCAGGACATTTCTTCCCCTTGGTCAGAGCTCAACGTGACCACCCATAGGTGTGACAATGGGCAAGCCCTCCCTGGTGATCACTCCAAATGGGGCAGCTCCCACTGGATTTAATGTCAAGCTGACTAGCAAGACAAAGGGGAGATAGGCCCAGGTGTGAACGGCATCTGCCAGAGACAGGGTTGGTTTTCTTTGAAACTCAGGAAGGGTCTGAGCACAGCCCCCAAGGCCATCTCGCTCAAGAAAAAAAAACACCTCTCCACACGTAAGCCCCTTGTCCACTGTCTGTTAGCAATCCGCATATCACCACAGGGGAGCCACCAGCAATCAGTCAGGGGACACTGGACAGTGGCAGAAAAGCTTCTTTTGGCTTAGGCAAGAAATGACAACTTTCTAAAAGTATAATTTTCAAGATAGTAATATAAACTCCAACTTGACTATTAAGTTGTATTTTAAATTATTATTACAAGGAATCATTGAACCAATTTTCTAGCTGCTCCCAAACTGAAACTAAGCACTATAAGTTGTTATCGTGTAACCCAGTATGTAAATATGGTAGAGTCATCCTTGCTACAGTGAAAAATGACTTGGGAGACATTAAATGTACATGGTCTACATTTTAAATGCCAAGCACGCTACCCTAAGGGCATTAAGGGCCTATCTATCTTAGGGGGGACTTATAACCATGCAAAAGAAAGGTTTAGGTCTGTCACAAGGCTTATTTTGTGAGGGCGAATTCACAGTTTTAAAACTGCATGTCAAGGCGCCAGGGGCAGGCCTGGAGACATGTTTTACTGTGCTGCTTTCGTTGGTGGACCAATAATTGCTGCAGCCCACTAGTAATATATAATTTACCGGACTTGAGTACAGGTTATACCATATAGTAGGGAATATTAAGAAAATTAAACGTGCCAATTAGGTATATGACAATTGTGACAGTTTAAAAAGGGAAAGCACACACACTTTAGCACTGGTTAGCAGGAGTAAAGTGCACAGAGTCCCACAGTCAACAAGAACAGGTTCAACAATGAAGGCAAAAATCCGGGGGAATGCCCCACAAAAGATGGTCATTTCCAACACTAAAAATACATAGATTTTGGTCCAGTAAGCACCAAAATCCACAAGTTATGCCCCATTATATGGGGAAATCTTGTCATTGCAATTATTAATTGTTTCTGATAAATATCGACCCCCAGGGTATTGTTATTTTTTCGGTGGCATGAATAGCAATGTGATTTCATTATCGAGGCCACAGTGGGAGCGGACTTTGCCCACGTTTCTGGTTGCAAAATCGAGACTCGGCAGCACATACCCAGGAAGGAACGGAGAGAAGGCCCGTGTTAGCTAATTACTCACTTGTTGTTGACCTCCGTAACCCACTGCCAAGCTAGCAAGATTACACTTGTCGACCGAGGTATGATCATTTAAGTAGTCTGACGATACTCTGCTGGGGGCAATTGAACACATAATAAACACCCTCTTTGCCCCTGACACAAGGCAATCTCTAAATACACTTTAACTAAAGGTTTGCCCATGTATTGGCGCATAGTTGCTTTTATTAGAGTAAATCATGTTTTACTTCTACGACTGAAAATTCACGAGTAGTGTTTAAATTCTACTTAAATTATCTGCACACATAGCTCATTAATCTATACTAGAGCAGGCAAGAGGTTATTTTTCCTCATACTCGTTTATTGGTGTAAGGCCAGTTTATTGACGGGCAGCTATAGGGCGCGATTGTTCGTGGATACCAGCGTGGCTGAAGCCGATGGATGTATGCGGTCTCTCAGCTTCCTTCCGTGCACGGCGCCGTTCCGTCCCGGGGTGCATTTCCTCTGCTCCGTCACTTAGCAATGCATGAGGCGGAGTGGCCTGCAGCACTGCGGCTCTGTGAAAGTCTAGGGAAAAGCGAGCGCCGGAGCCCTGGGCTCCCCGGCTTCAATCCCTCGGCCTCCTCCCGCAGACTATAAACAAGATGGCTGGCGGGGGGCCGGGATCAAGGCTTTGAAAGGGGAACATTCCACCTAGTTTGCCAGAGAGCAGCAGACGGCCTTTCTTCTGTACTTCTTTAGCCTCAGTGAGGATGGACCGAGCCGAAGAGCCGGAGCTGAGAAAAGCAATTCTCTGACCCTTTATACTACCATCGATTCAGGGAGCCGTCCAAGCTAGAGTCTTTTATTAGAATCAGCATACTGTCGAAGATGCTAAACGGATACACGTCTTTGTTCTTTTTGATATTTTAGGTTCACATTGATCGTTTTGAAAATTGGAGTGATGTTCTAAAGCGCTCAGGGGCACAGTGTATCAAACCTTCATTTCCTTCACAATCCTCTGTTTTGAAAAGTCACAAACCTTGCATTGAGACAAATAATATAGTAAAGTGGATTGGAATTCTAATGTGAACATTGTGGTTTCTTGAGAAAGGCAAGAAAGAAGTGTTGATAAAGGTGGTGCCCCCGCATCCATGAGCTCAAACATACTAAAATAGTGGAAGGATACAGACCCCTAACCAGGGGTGACCCACTCACACAGGGAAAGCGGTATATGGCTGGCAGATTCCACTGTCCGAATGATGACCATTGACATCAGGGAGAAGACTTAGGGGCCACATGTATGAAGCTGAAATGGGTTCGCAAACGCCGAAATTCGGCGTTTGCGAACTCATTTGAGCCAAATGGTATGTATGTAGCAAATTTCAGTGCAAAATAAGGAATCGCAAATTTGCGATTCCTTATTTTGCGATTGCATATAAGGAATCTCAAAATTTGCGATTCCTTAAATGCAATGTATGAAGCAAAAAAAATTTGCTACTTGTCAATGAATCGCAAATTTCCACCAACTTCAAGTTGGTGGTATGTGCGAATTTCTTGAAAAATGCCAATTTTTGCATTTTTCAAAGTGCCATGTGATGCACATACATGCCCTTAGGTCATGTATGTGCACCACATGTGAACCCATGCTTATTTCAGGGGTGCAACAGGGTGTCCTTTCGACACCCCTGCACCCTTGAAATTATTCTCAATTTGCGATTAGAAAATTGCGAATCACAAATTGAGTATAATTTCACATTCATTCCTATGGGCCTCCTGGCCCATAGAAATGAATGGGAAATTATTCCTTAATTTGCTAATTGCAATTAAGGAATTTTAAGAAATCGGTAAAAAATAGCGAATTTCTACAAACATACCATTTTGCAATTCTCAAATAGCGATTCCTTAAAAATCGCTATTTGAGAATCGCAAAAGTGTATCTTGATACATCTGGCCCTAAGGTCCCTTGGCCCAAGGTGATGTCTTTTTCGCTATCTGGCACTTTTATTTGGCTTTGTACCAGAATTGCAACAACCTGGGACAGGTGTTTGCAGTCCCTTCATTTTGAGAATGCCTATTTAGATATGAAAGTTTACCTTCTCTGGAATCACAGCTAAATTTGTGGGAGGAATCATGCCTCATTAATATTGATAATATCTGTAAATCTTTATGAATAGTCTTGTTTCGCTGTGCCACATTGCTATATCTGTCACTGAATTGACCAGGTTGCAGGTTGTTTATTTATGACATGCACACCATGAACTGCATTTTATCTAGGACTAAAAGAGACTCCTAGCTAGAATAGCAAGATATAAGGATTGGCCGGAGAGCAGTGGTGGCTTGCAAGGATTAGGGGAGTGGGGTAGCAGTGCGGGTAAGGGTGTTTAAAAAAGAAACACAAAAAACGTACCTGATAGCTGCGTCTCTCCTCTATCTCTCCGCCACCATCTCCCCCTGGGGCGGAACAGGAAGCACCCAGGCTCCCCATGAGCCAATCACCATGCTGCAATGCAGCGTTGTGATTGGTCTGAGTGCCAAAGTGAATGGGAGCCTGGGCATGTTCTCCAGGCAGGCTGGAAAGCAGCCTGCGTGGAGAACATACAGAGTGTGCATGACAGTTTGGCTGGCCCAAGAGAGCCAGCCAAACATTCATGCGCACTTGGAGTGGGCAAACCCCGCCTCCCCCTGCTTCTCTGTCATCGCAGCAGCCCTGCCATGCCCACAGACCTGCTCAGCAGGAAAACATAAAATGATAATAGCCTCATGTTTTTATCATTTTATGTTTCCTTTATTTCACTGCTGCACAGCAGTGGGGAGATGCTCCTCTGCCTTAGCGGAGGAGCCGCTGCTGCCGACGAGCCAACCTTTTAATTTTTTCCAGAAAGCAGTCAAGAATTTAATTAAGTGGGGGATAGATCTGGAGTCTGCATATGAAGACAGAGAATCTTAAACCTCCTTGTGACTTGAATTTGGATTTTAGATCAATCAAAAGAAAGAGGTCACCGCAGCCTAAAGTCCCTAGCATATGGTAGGACATGTAGGTTTAGAGGCCCAGTAGATTTAGAGCACTCACATGTGCACTGCAGTGGTGCCTGCTGTCATTTCAAAAGCCAGTCCTGCCTACCAGGCATCTTTTAAAATAAAAGATTGTCCAAATTTGACATTGGAATTAAAGGTACTTTCTAAGTCTTAAACAACTTGATTTTTACATCTATGTCTAAGATCTAACTTAGGTGCCCCATGGGTAGGTCGACATGTTGTGATACACAGGGGCATTATAAAAGATGGTTTATAAGCACTGGTGAGGGAAAAACTACCAATTTAGTTTTTCCCCATTGTAGTGCATTAACTCCAAATGCAGCCTCTTATGATTGTCCAGCCTTTGACAGGCTGAGCCAAGCACTCTTGATATGGTGTGAAGTGGCCTGGGCTGAGACAAATGAGACATTTGAATGGGGGGAGATTTGCTGCTGCTGCTGTCGAGCAAAAGGCAGGAAGGGGGCTGGGAAGTCAAACTGGTCTTCAAAGGGAGAAAGACAGTGAGGACAGGAACCAAGTCCACTCCCACTCCCTGCATGTCAAGCCAGATGGGAGACCAGCTAATTGAATTAGCAGAGGCGCTAGAAGGGGAGCATTAGGGAAAGTTAGCCATACATGTAAGTTGGGTTAGCCAGACCTTAAGCTATAGGAGAGATTTTCTCAATTTTTGATTTTATGGAACAGTGCTTTATGAGACAAGAATTTGCAACACTTCAGGTGAAGTGGTCATCATTGAGGGTTGTGCTCTGCACCCCATTGGTCAGGGGTGCTCCTGTGCATGCCAGCCTAGAAGCCTGGAGAAGCATGGGAGAGCTGCTCAGCAACTCAAATACCTGCCTGGAGAAAATAAGAAGAAGGACTGTCCTGCTGAACTAATGGCATGCACTAAGAGCACTGCACTCTGAAAGACTGAACCTGCTGCACACTCAGCGCTTCAGAAAAAGAAGGACTTTGCCTGACTCCAAACGTTTGTGGAGTAGACTCCCTGAAAGCAATAGGATAAAAGCGCTCCACCTTCATGTTCTCCACCAAGAAAAATTGTTAGACTTGGCATCCTTAGGGTGGTCTTCTCCCAAACAATCAGCTTTTTACCTCCAACTTTTGTTTGCTGTATCTTTTGATTGGCCTTAGGACTCTGAGAACTGTACCACTGCTAATCAGTGCTAAAGTGCATGTGCTTCCTCCCTAAACATGTGTGTAATTAGTGTATACAAATCGCAATGGACCGCGCACGGCTAGCCCCTCCTCCGGATCCCCCCTAGGGACACTGGCACATGAAGTTCTTGAGTGGTTCACCCTAGTGGGTGCAAGTAGGTACTTGTTGGACTGATGATCTCTAGACCCGATACATGTCCCGGGTTTTTGGATATCGCCCGAGACATGGCTCGGGTTTCGTGATAACTTCCCTCAAAAGTAGAGAAAATAGTCTGGGGTGGAAGAGAAGACCGCCAAGCAACCGTCAAATGCCTTGATGCCTGAACCGGTACGCAGGTGCGTCATCCAGGAGCTCGTCAGCTCAAAGCTCAAGGGAGCCAATTAATAGAAACAATCGCAATGGACCGCACACCGCTAGCCCCTCCTCCGGATCGCCCCTAGGGACTCTGGCACATGAAGTTCTTGAGTGGTTCACCCCAGTGGGTGCAAGTAGGTACTTGTTGGACTGATGATCTCTAGACCCGATACATGTCCCGGGTTTTTGGATATCGCCCGAGACATGGCTCGGGTTTCGGGATAACTTCCCTCATCAGTAGAGAAAATAGTTTGGGGTGGAAGAGAAGGCCACCAAGCAACCATCAAAGGCCTCGATTCCCGAACCGGCACGCAGGTGCGTCATCCAGGAGCTCGTCAGCTCAAAGCTCAAGGGAGCCAATTTGTAGAAACAATCGCAATGGACCGCACACCACTAGCCCCTCCTCCGGATCGCCCCTAGGGACTCTGGCACATGAAGTTCTTGAGTGGTTCACCCCAGTGGGTGCAAGTAGGTACTTGTTGGACTGATGATCTCTAGACCCGATACATGTCCCGTTTTTTGGACATCGCCCGAGACATGGCTCGGGTTTCGGGATAACTTCCCTCATCAGTAGAGAAAATAGTTTGGGGTGGAAGAGAAGGCCGCCAAGCAACCGACAAAGGCCTCGATGCCCGAACCGGCACGCAGGTGCGTCATCCAGGAGCTCGTCAGCTCAACGCTCCAGGGAGGAGGGGCTAGCGGTGTGCGGTCCAATGCGATTGTTTCTACTAATTAGTGTATACCTGTCTGACAGATTTAATTTACTTGTAAATCCCTTGTAAAGTGGTATACCATATGCCTGTGGACTATAAATGTAGGGAAACAGCCTTTACATGAAGGTTTTTACCACGTTGTACTTTTACAATGCTTTTTGTACCATGCATGCTTTTAGAACACATAAGCTGTTACAACATATGCCTTTACCACGCATTTAAGGTAAGTTCACGGTGTGGGGGGTCTCCCCCGACAAATACATTGTTTATATATATGAAAATATATATAAACAATGTGTGGTAAAGGCATATGCTGTAAAAGCATATGCGTGCTAAAAAAATGTGGGATAAAAAATGCATGGTAAAAGCATGTAGTGTATTTCCCTGCGTTGTTCAGTCATACAACTGTAAAGTAAATGCTACTATTGGGCTGCAGCACTGATTGTGCCACCCACAGAATTAGCCTTTCAAACCTGTCTCCACTGCAGTGCCTGGGTGTGCAGTTTACTGCCACTTCAACTTGGCATTCAAAACTACTTGCTGGGCCTTAAACTCCCTTTTGATTACATTCAGTCAACCCTAAGGTATGCCCTAGTAACCCTAAGGGCATGGTGTTATGTAAGTAAAAGGTAGGATATTTACTGTTGTGGTTTGCATATTCTGGTAGTGGCAAACAGCCTATTTTGTGTTTCACTACTGTGAGGCCTACCCCTCTCATGGGTTAGCATTGGGAGTTCCCTTATACTTTTCTAAGTGGTAATTCCTCATCAGAGAGGAGTAGCATTTTGATGTTTTATATGTTTGGAATGGTATTCATAAATCCTACCTACTGGTGAGGTTCAATTTAACTTTACTATTTTTGAAATGCCACTTTTAGAAAGAGGACCTTTCTCTGTGCATACTGCTCTGTGTACCTGACAGCCTGTCTCCAATACATGCCTGAGCTTTGCTGGGTGACAGCTAAATGTACACATTCCCTGTAGACAGTCACAGGCCAGGTCACTCAACTGCATCTGCATTCATCTGAATACTGATGGGTCATCCTGGGCAGGAAGGAGGCAAGGATGTAACTCTTCACTTGAATAGGTAGTATCCTATCGCTACACAAAGGGCTGCTATGCCCATAACAGCTAGGCTGGCAGATAAGACAGGGCTGAAAGGAGACCTGTGCACTTCAGAGAGTTCTTTTGAAGTCACCCCCTACATCAAAGGCACTTTTGGCTATAAGTACTGGGCCTCTGATCCCATCTAATCAGACACTTTGACATGTAACCACTGGCTCCATACCTGCACATTACCAGAAGGACTGATGTGCTGCCAGGAGGGACTGCCACTTTGCTAACTTATCTGCTGTGGTGGCTTGGCCTGTTGCTTGTTGAGCTGCAGGAGGGACTGTCACTTTTGCAGTCTGACATGCTGTGCTGGCCTACTGCCTGCTACAGTTGCCTTGTGACTAACTTCCAGTGTTCTCCTAGGGCTTGTTGGCTTGCTCCCTGTTTATCAAAGTCTGAGGGTCATCAAAGACTTCAGTGCCACTGTGAATCTGGAGGCTGAGCTGTGAGAAGAAGCAGAGTGTGTTGAGTTGTTCGCTTGCTCTATTCATTGACTAGCACCTGCTTGGCTGAAGAAGAGCCCACTATTATCTTGCCCTGAATAACCGCTCCAGTCAGTCATTCTCATTCTGCAACTTCCAGCAGCTGTGCATGTTAATTCTAACCCCGCCATGGCAGCAGCACCTTCCAGTACAGTTTCATTGTGACACTTTGCCCTTATGAGCATGGGCGTGGCAGGAAGATCAAGGATCTGTGACCCTCTATGCAGTCGGTGCTTCCTACTTTGGCTGCCACTGTTGTGAATTGAGAGAGCAACCACTACTGCTGCCTCAAACAAGCAAGGACAGTTCGTCACGGCCTGCCTGTCTTCCATGACTCTGGCTGGAAAGGTACTGTAGTGGGGAGTCGGGACCCTGAGATCCCAGGCACCAACCAGTGCCCCCATGGGCAGCCCAGCTTTGATGGACTCCCCCAGTCCCGAGGGACCCATTCAAAACCATATCCTGAGTGAAGCATTGAGCAATCTTTTTCATGCCACAGCGAGGAAATAGTGCACATCAGTCCCCACTTGACCGTAAGTGCTGCAAGCACAGTAGTGACCTGACTGATTCGGAATCTTGCATTTAATGGGATACTTTTAACCAGTATAACTTGAAAAGAACTTATCAGGTTTTTATAATTTTGACCTTGATTTACTGATAATGCAAAAGCTATTTTTCATACACCTGTGGTCTTATTGTGGTGTGTTCATTGTTCTACTGTGGGTGTGTGTTGCACAAATACTTTACACATTACCTCTTTAGATAAGCCTGTCTCCTCTTCACCAAGCTACCAGAGGGTGAGCACAGGTTATCTCATTTGAGTATGTAGCTTACCCTGACTAGAATGGTGGCTTCTGCTTGGCTTGGGTGTATTACTTAGCCAACCAGAAACCCAATTTCTAACAAGAACCCAGCTGGATGGCGTTCAGGGGACTTTTAAGGATTGCCATGTGCATTGTGGGTCTGGCGATCCCAACTTCCCAAGAAGCAACTCAGAGATTCTGAAACCTTTGATTGGTGTTATGGATCCTTCAAGAGCCCAAAAGGACCTTCTGGAAGAACATCCTGAAGTTTGGAATCATTTGGAGAATTTTGGTGAAAAAGCTCCGTAAGTTGACCAACTTGCCCACGTCGATCTGCGACCCGGCCTAAAATTCCGGTCCATCCAGCTGAAAGCTCTAGAGTGCCAAGACCTCCTTGATTTCACTGAGACCTTGCACTGAAAAAACAAAGTGATTAAGTCTAAAGTTAAAACCTTGACTAGGCCCCACCGCTCACTGTATCCTACCCGTTCTCCATCTCAGTGGGTCTGAAACTTTTACAGCCGGGCTTTTGTCTTTTAGGCACTAGAAGGTATTTATTCTTTAAAAATGTAAGATCTCTGGTTCCCCACATTGGATTTTTTACATTTTTATGTCATTTTTATCATAAAAATATTTCCTATGTTCATGAATTGGTGTTGGATTTTTATTGTGTGTTGTTTCTTACTTATTTAATGTATTGGTGTTTTTAAATGCTTTACCAACCTGTGTCCTAAATTAAGCCTGTATGCTCACAGCCAAGCTACCAAGGGTTGAGCAAGGATTACTTTTTTGAGAACTTGACTGGATCTTATTTGTGATTGTGGTGTTATTACTAGTGGTGGGAACCTACCTGCACCTACTAGTAAACCACTTTCCAACAGTAATGTATTTGTTTGTTAACCCCTTCCATGCTGATGACGAACCCCAGCCGTCATGCACTACGGTGCTCGTGTGCTGATGACGGCTGGGGTTCTTCACGGCCCGCCCCTGTTCGTGTTGTTTACAGCACACCAGGGGAATTGCGGCCGCATGGAAAGGGTTAATATCACTTTTACATGCAGTGTGCATTACATGTTTGTTGTGTTGCTTCCTAGCAATGTATTTTATTCTTTTTTTTATGGATAGAGGTATATTAGGGTGTTACTTTGGTGCTCTTCCTTGACTTACACACAAACCAAATCCCCCCACCCCTTTCCATCTGGGCCTGAAAATGCATCTTCCTAACCAGCATAAACATCTCCAGATTAACCAGACGCCGACTGGCATTAAGGAAGTGTGGGAGAGTTCTGCATAGACATTTGACTATGACAGACAGGTAAGGCTGGGGTAGGGATAGTCGGATACCACCTTGGCTGCCTGACTTGTGACCAGTACAGCCAAACAGCTCATGCCAGCCTTTTGCGTTTTTTTAGTGATGCAATAAAAGGCCAATATCCGTTCAAAATTGCTGGCACTACTGGCCGAAAACCACCCTAGGCCCCTGTTCAGAGCGTCTCTAGAACCACCAAATTAGCGCGAAATGGATGCCTTCTGGTGATTAAACTGACTTCATGCCTGCTTTTCTTTGTGTGTCTTTTCAGGGATCTACGGAAGAAGAGAAGCAGATCAACAAGTCGTCCTCGTTAATAGAGAGTCAACACCACCACCTGCTGAACTGCCTGGAAAAAACAACTGTAAGTAGCCCAGCACCGTGCCTGCCCCGGCCGACAGCGGCTCGGACGCTGCGGAGAGGCTAGCCCGGTAGCACCGGGGCTGGGTCTGAGCACAGCTCCTTCGCAGCCTACAGCATGTCGAGATACAACGGCTGCATGGCTCTGCAGCACAGCAGCGTGTGTTAGCGCCTAGTTCAGTGTGAAGCCCTGCAGTGCAGGCAGCGCTCCAAGCTGTAACCACTCTCCGCTGCCTGACCTCGACATTTACCAATACCCCTTGGCTAAACACGAATTTGAGAACTGAATGTACAGCCTCAGAAAAACGGGCAACATTAGAACCCAATCAAACCCTGTCAGCCACTGAAACACTCAAACTGTCAGCCCCGTTTAAGGAAAGGAGCGAAGGCAGAGGGTGAGCGCATTCAGACTTAAAACACCAACCTCTATTCCAGGCTCGCCAAGAGCTAAACAACGCTTCTCACACCCCGAGTGCTCCTCTTCACAAAAAGCAAACAAATCACATTACTGTTCGAATAAAGAAAACAGAAATCACATTACTGTTCGAATAAAGAAAACAAAAACAGGCAGAGGGCGCACATTTCCTGATGCCTCTGGAAGACAGGCTACCTTTGTGGTTTAAAGCTACATACATATATGCATGACGTAGACGGTTTCCGCCTTTTGACGGGGTGGTTCATCTAAGTGCGAAGAATAAAAACCTTTTCATTATCTAAGCCAAAGAGGGCAACGCATCTCCCCCGTACTCCATGTTATTTCAGCCAATGGAAACATGCGTGGAGTTGTGCCATTTTGACTAGAGATCCACATACATGCATCAAACAGATGTGTGCACGAAGGGACACCTTCCTGAGGCACATACGTAATACCACATTGGCTAGGGCTGGAGTCAGAAGAGTAAACAGCTTAAGTAATGCCCCAGTTACTTACTGGTAATCTCCATTATTGTCTTCCTCGCCACATGCTAAACAAAGAGCTCCAGCTCCACACCAGAACCCTCCAAAGCAAAATGTCAGCCTCTCATGCCTCCCATCTCTTCCCAACATGGCCGGCGCTTATCACCCCTGACCTCTATAAGAGTAGAGTCAGCCCACCCTATAGCCTGAAGAACTACCAAGCCCCGAGAACAAATGAAGCTGATAGCACCCCAAGGAGGGAGGGCTGGGAACTCATGTGGCGAGGAAGACAATACTCGGAGTAATGAAGATTACCGGTAAGTAACCGGGGCATTACCTCCTCGCAAGTCTTCCTCGCCACATGCTAAACAAAGTAATCATATACCCAAGCCAAGAGGCTTCAGAGTAAACAAAGAAACCAACTACAAGGAGTAGATGCAACAGAAATAGGATTAAATCCAGAGCAGCAAAACAAATGGATCCAACCACATAGGCCCCATGACAAAATACAACAATCCCGAGCTGGAGGAACCAGCCCCGAGACAGCCTCAGCAAAACCCTCAGCAGGATTATCACCCAAAACCACACGGGGTGGCCAATACCCATAAGCCGGTAAATTACACCGCAAGATCAGCACGGCAATAACACGGTGTAATCAGCACACAGTAGGCCGCAGACGACATGAACTGCCGTCCATATTGTAGCCCGATTGCATATGCGGCATGCCCCCAATTGACCCTTGGCTCGCTATTGCCGAGCCTAACCAAAACCTGCCACGAAAGGGAAACAGGCAAAGAAAAGGGGAAGACCGCCACAAACTCAGATCCGCTAGGGCAGGGCCTCCACCCAGGGATCCATGACCCTGCTAGTGCAGGATACTGAACTTACCTCACAGCGCACTTGGAGAGTCAGCGCAGAACTAAAAAAACAGGCTGTGGGATGGGCCGACTCTCCTCTTTCAGAGGTCAAGGGTGATAAGTGTCGACCATGTTGGGAAGGGATGGGAGGCTGACTTTTTGCTTTGGAAGGTTCTGGCGTAGAGCTGAAGCTCACCTTGTTTCGCATGTGGCGAGGAATACTTACAAGGAGGTAATTGCACCGTTCAGACATCAGCAAAGGCTGATGTGAGGGCGAGATCAATGAAAAGGTCAGTCACTGTAAGAGGGGTAGGGGTCAGGGCCAGGGCTTACATTCAGTTCCATGTCCCCACAAGCCTCACAGAGGTACAAGTTGAGATGTAGAATGTATTTTTTTATTTTCTAATGTAGACCCCCTTCAATTCTGTTATATGTCGTTCATTGAGGCGGGATAAAGGTACCACAACAGCACACGGCGGAACTCTTTTGAGGTTTTCTACAACTGTGAACTAAGAAAGGGCCTCGTTTTTAAAAAGAGGCACCCTACCATCAATTACAACTGTCATAGAAAGTGAATTTTAACACAGTAACATTATGTTTTGTAAACAAATCCTACCTCTAAGCAAGAAGTGTGTCAGAGGAGCACTAGCTACTCAAAAATCACCTTTGATAAGTAAAAAAGAGGGGGGCGCTTTGTTCGGAGCGCCGCCGTCCCGAAGCCCTGCCGCTGCGCATAATCACTTTAGTTTTCACCATTCATTTTCTGCGGTATAAAACATTCAACTAAGCAACCTCCGGACGCGACTAATAAGGCAGTAAAATGCCATCAGGGGACTTTGGTGGCATTATAAAACTAGGAGAAATCAGGTTGAATGATGCGGATTATATCCAGAGCCCCCAGGTGGCATTTTATGGCCCTAATTACGTATGGCTGCGGAGAATCAGTTTGAATCACCTGAACAGGACACACAGTTTATTAATACCCCTGAGGCACTCTCTGTCTGTCACTCAGCATCAGCCCAGGAGCCCAGTCCATTCTGACCAATAGGAAATGGCAGTATGTTATTCCCAATTCACTCCCTAGCTGGTTTATGTTCCTTCTTAGAGTCAAGGTGACATGGCGCTGCAATTCTACCACACATTTTCTGGTTTCCTGCAGTCAGTTATGAGAAGTTCCATTCTATCGCTGCATGTGCGATTGGAACCCTGTTCGAGTATGGCAAACAGTGAAGACAGACTCCTCCCAGGCATGCCAAATCACCCCTTCTCCCTGGCCTTGTCAGGCTGCATCCAGGGAACAACTCAGCTCTCTCCCCGCCAAGGTTGCCCCCTATGGTTGACATCTGTCGAAAGGAAAATATTGTACTTTAAAGTAACATGTTCCTCAACATGCACAATCAGGACACCCCCCAGTTGGAGGATAAGTTAAGTAGTACACAATTTTTTGGCACAGGGTTTTGCAGACCCTCGACCACACACAAAATCTGACATGTGGTCCCATTCTTTTATAAATAGGCACTTCCATTCCTATATTGCTGTTCCCTTTTTTTGCGTTGTAAGTCTTAATATCTGAGAGCTGAGGTTATCGTCTCTCGCCGCCATCCTTCTGTCTCACTCCCTCTCATCCCTCCATCCTCATTCCTAATCATCCTCCTGAAAGTTCTTCTTCCCATCATTCTAGGTCATTATTAAATACTTTGCACTGATGGCTGTGAGGCACTATCCATAAGACTTGGCTTGATTAATTTGCTAATACCTTTGGCACCATTTTCCGAATATGCTAGCAATTTGGCCTTCTTCCGACATATGTCAGCTCAATTGTCCCTAGGTACATTTTCTGCCGATTGATTAAGGTGGGGATAAACATATTTGGGGTATCTATGACTAGCATTTCCCAAATTAATGTTTATTCTACATTATAGCAAAAAGGTATGAACAGAGTTACACCAAACATGGCATTGTGGGGCATTTTTACAAGGATGCCGTTAAATAAACACAAAGCGCGCTTAGAGCTTTTCTATTTATCGCCGTCTATTGCTGTATTATATCGCCCTGTTAGTGCGTTATTTACAACGCATTTCCCCAGGGCGATATAATTACCAGTGATTACGGGGAAATCCCAGTTTTGCAGGGAACATCACTGGTTTTCCAGCGATGTTCCCTGCAAAACGGCTATAACCTTGCTGATATGACCCACAGGGTAGTATCAGCACAATGCACCCCCATATTAGGTATGCCTAACCCTGCATTTTAACAGACGTTAGTTTTTGGCGAACACAGCGGCTTTTGGCCAAAACTAACGTCTGCTTAAAAACGTTGGCAGCCTTATAAATATTGCGATGTGCACATCAGCGATATTTACAAGGTTGTACTGCTAAGTGACGCTCCCTTTGCATCTCATTAGAGATGTAAAGGGAGGCTTCGGAAAAAAAGGGTGCTAACATGTGCTAATGCATATTAGCACCCTCTTGTTAATAGGGCGATAGTTTTATCTCCGCTTTTTTGGCTTTAAATGCCAAAAAAGTGGAGATAAAGCACTTGTAAATATGCCCCATGCGCTTGGATTTCACTCTGAATAGGCTCTTTTTCTGGTTTGTCGTCAATCGAGCCAATAGCTCTAGGGAAGTGTGTGGTACAAAAATGTGTGTGATCTTTGAATGGTTAGTATTTTGTATATTTCGAGCAATGGTTTGAGAATTGCTAGTTGAAAGCATTTTTAAGTGTAGCTGATTTTCCTATCCACAAATGATCAAGACATGAGCCGGTAAAAGTCCGTTGGAGACAAGGGGAACGCATCAACCATATGGTGGATGAACGAACATCTCAGAAGGACAACATGCCCATATTTGCAAATGCATTTTAAATGGGCACACAAGGCATGAAAAAACAATATAAAGTTCTCTAACTGCAAAAAAAAACATTTTTTTCTTAGAAAAAGAGATAAGGTTATTATTAAAGAAACACCACACAATAGGTTTTCGGGTCACTGTGACAAGGTTGCCAGAAGCACATCTAAGGTGGTTGTATGGCATTACAACGCGGGCTTTTACCCCGCATGTCATTACAAAGCAGGGATTACATCGAAAGTTGTTACAACGACTTTCGCTGGAGGGCGCTGGATAGTGGAATAGTTTAATTTTCTATTCCAACTCCAGCCCACGTTGACAGTAGGGAAGGTGCTGGATAGAAAATTAAACTATTCCCTATCCATCAGTGCCCTCCAGCAAAAGTCGTTGTAACGACTTTCGTTGTAATCCGTGCGTTGTAATGGCATTGCGGGGTAATCCCCGCTTTGTCATGGCTGTTCCCCTCTAAGGGCCATAGCCCATGGTACATGCCTGAAGGTCTTATGCCACAAGCTTGATGAAAATGGGGTGTGGTCACAGACTGTCCCCTTGGATTTGGTTGCAGGCAATGCCCTGTACACAGCGGGACAACTTGCACTGTGGGCTTTAAGGGTCGTGTGCAAATCCCTCTAGCTTTGGTAATGGTTTACGCCTTATGCCCACAGTCCACCCAGCTAGGCCAAAGACGTTGCCCAACGGGCAATCCGTGTGCCAATACTACTGCGCACATTTAAAGGGCAATTACAATGGTTTCTTGCTTTGGTCACTGGACACAATATATATTGTTAAAAAAACTGTAATTCACAAAATATTGTGAGTAAAGCAGCAATAACTAATTAATTTCAATTGGGCCTATTCACAAAGATAAATATGGTTTTAAATACGTGTTTACAACCCAATTTATCTCACATATGATTGCCACAAATTCACTAAGTAATTTTTGGTAGGTATAAGCCTTTTTACAGATATGGCTTTATGGGTGAGAAATTCTTCTCAGCCATAAATCCCACTCCAGGGTAGGAAGTGGTAGTTTCAAAGCCTGGTTAGCCTTGGAAGTTTGTGAACATCTAGAATATGATTGTTTCGTGGAGCTTGTCTTTAGCCAAGTGATGGTGTAACTCTTTCCCAGGAATACACATGGAGCACTGCCTGGTGCAGCTTTCCTGGCCTATTCCTGGAAATGTTTGTGAATTCCTGAAAGTCACAAATCTACACTTGCATGTAGGTGTATATCTGTAAGAGCACCGATCTCCTTTTCCCAGTTTCTTTCTACATTGATCTCTGTAAAATACTTTTCAGACTTTCAAATGTGGATACAAAATGTGCATTCCTTCACCACTGTCTTCTGAGCTTACCACATATCCCACTCCTCACCATCTCTCTTATCTATCCCTGCATATCAGCCATTACTTTTCTTTCTTCAATTTCCAAATTGAAAGAAATCAATTATAAATTGATGAGAAACAGTAAATTTACAATCTGATCTCTATCGAGCACCACCAGCTAACTACACTTTTTTCTGCAAATACTACAGAAAAAACTAAAAAAGTGCTTATTGAGGGCAAAACACAAATGTAAATATAAGCATTAACCAAATTCCTGCATATATTTGACAGTTTATGCATATATATTGCATTAGCAGTTAAATCACTGTATTTTGCGATAGACCGCGATAGGGTAAAACTTTGCCTGCAAAAGAAACACAATTGACGGATTTAACCCAGATCTGTGACTGGAGTCTGAATGTTTGATTTGTTCAGCATTCCGTCCTTCATCTGTTCTGTTTGAGCGAAAAAATTCACCAGAGCATGAAAAGATGTGCGACGTTACCAGCATCAAAATCCTAAAGAGTAGAAGAAATATAAGCAACTTTACTTAAGACATAACCATGAGTCTTACAATTGAGTAAGTTATCTTTGAACATGAAAATGTCCCAATGGATGTAGAGAATCCCTTCTTGTTGAATGACCTGATAGCTTTGTCTGCCATCAACAAAGCCAGTTTTGAGAAGGAGTTGAGTTTCACACCAGATGATCAGAGTGATCAGAATATGGAAATCACCGCTGGAAGTCACAGCTGTGATTGATCACAATGTTGATGGAGCTGATGGAGGGAGGCTTTGAATAAACCTGAGCTCATGGCAACTTAAACTCAGTCAAGGCTGTGTCATCCTGGACATACAGCTACTGCTGTGCCGGGTATGATACTTTAAATTAAAGAACTGGTGTGTGGACAAAGCTTCATTGCTTACCAAAGAGGAATTCAGATTATCACAAATGGAGTCGCATTTTACAGCAACAAGAATTATTTGCTAACTGGGTACCAGGAATTAACTACTGCATGATCAGAAGCCACTCATGAAATTTGAGTGCCCTGAGGACAATCATGATTCACAGTAGCCGCCATGGACCAGTGAGCATTCAATATAAGATGTAGGATAGTGATTATGGTGTGCACAGTACCCATAAGGGGAGCTACGATGTTGATGAAGATGTTTGGGCGCCTTTCATCTTGACAAGAACTTTTGATATACTGGCTTGTAAGCATGACTGGTACATGAAATAAGTATCTCCCTGATCTCTTAAATGGTTCTGACAACATCTGAAAACTGCCTTGGCAAGATTAGGATTAAAACTACTGACACTTTCTAGGTGGTCAGAGGAAATTGCATCTTTAATGAAAAGCATCAGCACACCAACCTCCAGGGCAGGTGCCTTTGTAGGATACTTTGGCCAAGGTATTATCAACACACCAAAGTCCAGGGAAAGTAGTGACAGTTCAATACTGTAACCATCCTAGACCTAGATGATTGAGACATCTCCACGCGCAGTCTGGAAAAACCAAATCCTGCAACATGTCCACTCAATCCTAGGCGGAGGGGAGCTATAGCAACAAAGCCTAGGATGAAATAGTGTTGTTCTCTGGTTAATGAGGAAAGGATCGGTCTGTACCCTTACTGTAAATAATGGTAAAATAATAACCACCCCAAAGCTAAAGCTAAGACTATAGGAGGAACAACAGAGAGTGGGTGCCTGTAGGAAAATGAATGGAGAGGTGGTAGTTGGTGACATGCCTTCACAATTGCTAGCAGAAATCTGAGGATGGAAAGGCTGTGAAGGTTCGGCATCCTTGTCTACCAGTTTAGCTTGTTTACCTACATGAAAGCTACAGAAACAAAAGTTATAAAAAATGCAACTCTTACAAGCATCCCCATCTACTAGAGTACTCTGCCAAACCAGCAGCAACAGCAATAGCCTACTTTGCATCCACGTAAACACAACATTGAGAAGTTTCTCAGTGATGTCGTTCAGAGTCACGCTATCTGAAAACCTCTTAATAAAATCCATAATTCCACGTTCATTCTTCAATAGGCTATTTAGGAAGTGTGCATTTCTATACAGAAAAAGGAAAATGGGTCAATAAGCTGATCCAGCATTTCAGGAACTTACAAATGTATCACCCAAATTCAATACCCTACAGTCTCTTTCACTCTGGGTGAGTTTAAACCAAACTTACCAACTGCTTCTTCTTTGTTCATCCTTTATTTGGCGATTAAATCTTTATAAGTTAATCAGGGTTTGGCAAAATAATAATGGAATCTCAAAAAATATCACAGTTGGGTAATCAACTCATATAATTAATTAATGAATCAAATAAAGACAACTCATCTGTAAGTTTATAATGCTTTATCTAAAATAATGTGATTGCTCATCAAGTACAATACAGGTTGAATCATAGATCATTACATAAGAGAAAGTCATTAGCAAATATAATAGCAATTATTCATCTCAAACGTTGGTGCAAATGAGTGAATGGATAGCCGTCAAGACAAAAGAATAAATAATAAATCATTTGCAAATAAGTTAAGCAAATTCAGAATAACATACTGACCGATCTTACAAAGTTAAAAAAAAATCAGAAAAGCTACCTTCTGGCCATGAGAGTAAGATAGGCCCATCAGAAAGAGTTGAGGAGCAAAGTCAAAGAGTCAGGATCAGCAGAACATCAGTCAGCCCATAGAATATAGGAAACAGTTACACAGCCCTCTCCTCTCGCAAAGTAGGAAAACGCGCTTACCCCTCCTTACTATCTAGTAGTAATTATACCCTAAACTCACGAAAGTCCAACCCCTATTCTATCCTCCCCTCACAAAGAAAATATTTTATTGGCTAAAACATGGGGTGTCTGAATCACACCACTTTTGACTTGTCTTCATTCTCAAAAACAACAGTTGATGGACAGAATGTAGAACAATGTCATACATTCACTCCAGTACAGAGTTCTGGAACTAAATCCATCGGTTTTTTGCTGACCATGCCATTCCAGTTTGAACCCAGCCATATGCAAATCCGTCTTGACCCTGTCCCCCATGGGAACAGTCCAGCCCGAACTGCCAAGCCAGGTCCTCCCTGGACTGGAACAAGCATCCAAGGACCGGTTTCAGGCTTTCAGCCCTCGTCAGCCTGGATAGCTTGATTCTAGTGGCATGGAGAGCACGGGACTCACGTCTCAGCATACCCGTCCCACTCGGGGTGACAAATGCAAAAACAACAGTTCTTTGTTTGAAACTATACACCTTTCGATGCACTCTATCACGTGCCAGAAGTCATTTCTGAAAGACATTAAAAAAAATCATTCAACTGCCAAAGGAAGAGGTCACTCGTGTCCTGATGGAGTGCCTGGACTGGTGAGTGCACCTTCACTTAATGGCCGAACATCCCATCTGTGGCATCCCCACCTGGTAACGGTAAAGGGGAGGAACTCCATGAAGCCCACGGTTCTCTCTCAGGTGTCTTTCAATCAGTACATCCGGCTGAAAAATGAGTCTTCTTCTCCCACAGCGGAGGGACCATCCTCACTACAAATAGAGAAGGCTCTGCTGCTGATGAGCCACTGGTTTCTAAGCAAGAGAAAACCACACAGCAGCACCTAGAGGGTGAGCCCAAGTGTGACCTTATTAAAGGGGAGCAACTAAACCTGGTATAGTCCAACTGGAGCAACATAGCGTCAGTCACGCCACCCTTATAGCACTGAGACAAGGAAGAGTGAACAACTGTTAATGTTTCCTTTTCACTGCTCTCCAGAGTAATTGATTCTTCCCCTGTTCATTTACTCGACTCAATATTGAAATTTGCATGGAATTAATGAGCTCAACAAAAAAAGCAGCATCCATTTTGAAGACTATTCACTCATCCTTTAAATCTTAACAATTCTCACTGGAAACATCCCAGCAGGGTGGAATGCTCCCATGATCTATACTGAAAAACATGTCAGATTTTGAACCAGCAATTGTACAATGTCTCATGCTTAGAACATTCTTGAATTGTTGTGCTTGTTCAGGTAATTTTTTTAAAAAAATTCTAAAATGCCGAACTGATTCCCATTTGAAAAATGAATGCAAAGCACAACATCGCTCATGTAACCCTACACAATAGCAGACCGAACAAAGGCAGGTAAATGTACTTTCGAAAATGTACTACTGTGTACTATCTAGCAGAAGATTTCTGTGGTTATGCAATCCTTTCTCATGCACTATTAATTGTCAAGTCTTTTTTTCTCTCATTAATATGCACTTCTCCATGTTTATAATGATTTTCTTAGGTTGCATTACTAAACGAAAAATTGAAAAATTAACTCTTGTGTTCAGACTTCTGTGCTTTTCAAATATACCTGTGACATCGTTATTGGAATGAAAATAACGGCTCGTTAAACTGATTTGCAGAATATTTTCAGGTTACATTAGAAATACAGATTTGAGAATCATGTGAAAATGTGCACGCATCTCGATTACGCTTAAAGCAGCAGGATACATAAAAGTGTAGAGCTGCAGTAAGGAAGAACTTTGTGAAAGATTAGGATCGCCTCGTTGTTATTCTGTCTTGTCTTGAGAAACTACCCTTAAAAGAGTCTCCAGAGGTACCTTTGCTTCCTCTATGTTTTGCAATGCTGATGGATTTGTCAGCAGGAAAAAAGTATGTGACAAAACGAGAACATTTGTAACAAGCATTTACAATGCAATGGTCTCGGCATTGTTAAAGTTCGAGCCATTGGCTTTGCTCATGACATTATTTTTATTTATGTTTTAGTTTTGAAAACATAAATAAATGACATTGTCATTTACAATGCCAATAGCTTAATAGCTCGCAAATGCGACACCTATTGCATTTGCACTCACACAGAGCCACCCACACAAAGCCACCCACACACACATACAGAGCCGCCCACAGAGCCATTCACATACAGCCACACACACACACACAGAGCCACCCACACAGAGCCACCTACACAGACAGAGCCGCCCATGCACACAGACAGAGCCACCCACGCACACACAGACAGACAGAGCCACCCACGCGCACACAGACAGAGCCACCCACGCGCACACAGACAGACAGAGCCACCCACGCGCACACAGACAGAGCCACGCACAGACAGAGCCACACACACACACACGCACACAGACAGACAGAGCCACACACACACACACTCACACAGACAGACAGAGCCACACACACACATACGCACACAGACAGACAGAGCCACACACACGCCTGCCCAAGTTATGTGATCAGTTGTTACTATTACTGCATCCAGATATCAGAGTACTTGTTTGTGATTGAATATCAGTATCATCATGAGATACTAAACACAGTTTTGAGTCGGAAATGGAAAGTAGCACCAAAAGATGCCTTCTGCGACAGCCAAGAGGACAGTCACTCTGCTGTGAGAAGGTCTGAAGCCAAACTGAGCATAGTCCAGCAACTATTTTTCTCCTAAATACATAGTCAACTGGGAGTGAGCAAGTATTTTGATAAGGTTGGTTAAAAAGATCATTAATGAAATAGGTTTGTGGTTGAAGAGAACAGTAGTACCGGCAGAGGACTTTTTTTGCATGGCACAATATGTGCTTGCTTCAGCTAGCTGGAAGTTCAGCAGTGATCAAAGATTTATTACATACGTCAACAAGTTTAGGAGCAATTAGATCTGTGGCTGGAGTTAAGATCTGAAGTGGGCAAGGATCATAGAGTGTGCCTGATTTAATTGTCTTCATTAAGGAGCTCAGTGAATTTATGGTCAGGGGCTGGATCTCTGTGTATCCACCTCAACCGTCCCATGTAAACATAGACCTTGAACAGTTGGAAATCCTTTCCAAAATTATATT
Source organism: Lissotriton vulgaris (assembly GCF_964263255.1). NCBI lineage: Eukaryota > Metazoa > Chordata > Amphibia > Caudata > Salamandridae > Lissotriton > Lissotriton vulgaris. Next base: position 1,415,089,571 of record NC_141693.1, read on the forward strand.
TAATTTGATAATGAGCTAGATTTGCTTGTCTTAATCTAATGCTTCGGAGAAAACACGATCAAAGTAAAGCCTGTTTTGGACAACATATTTAAAGTTGCCTTTCCGATCTATTGGAAATAGGAAACGTCATCAAATTGAAAGGCAGGGATTGAATTGCAATATGAAATTTTATTAGGTGAATTTCCATGTTTACTCTAGCCTATTTTAAAACATGAACATAAAACGAGTAGTTTGGTCAAGAGTAGAGTTTCGATTTAATAAACTTGAAGAATCTTTGCAGTGTAAATATGAAAATGGCTTTTTATATATTGTGATTGACCGCAGTGGCCAGCTCCAGATATGGAAAGCGAAATGCTCAAATGGGAAATGTAGATTTTTGCAGTATGAAAATGGGGAAAGTAGTTCACATGGACTGGGACGATTTTTGGAACATTTACTTTGCTGTGCCAGTTTTGCTATCTTTCTCCTCCATTAAACAGATGAAGGCGAATGAGCATTTTCCTGATAACCCTCCAATGCAGCAGCTCTGATCCTGTCAATTAATACCAGTGAACCAAGCAATGGGCAAAAGCTTTTAATCTCACAGGAAGTTCTGCGGAATTTCAATGCAGAGGTTTTGATTGAGCCCCAATGTGGGTCACAGTTGGGTCACGGGTCTCGTGGCATCTGCATCATCAATGATGTTTAGAAAACATCTTTACCTGCCATTAGTAATTGTCATTGATTGCTACACTAATCAAATAACTATCATTCAAAAGTTTAATTAACACAAAATATTCAGTTATGGTACGAGAATATTATGGATTAGATATCATCTGATGAATATATTGTACTCTAATTAGGGTTCCGAAACCATTGCAGTTGATAGAAAATCTCCACCCAGTAGGACGATATTTTTGTAAAAGATATTTAAGGTACAATGATTCTGTGAGGCGAAAGAACAAGCCTGACACCCATTGTTCTTGTGAATGAGTGGGCGAGTGAGTGAGTGAGCAGCTACTTGTAATAGGTAATAAAGTCAGTGCGTAAGTGAAAGTACCAGTAATGGGAAAGTGAGTGCATGAGTGAGTGAATTAAAACACTAAATATCACACACTTAAAAGGAACAAGTATATATGATTTTCCAACATGGTCCCAAATTTTCAGCCAGTTATGGTTGCGATACACTAACTCCAGTTCCAGCAATTAGTTGTTACCTTTCAAAAAATAAACACAAAAGATTCTGGAAAAACACAAATGCCCTCCTGAGACTAAAACAAATCAACTTAAAATTTCTTGCTCCGCATCTTTTGCAAACCTCTTCATTCCTACAAATTTGGCAAATTGTGTTGATTTAAAAATAAACAACAACTTAGGTGAAAAAGCACAGAACGTCTTGACCTTGTGAGAGTTAATTTGAAATGTTATAAATGGAATGTAATTACTTATAAGCAATGTTTACAGAGAGTTATTTGAGGGCAACTGAACCTTTATTCATTGGAGGATTTCATTCTACTCCTTTCACATTTAATTACTTTGGAATTCAAATCTACTATGAGCTTTGAAATGTATGTTCACAGCCAAGCACAATAGAACATTGCTAAATTACTTAGAGAAACACATTCCCCAGCTTTGTAGCGTGAGTTCACGCAGGAGCAAGTCAGACTTGAGTGAAGTTATTATTGAACAGTGTATTAGTACTCTGATGTGAATAAATTGATAACCTCAATCCACTACTGAAGGCTAACGGACCCTGTTCATTTATTGCTATTGCAGCCTCCGAGCAGAGCACAGAAAGTGACTGAACATGAAACCTAGGGTCCTTCCAAAATTCGTTGTGCTTGTTAAACCTGGGTAGTGTTGGAAGCTGTCCACAATGTATTCCCTCAAGAATCCTCCCATTGCTTGTACTAGAGTTTGCCTGTGGATTCAAACTGAGTTTACATTTTCCATTTTGACGAAAAACAACATTTTTAACATTCTTAGAGAGGTCATCCTTGCCCACAGTATTCATACGGGTTTTTTGGTGTTTACATTTATTTTTAGCTCTTATCTTGGATCACTGTACTTCTTCCTTTTATCGAGACATACTCTAGTAGTTTAGCTACTCTGGTATGCATTGGTCAATAGTGAGTGTGCTGCATCATCCTCAGTGATGATGATACAAACACAGTTTTGTATTCCATGCTTAGGTACCCTTTCAATGCATATGAACTTACATTATTAGACAACCTCCCATCTCGCTGATGCTGATGAACTACAGGTCGCTGTCCTCTAGAGACAAGGTTAACCACCTCAGAGATGTCTAGCTCCACCAATTATTCATTACACACACCTGACAAATTTCACATCCTTCAATATGCTTGGGAAATACACTTGGGCCTGCCTAAAGACGCAAACTGTCATGACCCCTTCAGGGGTCTTATAGAGATTGCCAGTCAGCGTCAGATTCATGCAAGGGTTTACTTTACCATACAACGACTGTAGCAGATGAACAGGGACACCTCTCCCAGTTGTCTTAGATGCAGGGTTGAGGTGGGGGACATCATTTACCACTCAATTTGCTTTTGTCTATTTTTAACAACTTCCGGGAGGAGGTCAGAGACACCTTGATGGAGATAACGGACAGGTACATTACACTTTACCCACACATAGCACTACCACACAACATAGAATAATTGGAGTTTTTTAGATATTACAAGGCATTGTTGGAATAGGACTTTTCCTGCACGAAAACGAGTTTTGCACAGACATGGAGACATCAGGACACCACAAGCATTAACAAATGCAAAACAGCCATGGATTACTGTTCGGTATTAGCGTTGCCAATTTACACAGCGAGGATATGTCCCCAGCAACATAAAATAATAAGAGGTAGGGGTGGCTTGGCATAATATTGAGGATTTGATTAAAGGAAAGACCTGACAGTGGAAGTTCACCGTTCAAAGACGAAGTTATCGTCTGTTAATACTGAAGTATTTGCAAATGATATGGAAGTGCATTGTTGCTGCACAATTTTCAAGTGTTCTATGCCACCTGTTATATGCTATTAAAATAAAGAAAAGCTCATAAGAATAATTATAGGTCACTCATGCTGTACCATCCTAATTGCCTATACAAACAATGTCACCACACTAGTCATGGCGATCAGAAGAACCAAAACCATTTGGACTTCTGATAACCAGGTATTGAGAGAGCAGGCTCAATACACAAGCTTTAAGATGCTTCGGTCAGAATTTTAAGGAAACAAAACATTCAATCTGTGAAAGTGTATGTCACCCTATGTAACGTACTGTACGAATTCTGAAGGAAAAAGAGAAATATGTATAAAGGTAAAGCACAAAAATGAATATTCAAGACTTTGTTCTATTGTGTTGGCTATGAACTTCTTGATTTGCAAATATGGTCCATATTTTAAACTTTATGGCAGCTAATATTCATTATCAAAGTCTAGAAATGCTACTACAAAATGTGCCATTGTAATTGCACATTGTATGCAGTGGTTAAATTGCCCTTAAAAACTTGCATGTGAAAAATGGAATGCTAGGATTGAGATTTGGAATGCCGGAATGTACAATGAACCATCTTCTTATCTTTTGTTGGCATGTTGTCCCGTAGGGATTGTCCTATCTTGGGGATGATCCCCTGTTATCTGTACGAACCTCCACCATCAAGGTATATATTTTTATTCAACATGTTTCTATCTGTTCTTTGTCACCTGTCTCAGTGGTTTCCAGTCTGATTTCTTGTCTCAAGTTGGTGCTTTATTAAGAAATTTGTGCATGAAAATCTTTGTTTTTGAGAAGTACTTTTGTGTCTTGCTTGTTTTAGTGCTAACCACTAATGGTGCTGCCTTTTCCACTGCATTTTTAACCTGGTCTGGCCAAGAGGAGGTGTGCAGGGGCTGGTACCTGGACTCTCCTCTTCATCAGACCAAGATAAATTGAGCTTTAATAAGTCACACCTAGCCTATCCTGTTTTCTATTGTTACTTTCTGAATTTTGCTTTGACAATTGATGATATTCACTGTACTTTTTGTGGCTTTTGAGCATTAAATCGCAATTTGTGCAGTACTCGAAAAGGGCCCTCTTCCAACCTTCATTTTTAGAGCAGGTAGTGTTTTTTGCATGCCAGTTATGTGTGCCAGTTTGTACACAAGCAGCCAGGAGGCTCTCCAACATTATTGTCCAAACAAATCAGGATAGGAAAACTTCTGAGTGCATTGTTGACTCTTTTTCAAACAGAAAAAAGCATGCTTATGTGTTTATTCAGGTAAGAAACCGTATTGTTATAGTCTTGTTAACATTGATTTGTGGGGCACTTTTCACATGACACTATCACACCAACCTCTAGCACTATGTTGACTCTGCGTACGTGCAGTGCATACTTAATTCTGGGCAATATGCTCTAAAATGTTATTCGTCATAAGTCCTGTAGTATTGCAGATAATTCCCAGTGTAGTCGCGGGCATAGGACAAGTAGGACCATAGTTACATCCTAATACACCATCAATATCTTTACTATATCCGTTTCCTAATATTGTGGTACTGTTTGCAAGTGATAACAAATAAGATTATACCTACAGTTAAATACTTGTGTCAAAAAGATAAAAATATACCCCGATCCGATTGCACAAGAAAAAGTTGAGTAAGCCAAGTCCTGATACAAGACTTCCAACAGTAAATACATGTTTTAGACTTTGATAACAGCATATTGACTCTCACAGCAAAACACCTCTTAATATGGTAAAATAAAGTGTTGATGTATAGATGACCACCTTAAACAAATGCCCTCATTATGTAATAAATATTGTGCATCCGGTTGAAAAGTATTTATTATCACCCAACTGCAACGAGCTGGGTGAGTAGGATTCTGTGTGGTGCCCCACCAATACACACAGACACCTATTGAGATCTGCTAGTTGCCCCAAGTGTGCCACCCAGGAAAAATCATCTCTAGTTCTGGCAAGTTTTCATGCTTCTCCTGCTGTCACCATAATACCCTTTTTTGTCTTCGGAGTTGGTGGTCAACGAGCTCAAGTTTCTTTAATCTGGTGCACCATCTACAGAACAAGAAATGGCTGTCTGGCCGTTCCACCGGCAATGGCTGCCAGTGGTGTCAGATGGGTGTTCCTCAAATATCCAAAGACAGTGATCCCAAATAGCAAAAAATGGTATGGAATTCATAAAATCATCATTAATGATTTAATATTCACATATATTTGCAATTCTTCACTCCAGAAATAAATCACAATGTACAGGGAGGTGCAAAGGTTTATGTTCTCAGTGCTTAGAGAAGCGACAAAATCATGTGGTACAGAAATATGTATGTATTACAAAACATTGTCAATAGGCGACCCTGAAAGCAAACTTTGATACTAATTGAAAAAGGTGATTCTCATTAGTCAATGGAGTTTTGATCCCTGTTAATGAAGGCATCATCGTCAAGAGTCCATGCTTTTATGAGCCCGAGAGTTAGTTATGGAAAAGGAGAAAGGTAAGAACAAGTGTACAAGAGATGCCAGAAAACATTGTAGGAGGTCTATATTTATTATTATGTGAATTCCATTACATTTTTTGCTATTAGGGACCACTCTCTTTTCTTAGTTGATAGATCCCAGGTCCCTAGTGATCACAGGATTCCCCTTGTATTTCAGAAGTCTATGTGTGTTTTTCTGGCATGGCATTCTGTCAATACTAGCCCATGGATAATGCACGTTAGTGTCCCAGTGGGTGATTTTTAAGTTTATTGCCCACATGGATCCTAATAACTGTTACTTAATGAGGGCCCAAAATGTATTAATAGCAATGCACGTGACAATGCACTCTTGAGGTACTCATTTCATGTATCACTAGTAAATTCCTGTAAAGATCCTGAAAGACTCCAGATAAGAGCTTTAGGTTGCAGTGGGCCTTACCCTTCTTTCACTATTTTGTCTTACATGAACCATGGTATCTTCATGTAACCCGTACAATATTTTAGATTTCCGGGACCTCGTGTACAATGATTCCAAATTAGAAATTGTTAATTTCAACGAATAGCGATTTGCAATTTGACTTTTTTTTAATTTGGAATGTACCAATATGTATTTGGTAAAAGTGGTCGCAGTCTGCGCACTGACTTCTATTAAATGCATTAGTATTTTGTGAACTGACCTGCGCACTGATAGGTCGATTCACAAACTACAGGGTCGTAGTTGGTTGCTATTTGATCTACCTCATCAGTATTTATGAGGCAGCATTTCACTCGCAAAACATTTATACATACCATTTGGAATTGGTATTTGAATGGAAACGCCCCTTCCAAATAGCAAAAGCTAATGCTTTTCTAAACCTATTTAATGATTCAGAAAACCTTTTTTGAAATCGTTAAATATGTTTAGTACATTTGAAAAAGGGTTCTAGCGTTTGCAAATCCTTCGATTTACTGAATTAGAGGATTTGCAAACACGAAAACCCTTTGCACATGAGGCTCCCTATATCTTACATTTTCTTTTCTGTGCTCCCATGTGATACAAGTATCCGCAACGGGGTACCCGAGTAAGGCAAACATTGCAGCATTGTACCCTTCATCACCATCACAACCGGATGATTGAAAGTCTCTACTATTTGATGATGTTTGAGCTGACAAACTCAGTCTGAAGTCTTCCAGTTAAGCTTATCATCAGCTGTCCATGAATCCTGTTGATCTGTCTGCCTCGGTCCCAAGCCAAGAGACAATAGAATGATCATGAGTACTAGATACTCAACCATTGTATCCAAGTAGAGGTTGAACCTGGGTGTTATACCTGTGGCATACGCTGAGGGCAGTTAAATGCCATATTGTTGCTACATATAGTAGCTCTGGAGTCTCTCTTTTTTTCCTGTCCCAATTCATAAATTAACAGCATCTTCATATTGAAGTGTTTAGAAGAAGATACTTGCACTCTTTCAGCAGTATAGTATCTTCTGGCATATTCGTCAGTGGAGATGGGGTTCAGCATATATAGGCGCTTCTGAGAGAACAAGAGGATAAGAAAGTCTTCTTTGACACATCCGAGCCTGCTTCACACACTGGATGTAATCTCACTTGTGAAACTGAACACCCCGTGCCATCCACACTACCACAGAACTGGGCATTTTTAAATGCAAGTTAGAAAATATGTGAGACCCTGTCCCCCGGGAGCATAGGAAAAGACACCAATATTTAGGGTGCAACAGCCTCACCTGCCTGAGCCCCAGTAGCACTTCACCTGCTGCCCTAATGACAGCTTCACCCCTGTAGGTGTACATAAGACATAGAGGGCAGCTTTACTGACCAGTAATGCAAACGCAGTGCAACAAGGCAACTTTCTGCGCTGTGTTGCGTGAAAGGTAGAGAGCAGAAATGCACCATATCTGCTATGATATGGAACACTTATGCTCTCTCATAGCGCTGGCGCACTTCAGGCAACCTAGTGCCAACACAGGCACTCTTACACCACGGTGCAAAGGTGCCTGTCTTTCAAGGAGAATTGATTTTGTGCCGGAATGGATACCTTTCTGCACAAAACCATTCTCTCAAGGCATTTTCCTCTTTCTATGTGGGCTGCATTCTGCAGCAGATATGGAAAGAGGAATGAGGAGAAACATTGACTTTTCTCCTCCTTATGCCATTTTCTGGCAGGTGGAGTCATTTCTAGGCCTGGGTGGTAAATTCCGCTTGCGGAATTTGGGTCATTTCATGCAATCCCACGTTTACAAACCTTTGTAGATGTGGGATTGCGTGAAATCAATGGGTAGATGCACAGGAATGCTCCACCCATGGAACGTATCCCAGAAAGAAATGTAACACAATGCAACACAAGTCACTGCATTGCAATAAATATACGTACAAACCAAGGAAGGCGGCAAAAATCACCCCTGGCGTGGCTTTGTAAATATCTACTAGCATAGCATTTTGGATGGTGGCTGCACCACAAAAGTGGCCCAACCACGATGCAACCTGTTAGTAAATATGGCCCTGGGTGTACAGAAATATCTGCGCAGCTGACCTGGCCACAAGCCATTGCTATTGCACGCAGACGTTTCTGCTCTGAGAAGGTGCTAGTGATCTACACTCACAACATTTCGCCCAGTAGTCGGCTCCTTTAGGAGTGGGCTGACTCTCCTCTCTCTGTGACACACCGAGGGGGGAGAAGGATGGTGTCCTTCCAGCGACTAAGAATTATACAAATATGTTGCAGCACGCATATCAAGTGTTTTCTGCTGGTGGTCTGCAGGACAAGCACATGTACGGCTATATGTAAATCTGCATTCTTATTCGTCATGTGCGTGCTTACCCCATGCATAATTCAGTGCCACAGTCGAACAAAAACATGGCTGTGCTTTCAAAAGCTAATCTTCTGTAACCTATTTGCATATTTCCTACCATGGACAAACGACAGTTTTGCAGCCTCCATGTTTAAGGGATGCACGGAATTGTAGATGAGCTGTCCAGCATCGATAAAAAGACACATTGAACCATTGCACTGAAAACACGTGCTGAGGACATAGTGCTGTGAGACCAGGCTGGAGAGATTCTCTAGCTGAGACCCTCTTGCTTAGAGTCACTGACACACAAAGCAAGGCTTGCTCAGAGAATCATGAAAAGGTCTGCCTTCCCAGCATGGAGTCCCTATGTACTGCAATTAAGTATTCCTGCGAGGTGCTGCCTCGCACAATATTCGTGTTGACAGATCAAGGTTAGGCAGTCATGACTCACTTGATAAATTATACATTATAAACATGAGACTCTGGAAGACCATTTTGTTTGCCACTGCAAATGAAAGAAGCCTGACATTCAGTGGCCCTGTACCCTGACAGCCCAAAGGGCAACAGCCTAACACATCAATGTTAAAAGGTTTCGCATCCTTCCTTCCAGAATTGTAATGTGGTTTGTCCGGTTTTTTTCAGCCAATGACTCTTGATGGAAAGTATAGTGCATACAAGAATGGAATGACAAATGTATAGAATGGCCAGAGTCTGACTTAAAGGGGAGACACGTGTCACGGTATATGCTAGCATCGATTGTCAGTATGTGCCACTCCTCCTGTTGAAAACAGTGTCGTTGGCTTAGCTCCTGAACTGCCAAGGGTGGCCAACATTACATTCATAAATTCACTCGCCAGTAAGGACTAGCACCATCAAAGCCTGGTTCCAGCGCCAAAAAACAAAAAGATGCACACTAAAATGGAAATTTAACCCATGGAGAGCACCTATCCTGAAATGCAGCTTGCGAGCACAGCGCAAGCAACATGTAATCTGTTTTAAGTTAAATATGTGTGATCACACCTTACACCCACCCGTCTATCTCTTCACTGCAACCCACCCTCCCATTAGACAGTGATCCGTAGTACGTAATAAGAAAGCTGGTGGAGGGATGCGTGCTTGAACTATTCATTTTATTTCAATTTTTCGATTTTTATAAATTTTTTATTTTAAGTGAACGCACACAAAAAACTTTCAATCTGATTATTCTTTGCCTGTTTTTCCACGATTCCATGGTCTACAGCAGATCCATCAGGTAGCTGTAGGCGGTGGATATCTACATATAGGTCTATCGCGCACCTGAGCAAAGGAGCTGAGGGCAGGAGAAACACAATCCTTAGATAGTTACTGATAAACCACTTCCATTTCTCAACAGAACCACGAGTTTATGGATGAACAAATGTTTGAGCAGAACTGTGTAGAAAGTTCAATGCAGCATTATCCGTCCTCACGAAGTCCGTCGCTCTCAAGTCATCAGGGGGGGACCACTTCTTGTTGCTCTCGCCGCAACAAGAAGACCACTCACCTGCCCAACTCTAACGTACCAGCCACACGCCTGCGAAGTATGCAGGAGCTGAGCGCCATCCACATCCAGTGCACTGAGCAGCAATCCCTTACTGGCAGGTAAGCAAAACACGGCTTATGTACAGTGCTGTAAAGTTTCCATGTTCCACAGTGACCAGCTCCGCTGGGACCACACCAGAGAAGGTGCTCTCAGTAGACGTTTGACATTCATGATTCTTCTTAACCTTGATTTGTTGGGATCTGACTGCTGAGAGATGGAAACAATGTTGTGCTTCATTTTGAAGGCGGACATGCCATGGTCATAAAATACATGCAAGTAATTTGGCATCATTGCCGCTCTCCCATGGATGCATCGATATGTTTAGTGTCATCAATGAATATGACTAATTTGTTTCATTTGTCCTCATGCCATTTTTTAACCTGGACACATTATTCCATATCATAGCTGTATTGTTTCCATTTTAAAGACCCAATCTCACAGTCTGATATCGTCAAGGTTTTTTGGTCAGCTATGTATTGTGATGGCACATTGCCTTGCAGAAGTGCTGGGTTTCAAAGTCCTCTGTAAAGTCAGAGAGAGTTTACTGCAACAAGCGTCTTGTGCCTTTGGACACACACACACAAACACACACACACACACACACACAAACACACGCACACACACAAACACACGCACACCCCTGCTAAGATGTTATTGAAGCATTCGGAATGGAAACTGATTTCAGCCTTCTGTTGGAGTGGAGTCCCTCCCAGATGCACCTCTATACACTCGAGGAGCAAACACAAACACTTTGAGAAAAACAAGAACACACCAGCAGGAAATGAACTGACTCAAGTGCACGCCACAACAGAGAACTTTATGTACCTCTAGCTACTATCAGGAAATATCACGGGTTATGAAACTTTCTTATTTGTGGCTTATTACTTGGACTAATTCTTACTGAAATACTTTAGACTAAGTGCTGGTGTGTGGATTGAAAGAGAGAACATGCTTTAGTAAGCAAACACGAGTTTGCCAGCGCTTGATACAATTTTAACATAATTTACCTTGTGACCCAGAATTTAGGAGTACTTGCTTTCCAGGCCCTACTCATGGGTATTTCTGTTCATGTGCAGCCAGTACAGGTAAGAGTGGTCGACATACAACGGGTTAGGGAAAATAAATAAATAAAACTACTTACCTTGCTCAAACAGCATCGCCAACTTGGCGATGCGGCGAGCACAAGGTAAGTGGTTTTATTTATTTATTTATTTTCCCTATCCCATTGTATGTCAACTAACCTCATGCCCCCACCCTGCCCCACCGCTCTTACCTGTACCAGCCGCACATGTTTCTGTTGCGAACTCGCCAGTTCTTAAATATCTATGTCCTGTTCGTCTTGCTATGAATTCATGATTGATAACTCCCTGCACTGCAGAGAAATACCAGCTACTGATGCGAACTTGCGATTTGTCGACGCAAAGTTCTGCACCATAGTTTGGGTAGATGCAAGATTTGGTGGTTTGCATAAAAACTTACCATCTCTGTATCCCAGTTTGATAGTCTCCTGTATTTATATGTCTGTATTGACAACCTATTGACTGCCCCTTCAGTTCCCATGTAATGTATACCGCCTGGAAGCAACGAATGAAGGAAAGATCGTTATAACCCTGACCTCAACACTAACAAGTGGATCAGGGCTGGTCATTACTAATGCAACTGGCTTTCAAAATATCTCTGTGGCATTCAAGAGAATGTTTTAATCAAAGAGTCCACCCAAGAAAGGTGGTGGCATTCGTTGGTTGAAATAAATTATACATTTAAGGATAAGGAATAATCCAGCATTTGGGCATAGACACTGTGTTGTAGAGTCTTCCTATATTTGCCTGGATAAGCATTTGCTCACTTGGTATAAACATCGAAGATGGAGACTTTAACCCCTTAAGTGCGGGGAACGTTCAGCGGTCGTCGCGTGCACTACCTCGCTAGTGCTGCGCACGTCCGCTGAACGTTCCAATCTCATTCGCTCAATGGAACATTCCGCACTAGCGCGGAATATTTTCAGCGCTGGCAACGGCTTAACCTTATGTCCTGGTTCTAGTCCTCATTTTACCAAGCTATCACCGGATTGTTTAGGAGAAGTTTTATCATCTTTCACCCAGTCACTGCTACTTGTGTCAAGTATGAGTAAACAAAAGGTTGCTGCTGTGGTCAAATCAGGTTTTCTGCAATTGAGATGATCATTGCCCTGTTTTTTGCCCTCAGTGATGCACCCAAGGATTTGTTACCTACTTAGAAGTCGTAGCAAGATTACATTAGTGCGGCAGCTTTTACAAAACATTGCAGGTTGAATGTAAGTGGTAAATAATGTCTGAGTAGGGTGGGGTCTTGGAACTAGGGCGATGGCCCGTAACTTCCATTTTTCTGAGGTGACATCATCCTGCAGTAATTTTGTGATGAGGTATTTGATGTAACAAATCGCAAATTTTGACTCTCATGACAGATGAAATCTGACTTTGTGTCACCAAGATCCGTCCTATCCACACTTTACAACTACTTTGGTCGTTTACAGTACAGAAGCCAAGGCATTTCCTAAGTATTCTTCACTCTCTCTAACCCCACAATTTGACCTTGGGTAGGTTTGGCCCAGTGGTAATATAGATAGTTTGCATGTTTTCTGCACCAAAGATGAAATGTGAACTTCATTCCATTCCTTGAACCGCATTACATATATCAAGGAGGAAGAAGGCATCTTTCCTAAATTGATATGCTTTTGTCATTCACCTTTAGCTTCAATTGTATGCCTTAATATTATTAAACCCTAAAGCAAAATGTAATAAGTTCGTGCATTTGGCGGCTGTAATTTGCCTAAGCCAAAGTCTGAGCTTTATTAAATTATGTAGAAAGAGTACCATTAGATAATGAGTGAGATCATGAACGAAGGTTCATTAATAAAAGTGAAATCCAAACAATCTATTTTGAAAACTTTGGCTCAGTCTCAATGACCTAAAGTTACAATAATCGCTAGATGGGAAGGAGACTGATCCTGGAGCTTTCCTCTTCCTTGGTTCCCAAGAACCACACCGTGGAAGTGCAACAAGAGGCTTGTGTCTTACCTCTGGTCGAGGGTAATCATGGAGAACAGCTGAGACGTTGTCCTGTGAATGGAGTGGAGACAGATGTTTTTTCTCATGACCAGCGTCCAATGCCTCTCTGTCCTGAGAGCATCAGGGAAGCTCTCAAGCAGCCTCAGGAAAGCCCTCAACTGGTGAGTAATGCCTTCCCCTACTCAGTGAGACCTGCATCACTGGTTAAGAGCAGGAGTTTTAGGGACCACTCCTGTCTGACATCCAAGCATCTTTTTACCATACATCTTGCAACAGGGATGCAACTGGTTGGAGGTGTCTAGTTGTACATCGCTGGAGGACAGCATGTGATCTGTGACCCTTAAAATGGAAGGGATCAAACCAGCCTGTGGGTATTTTGTAAATCAGGAACAGGCACATCGTGGAGAATATCTAAAGTTAGTGATCCTGTGGTGGAGGAATACTGTCATAATACCCAGAGAGGGGACAAGCACAAGGAAAAATGCAAAATGCCTGTGATGAGCATAATGTGAGGAATGTGAGGGGATTTTGCAGACTTTATCCCTCGAAAGATCTCCTTTCTAACAAATCCCTATCTGCCCTAGCACTTATGAAAAGGTACCTTGACATCCATGTGGGAAAGTAGTATATGCTTCTTATGGTTACCCCCACCTTTTGCTGATGCCACACTGTTTTTGGCCTAGTCTGACTGGGATCCTGCTATCCAGGACCCCAGTCTATCTCCCTTTAATTACAATGCATGTGCTTTAGGTATACTCCAGATTGGATACTGGGGTACCCTTATTAGTCCCTAGTATATGGTACACCATGTACCCAGGGCATAGGTACCCCAGAGGCCTCCCATGGGCTGCAACATGTATTATGCCACCTCTGAGAGGCCATCCAAATTGACACGAAAGACCGGCAACTGCAGACTGTTGAAGATGGTGCTTGCACCACTTACTGAGATATAGGATCACTATATCTCTCTAAATCACTACACTTAAATACATATCAGTCACCCCAATGGCAGGCCATATCAATCCTGAAGGCAGGGTGCTGGGTTTTACGTGAGAGGGTGCTCCTGAATGAGCAGAGCCTCTCTGAGGCTCCGGAGACCATTCTCCGGGGGTTGTTTGTGATGCAGCCAGACATATATGTTTAAGTGCACTATAACCTCGCCGTAAATGCTAACTTTAAAACGGCTGCTTAGAAACATGTTGTGTTTGATGTCAAACACCTTGGAATCCCACCTCCCACACCAGTAACTGGTGTGGGAGGTATGATTCCACCCTTCTAGAACCACTACTGTGGGTCACCGGTCTAACCGGTACCAGCTTTCTCGACCTGGGCAGCATAAAATGGATGCTGTCAGCCACAGACAGGGGTCTGTCCTCCTGCTGCTGAGCCAAGATCACGCAGAGAAAGGCATGACAATAGGCATCCTGTCACAGGGAGGTGTAACCACCTCCCAGATAGGATTTAGTGTATTGGGGCTGGGTGGGTGCACTCTCTGAGTGCCAGAAAGTCTACACTGGGGCCACATTTGGTGCCCCTGTGCATAGTCCAGCTCAAACCAGTTGTGGGAGCCATTGGCTCCTGCTCTGGCATGAAACTGGACAAAGGACATGGGTGTAGCCACCCCTCTGTCCTGCCCCTCCCCTAGGAGGGTCCACAGAAACTTTCCAACCCCTTCCCATGGGTATACAGTGGGTTACCTGACCACAGGACTTTAAATGTTACCTGGCCCAGATTCCGCTAAGAAGAAACCAAGTACTTCGACTGCCTGCATAATGCTGGACGCTTGAAGAATCTTCCTTGGAGTAAAGGAGTTACTCCCCTGCAAAAGCAGGCCCCTCAATGCATCTACCCGGTTTGCTTCTCCTGAGCTACTGAGGACTCCAAAGATTTCAGTTACACAGGATGTGGGTTCCCGAGGGTGCCTGAGGTCCATCTGCCCTCTCAGTGATTTTGAGACAAGTATCGCTCGAGGGGACCGTGCAACCCGAACCCCTGGTCACCGCGTACATTTGCAGTTGCATATGCTTAGTGACAATTCCTGAGCCTGTGCTTTGGACTCCGTGTAGTCCCTACCCCAAGCAGTATTTGCACTGTTTCTGGCCTCCACTCTCCCAGTGTCCTGTGGGCTGGTGCTTTGCAGACTTGCTTGAGGTCTCCTCGTGATCCCTGGTCCATTGGCCTCTTTGGTCCTGGTTAGGGTTACCTTGTTAATTATTGGGCTCACCTGATTGCTCCAGATGTGCCCTGACTCCCCATTGCTTGGAGAGTCCCCTGGACCTTGCTGGTCCACACAGTAACCTATTTCCTCTGACCGTGTGGGTTGCAGTTGCTAAGGCTTGTTGGTGCTCCAGCCGGACATCGACCCCTCAGCTCTCGACATCCCTTGTGGTACAGCTCACCTCAGTATTCTGGTTGTCCTAGATGTCTCCTGGTCCCCGTGGCTGCAGAATCAAGCAAATCTTCTCACCTGAAGCACCCAACATCAGTGGGCATTCGACTACTGAGCCCCCAGTCACCTGAAGTGACACAGACTCTATCCCCTCTTCTTTAAGGTTCCTTTCACCTTGAATCCAGGTTTGGATTCCTCTGGACACTCTTTGCCTTCCCGGCAGCAGTACTTCTTTGCATCTCTCCATTGAAAATGCCGAAGGTTTCCGACACCACTTGACACCTATGCACCCAGCTCCTCTGGGATAGGTAACACGGTACCTTAGTACTCACTGGTGGGCTGGCCTTAGAACCTCCTAAGTTCCAAAGGGTTTTCTCGAAGTCCTCTTCGAAGTGTCCTTAACTTGTAATTTTACACCGCAACTTTCCCATAAAGTTGTACGGAGCACGCATCTGTGTTCCCTCACTGCACCTCCTCCGTGGGCTCCCTGTATCACTCCTCTGGAAGGTTCCTTTGGGTTTCCAGCGATTCTAGGTGCTCTAGGCACTATGTCTAGTCAAGTCGTTGTTGTTATACCATTTTTTAGTATATGATGCGGTCTCTCCCTGGATCCCGCTGTGTATTGTGCTATTGATTCATTATTGTGTGTTTTATGCCATAGTCTCCCATAGAGACTAGTAGAGAGTGTTATATTAATAAATACATATTTTTATGTAAACACTGTGTGGTTCTCCTTTCATTTAGTCGTTTAGGAGGTGATATTCTGGTAAAACAAGCTGCTTCACATTCCTTTAAGTTTAAGCCTTAAGGCTGCTCTCCATAGCTACCACTAGGATAGCTTTCAATAAAGGTTATCTTTTACCTTATACATCATAAGGGTCATGTGGACTGGTACAAGGTGCCTACTTTAATTAGTGGACAGCATATACCAACCCATCTTCTCACAAACCACACTACACAAACTAACCCACAGCCACTATGAACAACTTCCACAGCGGAATGAAGGCAGTCGCCACCTGGATGAAGCTACCTCAAGCTTAACTCAGACAAGACCGAAGCCCTAATCCTGGGCTCCTTTCCCTCTGCCTGGGACTACTCTTGGTGGCAAGCAGCACTCAGAACGCCCCCCCAAACCCACGGACCATGCACGTAAGTTCAGCATCATTTTGGTCTCCTTGCTCTCAATGAACACCAAATCAACACTGTTTCGTCCTCCTGCTTCCAAACACTCGGCCTGCTTCATAAAATCTTCAAGTGAATCTCCACCGTGTACAGGAAAGCGGTCACCCATGCACTGGTCAGCAGCAAATTCGACTACAGCAACGCACCCTATGCTGGCACCACACAGAAACTCCCCAAAAAACTGCAAAACATCTAGAACGCCCCTGCCAGAATCATCCTGAAAATCCCATGCCACACCAAAATCCGACCAAGCTTCTCTTCCAATTATTTACATGCCTCAGCTGATAAAACATGTGGCGAGATGTCTCTAAGGAAGTCCTGGGCCAATTCTAAGCTAATATGATCTTTTGTGGTATATAACGCGCTGTAATAATCTGCAAAGCTTTGGGCGACTTCTGTCAACCCTGAAATTAAGCCTCCCTGTCGAACCCGCACCACCGGTACCAGCAAGACATTTCTCGCTGCCTGGCACAGACTGTGCAACATGCGGCCGGACTTATCTCCCCATTGATAGATGGAGTGTTGTGTGGCGAGCCAGGCTGTCTTCGCTTCATCGAGTAGATGCTGTTTGAATAGTTGTTGGGTTAGACTCAGCTGTAGCCATGCTGCCGTATTGTCAGACTTTCTACAATCACCCTCTAGCTTCTCAATTTGGGTTTCTAGATCTATTTGTTCCTGGGCCCTACGCCGGCAGTTTCAGACCTGCCTATCCACATAGTTTGAAGGCACTAGGATCTACCGGAGCCGCAGCAAACCAATACCAGGGTATCCGACCCCCAATATTTTTTTGTGGGGTATTTGTAGAGCGCGACGTTCGCTCCGGAGGGAGCATCTTGGCGCTGGAGAACTTAGGAAAGCTGGTCCAGGAGGAATTAGATGGAAGCCTTAGAGTAGTCATCCGGGAGTTTAAAAATCCATGTTTTCAAGAGCTTTCTGAAGGGTTTTTCCTGGGTTTGTTGTCTGAGGTTTTTAGGCAATCTGTTCCAGGCTTTGGTCGCGAGGAAGCTGAGGGTTTTCGCGCCCTTCGTTTTCAGGTTGTATTTCGGAAGAGTGATAAGATTGTCATCGCTTGAACGAAGGTGACGGCTGGGTAAGTAGTGGGGAAAACGTCTAGTGAGGTATTTAGGGCCTGTCTTATTGTAGGCACGAAATGCCATAATCAGGATTTTAAAAAGAATCCTTTTGTGGAGGGGGAGCCAATGAAGCGAACGAAGCGCTGCAGAAATAGAGGACCTGCGGGGGAGACCTAGGACTAGACGGGCGGCTGTGTGAAGTACGCTCTGCAGTTTAAGGATGGTGCTCTTCTTGACTCCTGCGAGCAAGCCGTTGCAGTAATCCAGTCGCGAGATTATGAGTGCGACTGTCACCGTCTTTCTAGCATCGATGGGGAGAAAGTCGAAGAACTTTCTCAAGGATCTAATGGTTCCAAAGCATTTGCCAGCGACGGTTCTGGCATGCTGATCGAAGGAGAGTTCGGAGTCAAAGATTACACCAAGATTCCTAGCTGACGACACTGTCTGGGGGGGGGCAGCAGAGTTGTCTGGCCACCAAAGTGCTGGACAAAAGGTATTATTGGTGCCAATCGGGAGGATCTCCGTTTTACTTGAATTACATTTCAAGTGGTTATTTTCCATCCATAAAAATACTTCGGTCAAACAGAGTTTCAGGTTGAGTTCAGCTTTGGTCGATAGTTTGTCCAGGGGTACAATGAGTTGTGTATCATCGGCATACGAGGTGACAGGTATGCCGAATGAATCTATCAGATTAAGGAGAGGAATGAGGTAGATATTAAAAAGGAGGGGGCTCAGGATGGATCCCTGCGGGACACCTGAGGAGACAAGTTTGTCTTTGGAGTGGAATGGGCCCAGAGTAATGGATTGGGAACGGTCGGACAGAAAAGACGTAATCCAGGAAAGGGCGGAGTCGGAGATACCAATGTCCCTGAGTCTACTGATGAGGATGGTGTGGGAGACAGTGTCAAACGCCGCTGTTAGGTCGAGCAGGATTAGGATGGAGTTTTTTCTCTGGTCTTGTAGAGTTTTTATGGTATCAGAGAGTTCGATGAGGGCAGTTTCCGTCGAGTGCTTGGGGCGAAAACCAGATTGTTGAGGGTGAAGAAGGTTGTAATCATCCAGATAGCGTTTCAGCTCGCAGTGTACTAGATGTTCCGTGATTTTTCCCAGAGCCGGGAGCAACGAAATAGGGCGGAGATTGGTAAGATCCGTCGGGGGTTTGTTTGCCTTCTTCATGAGGGGCTTGACAATACCTTTTTTCCAACGGCTGGGTACTGTACCCAACCTAAGCGAGGAATTGATCAAGTGGTTAATGGTAGGGTTAACCTCATCGATTAATTGGTGAAGGATCTTGGGGGGGCAAGGGTCGGAAGGGGCGCCAGATTTGCAGGCCAGGATGGCTTTTTTCGACTGCTCAAGAGTGACAGAGGAAAAGCAACTGAGCGTGCAGTCTAGGGGGGCCAATGAGGGGGGCGCTGGGGAAGTAGCAGGGGGAGGGAAAGTACTTTGGATCGAGGCAATTTTTTCTTCGAAGTAATCGGAGATTTGATCACAAAGTTTCTGGGAAGGGGGGATTTCAGGCTGAAGTGCTTTTGGATGTGTAAATGATTTAACAATCGTGAACAGGGCCTTCTGTTTTTGGCCTGCATTTTTTATAGCATTGACGTAGTAGTTTTTTTTAGCCAGTTTGATTTTTGAAAGGTAGTCTTTCCTTGTCGCGATATAGGAGGTGCGATTAGTGACTTCATATGTTTTCCGCCATTTTCTTTCTGCCTTTTTACATAGCAGATGCGCATTTGGAAGATCTGGTGTGAACCAGGGGGCATTGGCTTTGGTTTTGCCTCGGGAAGTGCAGGGACGTGAGGGCGGAATTCTGGATTTGATTTCTTGAGTAATCCAATTGTGAAAAAGATCGGCGTCGGTCTCGACGTTGCCGGAAAAGATGGGGGCTTGAGTTTGCATTGTAGGATTAAGAGTGATGTTATCCTGAATCTTTTTCCAATTTATATGAGTGTCGAGGTTAGAAACAGCTTTGTTTTGCCTGGATAGAATTTCGCTAGGAATGTGAAATGGGATCAGGGAGTGGTCAGACCAGATCTGAGGTAAGGGGGATAGAGTGATCAGGAGGGGGGAATTTGTGCAGACTCCATCAAGGGTATGACCAAGGGAGTGGGTGGGTGAGGAAACGAGTTGCCTAAAGTTGAACATCTCGAGGGTTTGTGTGAAGTTAATGGTATGAGTGTCTGTTTTCGATTCTAAATGAAGGTTAAAGTCGCCGAGGAGGGTGAAGAATGGGTATCTAAGTGAGAGTTGGCCTAAAGAATCATACAGTGAGTCGAGAAACTCAGATGCGTTACCAGGTGGGCGGTAAATAAGTCCGCCTGAGAATGAGGTGTGCTCACTCAATTTAATAGAGAAGCCTAGTCCTTCGGTCTTTTTTTAGAGGCTCAAGGCTGAAAGTGTGACAAGGGAAGGAGTCTTTAAGGATGATTGCCACACCTCCGCCTCGGCCCTTGGCTCTGTCTGCCCTGAAAAGGGAGTAGCCCGGGGGAAGAGCAACAGCAATATCAGGGTTACTATCTGTTGTTAGCCATGTCTCAGTTATCATGAGGCAGTCGAAGTCGGACTCCAAGATCAGATCGTGTATATCTTGGTTGTGCTTGCACATGGAGCGTGCGTTGATCAGGCCACCTTTAAAGAGAGGTAGAGGGGCCAGTGAAGTGTTGGCCGCAGGGGCAGCAGAGTGGAATTCAGTGGACCAGTGGCAAAGTTTGCAACTGACTGGGCCTGAGATAACGGTTGGATCGAGTGTGCATGGACAGTGCTTGGCGACTTGCAGCTGGCGGAGGTCGTTGGAATGATAGGAAATGCGGGGGGTAAGTTGGGCAGAGTATCCTGCGCCTGTCGCGGTCTTGTCGCGGACAGGCGCAGACGGGCTTGCCTTAGGCGCGCCTTCGGCGCGCAAACGGCGCTCCCGCTGCGCTCGTCCGCTGCGCTTCCGGTGACAACACATGAAGTGGCTGAGGAAGGGGGCGTGGCCTGCGGTGTGGGCGTGGCCCAAGGTCTCGCCGGAATGGCGTCTATGTGGTCGTCGTAGCAGCCGGCGCTTAGGAGCGTTCTCAAGCATGGCAATCAACGAGAAGAAGAGTCTACTCCGGACTCCCAAAGCACCAGAAGCATGCACCCATTGAAGGACATCACGACACCCAAGGCTCACCACCTGGGTGGCCCACTTGTCTCGATATCGCCTCTCCAAGTGTCCTGCTCCTGACCTCGAGGACCTCAAGACGCACATACCCCAGATGACCTGTTCGCTCTGCACCCGGCCCCACCATCATCTAACCATACATACTCCTGTGGTCCCCAAGCTCTTGCGACCTCCTCTCTCTGAGGAGAACCACCGTACTTATTATTATTATTATTATTAACTACATTTGTAAGGCGCAACAGCTACCCAAAAAGGGTTTCCCAGCACCGGTCAGACTAAGGAATAGGTAGCAGCTTAATGATTATTGGTTGAAAAGCCAGGTTTTTAAGGATTTGCGGAATTGGACAAACACTGTTTCATTCTGAATTGAGGTGGGAAGTGAGTTCCATAAGGAAGAACCGAGGTATGCAAACGATCATCCACCCATCCAAGATAGTTTGACTCCAGGCACAGTAAATGTCCCTTGAGTAGACGAGTGAAGGCAGCTAAAAGGCACATAGGGGCAGACCAGAGACTGCAGATACTGAGGGGCCACACCTGTTTTGATTTTAAACATGTAGCTCAGGGCTTTGAACTTGATACGGTTCTCCACCCTGAGCCAATGCCGATCAAACAGGAAACAGATATAGCTCTAGGAACCCGAAAAGTAGTCCTGCAGCCAAGTTCTGAACCATCTGTAGACTGTGAGTCACCGCCTTATTGGCTCTCAGGTAAAGAATGTTACTGTAGTCCAGTCTAGAGGTGACAAGCGCCTGGACTACAGTTCTCTGGGCAGGCTCCGGCAACATCCAAATTATTTTTTTAGCCATTTCACGATGGTGAAGCAAGTGGCGGCTACTTTTACAGCTTGATGTTGCATAGTTAGTGAGCCATCAATGATGACACGGACTTGGCGGAGGGCTGAGGAAGTGCTTCCATCTCACTAGGCCAATGTTTGATGCCCCAGAGATCCTTGTTTTTTCCTAAGACCAAAACCTCAGTCTTCTCTATGTTGAGCTTAAGGTAGTTGGCCTGCATCCATGAGGCAATTTTCCCCGAGCCCAACTGGAGGAGGGAAGTCTCAGCTGCGCTCTCCATTGAGAGAGGGAAGATAATCTGGGAGTTGTCCACGTAAGAGAATAGGGACAAACCAGCATCTTCAGCAACATCAGCCAAAGGTCTGATATACAGATTGAATAGTAGAGTGCTAAGTATGGAGCCCTGAGGTATCCCGTAAGGGGAGAAAGGGTATTAGAGCTAGCAATGGGAGAAAAAACTTGGAAGGTCCAATTGGCAAGAAAAGAGATGAGTCAATCGAGGGCTGAGCCACAGAGGCCCAAAGATCTAAAGGTTTCCACTAACAGGATGTGAGACACCGTGTCAAATGCTGCGCTTAAATGAAACAGTATAAGGGTCATTGTGTCTTCAACATCCAGATGATGACAAAGTCTTTCCGTGACCGCAAGAAGCGTAGTTTCTGTTGAAAAACCAGCTCTGAAGCCCGATTGGGATGAGTGAAGGATTTTGTGATTCTGCAAACGTAGAAAGCTGTGCGTAAATGTGCTTTTCTAAAATCTTAGAGAAACCAGGTAACAGAGAAATAGGCCGGTAATTAGATGGCAGATCAGGAGTCGCGTTGGCATTCTTCAAGAGGGGGAGCACCATAGCATCCTTCCACTCTGGTGGATCTGTAGCTTCCTGTAAGGAGGCATTCAGAAGGTCCATAATTACTAACAAAGATGACGGCTCAAGCTGTTTGAGCACTGACACAGGAAGGGGATTCCTGGGCGACCCTGATTTGACGCTATTTAAGAGGGATTTGAAAGAGTCTATGTTTAACAGGAGCCATATAGCAAGTTTGTGTTTAGGTGTACAGGGCACCCTAATAGATATTGACTGTGGGGAATTTGTGTTTTACAATGGAGGGGAACTATTGCGCTGAAGGCTCACTATTTCTGAGTATATTTTCTCTACTTTCTGTAGAAAGAAATTAGCCAGACCTTGGCATTGCTGATTATTTAGTGATGGAGGCCTGGATTGAGTTCTGGAGCATGAAAGCGCCTTGACCACACTAAAGAGTTTCTTGGAGCAGTTCAGGGCGCCAAAAATAGTTGTCGATACATGCTCGACGCGAGCAGATCTGCAAAAATTGTGATATTCCTTTTTAGGCCTTTTATAATCAGTTTTGAAGTCCAATGCATAGATTCTCCTCCAGCACCTTTCCAGCGCCTTGCATTTAGCCTTTTCTTTTTTGAGTTTATTGGTAAACCAAGGCGCTGGAGGACGATGATTATTAGCCCTATTTAGGGAAAGAGGAAGACAGGTATCAATTGCGTTAAGGAACCACTTTTGTACGGTATCCAAGAGAGTGCCTAGCATTTGTTTAGAGACAGGCGTGTTTGAGGATAAAATCTTATTTAGAGCTGTCACGTCAAGTTTTTTCCAGTTTCTTCTTGGTTTCCTGAAAATAGGTTTAGCATTCACAGAGTTAGCAGGGGATTCCAGACAAAAGCCAGTGGCAAAGTGGTCAGACCAGCATAAAGGAAGTGCTGGAATGCAATGAATGCTAGATAAACTAGAAAAGACAGGATCTAATAGGTGGCCTGCCACTTGCATGGGGCCAGAATTATGTAGGTCAATGTTCATGGCTACTAGATCAGAAACAAGCGTAGCACTGATATTACATGTTGGATCCTCCAGGTACAAATTAGGATGACCCAGAATGGAGAAATTAGCAGTGTTCATGAGCAAAGGTGTTATTAGACCAGAGAACATGGAGGCCCAAGGGGAAGATGGGCCAGGAGGGCGGTACACAAGTGTCCCGGAAAAGGTGAACTTTGGTGTTAGGGTCAACTTAAATAGTGCTGTCTCACAATTCTTAAGAGGTAAATCTTCGAATTAACATTGATAATCTTTTTTAAAGATAATAGCTGTGCCTCTGCCTATTTTGGAACTCCTGTCTTTCCTAACTATGGCATATCTGGATGACAAAGAAGCCGCAACATCCAGGTGGCGGTCTCATGCAGCCATGTCTCCGTAAGAAACATGGCATCTGGTTGTTCGTTGGCCAGAAGATTGAAAATGTCAGCTTTGTGTTTGGGAAGAGAGAGGCAGTTAATACTAAGAAAGAGGAATTCCTTATTATCTGGAGCAACATTGTTACTGGGAGATGTTTTGTTTTTGGCAGCCACTGAAGTAAATTTATTGCCTAGGGTTGTATTAAAGGCAAAACAGCAGCATAACATTTTTTGCCCCCGTCCTCAAGATGTGGTAGAGTACAATCCGGGGATGGTAGAGTGCGCTAAGCCATTAGTTGGCTGATAGAGTAGCAATGTCTGAGTGCCCCGTTCAGGCATGGAGTGGCGAAGACAGACTTTTCCTGCTGGAACTTTAGACCTGGTCCTGATATCGAGCTAAAACAAGAAGGTGAACTTCGTGAAAGCATTGCTTGATTTAATATGCATTTTCAACTTCTTTCCTATTACCTTCAATGGTGGGTAATTGCACACAAAAGTGATACATTTTCTGAACTTTGAAAAATCATAACTCTGAAAGTACTTAGAACTGTGTTCATGGTCTTAAACATTACATACAAATCCACTTTAGTGTATGTTTCATTTATTGCCTCTGTGAGTACAACAAACGCTTAGCATTACTCTATGATAAGCCTACCTGCTCGCCCACACTACCACAAAAACATAGAGACACCACCTTTAAAGCCATAACAATGAAAAGGTGCTGGGATAAGATCAACAAGGTACAATGGGAAGATATTTTAATAAACTCCACGGGTTAAAAATCAGAGAAGTTGGAGACGGTGGAAAAATGCTACTCACAATAGGAATCCTAGATTACGCAATCCCTAGATGTAGTGGCTCCTAAGGATGCTCATGAGCCCAAAACTAAAATGCGGTCAGAAGGATGGTTTAACCCTGAACTATTGGTGTTAAAGAAAAATTGTAAAATAACTGAAAGGGAATGAAGAACAAACTATGATCCCCAACTCAAATTGAAGTATAAACTAGCTATTAAAAATTATCATAATAACATTAAATTGAGTCAAGCAACATTTTATGACGAAAAGATTAATGGTGCACAGAATTCAGCAAGGGAACTATTTGCAGTTATTAAAACTCTGACTAAGTCACCCATTAATAGTGGTCCCTCCGAAACCCCAGAGGAGAGGTACAATAAGTTGGCCTCATGTTTCCTCTCAAAAGTCACAGATATCTATAGCTGTTTGAAAGCAGACGGAGAATATGCAATAGAATGGGGAAATGACCTTGAACCAGCCCCCTTGTAACAGGTAGCCTCTAACTTGCCAGGTATGGAACAGAAGGATCTAGAAACACTATTAGAAGTGGTGAAGTCTGGATCGCCTTTGGATCAGGCACCTCCGCATATTCTTAAAAATAGTAGCACCCATTATTGCACCTACTTTAATGGAGGTCATGAATCTGACACTTGAAACAGGCATAGTCCCTATAGCCTGGAAACATGCAGAGATAAAACCTCTATTGAAAAAAAGTAAATGCGGAGCAGTCACAACCTGGGAACTTTTGCCCCATTTCCCTCTTACCATATGTAGGCAAGCTATTAGAGAAGCACGTTATTAGACACCTATCAGGCTTTCTAGAGATTAATCAATGCTTGCACCACTCACACATGGGATTCAGGGCACAACATAGTAGAGAAACTGCCCTGTTAGTTGTGGTAGAGGAGTTATGACAAGCTTTAAATCAGGGGAAACCAGACGCATTGCTCTTATTAGATCTGAGCGCGGTTTTCGATACGGTGGATCATCGTATATTATGCAGAAGGCTCGCAGACATTGGGATTAGGGGTATTGCAGTAAAGTGGGTGACATAATTTCTCAGTGACCGAACATTTCAAGTACAGGAAAATGCTACTTTTTCCAAAACCTTGTCCCGGAAGTGTGGCGCAAGTCTCGTCACTAAGCCCAACACTTTTTAATGTTCATATGGAGCCACTTGCTAAAATCGGATTGGAATTTGATATATCCATGACTTCATACGCTGATGATATGCAGCTGATCATCTCCCTTGACCCAAATCATTGCAAGGATGGGGAGAGACTATCCGCTTGCCTGGTAAAAGTTAAGGATTGGATGACAGCAAGCTGCTTAAAGTGAAATGGTGATAAAATCGAGCTATTGATCCTTGGGAATAAGGCAATACCCAGACCAATCATATACTGACCTGCATGCCTAGGCAAACCACTGACCCCGGCAGAAACAGTAAAGCACCGAACCTAGGATTCTGGCTAGAAACATATCTTTCTATGGCGACACAGGCCAAGAAGTTCACAGCAACGTGTTTCGGACTTCTTAAAAATCTTCGCAAAGTCCTAGATAGAATTCCCACACAATTAAGAAAAATAGTGGTGTACTCTCTCCTCACCTCGCGATTATACTATGGGAACTCATTGTTCTTGGGAGCACCCAAATATGTCTTTAAGAAACTACACTGGCTCCTGGTAGAATCCAGAATAAAATTCAAAACACTGGTCATTACTCATAGAGCACAGCATAATAAAGGCCCAAAGAAAATCAAGAACCTAGTCTTGCCCTATATCCCCAAGAGGCAGCTGGGGTCTAGCACGGAAGAGCGCTTAAATCAGACAAAGGTTAGGAGGGAAAAATGGGGAGGACAATCTTTTTCCCACCTAGCTCCAAAATTGTGGAACGTGCTACCATTGGAATACAGACGGATATACAGGGAACTTCAGTTCCGTAAAGAGATTAAGACCTGGCTATTCAAGGAATATATGTACACAACAAACAATGAGAGTAGGGTCTAAGGGCGAGTTTACCGACCGACCAGGTGCATGCCCCAAAATACAGTATTATCACAACAAAATACACCTGGGGGTCACAAAAAAGGGTGGATCACAAAACCAATGCAACACAAAAGACACCAGTGAGTAAGCTCCGATAGTGAAATGCAGGCCAGACTGAGGCTCAAGAGCATATGGAGAAATAGTTCCCATCAGAAGCCACACTGTACCGCCCTCTTTCTCATCATTTGGGTTCTCCTTACCCAGGAGACTGAACGGCCGGTCAGATGTTACCGTAACCGATATGTGTGAGATAAGGGGTGGTGTATAAAGTACAAAAAATTAACGTGGCTACTGTAAAGGCAGTGTTGTAGTGGTAAGAGTGTTAAGTGAGGGAAAAATATAAAATTAGGTGATCGGGTGGACGAACAACATTTATTAGTGTCTCCCAATCCCTAAGGTTTAAAAAGCAAGTGTGAGTGCGGGTTTCAAATAATCACCGTACTACATGGTGGTCGACAGCTGTACTTGCCCCCCCAAGCAGTACAGCTGACTGCCAGGAGACACCGACGGACAGAGCGGTGCTCCTCATACCTGCGCTGTGGCCAGGTGGGGTGAAGCCTCTCAACCATCAAATTTGGTATTCGGTTGAGTATGTACCTGAAGATCAGGTGATATTGTTCTTAATTTCTCTAATCTAAGTAGCAGTGTTTTTATATTTTCGGTCCTGAAGAATGCATTTGAAACTATGTTCAACACAATGCAGAAACATGTCGACCACCATGTAGTACGGTGATTATTTGAAACCCGCACTCACACTTGCTTTTTAAACCTTAGGGATTGGGAGACACTAATAAATGTTGTTCGTCCACCCGATCACCTAATTTTATATTTTTCCCTCACTTAACACTCTTACCACTACAACACTGCCTTTACAGTAGCCACGTTAATTTTTATAGTGGTCAGAAGTTCACTGATTTATACTTCTGGTCCTCTGTTTCTGTGACATAAATCTGCAATAAATCTACCTACTGTATGCCCAGTAGAGTGCTAATTTCTTTAAGGGCAGTTAGTACAACCATTACCTGAGTGAAATTTAGTAGATAAAATATTACTAATAAGAAAAACCTCTCTTTCACTAAACCTCTGAGACTCCCTGGTGGACTTCATCCACAAAAAGATCTACAGTAACTTTGAACACCAACTCATCAACTTCACCAGCCAGTTCAACCCCACAAACGATGAACAGAACCACCTGCTAACCACCTGGAGCCAGCTCACCATGCAAGACACCACTACCATCATGAGCTCCATTCACTTAGGAGGACCTATGAACCTATAACCTCACCACATCTTCAACCTTGGGAGCAAGACGATCAGCAGGGCGCCAACTACCATCCTCAACTCATCAATCACCATGGCCACTTTCCCTGAAGAACTGAAGCATGTAGAACTCAAGCTCCTACTCAAGAAACCATCTGCGCCCCAAAAAACTCAACAACTACCACCCCATCTCTCTGCTCTCATTTCCCGCAGAGGTCCTCAAGAAGGCCATCAACCACCAACTCATGGACACCTGGAGAACCACAATCTTATAGATACCTCCTGATCAGGATCTGCACCAATCACAGCACCGAAACCACCTTGCTGGCTGCCATGGACAATATCAGATCACTCCTAGACCAAGGAAAAATGGTGGCCCTAATTTTACTCGACCTTTCAGCCGCATTTGAAACAGTATCACACAACATCATGATCAAAAGACTTCACAAAATACACAACATCAGAATAAGAGGAAGCGCCCTCAAGTGGATCTCCTCCTTCCTCAACGGGAGAACCCAGAGAATATGCCTCCCGCCCTTCACTTCAGAACCCAACAACATCTGCAACGTCCCTCAAGGTTCACCCCTGATGACATATATTTTGAGATCTTAATTCAGGCTCTCAGGGGTCTCATTAGACATGATGTGGCCACTTGTGTGACATATATGTCATGTGCACCACTACTGATAACCTTCACAATTCCCACCACATTGCTGGGATTAGTGAAGAGGTGTATAGAAATGTCTACTGTTATTCACTCTCAAAATTCAGATTTTTAGAAAGTTAACTTTCAAATCACTGTACAATGTGCACCAAACATATTCATTATGAAACATTACTGAGAGAAAATGCATGTTTTTGACCCACACTAGACAGCAGACCTAACAAGCTGCCAAGCTATAAGGAAGATACCACACGGAGGGCAAAGGATCATAACGAGTGCTGTTGTCTGAGGGTCAATTATTCTATTTGCTTGAAAGGAACATCACGTCACACTTGTCTTCCTTACCCTGTGTTTGACTCTCAGGTTCCAGGAGATATTCCTCTACCAATGTCCAGACATGAAAGTAAGATTTGTTCTGAAACTAACCATGGAAATATGCAGACCTCATTCTTTGGAATACCATAGGTGTTCCTACTCTCAACACTCCAGTAAATTTGCTGCTGTTAATAATAAAAAGCTGGACAGTTCCACATCTTCCTAGAGCATTTTCATAAAATAAAAATATTAAAAATGATAGTTCATCCTCATTGCAGTTCTTCCAGAATGTTTATCAGTCGATTTTACTTTGATGAAAGGCACAGTTATAAGTTGCACGCACACAAATTTTCAATCCGGATCACAAACACTGTAGCTCCAAGGATTGAAAGCAAGTGTTCAGAATAATGTCTTTAAAAAACAATTTAAAAAAAGAATCACCTTGGATAAAAACATGACCCCCAAAAATGTGTGATGTAGATATGAAAGAAAAATGCAGGACTTGGGTCCTTTCCAAGAAAGTGTCCTCAACATCAATGCAGATGGTGGATACTGAGATCTAATTAGCGAGACAAGTAACGCTGAGTTTGCTTCAAAAATCAATAATGATTCACTGCAGTCCCATAGTGCCTGCCAGTCAAAGGCTTACAGACATTTTGAAGAGAAAATATTGAAGCTGCCTGGACTACAAGATGTATAGAGAAGAAGTTTCCTTTTGCAAGAGGGTCTATGTATCCAGGATCTTTACACACACATACCCACACAATCCTGCTCACACACATGCGCACACACACACCTCAGTCAAAAATATGTTTCATTTAACTTTTTTATAGGTTTTGCACAAACAGCACATAGATTGTAGATAGATCGTAGAAAATAGTGTGTAGCTGTGTGTTTGATCTGTAGTTATAGTTGAAGAATGCACTCACACTAAATAGCAATAACCAATTAATAAGGTAATAATCACCAAGTATGAATAAATAATTTATTATAATTAGATCATTGGCAGGGGTACATAGTGTGTCGTTTTGAGAACAAGAAATGTATCCTTATTATTTATGCCTCCGTTCATCTAAATAAATAAGGAGCAACAGATTAAAGTTTATCGAAAGCACCTTCATTATAGTATGTTTTACATTGATATAGTAACTTGATTTCTTCCTCAAACTTAACAAATAAAACACCTTCACATGACTCGCTTGCGGGAAGAGCCTTTTTTATTATCAGATTGATTCAGATATTTTTATCTCAAATCACGCTTTATAAACTGAGATGTCCCCTGTTACTTGCATTTCAGAATTTAGCTCTGTGAAAAGAAGACATATTTCCTTTTCTTCGGGTAGTTACACTGTGCTTTTGCTTTTGAAATGCCCACTGACTCTCCAAAAGGCTGCCACTGGCAGAAAAGGGGATTTCGAGGCCCCTATGATTTGTACATGCCCCAATATCACAAGAAGTGACTTCACTGCACCATTGATCAAAGCATCACTGATGCGATTTTACAAGTAGATACATCTCTGATAGGTATGCAGCAAACTGTTGAAAACGTAGTTTAAAAAACCTTAGTAAAATAAATATCTATGTTTTAAATATCTATTAGGAAGATATACGTTACGGTCGCCTATCTGGGTGGAAAAACCAACCCCAATCTCCTCACCCAAACCTCGGGCCTCATTTATGAAAAGTGACGCATCGCTGCGTGAAAACAGCGATGCATCACTTTTCACTGCGCACTCCTTACGACATTCCTGATGCGTCATATTTAATGTATGACGCATCATGTCGCAAGGAGTTACTGATACGTCAGTGTTTCTGACGTATCTGTAAGCGCAAAAGTGACGCATTGCTGGAGTGTGTCACAAAAGTGACACAACTCCAGCAATGCGTCCTTTCACATGGGGAAAGCCCCATGTGAAAGGGCTTGCGTCAGTCTTACGCCTGCTGTGAGGCAGGCGCAAGATTTTGACGCAACAGCGTCCTAAAAGTGACACAGTGAAATCTCACAGATTTCACTGCGTCAATATTATGAGGCTTTTTGCGGGGGGACGCCCACTCTGCATACATTATACCTGACGCAGGTATATTGTGGAGCAGGGGTTTAAAAAGTGACGCACCTACCTAGTGGTGTCACTTTTTAAATATGGCGCAACGAGGCACATTTTTTACACCGCTGGTGCGTCACAAAATGTGACGCACCAGCGGCGCAAAACTGACGTAAGGCCTTCATAAATAAGGCCCCTGGTATCTTTACTCCAGTGTTCATGAAATCTTTCTATTTTGTGTATAATTATAGTCCCATATAGCTGGATCATATATATTTTGCTCAACAGCCCCTCCCACCCCTCCCTCAATTAACTCCACTTGCACCATTAACAAGTAGCCCTCAATCCAAATAATAGCCAAACGTTGCATATGCCATTTCCGGTACTAGCTAACTCCTCAATCAGTCTCCCTGAATGCCTTCTTCAGCAACTCCTCAATCAATCTCATTGAATGCCAACTTCAGTCAACAAAACGGTGTCGACTGGCATCAGGACACTGCGGATCAAATCTGCCCTCTGAGAGAGGGGACTTTGCATTCCTTTCCTTGTTCATTTAATTACTGCAGCCTTGGAACACATTAGGGGCTGTTAGAGAAAATCAGTCTGCACACCACTACTGGATGGAAGTTGGCTTGGTCCTGGAATGGCCTACGTCATTCTGGGAGACTTTGGGGCATATCAGCAAGGACCTGTGCAAATAATCGCATATCGCGCTTAGTGCAATTTGCATTATCGCCGCCTATCGCTGGAGTACATCGCCGTTTCAGCAGCGTATTATCAACGCTTTGCACAATGGCGATGTACATTCCAGCGATAGACGGCGATATCCGGCATTTGTGCAGAAAAAGCTGTGATAATGGCAGTGCACTACAGTTATCCTAGCTGATAGGGGAGTGTGGATGTAACATGTCAATCCTCCTCCCATTGTTAGCATAGCTAAGTCAGGTATGGAGCAGGTGTTAATTTCCGGCGATAATCGCGGACAGCGCACCTTCTGTTGTCTCTTGACCCGCGTTGTTAATAGGGCGATGTTGTGGTGGCGAGGGATTTAATTCAGGATTAGGTGAGGTACGCCCACTTTGCATGTCATTAGCGATGATTATCGTTGACATGCAAAGCGGGAAGGACACAGGCGCTAATGCCAGTAAACTGTTGCTAACTGCTGTTAGCGACAGCTTGTTAATTGGGCAATAATAATAACGCTGCTTCAGCGGCGGAAAGTGCCACTAAAGCGGAGATATTTCCCTTGCTAATATGAAAGTGACTGTGGATCTACACTCTGGATGCATGTTTACCCTAAGATTGGTATCTCACTGGACCCTATATGCTTAAGTGGGTCAAAACGATACTTCAGTGCAGGTTTCACCTATAATGTATTATTCAGTAGAGCAACAACAACAAAACGGTAGGGTAGGACCCGGGGGAATGTTTAAAGACCAAACTCTGGGAACAGCCCCCACAGATATAGAACAACAAAAGAGTACCAGAGGGTCTGAGAGAGAGTGGGTGTGTAGTGTGCGAAAATCAAACAGACAACAAAGGACCCCTAAACTAACCTATAAAAAGTGGTATTCAATGACATCCTGATAGATGGTCAGAGATACCCATCAGTCACCACTTGGAACCGCCCTTCATCATCTGGGAATCTTCCAAAACCATCCACACAGATGTTTTTTTCGAGCAGAAGGAGACCAAGATGTTTAATAGATCTCTTCTACTGAAAAAACAATAGTATGGTATACCACTTCTCGAGACCAGTAAGTGGTAGAGTGCGGTGTGACTGGGGGAGTGCAGTGCAAGAAAACTAGTGTGTGAAAAAATAATAAGATAGAAACATCTGTTTAAAATTGGATGAGGGAGTATAGAACAACATTTATTCGGGTGATACTCACTCCGCCAATATTAAAAACTTGTTTAGACAGTTTGAGAAATGCGCTGTCCAGAGGTGGAACCAGGTCGACATGTTTCAGCAATTCGTGGACAAAGGTGTCCTTGCTTTCTTCAGGACCTTACAACAAATGAATGCTACTGCAAATATAAAAGAAATAATAAGTGACAACTAAGAAACAAAATTCACAGACAAGTACTGAGGTCACCTGCAGTCTCTAGGTGAAGAGTCTTGTCTTGTTCCTTACAGCTATGTCGTTCACATAGCTTGTAAGAAGTGAAGACCTCACCCCACCTGGCAGCGGCTCAGGAGAAGAGTGAAGCACCGCTCTATCGGTTCAGATGCCGGCTTCGAAATACCGCACTCTACCACCTCTAGACAGCGCATTTCTCAAACTGTCTAAACAAATTTTTAATATTGGCGGAGTGAGTATCACCCGAATAAATTTTGTTCTATACTCCCTCATCCAATTTTAAACACATTTTTCTATCTTATTATTTTTTCACACACTAGTTTTCTTGCACTGCACTCCCCCAGTCACACCGCACTCTACCACTCACTGGTCTCGAGAAGTGGTATACCATACTATTGTTTCTTCAGTAGAAGAGATCTATTAAACATCTTGGTCTCCTTCTGCTCGAAAAAAACACATCTGTGTGGATGGTTTTGGAAGATTCCCAGATGATGAAGGGCGGTTCTGAGTGGTGACTGATGGGTATCTCTGACCATCTATTAGGATGTCATTGAATACCACTTTTTATGGGTTAGTTTAGGGGTCCTTTGTTGTCTGTTTGATTTTCGACACACTACAAACTCACTCTCTCTCAGACCCTCTGGTACTCTTTTGTTGTTCCTATTCAGTAGAGCACCACAGACCTTCTGTAAGCATCACAGACCCACATTATGAATGCCCATTCACTTTAAATGATCTACCCCAGGCCAGCAGCAATCCCTGAATCGTCTCATCTGTGACAGGCTATCAGGGTGCAGCTACCGAGCTATGCAAGACGTTAGTTTCACATATACAACCCACACACAAGCACACATATGTGCTGACTTGTTCACATGTAATCTGCCCCCAGCATCTTATGCTAGCTGCAGAGTTGCAGATCTTTTGTTAAAAGGTTGTACTGGTGGTTAGCACTCTCAGTCTATTTCCACATAATTTAACAAGAGACTGTTGGTGAGACTCAATCTTAGTTAAAGGTTTAAAGCCAGGTAGTCACATAGTGAAAACTCCAGGGGACTTAATAGGGTTAATCCACTTTCTAACGCCAATGTAATGATGTTGCTGACTGTAGTCGTGATCTCAACCAGTGTAAGGCTGCGAGCAGCAACCCACAGAGCCCATTCCTAGCCAGACAAAGTACTGCTCTCCTTCAGCCTACTGTCGTATTGGTAAACACAAGCTTTCATATCTTATTAGGGAGGCTAAAACAATCCTCACAGAATCAATACATGAAAAAACTAAGCACACATTTTTTAGTTCCTCAAATATGATGAAAATATGTTTTGTTTTAGACATAACTGTTTATATAAGTATATATAAACACATAGTTCCACCTACAAAGTAATGAGTGCAGTGGTGCAGTGCTCATGAAAATTGAAGAACATTATTCAAAACATACATTAGCTGTAGCTCAGTGAAACTTTGAAGTGCTCCAAAGTGCAGGTGTACTCGGGAAAGAACAGAATGTTGTTTAAACACCTCATTGGACCTTCTTTAGCATGATCATGGAGCCACCATTTCGATGGTGTGCAAGCTGGGTGGCCCTTTTCCTTACATTGGATGAAGGAGACTGCTTGTACCATTTGGTGGCATTTAGACACTACCTGGAGATTGCACCCATGTTCTTGGTCCTGATGAAAACATGGTTGTCTTAAAGCAGATAGCAACTGCTCAAAATGTCAACTCTCTTCTTGCATATTTGCTTGGATGATGATAATTAGATTACAGCAATCTACTCATTTTAGTATTTTTATTTCATTGATAATACTTCCATACTATCCATACTTTTTTATGACCTGTTTTTGTTGGTTTTATGACTCTGGGCATTTTACCACTGCTGATCAGTGCTAAAGTGCATGTGCTGTCTTTGGTACACTTGGTAGGATTGGTCTACACCTGCTTGGCACATTTAATTTACCTGTAAGTCCCTTGTACAGTGATATCCCATATTCCCGGGGCATGTAAATTAAATGCTACTAGTGACTTGCAGCACTGCTTGCACCACCCACCGAAGTAACCTTTCAAATCTGCCTCAGGCCTCTGCCGGTGCAGGGCCTGCATGAGCAGTGTTTCTGCAGCAGTGACGTGGCATGTAAAGTAGTTGGCATGTCTGAAACTCCCCTTTTACTACATATAAGTCGACCCAAGGTAGGCCTTAGATAGCCCTATGGGCAGGGTGCTGTGTAGATAAAAGGTCAGACATGTGCCTTAACTTTGTGTCATGTCCTGGTAGTGACAAATAGCCTATTTGGGTTCCCACTGCTGTGAGGCTGCCCTCTCTTAGGTTTATCATTGGAAATTCCCTGATATGTGTATCAGTGGAAATTTCGGATATGAAAGGGGTAGCATGACCATGTTTGGTATGTCTGGAATAATAGTGATACATCCTGCTTATTGGTGAAAGCAGATTTGTCAGTACTATTTAAGAAATGCCACTTTTAGAAGTGTAGCAAACACGGATGTGTGGCTCTAAGCAGTAAGGCTGAGCACCATAACATGAACAACCAAAACCGAATGACAATACTGCTATCTATTTGTGACTAAGTCCTGTAAGAAAAATGAGTGGGTATACTGTCAAACCATTTTCGAGCTTATTAATTGATTTTTATTTTTATTAATTTCAAGGAGACATTTTTTTTCAATTCCATTAGAACAAATGACTAATACAAATTTGTATCTCTATACAACATACATATATACAATTTAAATGGGACACACTAAACATCTACGCCATACACCATCTGAATCTACAATTTTACAAAAAAGAGAGAAAATTAAGAAAAACCTTACATTCACACACAATCATACCAAACCCAATTGCACTCAATGAAACATATAATTACATTCTATATACATTTCTTTTCTTATTTATCCTATTAACACATTTGATTGTTTTCAATAACATCAGTTTAGCTCTTTCAGAACCAATTGTCTACGCGTTTCGAACCTTATAATTCCAGGTTCTCTTCAGGACCAACCTGACTTTTTATGTGAGTGTGCCTTGCATCAACTGTATTCTTTAAATGACCTGTTCAATTGTGCAATTTACGATGTGTGTGGCATATTAAGCTTGTGGTCTTCTTTGATTGATGCCAACCCATGTAATATTTCTTTTGGTGTCCTCCCACTGTGTTGGTTCAATTCGCGTCGGGGTCAGACTTAGCGTGTTTTCTGTACGCCGTAAGCCTTTCGTCAGAGTCCTGGAGTCTGAATCACTTTCCTCTTTGCTCCGGAAAACCTCGTCAAAAGTTTTAGAAGTGAGCATTTGTTTGTGCTTATGACTCTTTGTGCCCTGTCTGGATGTGCATTCACCATCTGGTTTAGACTGGCAGGAGGGAGGGTATTTGCAGGAGGAATTTCCCATGCACCTGAATAGGCCTGGTCAGCATTTATATTAACCTTGCTATATCACGTACTTGGACCATATCTTTGATAGAAATCTCCTACCATAGTTTTATCATCATACAGTCCTGGGCCCTGTCGGGTCGGAAGTATCACCGACGGAGCGACTCTCCCTACGACACTTCATTTTTCGTTAGCCCTGAGGAGTTACGGGAAGAGTGTCCCACATGCGATGAAGCACGTGTCGGCTGGTTCTCATGAACATTCAAGACATACTTTCTAATGGCTAATTCCAAGAAATCCTTTGATTTGTTTACAAATGAAACGCTTTGTCTCCATTGTCTCTAGTGTCTACTATGACACCATTGCTTATTTATTAGAGTGTGCATAGGTTACTGTTTTTTATGTATGTGATTGTGGTCTAATGTGCTTTGTGAATAATACAAAGGATATTTTTATATAGCCTTGTATGGAGTCTCTTTTTGTGGTGTGCCTAGTGTGTCACTGTTGGGTGAGTGTGTTACCAAAAGCTTTACATATTGCATCTGGGATAAGCCTGCCTGCTCTGCTAAGCCACCATGGGGTGAGCAGGGGTTGTCTAATGGCGTTACTCACTTACCCTTACTAGAGTGGTGGGTTCTGCCTGGCTTAGGTGCATATTCTAGCCAACCAGAAACCCCATTCATACCACTGGCTCATACTCCTCTGAACTGCTTCTTCTGAGTCAATGCCTCCTCCCCTTCAACAAACAGCAACCAATCATTGGTTGGCCTGTCGTACACCCCGTCCCTGTTAACTTGTGTGGCTCCATCTTCACTTGCTATGAGGGAGTATTGCAACATTGCAGATGGGCTTTTGGACACTGCACTTTGCTTACTGTTTTCTTGTGCATTGGTAAGTATCGACGCTGACTCGTTTTAGGGCCTCATTCTGTGTCCCCTTAAGTCACACAAGTTACCAGCCTTATCTGGATTACATGTTTCATGAGAACAACATGGTTTTTGAGGTTTTCAATGGGACATTTTGCCAAGCAGGTGAAAAGATCGGGCACACAAAGTAAAGAACATGTTGAAATCAGTCCAGAAAAACCCGATTTCATTTTATTCCTCAGAAATATGTATTCAGGAGCATTCCTGGATCCTAGATACCACTGATTTACCAATGTGGTATTGTTAGGTTTGTGCGAAATTTGCATATTTTACTCTCGTATAATTATTTGACATTTTGGGGAATATTCGAAATTAAAATCCGTAATTTCACGCTAAAACACAAAAATCTCTGCAAGCAACAGCTGTTTGCACTCTGTTGCAACGTTTTCACTCTCCCATGCTATAATTTTGTTGCAAACAGCAGCATAAGTGCAAGAAGGTGCCATGGCATAAGTGAGGGAATTTTCCATAAAAAGCGGTAAAGTGACATCATTTAAATTATTTCCCAGGCCTAACTAGTAACTCCAGTGGAAATATATGGCTGCTTTTCGGCCGGCTTGAAATAGGCCCCTTATTAGACTGCGTCTGTTGTGATTGCTAAAGCACAGCCGGATCGTCATGCTTAAAACCGCTTATCAATTAAAAGAAATGTCATTTTTCCACCCCTGAACAAACAAGAACAGGAAAGACGAATTTCCATATTTTATTTCTTGCAGGAGTTAATGTCACAGACAAACCCGGCTCCAGATGTCACATTCACTGTCGTCTTGAAATTAAACAACAATGTTTGTTTTTCAGTTAATTAAAAACTAATATTAACATCCCATTCAGTGTCCAGCAGCAGCGGGAAAGATGAAGTCTATTGACAATTGTATGTAAGTCACTTAGCAGGTTTCAAACAGACGCCCTCGAAGATGAGCCGCGGTCCTCGTGAGCGAGGGTTGAGTCTCATTGGCTCAGCCGTGTGCTGAACTTTGCTCCCTGCCTGACCGTCTGGAAACTGACACAAGGGTTGAGTCTCATTGGCTCAGCGGTGTGCTGAACTTTGCTCCCTGCCTGACCGTCTGGAAACTGACACAAGGGTTGACTCTCATTGGCTCAGCGGTGTGCTGAACTTTGCTCCCTGCCTGACCGTAAGGAAACTGACACAAGGGTTGAGTCTCATTGGCTCAGCGGTGTGCTGAACTCTGCTCCCTGCCTGACCGTCTGGAAACTGACACAAGGGTTGAATCTCATTGCCTCAGCAGTGTGCTGAACTCTGCTCCCTGCCTGACCGTCTGGAAACTGACACAAGGGTTGAGTCTCATTGGCTCAGCGGTGTGCTGAACTCTGCTCCCTGCCTGACCGTCTGGAAACTGACACAAGGGTTGAGTCTCATTGGCTCAGCGGTGTGCTGAACTTTGCTCCCTGCCTGACCGTCTGGAAACTGACACAAGGGTTGACTCTCATTG
Source organism: Lissotriton vulgaris (assembly GCF_964263255.1). Taxonomy (NCBI): domain Eukaryota; kingdom Metazoa; phylum Chordata; class Amphibia; order Caudata; family Salamandridae; genus Lissotriton; species Lissotriton vulgaris. The sequence continues at coordinate 1,415,128,178 of NC_141693.1, forward strand.
GCTCAGCGGTGTGCTGAACTTTGCTCCCTGCCTGACCGTCTGGAAACTGACACAAGGGTTGAGTCTCATTGGCTCAGCGGTGTGCTGAACTCTGCTCCCTGCCTGACCGTCTGGAAACTGACACAAGGGTTGAATCTCATTGCCTCAGCGGTGTGCTGAACTCTGCTCCCTGCCTGACCGTCTGGAAACTGACACAAGGGTTGAGTCTCATTGGCTCAGCGGTGTGCTGAACTCTGCTCCCTGCCTGACCGTCTGGAAACTGACACAAGGGTTGAGTCTCATTGGCTCAGCGGTGTGCTGAACTCTGCTCCCTGCCTGACCGTCTGGAAACTGACACAAGGGTTGAATCTCATTGGCCTCAGCAGTGTGCGGAACTTTGCTCCCTGCCTGACCGTCTGGAAACTGACACAAGGGTTGAGTCTCATTGGCTCAGCGGTGTGCTGAACTCTGCTCCCTGCCTGACCGTCTGGAAACTGACACAAGGGTTGAGTCTCATTGGCTCAGCGGTGTGCTGAACTCTGCTCCCTGCCTGACCGTCTGGAAACTGACACAAGGGTTGAGTCTCATTGGCTCAGCGGTGTGCTGAACTCTGCTCCCTGCCTGACCGTCTGGAAACTGACACAAGGGTTGAATCTCATTGGCCTCAGCAGTGTGCGGAACTCTGCTCCCTGCCTGACCGTCTGGAAACGGACATGAAATGGGAACTGAACTATGATTTTTATGTGCTGATAAAAGCATAAGTTGTTTTCTCAGTTCAGCTTAACGTGTTGTGTTTTTGGAAATCATTTTGAAGAATCTATGGGAGTGATTAAACTACAACGGAAAACCATTCGAACATTTAGCTCACAAACTGAAATCCTGGCAAAATGAAGACGGATTTAGATAACAGCAGCTTAGCTCTGAAAGGTTTCATTGATATTGCAAGTTGTACGTGCATTTACTTGGCAGTAATCGGAAACACCCTGCTTTGCATTATTAATTATGCATAAGACAATCCGGGCCCAGGATCTATGTCAAAAGATAGAAGTTGACAGTAGTCACCATTAAGTGCATTCAAGGATGCCACATGGCTATGGGAAATCCTCATCCGTAAACCATCTTGGAAGAGCGTCATGGCTTTCAAATACAATTGCCTGGGAGCCTCTCCAAAAACGCTGCGTCTTCATTGGCAAACATAAGCTTGCAATATACCAAAGTAACTTTGTTTCTGAAACTAGCTTCTGCAGCAGGCCAACCTGCCGCCAACCGTCTCCGGTTCAGGGCCACAGCCTTTCTTACCCCACTCTTTAGGACTTTTACCACCGCCACTGACCTTAACAGTGTGTGATGCTAAACTTTGCCGAGACATTTATCTAGCAACTTATTCTATCTCTGCATCCTGGCTGTTATCTCCTCAGCAGTTATTCAAATTGCTCTAAACTGTACAAACCAGAAGCAGAGATAACGCACCGCCATACTACTAGTTGCCTGGTGTTTCTGGACCGCAAATTGACACATTTTTGGGCAGGATTTGTCCCGGAAGAAGGAGAAAAAGCAGATTCGAACCCAGTATTCATGTTTCTGAATGTTATTCCTGGATTTAGGTGCAAGGGGAACTGCTGGAAATTGTAATTCTAGCCTCATTTGATCCCAGTACCGAAATGCTGCTGACTCGTAATTGGGCCGAGTTGTGGCTGATGTGCTAAGTAAGGCTTTGTACCCTCTGTCTCAATTACCCTGCCAGAAATAGATTTTGACCTCAGAATATTATGCAGCACTCTCTGGGTAGGTAAGGCAGGTTTTGCACTCCTGCCAAGGAAAATCTATCTGGCAATTTAAGATTAATCAACTGGTTAGTGGGAATGGTCGGAATATTTTAATACAGTTCCGACTTGAAAAATAGGCTGTAAACATTTGAGATAACTGACAAAATAAAGCTCTTACAATTCAGTTTAAAAGCATCATTCCAATTCAGACTGCAATCTGCATTTTCAGTAGAAACATACATCCAGTGTATGCCTTGAATGAAACTATGCATCCCTGAATTGAAATAGTAGAGCTACATTTATGATATGTTCTCCCAATCTTACGCAGTCTTACGCGACACATGGGGAGCTTGCCAAACTTTTTCCAAGAACACGAGGATGTTATGTTTATATGGAATGAAGGGGAGATAAACTCCCACCCTTCCTGATCTGAGCGGAAAATACCATTGTGATTTCAATCTGAGGGCCAACCACTTCCTGCTTACGTCTTTGAAACAATTTACGTTCATGGATCTGAACCCACTATGCCTAAATGTGCGGTCCTAGAACCATGAAGGTTTGCATGGATAATAGCACTTCCTGTCTTTGCTGGGAGAAGTAGGGTCAAGGAGAGAGTTCTGCTATTCTGCTGAAGAAACCTACCAGCCAGTTTTAGAACGGTTCTTTTTGAGCCACCTGTGCCCAGAAAGATTGCTCCATCTTTGCAAGGGCACTGATGGGCGCAGAAGATGAGCAAGATAGGACGAGTTGGCCTAGGAAAGTTTCTGTCTGACTGTGCTCTGCGAGAATTGGTGTTTGCATGGGGCTTGTTCCATAGTCGTGTCCAAGCACTACATATTTGTAAAGCGCAGACGTAGCTAGAGGCAAGGTATCGCTGTTCATGTCAGAATATAGTTGTAGACGATTTGGACCATGTGCAAATGTAGTAATCATCAGTCTTGAGTATGTTTCTGAATTATAAGAGAGTTGGGGCCATTTTGATGGTGACATTGATGTTATTCCAGATGTTTGAATTGTAGACAGACATAGCTGATATATAAATATTTGTGTCTACTCACTGTCTTACTCAGACAATGCGGGTGCGCTTTCTTGACATAGGCACAGGCTCATAGTATGTCATTTTTGTACGCGTTGTATTATCAGGAGTGTGCTTTGGATGCTCTGGTACTGACAGAGAGGCGGTAGAGTAGCTTCAGCGCTAGGGGAACAGGCTGCCTGGTATTGTTTTTTGCAGGCACCCTTTCATTGGGGACAAGAGATGGAGTGTGTTGGCATATCGAAGCAAGGCATTATTCAAGCAATCAACCCCCTCAAACAGCACCATGCCGAATGGGTCTGACACTTGCCACTAGTATTATGCACAATTTTGAACCACACTGTTGGAGCTTAAGGAAGAAGTCACCTCACCTGCAGGACGCAGTAAGCAAGGGGTGAAATGGTTACTTCTTAAATCAGTGTCCACACAACATTTCAATGTATACTGTCAGCATGTAGTCAGTTTCCATTGAAATGTACTCGTGGTCTGACCTAGTGTATTACGACCCAGGGTACCACAGGGCAGTCACAGTTTCTGTCTCACTAAACGTGTTGGTACCCTCCCTCCAGTTTCTTAAGTTGTATTAACATGTGTCCTTTGCGCCAAGCCTGAGTGCCTAACAGGCAGTATTTATCAAGCACTAGAAAAAATGTGAAACGAAAAATTTCCATTGCTTTGTTTGTTAATGTATGCACAAGAAATACATTCAAGCGTAGACGGTCATAAAAGCGCAACGCTTTCCTATTAGGAGCCCAAGCAGCTGAGGGGCACCTGCTCCATGACCTTGGGCTGATACAACTAACCATATTAGCAAGGTCACCAAAAAGCCACCAGATGGAAATCTCCTTTATTCAATATAGGTCTTTGCCAGATCTGCAGCAGGCACTACAAGCTAACACGCTGACTAACCTTGTTTCGCAGCAATAAGATATCCAGTCTCCATCCAAGATAGTTTTTTTTTATAGAAAAGCTTTTATGGGAAACTAACAGATTCAAATAACATGCCTTGCTCTGTTTCTGTGCTGAATCCTCTGGTGACGTCGCCGACTACGGGTTCCAATCAAGGGCGAATGCTACAAAAGGACTGATTGGCTTAGTGTTGCAAAAAGACAGCTACAGCAGCTATGCAGATGCGGAATGAAGAAGCCCTATCATTTACTGAGTGCAATTAATTATAGTTTGCAAGCGATGCAGATCTAATAGAGATGTTCACAGCTGCCAAGTGCCTGGGACCTGTGGGGAAACAGATAAGGCAGTTAAGAGATAAAGGTTTTGGAACACAGGGATACAATTATAATGAAATAGATGCTATCTTGTTTTTAGAGATTCTATGTGAAAAAAAAATGTTGAAAAGAATAATAATGTATTCTATCCCAAGTGCTTTGTAAGGAATGAATAATTGGGAGAAGAAGAGCTGAAACCCCAAGCCAAGGTGCTGGGCTCTGATGGTGTCCCTCAGTAGGGACAGTGGGTGTTATGTTGCAATGTTTGAGTTGTGCATCTCGTGTATTGGCATGTTTTGATAAGTCCTCACACCCCATGTCATAGAGCCAATATCGGCAACACTCCTCAGTTTTCATACAGCAACATACATAAATAAACCACAAGACACCTTGTTAGTGGAGAATATTGCTGCAGGTTTATTTGCATAACAAATATACAAACATGGTGGGCTATCTTACAGGCGATCCAAGGGCAGGGCAGTCCCTATGCTGCCTGCTCCCCTGATAAGCCAAATTACACCGTGGCCGTCGCCAATCGGTGTTTACCAATTTTGGGAGGGGCCACCCCTCCCATCAGTGGACCGCCAGTCCACGCACTTACTCACGCCCCCCAAAAGAGGGGCGGAGCGTTCCAGGCAGCCCCCGGTTGCTCAGGCCCACAACGGCCTGTAGGACAAACTGGGCGCCGTGGTACTTCCAGAGGACACGCAAAGACATCCCTGGTTATCCTTGGCTTAGCACCCTTAATGTGCTGCTGCATGTAGTACTCTTCTGTACCTTGCAGACCCTGGATCGCCCTGTAACTCCTCCACAGCTCTGGGGGCGGCCACCATCACAACCAGGGCCCCCCCCCCCCCCCGGCCGACCGTCCCCCCTGGTCCCTAGTGTGCTGACTAGTGTGCCTTCCTGTGGCACTAAGGCGGCCGCCCTGTTGGAGGGTCCACCACGTGGCCCCCCGGGCAGCCTTTGCATGATATGTTGCGTATTTTAGTCTATATTGTGTAATATGTTGCATTGTTAGCTTTGGCGTAGGTCGAGTTGTGTATTTTCTTTTGGGTTGGGTTTGACTGGGTTATGTTATCTTGTAGGAATTCTGCCACAGTTGTGCACCAATACAAAAAAGTATGAATGTGTTTAAATAGAGTCTGGGAGACTTACCTTCTATACAGTATACGCCGTGCTATATTGCTCAAGGCTGTGAAACAATCTTACCTACTATCTAACTATTCACGTCATTGCTTGTTTAAACAAAAAAGACTTCTTAAAATGATTTGCTTGGACTTGATTTTTGAAATCGTGTATGAATAATTTGGTTTTATCCTTTTATTAATGTTGTGTTTGTGTTCAAACTAGTCTATCCTTTTCTGATAGCTCCTACAGTTTGTCAGGTTTGGATAAAAGGGTTTTATAAATTCAGATAAAAATGATAAATACAAGTAACATGTAACTTATCATTACATAACATATTTATCTGACAGCAAGGGGATTCCTGCTAGTAAGTCATGGGGGTAAAACTTCGATGTCTAATCGGATAGTAGGAATGGAACAGCTTAATGAGTTACTTCAGCACCTTTATGTGTAGGGGTTCTTGAAGCAAGACCGTTGCCTGGTGGTAAACCCGTAGAAGGCAGTCAGGGCAGGCGTGATTAAGCCAGATCAAAAGAGAGTGAGGATTATTGATTGGAAAGTTCTGGGCACTTTGAAGTTACCCTGTTGTGTTGACATGTACAAATGAGTGAACACAATTCTTTAAGTGCAGAGATGTTTTACCTATTGCAAGGGCAAAGGTAATTATATGGGCAGAGTAAGCAATGGGACGGCATCAATAAGTAATTGAAGTGGTGGAAACACTTCTGGTCACTGAGTTGTTTTAAGGTGTGAGACTCAACTTGAAGTCGATCAATACCTTGAGGATTCTCACTTTCCATCTGGCCTGAGATGAGCTACCCAACTCAAAGAATTAGATCTCTGTTAGGATGCAATGAGATTGTGAAACAGGCATCCACCTAGTTACTAATGCTTTGCTTGCTCACTATGGTGCAACCATTTGTAGCTGAGTGCCTTTGGAGTAAAAACGACAGCAAGCACAAGAGGACGGCGATGATGATGATGAAAATGGCCAATCAGAAGCCAGTACTCAGTAGGGGATATGGGATGGTTGCAGTAACCCCTGCCAAGCCTACCGAATTGCTCTAGTATTTAAGTAAGGACATAAGCCTGGTGTGGGCATTGCCAGCTACACTTGTGATAGCAGCAAAAAGGCCAAGTGCTAGAAGAGCACATACAAAATCTTGGATCCTGGCCAATGGCAATTCCCTGCTTAAATTCAATAGGTTATTTTCTGTTCTCCCTCAGTGGTAAAACCCAGACTTACAGTTGCTAAACAAGCACTGTAATGGTCTGCTTTGTGATGTTGTTCTCAACCAAATTTAAATAGTGTTTAATTTGTAAAATAATAAGTGCCAGGGCACTGACCAGGACGCCACTGCAGCTTTTACCACCCGTTGCCCCTTTATCGCTGCCAATGACGGTACCAAAGTAACTACTAACCAGCCTGCAAGCCTGACAGTTCAGATTATTCAAGCTCCCCAGGGCTAAAGGAATGGCTTGGGAGGCAGGTATTAGCATTTTGTTTTATTTATAGTGTATTCATAAACAACTATTGCTCTGCTCATCTGTAAATTAGATGAGCAGTGACACCATGTGGCGTAGTGTCATAAATGTGGTGATGGCAATTAAGTGCAGGTGCGAGCAGCCGAAACCAATTAAGTGCCAGTGCCAAGCACCGGAAACCACCGGCTCAAATTAATCACAGTATTTAATGCATATGGAAGGATAGAAATCACCCTAGATGTGATCAAGTCATAGGAGTCAGAGTTGCTTGTTATAAGTTTTTTTCTTCCAACTGCATAATGACTTGTTTTAGCTTCCTGGGATAGTTACTGTTGGTTGCAGTGTTGAAGAGCAAAGTTTGTATTATAACAGAAATGTCCAAGGCGACAATCTTGACGTGAGAGTTCTCCATGGTTTGGGATGTTTATTTCCACATCATAAGAAATTTGGGGATTTTGTGTTCTTTGGAAAACGCCTAAGCTTTCTATGAACAATTTGATTGTCATATTAAGTCCACAAACATGCTGCTCTTGGCTAAATGACATAGAAACGGTCAATGCCATTTTCTAAACTTTACATGGGCGACTATGAAATCATTGTAAGAATGTAAATGGCACTACATTTTAAGGAGGTTGAAAGATTATGGAGTTAGGGATTCAGAACACACAAAAGTTACCTTGTTAGATTGTGCATTGTTTAGCTTTCAATTTTTAAAATCCAAATGATGGACAATAGTGTTAAGAATAGTTGAGAACATATTTTAAAGAATTTGAAGCCAACCACGGTTTCATTTTGCTAGTATGTAGTAGATGATGTGCTTTTTTAAAATTTGTTTTTAAGTGTTTAAACCTTACACTTTGAATAGTATTTGCCACTCCCTTTATCATGGCATATCTTTGTATAATATTACAACAAAACGTAAAAGAATCCCCGTACTCAGTGGTAATAATCTTTTAGTTCAGTATCCAACAGAAAAACTGTTGATTGTGGTCACTCTGTTGTAAGAAGTTCTCTAAAAGGACTACTTAAGTGTAAGAATCTTTGACCTCCCAGATGTGACTTTCAAATACAAATGCAATGCAAAAAACAATGCAAGTAAGTGCCCCTGCAACCGACCCACCACCTGGTTTAACGGTTTGGAGGCTCCTTTTTTTCCTTCTATCCTTCGGACATTCATCATCCAGCTAATAGCTATTACCCTGGCACTGCAGGTTTTAATATATTTTCAGAACTTGAGAACTGGAATAAGTAACATCAATTTCACAAGAAGGATAAAGCACCTAACCCAGATCAGGACAGTGCATTTTTACACAGTAAGTAAGACATCCTTTCATAAAAACATGAGCTGAATCTAATAATGAAAGATATACTGTAAACATTAAAAGGTAAGAAAAATGCAGTGGAAACCCAGCATAAGTTCGGGCACAAAAGATCCTAGTAAATTGAACTAATGATGCTGTGTATATTGCTGTTTTTATCTAGCTATACCATAATATGTTTTTTAATTATGATAGTTTTTAAATGTATTTAATTCTATTGAATCTACGTTTCCATGACAGAGAATCTGCTACTGCTCTTAAGAATGGTTTAATTGACGTTTTAGAGGTCTGTTGTGTGTCGATGTTTTTTATTATTAAGAATGATCCAAATTATTGTTATTGTTGATGGGGAATGTAAGTGTCTTTTGATTTTGACTTAGGCATATCAGGACACACAAATGGAATGTAGCATATGTGGAAAATTAAATATGTATTCAATATCACTAGATCAGGTCCACATTTAAGAAAATCCCTCACTTTAATGTCACTGAGACGCTTCTTGGTAGCTAATCTTCACAATACCTCTAAAGGGGTTTGAATATGTTCAGTGAAAGTACAATCTCATTACTCAAATGTCATATTTCTCCCTTTTCATCCTCCTTTCAAACTATATGTGGCCTTTTAGGTATTATCACAGAAAATTCTCTTTCTTGCTTTCTCTACCGCTCATGCTCTCTACCCCTATCTCTCTCGCTATCTTCCTAGCTCTCTCTCTCTCTCTCTCTCTCTCTCTCTCTCTCTCTCTTTCTCTCTATCTCACAGGTCCAGCCCCTTCAGTTAGTCCATCCTTTCTATCTCACACACTCGCTCTTTGGTTTCTCACTTCTTTCTTTTCTCTCCATGTCTCTCAGTCACCATCTCTCACACTCCTCTTTCTATGTCTTCAATCGCCCTCCATCCCTCTCTCTCGTCTCCTCTCTTTCTCTCACACTTTCTTCCTCATTCTCTCTCATTCTTCCTGCCATGGTCTCTTCTTGCCACTCTCACTCAAATCCAGTACTCCTTTTTTCTCTCTCTGTTTACCTCTTTCCCTCTACCTGATACTTTCTTAGTTACTTCTCCTTCGTGCACACATTGTATTCTTTTATGTTTCGTCTGTGCTTTTTCATGCTTTCACTCACCCCTCCATTATTTCATAGTTACTGTCTCACTCACGAACTTTCTCGGACTTTCTTAACTCTCCTCTCTCCCTTGGTTTCTTTTTCACTCCCTTTCTCTAGCTTACTCTTCATCTCCCTCTGTCCTTGCCACTCTCTTTTTCTCCCTTTGTCTCTCTCTCGCTCTTTCTCAGACACTCGCTTTCTTTTTCTCCTCCTAGCGATACTAATATGTCAATGTTGTAGAAAAGCAGTTTTCTTCATTCGTCTTTCTTCATAGTTATCTTGGTCTGTTTTCCTTGTCTGATCCCAGGTTAGCGCCTTTAGCTTTCCTCTCCCCCTTTCTCTCTCACTTTGCGTTGTCTCTCTAGCACAGAGATGCTTTGGTTCCTCTGGAATCCTAAAGGGTTTCCAAAGAGCAGTGCCTATCAGAGAAGGGTGAAGGGGGGGGGGGGTGACAGGGGGGCACTAGTGTGTGTGTGTGGGGGGGGGGGGAATAGGAATAACTGGAGATGTGACTAACAGGACGAAGGGTACACCCTACAAATAAAAGCTTTGGTATGATTTTGTCCCCTTGTTTCGCCTAATTATTGAATAAATTTGCTCTGTCTCCTAGTCGATCCAGCCTAAACGTGAAATCCGACGATGGTCTACGATTGAATTGCAAAGCCTCCCAGATGACTACAGCGATAATTAGCATTCCCACCCCACCCCTCGTGACCCCAGAGGGGGAGGGCAGGTCTGCCAGCACCTCTGACCACCTAACAAACATTACCGCCACTAGTTGCAACATTGTCAAAGTTTCTGCCCTGTAGGATGCTGCCGTTGGAAGCGCTTAGTCAACGGATTCTCCTTGTTCCTTATTTTGCTGCATACGTGCCTGAAAAGACAGACCGTCATGGAATCTGCAATGGAGGAGGGGGCAAAGAACGGGCAGCGCCAACCACCAACACACTGCTCATGACCTGGCTCGAACTTGCAAAGGATTTGGAGCTTGTTGAGAAATAACATTCCTGATTTTTCACATTGTGTTTCTGGATGCTAGGAAATATCCGAGGGCATGGCACGGAGGAAGAATTTGATTCAAGCTAATTGATAACACTGTGTCTACGCACCTTTTTTTAAGGTTTCCATTGGATAATATTTATTCATGAAGAGATGACTGACAAACAAACAAAAAGAGGTGACAAACTGTGGCTTTTGTGAAATTTTCTTCGTGGAAGAGAATCTTTATCAACCAAAATTAGGCATTTTAGTTTTTCTTTTATAGAGAATGGTTAGGAAATGGAAAGAAGTCACTGTCACAAAATTATATTTTCCTTCCTTCGTGTGAGTTTAACACAGAGAGAAGACACTAAACTGAGTGTAAATGACAAACATTCTTAGCACATTACTGACTTGGCACACCGTAGCAACTGATCAGAAAGCGGATCCTTCATTATATGGTGTTCCTCTCGTCAGTTAGACGATTTTGTAACGGCCTTTGAGTCAAACCAGTGCAAACAGTGTATTTGTCTGCTAATTATTGTCTGTGGAAATACTTGTGAAAAAGGACAGGCTTTGGTAGTGTTTAGTCCCACACTAATTTATGCTTTATATTTTTACTATCACTTGTAAGCGGTGTGACTAGACTATCAGTTCTGTATTTTTACAAATCGTAAATGTTGGGAAAATGATGTTTGTTTTTTTTTTCTTGTACACACAAATGGCAAAGAATGTGAAAGCACTAACTCAACATCATCCGAAACTCATACTTGTGTTTGAATGTAGTACTGTGTATCAATGCCCATGCTGCTCAAATGTTCTCTTTGGGCATGCATTCCATCCCAGCCTGTTGTAAATACTGTAGTGGCCAGTTCGTACTTGGTTGTGTGCTTGGATGCAGTTTCCTCTTGAGCCAACCATCTCAAAAAGGCCAGAATTTCGTTTTGGCAGGTGCAACAGTACTTTATGGTTTTACTCCTGTCTGTCTGGCTCAATGCTTTTGGGATATGAGGGTATAAGGATATAACAATTTAAAATGTAAATGTTATAACTGGCACAACCATCCTAGTAAATGCCAGCAACAGAATCTATCAAACATAGGTCACCAGGCTGTTGGTGTACATGACATATTTGCTTTTCTAAGTATGATCGAGTCGTAGTCGTCTTTGAATCTACCAATTTGGCAATACAATCTTGGTCTTGAGAGGTCAGAGTTTGTAAAATTACCAGTCTGCAGTTGTCATTTTTTTTGCAGTACCTGCCGTTTATCACCTGCTGTAAAAATGCACCACATGGTCCACACTTTTTGTCTAGAAACTGGTTACAAGCATTGATGATTAGACATATTTGGGATGAAAGCATGATTTCGCACAGGGTTCGATATGCCAGAAGTTGAATGATAAAACATTTCCTTTATGGCGGTTCCTCATGGAGTCTAAAGGGCCAGCAATCAAGATCAGAGCACTGGGCCATGAGTTAAGTGGCGCTGCGTTATTTCAACTCTGGGAAAGCATGTGTGCTTTCCAGACGATGCCCCCGCTCAGCATTCCAGGTTCTGGCATTTCTACCTGCTTTGTGAACACCCGTTATGTTTCATGCATTTGCTTTGCTCTTATTATGGTCTGAAGTTCTGAATAGTTAAAATATATATTATATCAGTGCTAGAAAATGTGGTTGGAATCGGACTCTGCAAATTACATGGCTGAAGTAGAAATGCCAGTGCAGAGATGCCACTCTTTGGAAGCAAATTGGGACTCCAATTCACCACAATTAAAAATGCTGGACTACATAGTTAAAACATAGCAGCCACTATAAATTAAGGTCAGTATATTGGCAAGTTAAGAAATCTGGCATTTCATCTGAAGTGGTGCTGCTGCCGAGAACTGAATAAAATACTTATTTCCACAGTCTTTCTCTTGTCGACCTGTGAGAATCCTCATGCAATATGTCAGGTATGCAGCTCTCTTAGAGAGTGACTATGCATAGTGGTGTCTGTCAAGGCAGTAGCTTGGATCCATCCAAGGCCATAGTTAAAAGAAAGTCTCAGTGCATGCTGATTCCACAGGTTGAGCTGATGGATAGTCAAGATATAATATTTATCCATCTGCCCAAGTGCCTTTGCAATGCCTTGGATGATTTCTTCAAAAAATACAATTCTAACTCCAGACATGACGAATCGACAGCCAATCATAAAGTCATTACTGTGAATGAAGGCTTCAGTATGAGATGAGGCGAGCTCTATCCATACCATTCAGTTGGACAATTGTATACGAAGCCCAGCAGTTAACAATTGAATTCTTCAGTAAGTTTGAGTGAGTCCTTCAGATACAAAGTATTATTTGCTCCCTATGTGCCTCTAATATGGGTTGGTGCTCTGACTCCCCTTGCTTCTTACCCTATCTCAACCTTCCCTAAGATACCTGTACAAAGGCCTGTAGTTATATATAGATCTAGACAAGCGCATCAAAGCGCTGGTGATTTTGTGCTTTAAAAATATATGAATAAATAAATTAATTAGACTGATCTACACTGTGAATTATGAGATAATCATTTGTACCACAATAGAAGTGGTGTGCTACATACATATAGGTTTAACAACATTTGGTCTTATAATGAGTGCAAAGTATGCCCTCAGAAGTTAAACTAGGAAGGGTGATAGTCTTGTGTTGTTAGGATAGTTTTATACTATACTACAGTCGATGAAATGTTTTTGAAAGTCAAGTAGGTCTCAATCCTTCCGTTCATCAGTAATGTCAGAGTAGGACCTGCAGGTCTGCCATAATGGTGGATTACTGCTGCTCACTAACCTGTTTTTTCCACAGTGAGATATTAGTAACAGCCAAGCAACTTGATGTGCTTTTGGGGAATCTTTGCATTCTATAAACGAGTGCACTTGTTCATTCTAATGGGTTGTGTAGACGTCTTAGCTAGATAGTCTTTTAGAGGCAAAAATAAGATGTGAAGGAATTGTACAACTTGTATTCCTAGAAGTTATTCAAACACACCGGTATGTTAAGACTGTAGTTGGCGTAAATTTCAAAATACAGTTGCAGAAATATCAATGTGAAACCATGTCAACGAGGGCAGAAGTTTTTCCTTCGATTCTTGGAACAAATTTTTATGTAGTGATTAGACACGTCTTCATTAAATGCCTGTGTGTATTATTCCGGAAGGTGACCAGTGAGTTCAAAGGACATGGATTTAAAAATCTCTGTTCAATACATCTGCCCATGAGAATGTCTTCACAACTCCAGAACATCCTGTTCCCAGTAGTATATTGGTATTACTGTCAATAGCGTAGTCCATACGCTAGGTAGTAGTTTCTCTAATGTGCAAATACTATCATCAACACGGCATGCAAGCACCCCCTCTGAATGAAAAATATGGAGATAAGCTGTGAGTGTATTTGAGGAAATAGACATTTGAACAGCCAATCATTCTTCATAGTTACAAAAGCTGACTCCTGATTCCTCATGACTACCTTAAGCAATGCTAGCTACACTGCCGGAAGCAGAGATGTACTGGGAGCCCTTCAGTGGTACGCCCAGGTACTAAAAGATCACAAATGGCCATACAGGGGACCATGTGTCTTGGTGGTGACCACATACAATTGCATCCTCTTTCCGGTCTGGATTAAGATCGCTGGTAATGCCAACTGGTCATTTTGCATAGCAATGCTGTGCTGAGAACAAATTATCTTTCAAAAAAAATTTCAAAAGACCTCTCAGAAAAATAATGTACACATTCGAAAAAGGTAATGCCTTTGTCTCTTTTTCCAAAGTATGCTTCTGAAATGTGAATTTGACCAATAAGAGAGGGAGAGAGATGGGAGATTTTTGTCATTAGCAATGTTGAGTCATAACTTGAAGTATATTGCCGATATAAAAGGTTTCTTCATGTAGGAGAGGCATGAACTTTTAAGAAGATTGCTTTTCACACATGTTGGAACTTGAAGTTGATCACCATATCCTGGTTATTTAAAGGATTAGATGTATCTTAACTCTTACATGGTGCGCTGCCTGTTCCCCTTATGCTCAAAGCATTCCTGGAGTCCGGATACACCATTTCAAACAGACCATAGCTGCAAATTTGCACTATTCTCATCAATGGAGGTTTCGAAATTGATTCCATTTCTCTTATTTTTCTAAATTATTCCGAAACAAATATCATAAGTCCTATCGCCACAGAGCAGTCCAAACTGGTAGGTGTGGACTTTGTGAGCAGATGCAATGGATTCACTGCAACAAATGAGATCTTAAATGTAATGTAATAAAATCTTCCAGCATAGTGTAAAAGTCACAGTCTTTATTGATGGAAATGTCTTGCGGTGGATTTCCATTGGTCAAATAGTTCAGAGAAGCATATCTTGTTTCCTATGAGCATCAAGCACAGAATGCTGAGTTTGGCACAGCCAGCCAGAAGCTTTAAAATACTGCCACTAGCTAATGATGTTTGCCTTAATTTATTTTATCTTCAGTGGCATGATGCAGCCAGAGATCCCTTGTTTGTTTTGACTGTGTTAGATGAGATTAAGGAAACAGGAACCGATAACTTTGTTCCCCACCTTCTGTTAATCTCTGGTAATAGATATTAGAAGAGGGCAGCAAGGCTTACTTACTGGATTTCAGAATGAGTAAGATATACTATGAATTTCACACACTCTATTATATCATAGAGCTATTTTATTCCAGTCATATTGCATTATTTTACCACCTCCATTTATTTGAGCCTCTGATGGTTGATTGAAAGATGAGACCATAACATCCCCAGTGAAAGGATATTTTCCCGGTCATGTTCAACTTACCACTCGACTACCCTGACACTTCCTTCCTTTTGTGGAAATGTACCATTTTCTATGATAACCAGACTTATTCAGTCAACTTCCTCAGGATAGGTTCCCTGAGTGTAAACGTTGTAGAATTGTAAAATTGATGTCCATCGCTCTGGAACATCTTTTTGCAAAAGGGTCAAAATGTCCTCAAAAGAATGCATCTGTGCATTGGCCATCCTCATTTACATGTTCCTTAGCAGCTTGGAAATAAATACATGTCTTACCTCAGCATACTGCACATCTAGAAATGCACCAGACTTTAGGAATTCAATTTCAAGAGAGTTTTAAAATATTGTGAAGCATTGCAGAGTAATGTTCAGGATAACTAAATAGCCATTAGACATTGCAGGTGCCCACCAGTCTGGACTCCAGGTCAGAAACTGCACGGCTCTATGGACTCTATGATCCTCCAGTAAACGCAGACAGGGGCTATACTGCAGCCTCTTGGAGATATGCGGAGGCTGCTGTTAAAAGTGGGTTTGCTGGCACACACACAGTCTCACTGTGGAGGGGTGTGGCATCCCTGAGGTATGCCTCTATTGGCACCCTCTGACTGCATCTCTAAGGATGTGGGTTGGTTCTGCCCTGCCAGGTGTAAGGAGGGAGCTTGCTGGTCCGCCTATATTGTGCGATTTTATGCACACTGCACACATAATAGCAACATAACTCTACCGGAGAATTTGCTTGGGCGGTAGCACACTTGCATACCTAGGACATGCCTTTTTGTACCGCCCATTTCCTGTATATTTCTCTTCCTGTGGGTACAATTGCCTTTTGATGCTGTGGCTGACGATCACATCAAATGCACTGTCCCTCTTGCCATATTTGTATGTATATGTGTTTCAATTCTCTTCGGTTCTTTTGGCATGCCCCCTGCTGCTGCTCCAGCGTCAATATCAAGATGGTTCCTTTATTATTCTCTTTCAGTGGAATCTTTCTTTCTCTTGATTACGTTCTCTATCGCTCTGCTGTAAAATAAGATGCATCGAAACATAGATTACATCAACAAATCCCTTGCTTTTATGTTTCCCAAAACTCAGAGGGACGCTTACTCGAGCTAAATAAAGCAACCGAAAACATCAGTCTTTGCTGTTGACATGGCTTATCTTTTACGTGTCACCTTGCAAGTGAATTGAATTGGGAGTTGCTGTTGTGTTACAGCGTGGCAGCAGTAACATTATCTCTGTCCCTAACATTGCATGTCAGGGATATGAGATGCCTGAAACCAGTCCCATAGAGAAACGCTTTGGACTTAGCCTGGCCAGTCGGATACTAATCGGCATAGCTAAATCATGGACATGCTGTGTCTTCTATAGTGGAATATCAGGCAAAGTAATATTGTTCTACAACAATATCACAACCAGAATATAACCTTCCCAAAATAAGGTGAGTATATACAGGTAAGTATAGATTTACTACTATTCACTCTACATCTTTGAACCTTGAAAATTAGATATTCAATGTGCATGTATGTGGAGTTATGAATAGTAAACCTATACTTACCTACATATATGTATCACCAAAATATTGTTGTAGTTTTTATTCAATTATTTATCCGAGAAGTTTTATATAGTGCACACATGACCTGTCAGGGTATCAGCGGTGTACAAAGAAGCGGACATGTTAAACAAGTATAGATGCAAATAGTAAATATTGTACATATAAAAACAGATTAAGGACACAAAATGAGAAAAATAACAAGAAATATAGTAGAGATAAAGTAACAAAATAGGAATCCAGGGCTGTATACACGAAATAACAATCAGTTTGAGGGGCTTCAGGTCTACTGTTGAAGGTATTTAGTCAGGAAAAAACGTTCAGACCTGGTTTCAGGAGGAAGGGTGTTCCACATTCTTGGGGCAAGACTGGAAAAGGAGCGGCTACAATTTCTGTGATTTCCACAGTAGAGAGTTAGAACTTCATAGGGACCGGCTCATACCAGATAGTTTGAGTTTTTTTGCCTGGTAAACGGGAGTGTCATAATAAAAAGCTTTGTGTTTCAAGCAGGCTATTTTGAACTGAATCCTTGCTGTGAGGGAGAGCGAATTGAGTTGTATTAGATCTGGTGTGATGTGGTCATGTTTTCTTGACCCTGTGATGAGTGTTGCAGCTGAGCTCAATGTAGCCCCTAAGGGAGCCAGCCAAGCTTTGAGTAGCCTACCAGGGTCACATTCCCGTAATCTAAACATGAGATAATTAGAATTGGACTGCTAGCTGCAAGTCATCTGGCAGCAGGAACGGTTTGATTTTCCTTAGTGTGTGAGTTGGTGATTGGCTCCTCTGCTGGTTGAACTGATGTGGTCTTGCATATTCACTTACTTGTTTTGAGTTATGTGTAATGATCTAATGGTGTCAACAACATGTGGAGTGCAGCTAAATTCTATTTAGTGTTTGAGTCATTTGTGTTTGAGGGCAGAGTGGCAGTGGGGGAAAATCAGGAGACATTCCACCTTGAGTCTGCTTAGCATAAGATGATTACGTGTTAACCATTGTTGAGTTTTCAGCAGGGCACAGTTATGAGTTTTGATATCTTCAGTGAGGAAATTTTCATGTACAATTGAGTATCATCAGCGTACATCTGATAATGTATGTTTGAGTGATTCAGAATTTTGGTGAGAGGTTCTATGAACACGTTCAAAAGAGTGGGTGAGAGTGCAAATCCTTGAGCCACTCCAATTGAAACTGATGTTCTGTTAGAGGCTGTTGGTTGACTTTGATTCTTTGCATTCCTTTATGAAGAAACGTGGCAACCCAGATTAAAACTGGTCCAGATAACCCATGCTTTCCTCAAGATCAATCATACTGTTGATATTTCTTGATATTCGGGCTACTTTTTAGATGCATGATAGTTGAAACTGATTTTTTTTATATTGTACAATTCTAGGATGTATCATCTCTATTTTTATTGTTATGGTGTTGCTGGTACGGATCACAACAGCTAGGACTATCAGGAAGAGGACACATCATTGGAACTATTGGTGTAGTACCCCAGGCTTAACACCACAGCTATAAAGCACAATCATTTGATCTAATATTACCATTTCGTGGTGTTCCCCCATAGGTTGTCTGCTTGGATTAAACACATGTGCTTTTTGTCTGGTATAAAGAGCGGCTTTGTCTACTGATGTCAAGCATCATGGTTTGGTTTACAGGACCACCATTAGAACGTCAAAAAGGGTAAAACATCATTTGTTGGTACGATTGCATGCCTCACAACTGCTTCCTCTTAAAATATGCAGCACTTAGTGCTGCACCAATAAAGCACATACACTTGTTCTAAATGTGTATGGCACTACATGTGTATATGGAATATTTGAAAAAACCATAAACAGATCATAAGAGATAGTTTACTCGGAAAATAGTAATTGCTATAACATCTCAAAGAAAAGAGGAAGTCTCTCACTGGGGTTGGCGCATATATGGTGCAAATCTAGCTAACGAATAATGAAGTAGAGTGCATCTTGCTGAGGAAAACAGCAATTTAAAATGGTATACACAGTGGAAGTAGAGAGATCTTATATATGTCATGTGTACCTTTTGTGTAGAGTACAGACAGCCAAGTGTTCTTGGGGCTTCCCACTTGACAGAGGAGAAAACAAAGGACTCACTTGATGTGCCTAGCTATTGGAGATCATCCCTTCCATGAGTTAAATCCTGAAGTTCATACAATGTAATGTTATATGGTTCCCAGACATTGAGAGTTAACCACCACCACCACCACCACCACCGTCCCCATACTGCCTCCTGAATTCATGCATTCTCAATGGACTAATGTTCCCACAAAATAAAAGCAAGCTCTGAAACAGAGTGGATGCATGTTCCTCCCAACCTGCAAAGACTTGTTGTAAATATTTCAATGAAATTTTAACATACTTTAAAAAAAACTATTCTGATCAAATCTAATGATGGAGGTAGGATTTTAGAAAGATGTTTCTTCATTTAAAAATAATGAGACATCTTTGTGCCCGGTGAGTGGTCAGTATGCATCTTGAAGTAAAGCCAAACCGTTGCCTAAAAGCTGCCACCAAAGATCCTCAGGGTTACATTTGATTAGCTTAAGACATTCTAATTTCATACTCATAGTTCTCTTTTTTAACAATTTACGAATATAACAAGTAGAATTCCAACTAGTCGGAACTCGAGCTGGTTGTTTAAATTTAATTATAAAAAACTGAAGCTAGGGGTTCAAAACAGATAATAGCGAAGCATGGTGAGGTAACATCAATAATTTCATAGCAACGCTTTAAGCCAGGCACTGAGGCTTTGAAGTTTGAGGTACCATAGGCTTTGTCAAAACATGGTTGGTAAGGCACATTTTGAAACATTTCACCAGAGGGGTACCTGCTTTAAAACTGATGCAATTCGGAATTATGGCATGGTTCATGATATCAAAAGCAAAAGGTAGGTCCAAAAGGAGAAGGACCCTCTTGCCACAGACATCAGAGGCCAGCCGTAGATCACTGGGGGTGTCAGTAGCAGTCGGTAGGGCATCCAGCATTTCCTCTGAATTCATCTGTCTAAGAAATTATTAGCTTCTTGCTAATTCTGAAACGAGTGCCATCAGGATGTTAGTAGTTGTGCATAAAAGAAGGATGTGCAATAAGTTTGAAGTACTATCTTGGTTTCTGGATTACATTTCTAAAAAATGAGTAATGATAGCATGATGAAAGCAGTGGGAAGTGACCACATTAAAAAGCTGTTATCCGGGTACCACCATGGGCAATAGCCATTGCAAAAAACAACCAACACTGATGTCAATTTGTTGACTTCAACTGAAGAATCACCATGGATGCCCACCACTGGCCCTCTTTCTGAGGTGAAAGCTTACAGAAGAGGTGTTTACACCGCACATGTCTAGAAATGAGAAGAGGGTAAATCAGCAGTTTAAAGAAGTAGATTCCTGATGCCAGCAGAGCTAATAAGTTGTTTGTTGGTGTTTGTTAACGCTTTTACAGATTGAGACCCTGAGTCTGATGAGAACATAAAATAACCATATCTCTGAGGCAAATTCTAGCTGTGGAGTAGAATGTGCAAGCTGAATTTCTTCTAACATGAGGATTTTATTGTAGAGGGAATTCAGCCAGGGGAGCTTTGCATCATATTCAGAGTTTCCTCCAGAACTTGGAGGATTTTCAGTTTCTTCAGATTGAGGGCCTCCTATGGAGTCTGATGAGAACATAACATCACCCAAGCTCTGAGGCAAACTCTAGCTGTGGAGTAGAATGTACAAGCTGAATGTCTTCCAACATTGGGATAGTATTGTAGAGGGAATTCAGCCAGGGGGCTTTTCATCATATTCAGAGTTTCTGCCAGAACTTGGAGGAATTTCAGTTTCCTCGACACTCTAACCGCCCGATTCATGAACCTAAATTGCGCTCGCAAGGGGCCGGATTCTGAGAATCCGGCCCTTTGCGAGAGCGATTTTTGCATTTGGGATTCAGCATCCCAAATGCAAAAATCGCTAATTGCGATGTCGCAAATGTGCGAGGAATTACATTCAAGGAATCTCTAGATTCCTTAAATGCAATTCTACATCCAATTTAAATTTGCGAATTCGCAATTTCTTGCCGCAATTTACCGCGAGGTCAGACCTCGCGGTAAATTGCGAAAACTCAGAAAAATGCATTTAAATGCATTTTTCTGAGTTGCATGTTACACACACACATGTCCTTTGGACATGTGTGTGTGCAACACCTGTGTGAAATTTAATTTGAGGGGTGCTACAGGGTGTCCTGTGGACACCCCTGGCACCCTTCAAATCGCAATCTTATTTGCGATTAGCTAATTGCTAATCGCAAATAAGGAATACTCCCCATTCATTCCTATGGGCCTTTTGGCCCATAGGAATGAATGGCGAGTTATTCCTTATTTGCGATTAGCAATTTGCTAATCGCAAATAAGGAATCAGTAGGAATCGCATTTTATTATGCGATTCCTACATGATTATCGTTTTGCGAGTCCTTAATAGCGAATCGCTATGATTCGCTATTAGGGGCTCGCAAAACGGCCCGTTGATGAATCAGGCTGTAAGATCCTTAGCTCTCATTTGTCAAATCTGTAAGAGAACATATTTCGAATTACGTACAATAATGCTGCATCAGCCAAACCATTTTCCTGAAACCTTCTCAATTAAAATAATTATTAACATGATGGACTCTTATCCTATTATGTGAAGGAACTAGTGACATGAGCTAAATGAACAAATGAACAGTCAGGAGTCATGCTTTGGAAATAAATAATATCTGCAAGGTAGATATAGTTCCTTTGTTGAGAATAAATGTATTTTAAGGTCATAGATGCACATTTCACCTAGGATTTATTATGTTTTCGGGATTTTACAGTATGTAGGAAACCCTCAGGTTCTCTTCTTGCAAAAGAGATATGATGAGTCATACAAGGAGGATTAAACAGACCAACTAAGGGGAAAAAAAGACGTGCTGTTTCTTAAAGCATTGCTCACAGAGGATGTACCAAAAATAGGGTGGCAGGATATTCAACAAACAAGGCAGAGTGTAGCAGTGGAGCACATCTGTCCATGTACTTTTGTGTCTTGGGAATCTCACGAAAGAAGATGAAGAGGAAGATCAGAAACTTCTAAGAAAAAGTTTGAAGAGTCAAACAAAAAATCTTACAATTCTTGTATTGGACCACTAGCAGCCTGAGCAATGCTCTGGTAACAAAGATATATGCTTTCTCAGTGGAGGAGTACCATACAACAATAGTCTCACAATTTTTGGAAGGCAGTTATAGCAGTTAACACACACTAGAAAGGGCACCAGTTGCATTTAATGCTTTCGGTAGAGGGCAATTACATCCAATTGGCATGAAAAGAATCCACATTTATTCACAAAATGTACTAAATGTAAAGCTTTAAAAAATGAGGTACTCTTTATAAACATGCCATGCATAGTTGCCCAACATTTAACAGGCAAAGTAAGGTGATATTTTCAAATCATACAATATCTCTCTAACCATGGATACACTATGATATAATGTTCATTCTATCCTGTTTTATAAGATTTTAATGTTCCCTTTTCAAATGTGTTGTTGGCATGAGGTCATCAAAGAATGCAGAAGCTCTGAGTTTAATAAAATAGAGTTAAAACTTGTGCACAACATTATCTTCAAAATATTTCCTCAAAAGGATAAGACGATGGGGAGGAACCTTATGGAGTTTAAAGTTATGACTTGGAGGTTAGATTTTGAATAGTAGTGGGTCGCAATAC
The DNA here is from genome assembly GCF_964263255.1 of Lissotriton vulgaris. Classification (NCBI taxonomy): domain Eukaryota; kingdom Metazoa; phylum Chordata; class Amphibia; order Caudata; family Salamandridae; genus Lissotriton; species Lissotriton vulgaris. The sequence goes on from NC_141693.1 coordinate 1,415,150,252, forward strand.
GAACTACCTCATAAACATTCATGAGGTAGGTCTCAAATTGCAACTCACAATGATTTTATGCCATCAAAAAGATGGTGGCATGCAAGGCTTAGCAAAACACCATGTCTGTGATCACATTTAAATAAAGTAAATTAAAAAAAACAATGCAGCCCATTTTTATTAAAAGAAATGGGGCTGCATTTAAAAAGAACAGTGTATTTTTTATAAAGTTTGTTTAAGAGTTGGTAGTGGTCCCCTGGACCACTATGTACTCCCCAACACATTCTTTTTTTACATTCACAAAGGTGTTAGCTCCCCAAATGTTCAAATGTGTTACCATCACAACTCAGGAATTGGTAATGTTTCAATATTTTGATACTGGATTTTAGTCATGATACATTAATACACCCCATAGCGAATGTCAATTGAGAAGTGAGATATTAAACACACCCCTTCCAAATTGTGATTCGTTATGCCTTACTACACAAATTGTATAATGCAGTGCCCTTTTACTGAATAAAATAATGGGTTTAGTAGATACTGTAATGCCATTTGGAAGTCGCAAACCCTGTGATTTAGCGAATCGCAGGCTTTGCAACTGCTCAATGGGTTCCTACATCTGCCCCTAAGTTTTTCAAACATATTCATATTCTTTCCTTTCATTCATCTACATCATAACAAATAGTACACTGCTTCAGTTACTACTGATCAAGAAAGAAAATCCTCATGAAAACAAATAAATGTGACATGTTTTGAGAATAAAAACCTATAACATCATATTGGATTTCTGTTGATCTTAAGAAATCCCTGCATGTAGGTTATAGTAGTTGAGGATGCCTTCAGCACACCACTAAATAGTCTTTTACTTTTTTGTCTGTTGTATATTTTTTCACTCTGCTCAATTATTTATTATTGCTTGCCTCCAGACTAGTGAATACGTCGCAGTCAATTAGTTCTCGTAGCCTAGCTGTCCTCCTCCTCCTCCCAGGCCAATCAGTTCCCTCATTACCCCATTCAACAAATACGTTTGAATAATTACTAACCCTTCATTTGTTTTCACTCACTCTATTCACAAATTTTACATAAAGTAAATAATTTTGTCCGGGAATGTTGAACTAAGTAAAAATAGTATTTACCTCAAAAAGAAACAAATTGCTAATTTATTAGACTAACAAAATCATTTTGTTACAAATATTTGTGACCAAAGAGATTCTTTAATTCCCAACGAAATATCTGAAAACATAGTCTGTAAGCAAGAAATGTAGTAGGGCTTTGTCCTCGTTCTCTCAGATGTATCCCTTGAGCCTAATAGAGTGACATGTCCGTTTGGTAGCCAGACAAGAAGCCACATAATTGTCAGGAGGTTGTGATAAGCAGCCACAGAAGGGGATTTGACTCCCAGCTCCCACTTCGCGTTTCTGGCTTCTCTGATCAGGTGGTGGTAGTGGTGGTGGTGGTTGTGAACCAGAGAAAAGATGGGGACCCTTTGCTCAGTTTTTGAGTACCCAGAGGGGGTCCATGAGTACTGAGGGAAATTAAAGAGGAGATCCATTGGAAAATTAGAAAAGTGTATGAGGCGTCTGAAGCCACAAAATAAGGTTTGGGTCAAATGGGTTGCAGAGAAGAGGTGCATATTGAGGTCAAAGAGAATTTACCTTGTTTACTACCTCCAAGCTGTTGCCAATGCATTGTCCAAAAGTACGGCCCTAACTGTTATATAATCACCACAAGTCACACATCCTTTTAACCCACAGTAGAAGGGAGCACCATTCCAACAGTAACCAGGGGATGGCTGAGTTGCAGCACCATGCCATTTGAAGAGTACAGCGGCACAAGAGGGGTGAATCACAAGCTCTGGCCCCTGTTACCTAATGGGGTGGGGCGGCTCATCAGAGAATGGCCTCCAGACCACCTTCTCCACCATTTACCACAACTAAGGTGAAGATTCTTATTTGAAACACGAACTTTGCTAAGCCATGGTCAGTTTCCATCGATAGGTACAGTCCAATGGAATCTGACGTAATATGACCCATTTTGAGAAACTGTGATCAACCCCACATACTTCATAGGGTGAAAAGACTATCCAGAGAAGATGGAGGCGGTTTAGACATTGTAGTCTGGTTCATGGTAGTGGTCCTCTACAAGCATAGAATCAGCATAATCCTTGTGCCTTTGGCACCAAGAGACACACTTCTCAGAAAGCTATAGAATGCCTTTCCAAATGCACTGATAATCCATTTTGTGAGATGATGTTGAGCTACCTTGGACTTGAGGATTTATGCCTCTTCACTGAAATGACAAGTGAAACCCAAATAACCTATGTGCAAGACCTTCAGGTACAACCTTTCCCTATACTCTCTCCCTGCGTAGTGATGAGTGTACCATAGCATAGTTGTGTTTTGTACCATCTTGCATAAAGCGACATCCAGAATAAAGTAGGTATCCATAGATTGGCAGTGAAGGCAGAGAGAGCTAAAATGATCTGTAGGGTCGTGGTTTACACCACTTGAGGCTGCCATGGTGACAAGGAGTCTTGTATATTATTTCCAAGCCATGATCTTGGTTTCCTTTCGGCCCTACAACATTCTGAAGAGCTTAACATTTCCAAACCCTGAAGGTCTAGCTAAATCCCTGTCTCCTAAAAACATTTATACCATATCCTACTCAATATATTGTCAGGCTGCATGTTGTTAGCATCAAGTGTATTCTTTTGCAAAAGCCAGATGCTGAAAGTAAATAAAATCAGATCTTGATTCTGTATCTGTTAGGATAACCATACTTGAAAAAAAATCTGTCCTAGCATAAATAATATGTTGATTCACTACTTTCCAGGAATAATAGCTATTTATATATTTGTTCAGACACATTTGTGGATGTTTGCTATTAATTGTGCTGCCCACGGGTGGTGCTAAAATAGGTTCTTTGGGCGTTTTATTTATACCTCCCATGACTCTGAAACTGCTTCTTTTGGGGGTTCTGTAGCTGTTGAGCATGGTGCAGAAATACAGTCCATACGTGAGCAATTAGATTTGTGTATCTATGTTTGTATGCATCTTATTTACAATCCCACGAACAGCAACAAAATGCAAATTAAATGTCTTTAAAATCTCTATCCTGTCTTCCAAAGTGCGGCGGAAACTCTGCATGACAGCGTGGTTAATCAACAAACACAACATTCTTTGTTAACATAATTTCACTGTCTCAAAATCCCAAAAAAGGACTCTACGCTGATGGGTAAAAGTGAAAGTAGGTGTTTTAAAACAGTTTAAATTGAACCATCCTTTGCTGTGTCAGTAGATTGTAAGCTCCTTGGAGCAGGAGGAATGATGTCTCGTTGCTGCTTCTCCCCTCTTCATGTCTTGGAGATTATGGAGTACAGGTTATGTCTCATCTGCCTCAAAATGATTCATTCGACATCAACCGGATGTAAAGTACAACAGGTACAAGTGAGGACTCCCCCTCCCACGTCACGTCGCCTCAGTGTTGTGCAGCCTCTGTTCTTTTCTTCATGTTGGTTGTGTCCTGATGTTGCAAGTCAGTGTAAAGTTGGCAACGTAGCTCTGTGTGTGTACGTCTCGTAAAACAATGTCTGACGTTATTTTTCCTGTCCCGTGTGCAAGTGATGACTCTGTAGCTGGCGCCTTCAACCAACCACAGACCGTTTTGCAGGGCGTGTCTACAAGCAGTTTCTGTCTCTTTTTCCTTTGCCTTCTGGCCACGAGACGGCAGTATTCAAGTCTGGTTTCACTGTGAAATACACACCTGCACATCTCAAAACTCGTTTTTTCTAAAAATTGTAATGGGTGGTGCCAACGCTGAGCATTCTATTGAACATTCCACAAAGTATTACAAAAAACAGCAGGTGTGGACACATTGGAGAACGGAAAAAAACCTTTGGCAGAGTATGTTTCATGTTGTCTTAATTTTAAATGGTAGTGCATATGTTGGACTTTGTATATCATTTGCAGTATCCCGTCTTGTGCCACTGCTGTACCTGATGTATCCAATCTTGGATTAAACTGAGTATGTGCCACAAACGTCAAGACATGCTGTATGTTTCTTTGGCCAGTTTCTTCTCTTTGTCGCCCTGCTCAGTCTCTGTGCGTCTACCTTCCCCTCCTCTGTCACCCGCTTCTCTGTTGTAGCATTCTAACCTCTTACTTCCCCGCTGCTTGGAAGATGGCCTTGGCTGTGAAGATAGTTCTTGCAAATTTATGTTTGTTCATCAAACCAACTCTTCTTATAAGAATTCACCTCCACGGAATATGGATTTTGCAACACCGAGAAGACCTGCTGACAAAGAAGGAGACGCTGTTGCTGTGTCTTGCACAATGCCCTGCATAGCCTACAACAAGTCCCCAAATCAGACGCCAGGCGTATGCAGAGGAGCATTTGTTGCTGAACCTGCTGCATCTGCCAATCCAGGGTCGCAATGAATATTGTAGTTATGTAGAAAAGCCTATATCTGCTTATGGTATCAAAATAATAAGGAAAAATACAATTGTGTATACTTTGTCCATCATCATCCTGAGAAAATGTGCCTCACATACCTTGAGAAGACATCCAATTGACCCATGATGTTCCTTAGGCAGGTCACTACAGAGTACTTTTTCCTTATTCACATTAACTATAGACGGATAGTGGTAAGTCAATTTATTTTTGCCTAAAAGCCTGGAATGCTCTGGAACAGATTTATAGATTTTTTTGTTTTAAGCACTGCCTGATGGCCAATCTGAGGCACCAAAAGAAGGGAATGTTGCAGGTTTCGGTAACAAAATGGCGCTTCCTTGAAATAAGATTGACCAAAACTGTAGAGTATTGAGTGAAGGAGACTAGAAGATCATGACCCTACATGGGAAGTTGTGAAATTGCATACGCAGGAATTCTGCCCTTCAGTGAGGGGTAAAGCTGATGGCTTCATGTATGGTTGGGTAGGATTCTTTGAAGAGGCTTGTTTTAATTTTTTTATGTTTTAAGTTGGCAAGTTTGGTTGACTTTTCAGGTTTGTACCCGGAGTGTTGCAGAGCTGTACTTGCATCACAGTGCTGGGCGTGTTCGGGATGAATCTGGCCTGAACATACAGATTTGTAGTGTTGCATCTCGGATGTCACTTTGGAGTACAGTTTATGAACAGCGCTTGGAGATATGTATGGAAGGTTCCCACCTGAGCTTTGCAATCAATGCACAGGATTATAAACTTTATTAAGCATTCCTCCCAGTGTCAATAAAGTTCTTAAGGGGGCATTGTGTTATGAAAAGATTTCTTTCAATTGAAATGTAGTCTTGTCAGATTTTAACCACATTTGGAGATTTTTACTGCGTTGGCAGCAATCAGCATGACACCTAGTTCAACCATCAAGTTAAAAAAAGGCTTTTATTGGGAAGATCTCCAAGTCTGATTATGTAATTTTTTTTCTGTTCAGGCAGATGCACCTCTGTTTCATCCATTGATATACATCAGCTAAGCGGCTGGTGAAGATCGTTCGTAGTTGTTTGTGGCTTCTCATTTTTATAAGTAGTTGGATATCATCATGGTACATTTGAAACTAAAGTTTATAGTGCAAGGTTAATTGGGTGAGCACCCTCAGATTTATGTTGAACAAGAGCGGAAATAGTAGGCACACTTATGGAACACTGCATGTTTCACTGTTGATGAAGCAGAACCACTCTTGATTTGTTGGCTATGATGTGACAAGAACTGACCATTAAAGGACTGTTCCAGTGATACTGAACCATTTCTCAGGGTTTTCCAGAAGTGTTTTGCGGTTAGTGGTAACAAGTCATTAATGATTTCAATTTCAGTGAGAAACACATCCAGTATGAAGTGCAATCTTCTCTATCTGCAATTGTAGTTTGCAACGTTCTCATTTTGGAAGTTGGTTGTAGGAATTTGCTCCACTCGAGGGTTTGTTTTTCCAAGAGAAACACCCACCAACTCCCAGTTGCTACTGCTTACTTGGGTCTAGTGCAAAACCAACAGTTGATGGACAGAATGCAGAACAATGTCATACATTCACCCCAGTACAGAGATCTGGGCCTAAATCCATTGTTATTTTGCACTCCACACCACCCCAGTTCAGACACGGCCATATGCAAATCAGCCTTGACCCGGTGCCTCATGGGAACAGTCCAGCCCGAACTGCCAAGCCAGGTCTTCCCTGGACCGGAATCAAGCATCCTAGGACCGGTTTGCACAGTGATGAAACATATTCTTGTAAATATGTTGTATCCCTGTGCTTCGGAAGTGCAGCAGTGTGGCGCAGCCAAACAGCTTGCGGTGCAGCCCTGTGCTGACGCAGGCACCCTTGCACCAAGGTGCAAGGATGCCTGCATCGTGGGTGATTGTTTTTGTGCAGGAAGGGGCACCTTCCTGCACAAAAACAATCGCTACAGGCATTTTCCTCTTTCAATGTGTGCTGTAGAATGCAGCACGCATTGAAAGAGGAAAAAACGAGGAGAAATTAAAACATTTCTCCTCGTTGCGCTTCGCTGCGCCACCAGTGTTCCAGTGGAAATCCCATGATAATCTCGCTTTGGAAAATCTAGGAAATGTGGCACCATTACCTCTGATTACCGTTACCCTGATTACCACTAAAGGTCAATGGATCTTTGCCACCATTTATGACCAGAGGGCTTCTACATAAACATGAGCAATTCATAAAATGCAAATAAACATTTAAGCTAATAATGAGAGTTGTGAATAGTTTTAAAGGGATTTATTTTCAAATCAAAACTTAAGAATCTCTGTCTCTTCATTCAGTAGTCAGGTAACAATCAGGTTACAGAATTGATAACAGAAAAATTAAGTAAGCACAAAGCATCATAATTTGCAAACAGCTTGTTCTATAAAGGAAAAAAATCCAATTTTAAGACAATGGAGCTCAAAATGATGTCAGTCAGAACTCTTGAAAAATTCAAGAATCAAGAGTGAGTTTGCATTAAGTCATATCAATAATGAATAATTGCAGAATCTCCAATAAAGAGTAATCCAGCATAGAGCAAATAAACCTTGGCAAAGCCAATTTTCAAAGCACAAATCAGAAAAGAACTAAACCTACATCTAATCCCCCTAGGCCTGCCTACATTCTGCTCTCCATCAAAGGTCTGCCCTCTCCTTCACTGCATCTGCAAATCACTTCTGCCCTCCTCCCTTCATTTCTGCGTCGGAGTCTGAAACTCCTCTGCAGCTTTGCGTCTCTAAATCTCTGTCTGTCTGTCTGTCTCTCTCAAAGGGCTCTGAAAGTCTTCCTGCCTGTGTTCTGGAAAGTGTCCTGTCTCTTCTTCTCTCTCCTCACCCCGAAACTCCTAACTAGGAACGCGTTTATCAAATCATAATGATACAAAGCATGTAATGTGATTTTTCTTCCTCCAACTGGAATCCAGCATTCTCCAAAAGGATGACCCCTCCCATCTGCAGATTTCATACGTCATCTCTTAGACAGGCAAAGATCCTTCCCACGGTACAATCTGCATCTTGTTTAATACAATTTCATCTCCTAACCTTCCTTTTAAAAGAGACGTTTTATTTCTAACTACACACATAATATGAGCTGCACAAGAACCTTGTTTATAATAATAATATTCCACATTTGTAAAGCGCACAATCACCCATAAGGGTCTCTAGGTGCTGGGAGCCGTCAGAAGGATTAAGCAAGCTATTGCCCAGAGTCACATGGTGCTGGGCTAATCTGCCACCAGTGCCAGGGATCGAACTGTGATCCCCAGATTCCGGAGTCAGTTGCCCTAGCCTCGGCGCCACACCTCTTCTCTTTAATTAAGCAAGAAACATTAAACTTGGTAATGCACTTTTTAAAATATGAGTTTCCTGTTCTCACTAAAGCTAACCCTGGGCGTAATTTGCATAGTAGTGCTATGCTTAGCTATGTGAAGTGCACTTCACACTACGCTAACTACGCATAGCTACGCAAATTGCATAGTGAACCGTGCAAAAGGCTGTTGGCACTGATTGCACAGTTCTGGATGCTTACCCACATTGTGCAACCAGTGCAAACCAAATCTTGCACAGTGCAAGCGGTTGTTTTCTGCCGCTGGAGTAGATTTCTACTCATGTGGCAGCTTGCTCAACGCGGACTGGCAGTTTCTCATCGCGAGCGGTCGCAAGCATTCTCGACCACTCACAATGAGAAACCGGACCTCCCCGCATTGAGAATCTCGCCGGGAGGTTTATTTTCCACGCTCGCGATCAGCAACTTGATGTTGCTGATCGCAAACCAGGAAAAAATCTCGCCAGGATGTTACTTTGCTCGTTCGTGGTCGCCAACTTGACGTTGAGGACCGCAAGCAAGCAAAAAATGACTGCTACGCGTGTTTGACTGTGCTACGTGCAATTTGCGTAGTGCAAAGTAGTGCAAACTTTGCAAACTACGCGAGCATAGCGTAGTACTTTGCCCAGGGTTAACTAAAGCAAAGATTAAATGAGGCTTTGTTCAACATTTCCAGCAACTACAGAGATAAAGCTCAGACCGAGGTCACCGGTGTGAATTATGTCACTGTTCTCTTCACACAGAGAGAAAAAGATTCCTTTCCTTATCTTGAAGGGCCACAGAAACTCTGAGAGCAACTGCTGAATTACGAGCTGGTTCTGTTTTCTACATTATAAAATGTTGTGCTGTTTCAAATACAAGTTATTTCTACTAATGCACATTTTAACACTTTCACAAGTAGGAATCACATTTTCATAGGGAGAACAACATCTAACTAAACACATTTAAATCAACCTATGAAAGACTTGCACATGGGCTACATAAATTACTAAATGAAAGTGTCTAGCTAAAGTCAATTTCAAGAGCTCATGTTTTCATTCTGTGGAACAAAGATCTGTGTGTCACGTTTCATATGAAGTTTTTCATTTTTGAAGCAAAAGCAGGTTTTCCATGAGTAAAGAAAGCACAGGTTTGGGCTCTTTCAGTCCTCCCTCTGATGATTTAAATCATCACATCTCTGAGGAGATGTAATCATCACACCAATTTCATTTCACACGTGAGATCAATCAGATCATATATAGCCAAACTCAAAAGTTCAGTGCAGAGTTCTGTAAGTAGCTTCTTAGAATGGTTAGGGGCTTATTTACAAGCCCCTTGTGCCACTTGTGCGTCACTTTTAACATGGGAAAAGTGACGCAAAAAAGTCACACAAGTGGCTTGTAAATCTGCTCCTTAGTTTTTAGCAGTTCCAATTTCTAAACAGACAATCCATAAACCTACTCCGTGTCCTTCTAAGAATGTTATCCCTCACTTTTCTTGTACCTTTTTCTGGGACCTAGGTCAGTCTTCTGTAAAATAATTGACAAAAATAATAAAGTCTTACAGAACATTTCTTCTTTTCGTTTTTTTCATCAATAATTGTTTTCTTTTCAGCTCTTGACAGTTCTCAGTCATTGTTTCAGCTTTGCATAGTTTTTTTTGTCTCAAGCTGGAAATCAGGGTGGCTTATACAGTTCAAATCAGCATCACATAGTTCATCCATTGTGATGTTCAGTCCTTTGTCCATGCAACATGACCATTCAGGTGCTGGATATCTTCGACGGAGCACCATCGATCTTTTGAACTTTCTCAATGTAAGCCTTTCACCTTCGCCTTCACTTTGTTCTGATTCAGACATTTCAGCAGATGTTTTTTCAGGGGACAGCTGCAGACTTTTCATGCACCCCTTTAGCCAGCTTTCTTCCACTCCCACTTGTGGGTCCACAGCACTAGTTCTTTCATCAGAGGCTGGACCTAGCTCTTTCACCACTTCGATATCAGTTTCATCCGAGCCAATTTCCACTTCTTACTTTACTAGTCCCACCACGGTTTGCCTTAGTGCTGCTTCAGACTCAGTGTGTTCCCCTACAGCTTAGCTGACCCTCTCCCATGGCCTTTCAACGACTGCTGGAACCTCTTCTGAAAGAGGAGCTGTTCCATCAAGTGGACACAGGACCCTACAAGCATGGAAGACATGCACCCAGTTTGGAAGGGCATCACTCTTCATGGCAATCGTTGTGACCACTATCACTTGGAACAGTCTTTTCCATTTTGGTTTCAACCAAGTCTTATGAATGTCATTCTCGCATCTCAGATCGAGATCGTCGCACTGTTCACTCTCTAGATCTTGTGTAGCAGCTGCAACTTGGTGAGAAACTGTATGCGCCACATCAGCCAATCCTTCCCAACAATGGCTCATTTTCTCATCTGCATTTGTCACAAGTGCTTTTACAGGTACATCATTAAGCCACTCCAGTGATGGTGAGACACAGTCTTTTGCAAAGCAAAACTCTATGATGTCTTTGTGTTGCTCGATTATGCTTGAAACTTCAGGTCGATAGCTGCAGTGCAAAACTTGTTCAGTCTGTAGTTCTGCACATATCATTTTCTGTACATCACTGATAGAGTGGTTCTTTTGATCAGATTTCAGAGAAACTGCTAAGCTATACCTGGAGATCGATTTTTGCAATAACACATTTGCTACCATTTGGTTGTCATCTCTTCTGGTTGAGTAGGAATCAGGCATTTTGATGACAGTGTCCTTTTGCATTCTTTTGAAGGGACCTTCTGATCTCCCTATATGACTCAATGTAGTGTGTGTTCTTTTCCTTGCATTCATTGGTTGACATGTCACATCTCAATGACACTCTTCTTCTGCGAGCTTCCTAAATATTTGCTGGAATCTATATTTTCTAAAGAGACGTTTCATTGAATCCTTCTCTAAGTGTGTACGCTCATGCATGTATTGTGTCATTGGCAACAACAGCCTCCCGTCAACATTGATCTCCCATCAGCTGATACTTGGATGTCATTTGCGTTTTTCTCAAAATCTGTTCTGAGCCATCCTTGTTGTTCTTCCTCTGAAACAGTTTTTTGGTCACCCTTCAACTCTTGACAAGTGTATGATATTGACATCAACAATGGAAAGACAGTGTGCTTTTCAGATTCCCATGTGAAATTTACCTTAAATGTGTAAGCTAGCAGGACAGTATGTTGGGCAACCAAATTACCATCTATCTTTCCCATGACAATAGTGAAACCCATTTGAGCAGTTAGACTGCATTCTATGGTAAGGGCATTCAATTTTGTAATTTGTGCTGAGGTAACTTCTTGTAAACATTGGCCATCTGCAAAATAGACATGATCAGGCTCAATCAGGGGTTCATCATTAGTACCTAACCTTGGCTTTGTGCATTGATCCCTGACACCTAGGCATTCAGGCTCAGCTTCATTACAAACAATATCCTTTACTAGCAGTAGACTCAATACATTTGAATTTTGACATGTTTCAATCTCAAGATTCTTTCAGTAACAATTCAACAAAACAAGAACCCATTTCAGTTACTGGACATTCCATCATTATTTCCTCACTCTTCTTGTGACTGACATCAACCAAAGCTACTAAGTTAATGCCGGCGGGCATTTCTGTGATGAATGGGTCAAAGGTAATTAGGAAACACGTCACAGACTTTTGAACATCTTCATGTTTTTGAACAGGCACTGAGAGAGCGCAGCCCTCCCTCTCACTGCAATTTGGTGTACATTCTTTTGAATAAACTTGCATCCCTAGTGCCGGGGACAACACATTTTCTCTTTCAACTATAGGCATGCTTTTGTGAAATCATTGTCAAATGGAAGTGGATCAGACACATCCTTGTGTGACAGCCTCAGTAAAGGTGTAGCCACTAGGGAAAGGTTTGGTGTTGACTGTCTACAGTAGCCAGCCATTCCCAAGAGCATCCTGACTTTTCTCTGAGTTCGAGGTAGACTCATCTGGTGAATTTCTTCCACTCTCTCTGGTGACACCATTCTAGCTCCTTTTTGTATTATGTGTCCTAGATATTGATCTCATTTTTGTCAGTACTCCTGACTATTCTCACGTAATTGCACTATGATATAAACCTGACAAAAATCAATAATGGTAAGCTATTCTTCAGTACATGCAATTTGAAAAGGTATGTTGGCTGGATTTGGTTCCACAGGACAACACTGAACAACTATACTGCTAATCTTCTGCACTATTCTGTTCTTCGCATTGGGTTTCTGTAAACCTGTGATCAGATAGTTACATGAACTTCCAATCGATTCCTCCAAAAGTCCCTAGCTCAGTTTATCTTCAATTACATGTGAAATTCCCGCAACTGTCTCGCGTGTCAAATTATATGATGGTGCTGCTGAATACATGGCGTCTGATTCCAGTTTGACTAAGACTGATTCTGCACTTTTTATTAATTTGACATCTTTCGTTGTGAACTCCCATACTACTGTTTCTTCCAAATCAGAGGGTAATTTTCAACTGTCATTTCTGAAACCAATCTTAAAGCTCTCTCTTGTTGGGCCATTCTAAACCATAAATCCTCATCAGGAGTCTGATATTCAATATCTTCGGGAGTACAGTAAATTGTGCAGTTTAACCTGTACCTCAAATCTTTTCCTAGCAGGCCTACAGTGCTTGAGTCATAAAGAACAATTTGGTAACTTTCCTCAAATTAACCTAATTTTGCTATAACCTGTTCTCTACTGAGTTTGCAATCTGTCTGTTTAGAACTCCTACAACTTGGGCCTTTTCCCTAAGTAAGGTAGATCTGGAACTTCGACTGTCCTCACAATGGATCTAATGATCTCAGAAATGTTGGGGCCAAAACTGTCACTTTTAAATACAGCCATCTATTTAAACGTGTTCTGATTTTGGTTCTCAAAATAATTCAAATTTGCTTTGGACAACTGATTTAAGTTAATTTGAGGGCTTACCATATTTTGTAGCACCATCTGGGCTTGGAGAACTTGCGTCGTTGGTACCTGTTTCTGAATTAACATTTGCTTTTGCTGAGCTGGCCTCTGCATTTCTCCCTGTAATTGTGCATTTCCATTTACTGCACCAGGTTTAAGTCTACAATTCCTCTTCCAATCCTCAAACCTGTAACAAAGATGGCAAAAGGTCAAAGTCTTCAGCATTGCAACATCCATACTCAAATTTAGACCAACTAGAACTCCACTATCCCTGTCCTGTAAAACACCAAATACTCCTTCAGCACTTTGTACTCCTGCTTGTGGAACCACACCTTGGATCTCATATTCATCCTTCGCAATCCCATCTATCAACTTTCTTTGCCAACCAACCACACTTTGCTGAATGTACACACCGATCTGACCAAATCATTAATACAATAACAAATTGATACACAAAGAATCAATGGCGCTAACATCAGTACATTCTCTCTTTCTGTGCTGTTGAAAATCCTGACACACTCTTTCACAAAATTCATGAACCAATTCTTTTAATTCTTGTGAGGTTCTTTTGATCTTTACCCAATTAAGATCTTTTGGTGGCAACAGACAACGGTGCATTAGTGCACAACTCTCTCATTGTCTCCTCACTTGGCCCTTGCACATCAACCTTACATTCAGACCACAATTCAATTGACTCTGCAGTGTCAAAGAACATTTTGAAATCTATCCACAACACATTTGCTATTTCAATGAATCCATCAACTTGTGTGGCATGCACTTTGGAAATGCATTCACAAATGCTGCAAGGTTACCTTTGTCCCGTGATACATGAACATGCACCTCTTCCACTATTTCTCTCAATGGTTAAGCTGAAGCACCCTGTTCATTGTTTTCCTCAACTAGGTCTGGTAGTTTCTTTTTCTTCTCCCATTTCCTTGCTAGGTCAGGTGGTTTCTTTTTCTTTTCATGTTTCCTTGTCTACTTGTCTCCTAATTTCTCAAAACCCTTCCATTCACAAATGTATTTCACCCATTTTTTAATGTGTAATAGCATTCGTGAAGAACACGTTGTCTCAATTGCTTCATCATCCATCTGTACCATGAAGCTTTTCTGAAATTGAAAACTTCCTGAAACATCAATTTCATCTTTTTGGGCCAAATCAGTCAGTCTGTCACGTATAGTTTCTGCACATTTTTTAATTTCCTTACTCAGGTAAATTAAGTCTTTTTCCTGAAACTGGTTCAAATTCCCAAGATCAAAACCTTCCCTGACAAGTTCAATTTTTAAATTTGAAACATTAAGCGGTCTCTCTTTTTCAGGTTCTGGGTCACATTGACCTTTTAATCCCTGCTGCTTCCACAAACCATGGTTGAAAAATCCCATCTTCAATTAACTTTGTTTCTCCCTTTGATATTGGTGTTGTAAAGAAAATTTTTCTATATCTTTCAATGCTTGTACTGTCTGGGGCAGTTTTTGTTCTATAAACTCTGAATTCTGAGATGTCAAAATAAACGCTGATGTAATTACTCTTCCTACAGTTCTTTGAGCTTCTTGAGTTGAGACCATATTAATTTGGACAGTCAAAATTTGTCTACGTATTGTTTGTGCAGCTACAGTTTGTAATATTTGTACCAAATCAGTCACAATTGGAGTAGTAACACCTGGAGGTATCACTGTTGGTATCGAGTCAATGGATGGTGGGGCAATCTGAAATGTCTGTAAAGTTCCCTCAATATGAATTTCCCTTGGTTCAACAGAAGCAGTAGCCACTGTTGTACTTGCTGGTACACTATTATCAGAATTTGTACTGGGGACCACACAAGCTGGACACTCAGTTAACAATGCATCCAATGTTTCATCACCTAATTCACTATCAGTTTGTGGCTTTTTGTCATCTATAATTTCCTTCTCCTTTTTTCTGATTCTTTACCTTTTCGTCCTCTCTTTCCTTGTCTCTTGCTGTCTTTTCCCACAAGCTTAAGGCTGTAAATTGTGCAGCTCTAGACTGTGAATTTATTTCAGATAACGTTTCTTTTAATCTGTCAATAATTTGCAGTTCAAAAGTACCATATTTTGGAAAACTCATAGGACCCTCTTTCTCAGTAACCTTGCACCATTGGCGAATTCACAAACATGAAAACAATCCCAAATTCGTTAACATAAAATGTGCAGGCGTTCCATCAGGTGGGGTCTCGTCACCAACCAAAATCAAATTTGTCGATTGACCTCTCAAAAGTGTCTTAAAACCTTTAAACAATTTAATTTCTGCAATAATTCAATCCAATGTTTTGATTCAATTCAATAAACGTAAAATATTCCCTCCAATCCTGTTACAGTTTAAATTTTTGAAGACTTTCGACCAATCTCAATACGGTAATCACACAACGGACCTAACACAGCGTGGCACACTCTGATGTCACTTTGCCCATTCACAGCGGTGCACCCTCCTTCACAATCTCTTCCCCATCCATTTGTGCACTTCACTCAGAATCAAGCAACTGTCTGTCCATCAACTGACCGGACAGTCACATCTCTGACTGTCTGTCCACGAAACGACCGGAGAGACTCACAAATAATTGTCTACCTCAATCTGGCAACTGTCTGTCCGCGAATAGCCATACGGTTACATAAATAGTCGATAGGATCCAATTGCTCAAAATCATTCTCACGCAGTGACCCACAATCTGCGTTGGCCACTTGAATCGCTGTGGTCCGCCCTTGTGCACTAGCTTCCCACACAACTCTATCAAGCTCTCTCACACACGTATCCCTATCACCTGTAGGTTTGTCAATAGTGCTTCACGACTCCCACAATCAATGGACGACAATTACGGCTCTGGGTGTCTTCTACACCACAATCTATCTATCCTGGGATCTTAGGCTACTCATCGAGTATGATATCCAAAATCACATAGACAGTCCGAAACCACAATCACTCAACTCTCATTCCAACTATGCAAGACATCACACAATCAAATTATCACCACAATTTAACACATTACATGCAATTATAGCAACCGCCGTTACCGCAACAGGAATTACTACAACTGGAATTACCGCATATCACAATCTAATGCAATGCAATTACCGCATATGCCATTACCGGGTACCATGATCTAATCCAACGCAATTCCCGCAAATGCAATTACCGCAAATAGAAATTACCGCAAATGCAACGCTCCCTATTAATACTCACACCTTCTTCAGTAACCGCCTTCTTGGACCGCCTTCTAATACCGCTTTGCCAACCTTCAAGTTCTGGGCATTGGAATCAGGAATCAGGACTTTTTGGGGCTTGGGCCGTTTTCTAACTTGGGCAATTTTTTTGTAGCTCCTTCCAGGGCATTAACCTAAACTCTGCTCCTTCTGGTCAAGGTGTTTAACCTTACATCTGCTACCATCCAGTTCCAGCGGAAATCCCACCGTAATCTCGCTTCAAAAATCTACCAAATGTGGCACCATTACCTCTGATTACGTTACCCTGATTTCCGCTAAAGGTCAATGGATCTTTGCCACCGTTTATGACCAGGAAGCGTCTACATAAACACGGGCAATTAATAAAATGCAAATAAACATTTTAGCTAATAATGAGAGTTGTGAGCAGCTTTAAAGGGATTTATTTTCCAATCAAAATTTAAGAATCTCTGACTCTTCATTCAGTAGTCAGGTATGAATTAGGGTACAGAATTGATAACAGAAAAATTAAGTTAGCACAAAGCATCATAATTTGCAAACAGCGCGTTCCCTAAAGGAAAGAATTCCTATTCTAAGACAATTGGGCTCAAAATGATGTCAGTCAGAACTCCTGAAAAGTTCCAGAAGCAAGAGTTAGTTTGCATAAAGCCATATCAATAATTAATAATTGCCAGAATCTCCCATAAAGAGAAATCCAGCATAGAGCAAATAAGCCTTGACAAAGACAATTAGTCAAAGCACAAATCAGAATGGAACTAAACCTACATCTAATCTGCCTACATCTGCCTACATTCTGCTCTCCATCAAAGGTCTGCCCTCTCCTTCACTGCATCTGCAAACCACTTCTGCCCTCCTGCCTTCATTTCTGAGTCAGAATCAGAAACTTCTCTGCAGCTTTGTGTCTCTAAATCTCTGTCTGTCTCTCTCTCTCTCTCTCTCAAAGGGCTCTGAAAGTCTTCCTGCCTGTGTTCTGGAAAGAGTCCTCTCTCCTCTTCAACTCTCTCCTCACCCTAAAGCTCCTAATTAGGAACGCGTTTATCAAATCATAATGTTACAAAGCATGAAACGTGACTTTTCTTCCTCCAACTGCAATCCAGCATTCTCCAAAATGCCTCCACTCATCTGCAGATTTCATATGTCATCTCTCAGACAGGCAAAGATCCTTCCCACGCTACATTCTGTATCTTATTTAATACAATTTCATCTCCTAACCTTCCTTTTAAGAGACATTTTATTTCTAACAACACACATAACATAAGCTGCAAAAGAACCTCGTTTAATTAAGCAAGAAACATTAAACTTGGTAATTTACTTTTAAAATATGTGTTTTTCTGTTCTCACTAATGCAAAGAATTAAATGAGGCTTTGTTCAAGATTTCCAGCAACTACAAAGATAAAGCTCAGATGAGGTCACAGCTGTCAATTATGCCACTGTTCTCTTAAAACTGAGAGAAAAAGATTCCTTTCCTATGACAGAAACTCTGAGAGCAAATGCTGAATGAGGAGCAACAGATGAATTAGGAGCTTGTTCTGTTTTCTACATTATAAAATGTTGTGCTAATTCAAATACAAGTTATTTCTACTAATGCACATTTTAACACTTTCACATGTTAGAATCACATTTTCATAGTGAGAACAACTTCTAACTAAACACATTTAAATCAATCTATGAATTACTTGAACATGGGTTACATAAATTGCTGAATGAAGTCTGTGAATTTCACGAGATCATGTTTTCACTCTGTGGCATAGAAATCTGCGTGTCACCTTTCAAATGAAGTTTTTTGTTTTTGAAGCAAAGGCAGTTTTCTTTACAGGTTTACCATTAGTAGAAAGCACAGGTTTGGGCTTTTTCAGTGACGTAGCATTCAGTCGCAGATTTACGATATCTTGTAAATCTAGAGATGTGTCTTGTTCCATGGGTGTTACGTGGGAACAGCCACAGCAGCACCCATGAAAGGCCCCTTCAATGCAAAGTGCTGCGTGTGAAGGGGCTGTATTTACATGGGGAGGAAAAGTCACGCAGGGTGGCTTTTCCTGTCCTTGTAAAACATTTAGGAGCCCCCTCCGCCACCAGTACGGCACGAAAGGTGACGAACTGGTGGTGCAGGGGGCATGTAAATCTGCCCCTTAGTGTCCGAATAGAAGCTTCAAATTCTTGTGCTTAGTGAAGGGGGTGAAACTAGATTTACGAGTGTAAGTTAATACTGTCAAAAAGGAAACATTCATAAGTCCAGCACCACACAGGCCAATCATGAATATTTTCTCACTGAAAATAATGGAGACCAGGACTTAAAATATAACAAAAAATATAAATAAATATAATCTAAATTTTACAACTTATTTACAATTAATATATTTATAATTTAATTATAAAATATTTTAACAATATAAAGAAATAACTTTATTTACTTCTATAAAACACATTTAGGGGTTGATTCCGATTCGGAAAATGAATCCGTACGACGATTCGTATTCGAAGCCGTTTTCGTACGATTCGTACAAATCCGTCTGAATCGCGTAGTATGATCCGTAGGATAGAAATCTGTTAGAATCCGTGCAAAACGTACAAAATACAAGGCGAAGTCCATACGAATTAGACTCTCACAGTGAACAATATGATTCGCAAACATGCCGTACGACCCGCCAAGTACGATCTGGACTGGGTAATGAATGCATGATACGTACGGAACACGTCTTGTATAGGCAATTCGTACAGAGAGCCACACATTCACATACGCACCATACCCCTAAGCGCACGGGGTGTATGTACCGTACACCTACGGCTTTGGGGGTTACGAACTATACCCCTATGCGCCGTACGCCAATATTCATGGGGTGTACGCACGGGGGACATATGCACCGTACACCCTGAAATCCAGGGGTGTACGTACCTTACCCTGACGCACCGTACCCCTGATATCATGGGGTGTACGCACCATACCCGGAGGGGTCAGTTTCATATGCATTTCGAGGCAAAATATGCTTTTACGGATGTTTTAAGCGCCCGTAGAAAAAGAGTCGTACGGAGTGTTGTCGATACGATTGGTACTTGCTGGGTAGGAAAATACAGCTTCGATCCGTAAGGACGTCAAGTACTGCGCCTTCCGAGTGCGATTTGTACGGATCAGTGTGTTGTACGGTCTTCGGTACAATTCGTACGGAGAACTGCTTTGGGTACACATCGTACTAGGTCGTACGTACGGGTACAGTTCTCCATACAAATCGTACGGGAAAAAAGCTATGTACGGCTATTCGGAGGGCATTTTCCCAAATAGAAATCGGCCCCGTAATAATTATTACTGCATAATAAAAAATGTGCTTATAAAGCATAGGCAAAAATTAAGTTAGTAGTGCTGTAATATTGCTTTGTATTTTGTACCACATTGAAAATAGATATACAAATCTAACTTACATTAATATTTAACATACTAATATTTTTATTAATCTTTGTAAAGATTTATTAACTTTTACATTTTCCTTTCTGCATTACCAAAGGAGAACTCCACCTCGACTGCAAAGCTTCACTGTGGTAAAATTTAGGGAAAAGTTAAAAAAAAGTTAATTTAAAGGAGCACTGTTTTTAAGCTCTGCTTCGTGTACTTTTGAAACGCTTTTACTTTATTTTACTAAACTGAAACTGAGCATTTTATGTTTTAAGTATTGCACTGAATGGAGATAATTGTTGTTTGTTTTAAAACTGTTTTGAATTTGGTTTTAGCTTTCTTAAAAACTGGGAATTTCGGTCCAGGGTAGTAGGGGGCATAGAGAGAGAATGTTTGCCTCACTAACCATAGAGTCCTAGCTGAAGGAGGTTGGCAGTCTAGTTGCAGACTCAACCTCTTCCTTAATTGCACACCACGGACCGGGCCAGCAGCGGGCGCGTTCCTTTGGCAGGACCTGTCTGCGCCGGTCCACGCCCAAATGGGCCCAGGGGACAGGGATGCTGGTCTGCGAAACCTAGACTCACTTATTTATTCTAAACAACAGTTGATATTACTAAAACCGCAGGTGCACCCGGCCTGCGCCTCACAATCAGAAGCTGATAGCACTAACACTATATGCGCCCAGTGTGGCTATGAGATACACTTTTACTCAATTAGGCAAACTAGGATGCAATTAAGTTTCTTAAGTTATGGAACTCCAATGAGGTCCACTTAAAAGAATACATACAATTAATACATAAAATACAATAAAACCACGTGAAAATACAGAATGACAATGCAGTCCGAATACAAATTTTGTCAACATATAGCAGTTTCAAGGGATTAAGTTTAAAATTTAGCAGCAAACAATGAGGAAACAGGGTATATCCTGAGTTATGCAAGTAACAATTAGAAAGCAGCTGGGACAACATAGAGATCAAAGTTTGGAATTAGCAACCGGCAATAGGAGAACAGGGCATATCCTGAATTGTGCAAACAACAAGTAGAGGGCAACCGGATCTTGTGCAAATTTTCAATTTAAGGTTAAAATTTAGAGAAGCAAAAAACCTTTCGAATGGAAGACAAAACAATGCGGAATACATTCCTATTTAAGAGGGGAAAAACGACTACAAAGAGGGTCAAAGATTCAAAAATGATATCCCACTCGGAAAATATATAGTTAAAATATGTACATAAATTCCTTAAAAGGTTGAACAATTTTACGCACACTGCTTCATTTTTGGCATTAAAAAGAAAGTTGCGAGCTGAGGCTACATCCTTAACACCATTTAGTAAAAACATCGGCCTAAGCCAGAGACTACGATGAAAGGCCAGTGCCGGACAAACAAACAAAACATGATCCAAGTTCTGGATGCTCAGTTCACAAAAATTAATATTTTTAAAATTTTTCGAATTCTGAAACCAGTGTGCCGTTAAATTATTTAGAGGTAGGAGATTTAATCTAAATAAGGAGAACCTAAGTTCCAAGTTAAATATTTCTGGGGAAGTTTCGGGGAAGTGGTCCTGGCTATTATCTCTCTTTAGTATTACAGAACTCAATATCTCTATTAAATCTGATCTTACCACTTAAGTTTTTTACGATGGATTTTAACTAGAACGAATGGTGCTCATGGGTCCAAATGGTATGCAGGCCTAATCAATGCCCATTCAGTCCCAAGGAATACCCCTGATATAAGAGCCTTTGTAGATAAAGACCCTTTAGACATGCTGTTTGTGACTGAAACGTGGTTCAACTACAGCTCAGGCCCAGACATCCATCTTGCCCTTCCTTTGGGTTACCAGATACATAGATTGGACCGGACAGAGAGAGTAGGTGGTGGTATTTCTATTATTCTGAAATATGAATTCAAATGTACTATAACTCAGCTTTATCTCCCATAATGTGAAAGTCTACAGTTTCACATAGCACTATCCCCTACCCGCACCTTATCTGGGATACTTATTTATAGACCCCCAGGAACAAACTGCAGGTTCATGGAGGCACTACCTGACTCCTTAATTAGTGTTGCAATAGAGAAATCCCATATGACTATTTTGGGTGATTTTAATTTTTACTCTGATGAACCATATACCCCTTACATCAAATGGCTACAAGGTGATTTAGAAGCTTTACAACTAACGCAACTTGTGATCTCACCCACGCAGGGAAGAGGGCATATATTTGATCTTATTTTTTCTAATGACCCCGAAATCACTGTACTAAAAACTATCCTAGTCCCTAGTCAGATCACTTTTAATTTAGATTTGGCCTACCCAAACCTGCACAGTAGGAGAAATCTCAAGCCCAAATGATTGTACGGCGTAGTTGGGCTAGATTGGCCCCAGAAACCTGGCAGACGGTCCAAAATTTGCTGGTAATATAGAAGAGAAATATCAGTAATGGGAAGACTGGATTACCCAGTCGGCTGACATGTGTGCCCCTATGAGAACTATTATCGATAAAACATGCCCTAGAAGAGCACCATGGTACAATGAACAGCTTTTGGAATTAAAAAAACAATGTAAGAAACTGGAGAGACTATGAAGAAAGAATCATGATCCAGCTTTAAAAACCAGATACAAGCTGCTAATTAGGGCCAATCATAATGATATGGCGAATGCTCAAGTGAAATTTTATGAAGAAAAAATCTCTCAATCAGCTAATTTCTCGAGGGAATTTTTTAGAGTTGTTAAAACGCTAACTAACCCCATGAAAATACGAAAACCCTCCTGGTCTTAGTCGAAAGGTGTAATGACATAGCTAGCTATTTCTATAAAAAGGTAATAGAAATATATGACCTATTCTCAAAGGATAGGGACGTGAACTTGGAGATAGGTACAGAGGTGGTTGGACCCTTATCCTTCCCAAAATTAGCTTATTTCCCCAGACTTGTGGTAGAAGAAATTCATAATCTAATAAAAGGTACTAAATCTGGATCACCTATTGATCCAGCCCACCCCTGATTTTATTTAAAGCACTGGAGACCATTTTACCCTCCATAATGGAAATGTTCAACCTATCACTAGAAACTGCTTTGGTCCCTAAAGCTTGGAAGCATGCAACCATTAGGCCTTTACAAGAAAAAGCCAATATGGACCCTACTGTCTTTAGCAATCTACGCCCTATATCACTTTTGCCATTTATCAGCAAACTTTCAGAAAAGCATGTAAATAATACATTGATTAACTTCCTGGAAACTAATGAAATACTGCATCCCACTCAGATGGGTTTTCGTACCTCCCATAGTACAGAATCAGTACTGTTGGTGGTCACGGAGGAGTTAAAGGCACTATTGGATGAGGATGGTTCTGCCACCATCCTTTTGTTAGACCTCAGTGCAGCATTTGACACCGTAGATCATACCACTTTAATGGGGAGACTAAGAGAAATAGGAGTCCATGGCCTTGCCATGGACTGGTTGGCTTCTTTTTTGGAAGACAGGTCCTTCCAAGTGATGGAGGGGGACTGTTTCTCAGACCACCTCCCAATTACATGTGGCGTCTCACAGGGATCTTCCCTTAGTCTTACCCCATTTACTGTTTATGAACGACCGCCGGCTAATATAGCACAGGAAGATGGTGTCTCAGTGGTGGCATATGCTGACGACACTCAGCTGATGCAGACGGGCTTGCCTTTGTTCTGCCAAAGGCGCGCCAAAGGCAAGCCTGTCTGCACCCCTCTGCACCCATCCGCGCCCGGACCGGGCCCAGGGTCACAACCCCTACACAAACTAAGACAGTTCATGAGAGGGTAAGTTACTCTATTAAGGAGTTACTCCTACTGAGACCAAAGCCCTGCCGCCCCACACTATCACCACTGTTAGAAATCAAACACTGCCCAAACTGTCAGCACACCTTTGAGTTTTCACACTGCTGCAGTTTATCTACACCCTCGACCCTCTCTGCCAGACCGGATAACAAAACTTACAAGGCAGGACTAATCAACGCACGTTCTTTAGTGAAACATAATTCCGAAATGGCAGAACTCATAGAATCATAAAACCTAGATTTTATCTTTATCACGAGACCTGGGCTGATGAAGTTTCAGACACAGATCTAATACTAGCCATTCCTGAGGTATATACAATTATCAGAGTAGATAGAAAAGGGAAACGGGATGGTGGCTTGGCTATTATTGCCAGAAATGAACTAAAGATGAAAGGCTCAGACCAAGGCAGCAATCCGGACTGCGAAACTCTATCCTTCCAAATTAACATTATGCACAACTATACATTTAATGGACTTTTGATCTACAGGCCACCAAAAGCCAAAACTCCTCTGACACAACTACTAAGCCCGTTCCTGGAATCCAGTGTAAGAAGCCCAGACTTCACCATTCTGGGTGATTTTAACCTACACCTTGAGAAGAGTGCAGACTCAGGCACAGCCACACTGATAGATGCATTCACTAACTTAGCCTTCGAACAGATAGTGAAGAAGGACACTCATAAAGCAGGGCACACTCTCGACAGAATTTTTACTTCCAACAAGAACATTGAGATAATTGAAATTCTTCCAGTTCCATGGTCAGATCATAAAGCTATAACTTTCTCCTTAAAAGTGAAAAGGAATGTAGGGGCAACCTCCCCCCCTACCTCCCACACCTACATCATATTTAGATTGGTCGAGGCTAGACACCCTTAAACTAAAAGAACAACTCTCTTCTACCACTCCTCAACTAATACCAGAAAGTAACGGCGCCACTTCTCAAATCTCCAACCGGATAACGGCTGCCATTAGAAAAGCAGTACCATTAAAAAAAGCTACATTAGGGGAAAACAAGTTATCCAAACCATGGTTCTCCGAGTCTCTCAAGGCTCAAAAACGAAAATGCAGAAAATTGGAAAGGATATGGAGAGTCAATTACGACCAGGAGAGGAAAACTGAATATAAAACCTTCACTGAGCATATATTAAAAAAATGATCTTTACAGAAAAAAGCATCTACTTTATTCTGAAAATAGAGGAGGCTAAAAACTCCTGTAGAGAACTTTTCACTACTGTCAAAAAACTGTCAAAAATAATAACCGACAATCAGGCGCCTATCAGCGCAAACTTTTGTAACATGCTAGGTCAATTTTTTATTGATAAAGTGACCTCAGTATATGAGTCATTTAAATCTGCTGACATGCAGCCCCTACATCCGAAAAACCTGAACCCAGCGAAGAATGTTCCCTAACAAAACCGAAACCACTGTTTCAGTTTTCACCGCCCTCTTTAGAACAAGTATATCAGGCAGTTATGATCACTAAATCAAGGGGACTTGAGGACCCATGTCCACCAAAAGTGCTTCACCTTTTTCCTGAGCTCCTAAGTGAACAACTGGTTCGGCTTATGGGCCATATAGTGAACTCTGGTCACTTCCCTGATCTTTGGAAATCCACATCAGTACTACCACTTCTCAAGAAACCTAACTTAGATCCACAAGAACCAGGGAACTGCAGACCTATAGCCAGAATACCTTTTGGTGCTAAGGTTCTGGAGAGATTGCTGAACAAACAACTTGCCCAATTTCTCGCACACGCAAACATCCTTGACCACTCTCAGTACGGTTTCCGAGAGGGACACAGTACTGAAACAGCCCTGTTGATGGCAGTTGAAGAACTCAGGAGTGTACTGGATACCGGATGGGAAGCCGCCTTGATCCTGTTTGATCTTTCTGCGGCCTTCGATATGGTCAGCCATGATACACTCCTGGGTCGGCTTGCAAAGGCCGATGTACATAACCAACAGTAGCTAACCTTTTCCCTCCTGAGGCGGAAGCTGGGAGGTCTCTCTCTGTCACTTGAATATTTTAAGCTTCTACCCGGTATTTTTAAACTTTGTGTGATTGCAGTGATTGCAGCGCTTGAATAATAAGCGCCTGTGACTTCGAAACTGTAGAGACTTTGTTAGCGCTTCTCAGGGCTCTGTGTGCCTTCCCCCCTCTCCTGCCTCCGGACCGCCCTCGGCCGAATATTGACGCCGAGGGCTGGGACTTCGGTTTGTGGTGGCCATATTGGGTGTGGGCCAGGCAGGTGACGCGCTCTAGCAGCGCCTTAAAAAGAACGGTCACGACTCCGCGCAGCGGAAGCGTACAGCGAACGCGCCGGACCTGCGCCGGAGTCGTGCCAGAGTCCTGCCCGTCTGCGCCCGTCCGCGACTGGACGGGACCAGGGGCCATGGACCCGACACCTATGTTCATCAGGTATTCGCCCCAAACCCTATTACATCTTAGACCTAACCCTCACCCTAAATTTTCTAGAGATTCCTGGCCGTGTCCTGAGGGCCCTTTCTCCTGTATACACTGTAAATATCAAGCCACCTCCATAAAACCTACTACTGAGACGTTAAACATAAAGGAACAAACTCCAACCAAAGGGCAAAAGGAGACAAAATGCCTCCTCTTAAATGTTCGCTTCCTTCCCAGACACCAACTTGAGGTTTGGGACCTAATACACACTACAAAGCCCAACCTCTGTTTCCTAACCTGGTTGAAACCCCACACGATCCCTGCAATCGCTGTAGGGGTCCCCCTTGGATACAAGTTTACTCATTTTGACCGTCCAGAGAAAACAGGTCGTGGCTTAGCCATCATGTATAAAGAACATCTGAAAGTCATTATATTAGAATAGAAATATAGCCCTCTCTTTGAAATCATAATTTTTAAAATGCAATAAGCCACTAATATATTTTGGAAAGGAGCCTTAGTTTATCGCCCTCCGGGGCCCGCTACAGGCTTCTCCCTTGCAATATTGGAACTTCTGGCCCCTCACTTTAAAGCCAAAGATGATTTCCTTCTTCTTGGCGATTTCAACGTCCATGCTGATAACCCCTCACTTCCTGAAACAAAGTCCCTGGTCTCAGAATTATCTTCCCTCGGTCTGACCCTACAAAATCACGAACCCACCCACAAAGGTGGACACACTCTGGATCTGGTCTTCACTAATTTTCCTAGGGTGTATTGTCCCTCCCCAACCCAAATAATTTGGTCTGACCACCATGTTGTGGACTTCTCTATATCCAAGGTGGCCAAGCCTTCCAACAGAAATCCCCTTCCCCCTGTTTGGCGTCGGCAATGGTATAAAGTCACCGCAGAGGAACTGCAAAAGGTATGGAAGCAGCCCACTCTTTCAGGGACAGATAGCACAGAGACAGTCTTAACCAAACTCAACACGTCCCTTAGAGAAGCAATTGATCCAATAGCTCCTCAAAAATTACACAAACAATACCCTGCTACCAAACAGGAAACATGGTACACTGAGGAGCTTCGAACAGAAAAACAAAATTGCAGGAGGTTGGAAAAAAAGTGGAGAAAGACTCATTCCGAAGAAAATAAGATAGAACATCAGAAGTCGCCAGCCAGATATTACAAAATATCAGACTTGCTCGGAGGAATAGTCTTTCCCAACGTCTCGCAGAAGCGGGAAATCATTCTCAGGAATTATTTAAAATCCTTAAGGACTTTGTAAAACCTACAGCATGCAAAAGCCCTGATGATTTCTCCCTACAACTGTGCGACAAAATCTCCCTGTTCTTCGAAAATAAAATCAACTTGATCTACGACAAAATTCTATCGGCCCCCAACCTAAATAGTAATAACTCACTCTTTCCTTGCACTCTGCCCACATGGAGTAAAGCAACACTTACGGCATTCCCAGCAGTCAATGAATCAGATCTTACCTCCCTAATGAATCATATAAAATCTGGATCTCCAGATGATCTCTTATCAGCCAAAACCACTGTTTCTCTGCAAAATTTGCTTAAACCTCATTATTTAACATTGATCAACCATTCTCTCAGGGAAGGAACTGTGCCTAAAGAATGGAAAAAGCAGTGGTGAACCCAATCCGAAAGAATGCAGCAACTCCATGGACTGACCTCTCCAACCTTCAACCCATTTCCCTGACCGAGAGACATGTCAACACCCATCTATCCAAATACATCGAGGCAGCGGAGGGCCTAGACCTCTCGCAATCTGGATTTAGGCCCAACCACAGCACAGAATCTGCCCTCCTTTCAGTGACCGATAACATCAAGATGTCACTGGATGGAGGAAACTCAGTGATTCTAGTGCTGTTGGACTTGTCCGCTACCTTCGACACTGTATCCCATGAGATACTTCTCGGTCGTCTGAAGGAGAGGGGAGTGGAAGGGGTGGCTCTCGCTTGGCTGGAGAGCTTTCTCTCGGATCGCTAACAAGAGGTGAGATTGGGCTCCCACCATTGTATCCCACCATCTCAAGGTGCTCACCAAGGGAGTACCACAGGGCTCATGCTTAAGCCCCACACTTTTCAACGGGTATGTGGCTCACTTGGCGGACATTGTAAGATCTTACGGGTTCACCCCTGTGTCGTACGCTGATGACACCCAGCTTTTGTTCCCTTTTAAAACCTTAACGCCCGCAATAAAAAAATCATTTGCGGAAGGAATGAGGGCAATTTTTCATTGGATGGCCAGCAATCGCCTCCAGCATAGGCAAGACTGAGGTAATGCTGTTTGGGGAGGCCACATTTCTGTGGTCCCCGGACTGGTGGCCTCTGGATCTAGGACCAACTCCAAGCCCCAAACAGACCGTCAAAAATCTTGGCATACGCTTAGATAGAGCATTGCTCTTCAAAGAACATATAAATCAAGTAGCAGGCTCCTGCTTCCAGGTCATAGGTCTGCTACGACGTGTCTTCCCATTCTTATCTGACTCTTACAGGAAGGCTCTCGTCCAGGCCCTAGTTATAAGCAGGATGGACTACTGCAATGGCCTGTTGATCTCTGCAAATGAGGAACAACTGCAGAGATTGCAGGTGATTCAGAACATTGCTGCGAGATTAATCCTCAACGCCCAACCAAGGTCTACCCCACTCCCCTTGTTGTCAAAACTCCACTGGCTGCCAATCAGACAGCGTGTCAAATTTAAAATATGCTGCACAATTCATAGATGTCTATTTGGCAATGGACCTAAATATCTGAAAAAAATATTCAAACCCTACACTCCCAGTCGCACTCTGCGATCTATTGGCCAGCAATTACTCCAGGTCCCTAGGATAAAAAAAAGCCAGGCAGGGAAGACGTGCCCTGTCCTATAAAGGCCCAATCCTCTGGAACTTGTTGCCTTGTGCTCTCAAAAGCACAACCAATTTCCAATCTTTTAAGAAGTCCCTGAAAACATTCTTATTTGTCACCTGCTAATTATGCTTTACCATACTTCTCAGTCCTACTACTAGTTTTGGCTCTTTTGGTAATATTCAAGCGCGGAGATATCCTTTCGAGGATTGACTTCCAGCGCTATACAAGAATACAAATAAATACATCCGGACGCAAGAAAACTGTTGGCATCATATCTGCACAATTGGACCTTCACAGTTGAGCTGGGGGAAGCAAAATCCAAACCTTTCAGCTCCCCCTGAGGGGTTCCACAGGGATCATCGCTAAGCCCAACTCTTTTTAATTTGTATGTAGGGCCTTTGGCAGGAATTATTAGGACTTGCGGTTTCCTTCCGGTATCGTACGCAGACGACACCCAAATCGTTGTTTCAACTACAAATGACACCTCAGATACAGCAGATAAATTCAAAAACTGTATGCTGCAGGTTAGCCAATGGATGCAGAGAAACTGCCTGAAACTAAATGGTGACAAAAGTGAAGTCATGATACTAGGAGCAAGTAATGAAGTCTGGTCTCCAGAATGGTGGCCTGCTAATCTCAGCAATTGCCCATCCCCTGTCAACAAAGTGAAAAATCTGGGTATGGCGCTAGACAACAGACTAACGATTGATGCCCAAACTAACAAACTATTATCCACCATGTGGTACATCCTGAAAATGATCATGAAACTACTGCCTTACATCCCCATCGACTCCCGCAAAACTGTGGTCACGATGCTGGCCCTGTCGAGGCTGGATTATGGGAATGTCTTATATGCCGGAATGCAAGCCCAGGACCAAGCCAAACTACAGCCCCTGAAAAATTCAGCAGCAAGGCTGGTACTGGACATCCCCAGGTCTGAACACATTTCGCATCACCTGGATACTTTACATTGGCTTCCCATGGTAAAACGAATTAAATTCAAATATGTATGTCTAGCCTACAAAGTCCTTCATGGCTCTGGATCGCTGTTCCTGAGAACACGTCTCAAATTATACGAGCCACCAAGGGAACTGCGCTCCAGTCAGGCGAAACTGATCCAGATCCCCCGCTTCAAACAGGCTAGGTGGGGAGGAAGAAGCTTCCTGCTACATGCAGCCAAAGACTGGAACTGGCTCCCAATTGCAATCAAAAACAGCACCTCCCTGCTTTCTTTTAGGAAATTGGTAAAAACATGGCTGTTCAGTTCCGGTTAGCCAGTCTTCTCAATGTTGCACCAGTCTTCTGTCTCTCCAGCGCCAAGACGCCCACTGGCATGCGCGTGCTTTACAAAACCATAAATGAAATCAAATCAAATCAGATAGTCTCCCTAACAGATAATGCAACTCAGCAGTTGAGTCACTGTCTGGAGAGATGGTAAATTACATGGCAAATATCCATCTGAAATTAAATGGCGAAAAAAAAAGAGATTATGCTATTGGGAAAATCCACTATCCAGGCACCCCTGACACAGTTGCCCCCTTGTATGGAAAACCCACCTATACCCAAATCAGTTATAAAAAACTTGAAGGGCTGGATAGAGAACTCACTCACAATGGATTGCCCTTCCAGGAAACTGTCAGGAATATGTTTCTCTCTGCTTAAAATACTAAGGAAGATTATGGAGGTGATCCCGGAATATCTGAAAAAAACGGTCATCCAGTCTCTTATAATCTTGCACTTGGACTATGGAAACTCACTTTACGTGGGCGCGCCTAAATATGTGACGAAGAGACTACAGGTAGTAGAAAATGCGGCAGCAAGACTCCTTCTAAAAATCCGCAAACGCATTTCGACTAAAGCATTCAAACAGTTACACTGGCTCCCTATTGAAACAAGAATAACGTTTAAGTCCCTATTCCTGGCATATAGGCCTGTTAACAAAAAAGGTTCAATAAAACTGAGACAAATGATGTCCAGGTATATCCTGACCAAGCATCTAAGATCAGCCCAGCAACAGCTTCGTAGGACAACAAAAGCAAAAAGAGCCAGGTGAGGGGGGGGGTTTGCCCACCTGGTACCAAAGATGTGGAATGCCCTCTCATATAAAATAAGAATTCTACCTAACGAAACCGTTTTCAGGAAACATCGCAAACCTTTGCTGTTTCCCTTGTAGACGCTCTATGGATAAAAGCTTTTAAACAGTACTCTTTAGTGCTGGGAAGCCCTCGGCAGCCACGCACTCTACAAATTCTTTAACATAAACATAAACATAAAAAGAAAGAGTAAAAACGTTTATGGTAAATCTTGTGTGGGGGCTAGTTCATTTCCCATTAAATAATAAGTACAAATCAAGAAGAACTGGCTTACTCCCTTGAAGCTTGTTGTTTATGTGGGGGGAAACAAATAGTTTTTTATGAAAACCCTCACCCACCAACCTAGTCGGTGGCATGCTTCATCATCGGGTCCCACCCTAGGTGCTGAGAGCACCACCAAATGACCTGAAATATGACCAAATATGGCACCAGATGTGTTACAACAGGACTACTATTTGTTCTCATTTTGAAGCAACCATTTCTCCATGTTTATGTCGGTTTGTGTTTTGTCTGTCTTATTCCTTTTCAGGTTTTACAGCAGCATCAGAAGTATATAATCTCCTGCCTTTTCCGCACCTTAGCCTGTGCAGCACTTTTCACAATTTATGGCCAAGTAAATAACACCTGACCACCACATCCTTTATCATACACTACCACAAAGGTCTTGAAGAAAGCCATCACACTTTGGAGTATGGCTGAAACATGTAGACCTATTTCCAGAATATCAGAGGCTTAACGGCAAACTCTACACATATCCACCGTTTCTAGTTTTTAACCTTGTCATAGGGCCCATCATTAAAAATTAACTTATAAGGGACCCTATTGACAGCTTTTAACATCACCTTCGTCACATCACTTTGCACACACAAATTCCTGCTCTGATATAATTCAGGTGTCGCAGCACACCGGAGGTGCACTCAGCACCTTGGGCGGGACCAGATGATGAAGCATGCCACCAACTAGGGTGGTGGGTGAGGGTTTTCATAAAAAACTATTGGTTCCCCCCCATAAACAAGCTTCAAGAGTGTAAGTGGGTTCTTCTTGATTAAAAACACTTAAGCACTATCAACTTGATTTTGAGTTGATAATTAAATATATCAAATTAAATTGAAATTATTTCTGAGAAGTTTAAATAAAAAACTAAATCCCCACCTAACATATCATTTTTAATTTTTTATTATGACTGATAATTTTTATTAAACGTGATGTACAGAATACATTAAAATTTATTTAATTATATGTTAATAAATAAGTATTAGTACATTTGAATATGTAATCATATTTAAATAATAAAAGACTTCTCTTTTTCGAATTTTTCAACATCAAAATATATTTATTTATATTTTTATCCATTTTAAATAATTAATTTTAATTTAAAATTATTTCCTATCAGATTTTATTTTAAGTCCGTCCTGCAATTTTTCAGTAACAGTGGGTGGCTATGTATGGTGCCCGACTGACTCAAACTCTGAGCTAGAGTATTTCACAACAGTTTTGGGTCCTTCTTTGGTTGTAGTTACTTTAGTACTGCAATTTGTGAATAGCAATAAGCTTATCCATAAACACCTTCTGTTAGAAATGGGAGTCTCTAGTTGGAAGAGGTAGGTACCTTTGTCCAAATAGGGACCCTTGCTTCTAGTCAGGGTAAGGGAAATACTCCATGCTCACCCCCTTGGTAGCTTGGCATGATGAGACATGCTTATTTCAGAGGCAGTGTGCAAAGCATTTGCGAACACAAGCAGAAATACAGTGAAAACACTACAAATGGACACCACACCAGTTTAGAAAAATAAGTAATCTTTACCTCAACCAAAACAAGACCAAACAACAGAAATCCACAATACAGTTTTAAAAATGAGGCTTTCAAATGGTAGAAATAGGTCATTCAATGCAAGTTGTAAATGCAACAATTTTCCCACAAAGTACCTTTGAGAAGTCACGCAAAACAAACAAAATGGCCACAGAGATTGTGATGCGTTGGCTCCTTGCTTTGGGGGAGTTGATAAATCGGTTCCTACCTGCAGCTCAGGGGATGTGATGCGTCTGTTCCTTACCGGAGAGGATGGATAAGTCTGTTTCTTACTGTGGCCCCCAACGATGTGACAAACTTGGCGCCTCGATGTGATGCGATGATCCTGTATGAAGTGTGGTCTCGTGCAACCACACGGCAGGTCTGCATAAGAATCGGGCGGCGATCTCGGACTACGGAGATAGTTACACCCGATGTGTCGTGCAGCGGTTTCTCAAGCCACGGCAGGCGCTGCAACAGTTTCTTCAGCGATGCGTCGGAAACTGGTATAGAAGCAACAAGATTCTTCAATGTTGCGTCAATTTTCCAGCTACCAGCGGCAAACAGTCTCCAGAGGTCCTGAACAGTAGCAGGCACCTCTTTGCAGGTTGGAATTCCCAGCCAGGAAATTCAGGGGAGCTGGTGGTGAAGTCTTTGTGTCCCTGGGACTTCAAAACAGGAGGCAAGCTCAGTTTCAAGCCCTTGGAGATCTTCCTCAAAATGACAAAGCAAACCGCAAAGTCCTTTTCCATCTTGTTCCCAGGGTCAGTTATGTTTACAAGATGTTATAAAAAAACTCCCCATTCTGTCCTATGGGAACAGATAGCTGTGCAATAGCGAAAAACAAACTTGGCAGTATTTCAATATCATGACATGCCACACACATCAGGCCATGTCCTACCTTTCACATACAATTCACCCTGTCCACAGAAGTACCTTGAGTCTACCTTAGGGTGACTAATTTGTAGAAAAGGGAAGGTTTAGGACTAGCAAGTGTGAGCACTTTCCAAGTTGACATGACAGTCCCAGACTGCACAGAGGCTCTGCAATGTAAGCCAGAGTTACATTTTACAGGCTGCTTCTGTGGGTGGCACAATCAGTGTTGCAGCCCACTAGCAACATTTGATTTACAGACGATGGGCACACACAGTGCACTATACTAGGGTCTGACAAGTAAATCAAATATGCCAACCATGGAATCGCTAATCCAAAACAACAATTTACACAGAGAGCATATGCACTTTAGCACTGATCAGCAGTGGTAAAGTGCCCAGAGTCGTAAAACCAACAAAAACAGGCCAGAAACAATACAGGAGGAAGGCAAAAAATTCTGGGATGACCCTGCAAAAAAGGTAAAGTCCAACATGACCCCCTTCCACCCTAAAGCTAGGGTAGACTAATCGATACCTTCATAGGCTTCCCTGCTTGGGGCTATTGAACATGGACCCTGACCCGCAACTGCAGGGACATACTCCAGTTCTCTGCCATTCTGAACCGATTTGGAACCCTCTGTCCATACTCTCAAGGCCCACTAAGCTCACCCATGGGGAACCCTTCTCCTCACCTGTGGAAATCATCTGTGCAGCACCTAACCTTAGCTTGCTCAGGTGTTTCCCAACAGACAGATAGTACCCACATGACCAACACAGTAGTGTGGCCCAGTCTACCCCCGGGGTGTGACTCTTGTCCCCCCAGGGGCCAGTCTGTCAAGCAGGACAGCAAGCCAACCATTGGCCACTTACTGTGGTCAGTGATGAGACCCGGGCGCTATGTCTCTCAGGGCTCTCAAACTCTGTGGCGTCAGAGAAAGAGGGGCAGTCGGTCCAGGTGCTTAGCACCCTTGGTCCACTCTCACTCCTGTCATGTCAGGTATGACATCCTGACACTGACTCACCAGCCTGGGCCTGTACCCAGAGGCTGGACAGGAGACTGGGGTGGGCTATCCCACACTCGGTCCTCCTCCTCAGTGCTCTGCACCCTCGCACCTGAAGTGATACCCCCCTCTAGAATTGTCAGGGCACATTTCTCCCACCAGTTCAGGAGTTCTATCCTGCAACTGGGATCCTGGCCTAGGGTCTATACCCTTAGACTGGGCAGGGGTCAGGGGTGAGGCTTCCCTTGCCTCGCATCCTTTACTGGGGTCCTGCACCCTCCCACCTGCAGAGGTGTCTCAGAAGACAAACCAGTAGGGGCACTGTAAGCAGTCGCCCCAATCTCCAGGTCAGGGGGGACACCCTGAACCTGGCCCTCCAACCCAGGGTCTGTACCCTTAGGCTGGACCTACGCCTGGCAACCCAGGACTTCTGGGGGAGTACACCACCCCCCCGCCCCAAGGGAAACACACTCCTCTGGAGCTGTGTCAGAGTCTGCCTGGCGGAGGTCTCCAGCCTCGTATCCACCTGACAGAGCATGAAGACCTCCCAGGCCAGAAGTGGCTTCACTAGGTTCAGTCCTGCGGCGCTCTGACCTCAGAGCTAGCAACCCCTGACCCACTGGTCCTTTCACTAGAGACTGTGTCCCCCTCTCACCCCTCTCTGTGGACTCATGCACCCTCCCCACTGTAGCTGTGCAGCCAGACACCAGAGCTGGCGGATTACTGGTTACAGCAGTCTCCCCCAGCTCAACTGACACCTTGGGATTCCCTCAAGGCGATAGCCTCCCAGTAAAGACTAGGCCCCCCTCCTAGTGTTCACTCATTGAATCAACCAGGCCTTGGGACTGGGTTTCGGGCACCTCTGGACACCGTCCACTACCACTCCTTCTCCTTTGAGACAAGACTGGGACCCTACAACCCTCCCACTACTCTGGGACCTATCTGGGCTGCCACAACCCTCCCCTACCTCACTTGGTTGGGGATAACCTGAGCCACCACCTTTAGGGTCACCCCCAGATGCCTCTTCAGACCCTTTGGAGTCCACCAAAAGGTCTGCCTCCAGTGTGAGCTCCCTGGGGTCAGAGAACCCCCACTCCACCAGGCATTGGCGTAGCTCTGGAAAACAGGGTCCTAAAATATTCTCTCCACAATTTGAATCATACAACCCCACACAGTTGTTAACCAATCTAGTCTTTGCCTTACCATCCAGTGACTCACATACGTACCACACCACTCTCTTGAGATTGCCAAGACAGTGTCTGAATGTCTCTGTCACTCAACCCACACTCTTCTGGGCAGTCTCCACACTCACACACCAGGACTTCTACCATGGTGGAACCCCTCTCCCTCCACCTCTCATCTAGAGTTAGTAGAGTGTCCCACCCACCACTAGGACAATGAACCCCTGTGCTAGTTCCCCAATCCACCCACGGGACACTGCGCACCACTGGAGCTACCTCATATCCTTGAACCCCCTGGTGTATGTTAACCCCCTCCTTCAAGTAAGGCACCACATGTCTGGGTGTGGGTACTGCTCCCTCAGCACCAGATAACTCAATTTTGCTGCCACCATCTGAGCTTGACTCCACCGCCAACCCAGCCAAGCTCAATTCCTTAGCTACACACATTTATTTTTCCTGGGCTAAGGACTTCGTGGTCTCAGGTCTAAGCATGGGTGGATTTTGCGGATCCACGAGCCGCGGATTTTGCGGATTTGCGGATCGTGGATCCGCAAAATCCGCTGATTTTGCGGATTTGCGGATCCGCGGATTTGGGGCGGGGCTTCCATGCGAGTGCA
This sequence comes from Lissotriton vulgaris, assembly GCF_964263255.1. Taxonomy (NCBI): domain Eukaryota; kingdom Metazoa; phylum Chordata; class Amphibia; order Caudata; family Salamandridae; genus Lissotriton; species Lissotriton vulgaris. The sequence continues at coordinate 1,415,186,158 of NC_141693.1, forward strand.
CATGCCTCTTGTGTGCATAAAAGGTCAGAGAAAGATCAGTTCAGCAGATGAAGAGAAAGACGCCCCTGGTCACAAGAACAGCACGGGTATTGTGCTGATTTTCCACGGTAGAGTTGGGAAAAAAGGCACACCTGTCCAGCCTCGACGACGCTCACGATTGTTTTTGGGCTAATAAATGAGTCAATGAATTTGAGCATCAACTAGTTCGAGCGACCATGTGTGTGTTACTATGCAATCGCCCCGAAGGGCGCAGGGGTCCCTTGAGTGAGCTGTCCATCATAGTGGGTGAATGGCTGGAAGACGGTGCAAACCGCGAGTCTGTGGGCGGGGCCAAACGTGCGGGGCTTCCATGCGAGTTCACATGCCTCTTGTGTGCACAAAAGGTCAGAGAAAGATCAGTTCAGCAGATGAAGAGAAAAAGCTCCTGGTCACAGGAACAGCACTGGTATTGCGCTTGTGAAAGTCAAGGATGCAAAAGCCTCTATCCAGCATCACAGCTGATTTTCCACTGTACATTTGGGGAAAAAAGCACACCAGCCTGGCCTGTTGTAACTATTTTACGATGGCGCCAGGAAAGCTGCCAGCGCCATTCTAAAATAGTTACTAAATTAGCTTCAACAGGAAGCTCTAATACTTAAAATCGAGCACCTGCTTTATTTTATCTATTAGAGCTTCCTGTTGAAGCTAACTTAGTAACTATTTTAGGATGGCGCTGGCAGCTTGCCGGCGCCATCGTAAAATAGTTACAACAGGCCAGGCTTCAACTTTTGTCCCCGGATCGGCCGCTCGCGGATTTGCGAATTCTCGGTAAATTCGCGGGAGTTCGCGGATCGCGAATTTACCGAAAATTCGCAAAATCCGCGAGCGGAACGGATTTTAAGCTCATGCTTACTCAGGTCTTCTCGAGCTCCTCATCAAGCTCTCTCCGCCTCTGCTCACAAGACTGAAGCCAGCCATCTTTTTATGTCATTCAGGGAAGTCCTCCTCCTCAGTCTCCACTGGTAGAGTTGGCCCCCAGCGGGGTTACTCATAATGAGGATGCCTCTATATCCTCCCTGGACCTTCTCTTCACAGGCAACCCTCTTTACTTGCAGAACGCACATAGCTCCTTCATTGTGTAGATGAACATGTGCCAGAAGTTAAGTTCTATTTTGCAACAACTAACCAGAGTTCTAGTATCAACAAGACTTCCAGGAGGACACCAGAAAACAGTAAAAACAGTATTTGGTTGTGTAATGGCAACACTTTTCTCACAAAGTACCTGCCATGCGTCAAGAAAAACAAACAAAATGGCCACAGGGAAAAAGATGCGTTGGTTATTTGCTTCAGGGGAGGTGATGCGTCAGTTCCTTACTGCAGCGCAGGGGAGGTGATCCGTCTATTCCTTACCGGAGAGGAGGGGATGCGTCTGTTTCTTACTGCGGCCCCCAGCAATGTGACAAACTTGGCACCTCAATGTGATGTGGAGATCCGGTACCATGCGTGGTTTCGTGCAAAAGCACAGCAGGCTTCCTTCAGAATCGGAGTGGCGATCTTGGACTTCGGAGATAGTTACACCCGATGTGATGTGCAGCAGTTTCTCGAGCTGTGGCAGGCGCTGCAATGGTTTCTCCAGCAATGCATTGGAAACAGGTACGGATGCGACATGCTACTTCGATGTTGCGTCGATTTTACAGCTCCCACTGACAAACAGTCTCCGGAGTTAATAAACAGGAGCAGGCACCTTTTTGCAGGTTGGAATTCCCAGCAAGGAAATTCAGGGGTGCTCACAGTGAAATCTTTGTGTCCCTGATACTTCAGAACAGGAGGCAAACTCAGTTTCAAGCCCTTGGAGATCTTTCTCAAGATGACAAAGCAAACAGCAAAGTCCTTTTCTCCTTTTCTTTGGCGCAATAAGCCACTGCAGGCCAACCCCATCAGCAACACAGGTACATCACTATATACACATAACTGTTGTATGGCTTGTTCCTCCCTCAGTAAGACTGTGCGTTTGTCAGACAACATAACTGTCAGGTTTGTGCCCGATTGATTCCATGCACGCCATCAGGATATGTTGGCCTATGTCCTTGCTAAAGTTCACACAAATAACATACTCTACCTCTATATTTCAATATGTACAATGTATCATATATTCAAATTATGACACTCTGACTAGACCAAAGAACCAATTATCTAAAACATGATAGAGAATACATTCATCTTTTGATTGATTATTTTATTGTTCATGTTTTTGTTAGACAAGCAGAACAGTTCCAAAAAGACGTTTTGTAAAAATTTATAGATAATAATAAATTAAAATAACTAACAAATCACTGCAAATGTGATCAAATACAGCAAGGCAAGATCCCAATTACCAACCGTTCATTCACAGCATTCACTCAGACTCAAACCAAATTCATACACCACACAGATACATATGTCACAATTGTACCAGAAACAAGCTAAGTATACATTTGGGCCCCACACACCGTACATTCCAAAAATAATTTTGTAAATACTCAAATTAATACATAATTTTAATTATTATGTTATAATTTCAAAGGCGTAGCATATAGCATATAAACAATGTAATAAGAGGGGGGGGGGATTGTTCGAGGCGCTGGCACGCGTTTCGGTGAACAACCCCTACACTAGGGTACCACCTTCTTCAGGACGCAAAAAAGAGTATCAAAGGAGCTAATGATGTGTACAAATAGCTAGGAACTGTTCAAGGCAAAGGCTCGCTGGGCCAGGAGGTGAAAAAAGCAAGGATACAGTCCTCACCACCGCCAAAATATCCGAAGTATGAAAGCTTGATTTCAGGCCGTAAGCAGTGACAGTATATTTGCAAAGAGTTCCAATTACATTTCAGAATTCAAGGAAAGCGGCCAAAATATTTAGCGTGATTCTAAGACTGATTTAAGTGCCCAAGGATACAAGGAACGAGGGCAAAACTCAACAGAGGCCCGTTAGCACGCGCCGAATAAGTCCCAGAATGCTGATTTAAGTGCCCAAGAATATAGGGAACCAAGGAAAAACTCAATGGAGGCCCATTAGCATGCGCCAAAAACATCCCGAAATGCTGACAGCGCACGAATCATTGTCTAGAGAGGATGCAAGGCTGTTGACGGAAATCAAATGGTCAGCCAATGATAAAAAGGCCTTTAGAATGCTCGTAGGAGTAAAGAAGGCGCCACGTCCGATTCTGTTCGACAGACATACAGCGTCCGGATGATAGGTCCACCGAAAACGATCCTCGCTAGCCACAGTGCACCATCTGGACCCCCAAGCATACGGGGCACCAAATGTGTGCGCAGCCTAAGAACATGATAACTCAGATCCCCCATGGAAATCGTGGTAACAGATCTAGAACCTTTTAGTTTGGACTCTCATATAAAATATATACACAAAAAATACTTAGCGAGGCTTTTCAATATTTATTGAAGCATGGTGAGTCTTGTATAAAATACGTGTGCTGCTATAAATAATAGAATGAAACACATTACCGTAATTGACTATATGCAGGAATATAAGTAATGTTTATTGTAGTTCTACCTAGCGCTCCCTACCCTACTTTTGCCTAGGTTGGGTGATCTACCAAATCCCTGCTAGGGTGGACTAACTCCCTGTTATCTATGGGTATATTACATCAGGCTGCCCGTCTAAGTGTAGAGCTAGAGATCCCTCGTGTTGGTACGCAGGAATCAGCTTAGCTCTAATTCTGACATGTGCTACTCTGCCTAAACAAAGAAGTGGTTCTGTATATAGAACAATAAAACCCATGTAGCTTCTGTCAAGACGACATTTTTTATACTAGTTGGATAGTGTTGCCGCCTTATGGACAATAACATAAATAACATTTGCTCAGTGAACTTTATTCCTTGTATTGAATGTTCAAGGTATCGTGATAGCGTGCCTATGAAGTGAAAATGTAAGCAATACAGATTCAGATAATGTTATCCTGCATGCTCACACACGTAAATGTATGTCAAAACTCACTGTGTCTAATTAAGAAGGCAACTTAACGTTTCTAACTGTGCCTATCCTAACCATGTGACATTACTCATCTGTACTAAAAACAGAAAGAGGTATGCAGCCACCACCATACTCCTATCTAGGGATAGAGGAATGTTTAATTTCACCTGCAGGATTGATGTAATTTGGCGACTCCAGTTCTAATCAATTTATGCCAATTGCACATAGCGGAATATTTTCCTGCAAGCGTTTAGAAATGCGAGCGAGATTTGCCATCCCCTGGTGCAGTTTTATAATGTGGGTTGTCGTGGGCAGTAACAAGCATTTACATCATCAGAGTGCTTTTTCTTGAGGTGATTTGCTGCAATTCAATAACATTTTCCACTCAGGCAGCAGCAAAATCAACTCAAATGGCCATTTGCTCTTGCTCACCGCATGGTGCCGTTCGCAATGATTTTTCAGTACTGCTCGTGGCACAAAATTTCAATGTGAGCTGCGCAATATGCATATTTCGATCCGTTTGCAGAACTCTGCAGAATCTGGCAGAGACTATATGTGACTCTGCAGAATTCTGCAGATTGAAAGTCCGCAAGCTCTGGCCACCCCAACTCATATCACTTAACTATTGGAAAGGGTAGTAGCCCTCTATCACTATTAGGGTAGTGGTTGGTGTGCCCCTCCCACTCTAACAAGACTACCATAAGACATGCCTAAGTCATGGTGCGCACGATCTATGTGGGCTCATGAACATAAATCAGTACTAATGGTCCAGTTATGCATGTAGCTGGAGAATGCATGGCAGGGATGCACGTCCGTCACCAAGCAGGGGACATTTGTGTTCCAGCAGACGACCCCAAACCAATTATTTACCCAGAGAGATTGAGTTGTTAGATTGACAAACGAATGGGGAAAGTATATCTGCATTTCTGTGGCTCAGTCCAACTCTGTGCTCACGGAAAAACCCAACCCTTGTTGCGAAATAGACCATCTCAGTAACAAGAGATTCTCTTCCTTCATAGCCATCAAGACTTCAATGACTTATGCTCAATTTGCACTAGAGATCTAGTGCCAATCAAGTAAGGGTGGAACTTCCCCAAGGTCCACACTATCGCAAAACACTTTTACTTTATGGTCACCCAGTTCCTTTCTCTGAGTAGTAACCTCCTACTAACAAAGACCGAAAACATTCTCTTCCTTTGTTATCCGCCTCCCACAGTACTGTAACTTGGTATCCAATAGGAAGATCATCCTGTTACATGCGACAGGTAGACAACATAGGACTGCCGGACCTGATACCTGGTTGCCTTGATGGTCAGTTTCACCTCCTGGATCCTAGCTAACATCTGTCCTAGGTGCCTCAGATGGTTTTGCCATGAATTGCCAAATACCACAATATCATCCAGGTAGTCCAATCAGACCTTTGCAGCCCTCCAAGAACTAAGGGCCATATGTATCAAGATACCAATTAGCGATTCTATAATAGCGATTTGTAAGAAATCGCTATTTCAGAATCGCTAATTGGTATGTATCAAGAAAATCGCAATTTTTTAATGATTTCTTGATATTCCTTCATTGCAAAATCGCAAATTGCGAATTCGCAATTAAGTAAAACTTTCCCATTCATTTCTATGGGCCTCCTGGCCCATAGGAAGAAATGTGATTTTTTCTCAATTTGCGATTCGCAATTTGCGAATCGCAAATTGAGAATCATTTTAAGGGTGCAGGTGTGTCCAAAGGACACCCTGTTGCACCCCTGAAATAAGTATGGGTGCACATGTGGTGCACATACATGCCCTAAGGGCATGTATGTGCGTCACATGGCACTTTGAAAAATGCTGAAATGTGCATTTTTCAAGGAAATCGCAATTTACCACCAACTAGAAGTTTGTGGTTATTTGCGATTCCTTAAGGGCATTTTGGATTTTTTTTTTTGCTTAATACATTGCATTTAAGGAATCGCAAAATTTGCGATTCCTTAATTACAATCGCAAAATAAGGAATCGCAAATTTTGCGATTCCTTATTTTGCACCAAAATTCCTTCATACATACCATTTTGCGAAAATGAGATTGCAAACGCCGAAATTCTGTGAATTTCGGCGTTTGCGAACCCATTTCGCCTTGATACATATGGCGCATAGTTCACCAGGCACTACAATGAGACAGGAGCATATAACCCATCTAGCATAGAAAATGGAGTCTTCTCCATGGCACTTATTGCTAAAGTGGTCTGCCAGTATCTTCTAGTCAAATCAAAGGTGCTCAAGTACTTTGCAACACCTAACCAATCCAGAAGCTCATTATTCTCTCAGGATTAGATAGACATCGGTCTTAGTTACCTCACTGAGCACTTGATAATCCATACTGAGCGGCAAGTCTGTTGAACCTTGCTTTGGTACCAGCACCACGTGACTAGACCAAGGAATATGAGATCTCTCAATGACCATAATTGTGTGTTTCCAAAAAGAAATTTTTGGTCACAAAACCCAACAGGGGCACTCCTTGTCAGTGATCACAATAAAGGCTTCTTGTTTTTACTTGTTGAATTTTATTCATTCAAAAGAAAAAAGTTCATTTGCTTCAATTAATTCTTATTTCATTCCAGATATCTCGAAATTATATGAGTTCTGAACATATTCCAATCTCCAATGCATTTCGAGCGGGTAGTCCGCTCTTCATCAGGGAGTGCATTCTAAAATAGATACAATGCAACCAATGAATTCAGGTTCAACACAAAATTATACATATTAGAAGTACATTAATGCAATAATCATCACTCCATAGTAAACAACACATATGTGATGCGATGTGACTAGTATGCTGAATTGACCTTATAACCCAAGTGGCAAAACGTGCTATGTGAAAATGTTATAGCTGGTCAAACTACTCACGTAATCAGATTTGTAGAGTTTAGGGTAAATCTGAAAAAAGTAATCGAAAGTGCGTGTCAGACGAGTAAAAGGGCTGACATTTAAAACAAGAGCTCGACTCGCGCTTCGAGAAATGACCAAAGCGCTTCAGAAAAAGGCAGCGTAACGCATTCAGGACTTCTTACCTGAATGAAGATGAAAAACGCGCGTTCAGTGAGTCGTCCGGTACACCGTGAGCGGTGATGTTAGTAGCGATCGAGTTGCCAATTTAAACGCGGGTGTTTGAGTAAATAGTTGACATAGTAAGACGGGCTGGGGTTAGTCAGTCACGTGATCAAGAGCCAAATGGTGGCGGCCATCTTAAGGTGGTAAATTACCAGCGTGTGTGGTTATAATAATGAAATTACAGATCTGTCAAAGTATAAAATAACAAATAATGAAAACCAATTTGAGGCATCACACGTTCAGAAGGTAAAGAGCAATATAAACAATATTCAGAGAATATTACAAATAGCAAACAAATTCAGTCCGTTCATTTAAACCATTAGGTTTTAGAGCCTGTAAGTGATAAATCCAGTAATTCTCTCTGCGCAATAGTTCTTTGTTGTTATCTTTTCCCTCAGTTTTTTCAACAATTTCCAGTATAAGGAACCTTAGTTGCGCAATGTTGTGTTTGAATTCAAGAAAGTGGGTAGCCACTGTGGATTTAGCATTCTTTGTCCTAATGTTGGATTTATGTTCATTGATGCGCAAACGAATTTTGCGTTCAGTTTTCCCTACATAGATTTTCCCGCAGGGACATTTCAGAAGGTAAATTACGTTGTTGGTTTCACAAGTGGCAGATACTCTTAGTTTGATTTCCTGACCCCGCATGGGGTGATGAATAACATTTCCACGAATGATGTTATGGCAGTTTTGACAGTTCAAGCAAGGCATCGTGCCTGTGTACGTCTTTTTTCTTGGTTCTTTTCTCTTGATGATTTCTCCTAGGTTTCTGTTCCTAGTGTAAGCAAATAGTGGAAGTTCAGTAAATGAGTTTTTAAAGTCAGGTTCCATGATTAGCATTGGCCAGTATTTGTTGATGATTTTCTTAAAAGTCTGACTGGACGTAGTGAACTTCGTGACTACCACCATCCTGGTGGTTTCTTTTTCTTTGCTTTTAGTTAGAGTTTCATTCCGTGTGATTTGTTGACATTTTAGAGACGATTTAGAGATGATGGTTGTTGGATATCCTCTTTTACTGAATCTGTCAGACATTTCTTTAATTCTTTGTTCAACTTTGTGTTCATCAGATACAATTCTTTTTATCCTCAACATTTGAGATGTGGGTAAGTTATTCTTTAAGGAGTGTTGGTGATGACTTGAGTAGTGGAGAATACTGTTTTTGTCAGTTGATTTTCTAAATATGTCTGTTTCCAAGTAATCACTTTTTTTTGATATGAGTACATCAAGAAAAGTAATCTGAGTATCAGAAATTGTGTGAGTGAATTGAAGGTGTTCATTAAATGAGTTCCACGTTTCAATGGCCAGTCTTGCACTTTCCTCATTACCTTTCCACAACATAAATATGTCGTCAATGTAGCGTTGATACATTAGGATGTGAGGCATCCACTCCAAGTTTGATAAGATGTGATCTTCCTCGAATCTTTCCATTACCAGATTCGCATACGAAGGGGCCATACAATTCCCCATGGAAGTACCGCTTAACTGGAGGAACCACTCCTCCTTCCATTTGAAGTAACTATGGTACAACGAAAAATTCACCAGTTCCATGATGAATACTTGCATAGAGCGTTCCAGGTTGCTATTTAACAAAGTATGTTCAATGGCTTCCAAACCTAATTGGTGGGGGATAGAAGTATAAAGTGATGACACATCGGCTGTACATAGGATGATTTCCTCTCCTTCTAACCATTTAATTTTTTGTAGTTTTAGGATGAAGTCAGTCGTGTCTTTAGTGAAAGATTTCATTTTTTTTACACTTGGTTGTAGGTATTTGTCAATGAATTGACCAGTATGTTCGTGAATACTCCCACAAGTAGAGACAATTGGTCTAAACGGGGGGTCTGTGAGGTTTTTATGAACTTTGGGTAACATGTATATGTTCGGGCTTTTGGGATTAGTGACGAGTAGAAACGATTTTGTTTTTTCTTTTATAGTGCCCATCTCTACAGCTTTTTCAACAATTTTTTTCAATATCAAATTGAATTCTTTGGTGGGGTTGTTTTCAAGTTTCAGATACGTGTTAGGATCCATTATGTGTTCCAGTACTTTTGTCTCATAATGTGAAGTATTGATAATAACCAGTCCTCCTCCTTTATCAGCTTTTTGAAACGTAATTTCAGGGTTATTGGATAGTCTTTTTAAGGTATCCCAATCTCTTCTTGTGAGGTTTTTTTTGTTGGTTGGTTTAAATTTTAAGGAATTCAGTTCTTTCTTCACCATGTTTTCGAATAGGTCAAGAGTTTTGTGGCTTATGGGAGCCATGTATGTGCTACGATTTTTTAAGCCCATGAGTTCATCCTCTTCCTCTGTTTCATCAGATGTTTGAGTTTGTATCACATTGTCAAAAAAATTCCTTAAACGAAGTTTCCTCATCAGTTTAAATAGATCAATTTCCGATTTCAATAAGTTACTGTCAGATGTAGGTACATATGAGATACCCTTTTGTAGAATGGCTAATTCATGAGGAGCAGGTTCGTAGTTAGATATGTTTATAACTAGGTTTCCTTCACTGTTTTCTTCTTGTCCTTCTTTGGAACATTCGTACTTCTGGTGTTTGGGTGTTCCTTTTCCTTCTCCTTTTCCTTTTCTCTTATGTTTTCCCCGCCTGGGTCTTCTATTGCATCTTGGCCTACCTCTAAAAAAGTATTCCCAGAGGTGGTGGGTACATTTTTTTCAGACATCGTAGGTGTGGATCCATTAGTAGGTTTAGCAATGGTATGGCTGATCGTCGTTCTTGTTTGTTGGGTTCTTCGAGATTGATATTCACTATTGTCACTAGCAGAAGATGATGTATCTGTGGTTTGATTATGTGGACGGTTTCTGCGTCGCTGGGCATAAACATCGGCCCAAGTATACACTTCTCCCAATTTATAGTCTAACGTGTCTCTTTTAAATTTACGTATCTTACGTTCATTGACCTCTTGGGAGTGTTTGGAGAGTTGGTTATTAATATCTTCCAATACCTTTGACCAGTCATCTGTTGTCATCATTTTACTTAACTCATCCTTAGTTTCAAGAATTTCCTTTGATAATTCTTCCAAGATGTTGGATAACTCCTCAACAATTAGCAGTATCAAGTCCAGAGAGCACTTATTCAGAATAGCGTACCAACGCTCTTGAAATGATTTGGCATTTTTGCACAATGAAGGTTTCAAGGCGATACGTAATCCCCTGGGAATCCTTAAGGCCCGATGGTACTTAATCAGTGTGCTCGCATGTAACCGTTGGTTTACTTCACGTTTGGACAAATAAAGGAGATGTTTAATACTTTGCTCTTTGGTTCTGTGTGTGGATGCCCCAGAGGTATCCTCTTGAATCAAAGCATAAATTCTGGTTGCTGCATCTTCTTTAAAGGCGAATGTTTCTGCCCTTAGATCAGTGGTATTTGTTATTTCCTCAAAAGTTGACATGGTGTGCTACTTGTAGGGAGGGCGGAAAGAGAATAAACTAGCAAGTAGGACAAGTGCACAACCTCCAGTTTTAGAAAAAAGTTTTTCTGGTTTAATAATTTATTTAAGATGAGTTTAAGGTTGCTCCCTTGGGTACGTTTTCCGTCCAGTGAAACGTAAACATTAAATCATAATTGTGTGTTTCCAAAAAGAAATTTTTGGTCACAAAACCCAACAGGGGCACTCCTTGTCAGTGATCACAATAAAGGCTTCTTGTTTTTACTTGTTGAATGTTATTCATTCAAAAGAAAAAAGTTCATTTGCTTCAATTAATTCTTATTTCATTCCAGATATCTCGAAATTATATGAGTTCTGAACATATTCCAATCTCCAATGCATTTCGAGCGGGTAGTCCGCTCTTCATCAGGGAGTGCATTCTAAAATAGATACAATGCAACCAATGAATTCAGGTTCAACACAAAATTATACATATTAGAAGTACATTAATGCAATAATCATCACTCCATAGTAAACAACACATCTGGCAGCTTGCCGGCGCCATCGTAAAATAGTTACAACAGGCCAGGCTTCAACTTTTGCCCCCGGATCCGCCGCTCGCGGATTTGCGAATTCTCAGTAAATTCGCGGGAGTTCGCGGATCGCGAATTTACCGAAAATTCGCAAAATCCGCGAGCGGAACGGATTTTAAGCTCATGCTTACTCAGGTCTTCTCGAGCTCCTCATCAAGCTCTCTCCGCCTCTGCTCACAAGACTGAAGCCAGCCATCTTTTTCTGTCATTCAGGGAAGTCCTCCTCCTCAGTCTCCACTGGTAGAGTTGGCCCCCAGCGGGGTTACTCATAATGAGGATGCCTCTATATCCTCCCTGGACCTTCTCTTCACAGGCAACCCTCTTTACTTGCAGAACGCACATAGCTCCTTCATTGTGTAGATGAACATGTGCCAGAAGTTAAGTTCTATTTTGCAACAACTAACCAGAGTTCTAGTATCAACAAGACTTCCAGGAGGACACCAGAAAACAGTAAAAACAGTATTTGGTTGTGTAATGGCAACACTTTTCTCACAAAGTACCTGCCATGCGTCAAGAAAAACAAACAAAATGGCCACAGGGAAGGAGATGCGTTGGTTATTTGCTTCGGGGGAGGTGGTGCGTCAGTTCCTTACTGCAGCGCAGGGGAGGTGATCCGTCTATTCCTTACCGGAGAGGAGGGGATGCGTCTGTTTCTTACTGCGGCCCCCAGCAATGTGACAAACTTGGCACCTCAATGTGATGTGGAGATCCGGTACCATGCGTGGTTTCGTGCAAAAGCACAGCAGGCTTCCTTCAGAATCGGAGTGGTGATCTTGGACTTCGGAGATAGTTACACCCGATGTGATGTGCAGCAGTTTCTCGAGCTGTGGCAGGCGCTGCAATGGTTTCTCCAGCAATGCATTGGAAACAGGTACGGATGCGACATGCTACTTCGATGTTGCGTCGATTTTACAGCTCCCACTGACAAACAGTCTCCGGAGTTCCTAAACAGGAGCAGGCACCTTTTTGCAGGTTGGAATTCCCAGCAAGGAAATTCAGGGGTGCTCACAGTGAAATCTTTGTGTCCCTGATACTTCAGAACAGGAGGCAAACTCAGTTTCAAGCCCTTGGAGATCTTTCTCAAGATGACAAAGCAAACAGCAAAGTCCTTTTCTCCTTTTCTTTGGCGCAATAAGCCACTGCAGGCCAACCCCATCAGCAACACAGGTACATCACTATATACACATAACTGTTGTATGGCTTGTTCCTCCCTCAGTAAGACTGTGCGTTTGTCAGACAACATAACTGTCAGGTTTGTGCCCGATTGATTCCATGCACGCCATCAGGATATGTTGGCCTATATCCTTGCTAAAGTTCACACAAATAACATACTCTACCTCTATATTTCAATATGTACAATGTATCATATATTCAAATTATGACACTCTGACTAGACCAAAGAACCAATTATCTAAAACATGATAGACAATACATTCATCTTTTGATTGATTATTTTATTGTTCATGTTTTTGTTAGAGAAGCAGAACAGTTCCAAAAAGACGTTTTGTAAAAATTTATAGATAATAATAAATTAAAATAACTAACAAATCACTGCAAATGTGATCAAATACAGCAAGGCAAGATCCCAATTACCAACCGTTCATTCACAGCATTCCCTCAGACTCAAACCAAATTCATACACCACACAGATACATATGTCACAATTGTACCAGAAACAAGCTAAGTATACATTTGGGCCCCACACACCATACATTCCAAAAAAATAATTTTGTAAATACTCAAATTAATACATAATTTTAATTATTATGTTATAATTTCAAAGGCGTAGCATATAGCATATAAACAATGTAATAAGAGGGGGGGGGGATTGTTCGAGGCGCTGGCACGCGTTTCGGTGAACAACCCCTACACTAGGGTACCACCTTCTTCAGGACGCAAAAAAGAGTATCAAAGGAGCTAATGATGTGTACAAATAGCTAGGAACTGTTCAAGGCAAAGGCTCGCTGGGCCAGGAGGTGAAAAAAGCAAGGATACAGTCCTCACCACCGCCAAAATATCCGAAGTATGAAAGCTTGATTTCAGGCCGTAAGCAGTGACAGTATATTTGCAAAGAGTTCCAATTACATTTCAGAATTCAAGGAAAGCGGCCAAAATATTTAGCGTGATTCTAAGACTGATTTAAGTGCCCAAGGCTACAAGGAACGAGGGCAAAACTCAACAGAGGCCCGTTAGCACGCGCCGAATAAGTCCCAGAATGCTGATTTAAGTGCCCAAGAATATAGGGAACCAAGGAAAAACTCAATGGAGGCCCATTAGCATGCGCCAAAAACATCCCGAAATGCTGACAGCGCACGAATCATTGTCTAGAGAGGATGCAAGGCTGTTGACGGAAATCAAATGGTCAGCCAATGATAAAAAGAATGCTCGTAGGAGTAAAGAAGGCGCCACGTCCGATTCGGTTGGACAGACATACAGCGTCCGGATGATAGGTCCACCGAAAACGATCCTCGCTAGCCACAGTGCACCATCTGGACCCCCAAGCATACGGGGCACCAAATGTGTGCGCAGCCTAAGAACATGATAACTCAGATCCCCCATGGAAATCGTGGTAACAGATCTAGAACCTTTTAGTTTGGACTCTCATATAAAATATATACACAAAAAATACTTAGCGAGGCTTTTCAATATTTATTGAAGCATGGTGAGTCTTGTATAAAATACGTGTGCTGCTATAAATAATAGAATGAAACACATTACCGTAATTGACTATATGCAGGAATATAAGTAATGTTCATTGTAGTTCTACCTAGCGCTCCCTACCCTACTTTTGCCTAGGTTGGGTGATCTACCAAATCCCTGCTAGGGTGGACTAACTCCCTGTTATCTATGGGTAAATTACATCAGGCTGCCCGTCTAAGTGTAGAGCTAGAGATCCCTCGTGTTGGTACGCAGGAATCAGCTTAGCTCTAATTCTGACATGTGCTACTCTGCCTAAACAAAGAAGTGGTTCTGTATATAGAACAATAAAACCCATGTAGCTATGTTGCAGCTTCTGTCAAGACGACATTTTTTATTCTAGTTGGATAGTGTTGCCGCCTTATGGACAGTAACATAAATAACATTTGCTCAGTGAACTTTATTCCTTGTATTGAATGTTCAAGGTATTGTGATAGCGTGCCTATGAAGTGAAAATGTAAGCAATACAGATTCAGATAATGTTATCCTACATGCTCACACACGTAAATGTATGTCAAAACTCACTGTGTCTAATTAAGAAGGCAACTTAACGTTTCTAACTTTGCCTATCCTAACCATGTGACATTACTCATCTGTACTAAAAACAGAAAGAGGTATGCAGCCACCACCATACTCCTATCTAGGGATAGAGGAATGTTTAATTTCACCTGCAGGATTGATGTAATTTGGCGACTCCAGTTCTAATCAATTTATGCCAATTGCACATAGCGGAATATTTTCCTGCAAGCGTTTAGAAATGCGAGCGAGATTTGCCATCCCCTGGTGCAGTTTTATAATGTGGGTTGTCGTGGGCAGTAACAAGCATTTAAATCATCAGAGTGCTTTTTCTTGAGGTGATTTGCTGCAATTCAATAACATTTTCCACTCAGGCAGCAGCAAAATCAACTCGAATGGCCATTTGCTCTTGCTCACCGCATGGTGCCGTTCGCAATGATTTTTCAGTGCTGCTCGTGGCACAAAATTTCAATGTGAGCTGCGCAATATGCATATATTGATCCGTTTGCAGAACTCTGCAGAATCTCGCAGAGACTATATGTGACTCTGCAGAATTCTGCAGATTGAAAGTCCGCAAGCTCTGGCCACCCCAACTCATATCACTTAACTATTGAAAAGGGTAGTAGCCCTCTATCACTATTAGGGTAGTGGTTGGTGTGCCCCTCCCACTCTAACAAGACTACCATAAGACATGCCTAAGTCATGGTGCACACGATCTATGTGGGCTCATGAACATAAATCAGTACTAATGGTCCAGTTATGCATGTAGCTGGAGAATGCATGGCAGGGATGCACGTCCGTCACCAAGCAGGGGACATTTGTGTTCCAGCAGACGACCCCAAACCAATTATTTACCCAGAGAGATTGAGTTGTTAGATTGACAAACCAATAGGGAAAGTATATCTGCATTTCTGTGGCTCAGTCCAACTCTGTGCTCACGGAAAAACCCAACCCTTGTTGCGAAATAGACCATCTCAGTAACAAGAGATTCTCTTCCTTCATAGCCATCAAGACTTCAATGACTTATGCTCAATTTGCACTAGAGATCTAGTGCCAATCAAGTAAGGGTGGAACTTCCCCAAGGTCCACACTATCGCAAAACACTTTTACTTTATGGTCACCCAGTTCCTTTCTCTGAGTAGTAACCTCCTACTAATAAAGACCGAAAACATTCTCTTCCTTTGTTATCCGCCTCCCACAGTACTGTAACTTGGTATCCAATAGGAAGATCATCCTGTTACATGCGACAGGTAGACAACATAGGACTGCCGGACCTGATACCTGGTTGCCTTGATGGTCAGTTTCACCTCCTGGATCCTAGCTAACATCTGTCCTAGGTGCCTCAGATGGTTTTGCCATGAATTGCCAAATACCACAATATCATCCAGGTAGTCCAATCAGACCTTTGCAGCCCTCCAAGAACTAAGGGCCATATGTATCAAGATACCAATTAGCGATTCTATAATAGCGATTTGTAAGAAATCGCTATTTCAGAATCGCTAATTGGTATGTATCAAGAAAATCGCAATTTTTTAATGATTTCTTGATATTCCTTAATTGCAAAATCGCAAATTGCGAATTCGCAATTAAGTAAAACTTTCCCATTCATTTCTATGGGCCTCCTGGCCCATAGGAAGAAATGTGAATTTTTTCTCAATTTGCGATTCGCAATTTGCGAATCGCAAATTGAGAATCATTTTAAGGGTGCAGGTGTGTCCAAAGGACACCCTGTTGCACCCCTGAAATAAGTATGGGTGCACATGTGGTGCACATACATGCCCTAAGGGCATGTATGTGCGTCACATGGCACTTTGAAAAATGCTGAAATGTGCATTTTTCAAGGAAATCGCAATTTACCACCAACTAGAAGTTGGTGGTTATTTCCGATTCCTTAAGGGCATTTTGGATTTTTTTTTTTGCTTAATACATTGCATTTAAGGAATCGCAAAATTTGCGATTCCTTAAATGCAATCGCAAAATAAGGAATCGCAAATTTTGCGATTCCTTATTTTGCACCAAAATTCCTTCATACATACCATTTTGCGAAAATGAGATTGCAAACGCCGAAATTCTGTGAATTTCGGCGTTTGCGAACCCATTTCGCCTTGATACATATGGCGCATAGTTCACCAGGCACTACAATGAGACAGGAGCATATAACCCATCTAGCATAGAAAATGGAGTCTTCTCCATGGCACTTATTGCTAAAGTGGTCTGCTAGTATCTTCTAGTCAAATCAAAGGTGCTCAAGTACTTTGCAACACCTAACCAATCCAGAAGCTCATTATTCTCTCAGGATTAGATAGACATCGGTCTTAGTTACCTCACTGAGCACTTGATAATCCATACTGAGCTGCAAGTCTGTTGAACCTTGCTTTGGTACCAGCACCACGTGACTAGACCAAGGAATATGAGATCTCTCAATGACCCCCAGTTCCAACATCTTGGCAAAATCCAACTTAATATATCTTCCCAGTTGTGTATGTCATGGACATAGATGGGTATCAGCCCTGGCACCAGCAAGAAGAGGCTGGAAAACTGTACCAACACCTGTCTATACTTTCTGCTGCGTAAGCATTAATCAAGCACGAAGTGAACCCTTCCACAGTGCCATCCTTCATGTCAGCGTGCAGTAGGTTAGTAAAAGGTTCACTGTATTCCTTACCCTTTGCTGCTATAGCCATGACAGTCATTTTGTAATCTATCTGGAAGTAAGGCTTCAGTTGGTTCACATTGAACACTTTGCTTGACTTTTTATGGCTCACACCATTTGTCTTCCAAATCCCTGGGACAAAGAAGCTTCAGGAACAACACCTCCTGACCTTCATGATAGCCAGCCTGAGTACCTTTCTGGTCATACCCGTTCCTCATGAGTGCTTGCTTGCCCGAAGGTTTTTGTAATAAAATGTCTCTTTTTGCAAGAGCAACCCCACTTGTTTGGACTGTTGCAGTTCGTTTGTGGACTCTGTACATTGAGATCCTGCTATAGAGGCCACAGTGCATGTGTTCTCTGACACCTAAAAACTTGGTGAATTTGGTTAAACTCCTGATTGGCACATTTAAATTACATTTTCGCCCCAATATATGGTACCCCATGTACATCAAGCCTGCAAGTTAATTGTCACTAGTAGACTGGAGAACTCATTGTGCCACAACTAGACTGAGCTTGTAAAACACGATTCTAGACCTGCCACAACAGCCTAGCTGGGCAGATTTAAAACTGCCATTTCAACCAGTTAAAATGACCCTTTATTAGGTGTAAACCTTCCTTTTAAATAGTAGTAAGTCACCTATAGCATAGACCTTACCAGCCCTAGGACAGGATGCATACTATTTAAAAAAAATGCATATGTATTTAATGTTTTTAAATGTACTGAAAGTGAAAACATGCCCAAACCTGTTTTTCATTGCAGCAAGGCTAGCTGTGCCATTGAAAACAGTGGGTAACTTTATTACACCTCAGAAAGCTAACTTCAGATTGTCACTATCTGAGAAAATACTTACGTAATGCCAACGTCTAATTGTGCCTAACTATTTCCAAATTAGTGATTTAGGGGCGTATTAGCAAGAACCTTGTTAAAATTATCGCCGTTTTAGCGGCAGGAAACTGCCGCTAAAACGGCGATAATGGGCTTGCTAATATGCGTTATAGAATTCCAATAGGTACTCAGGTTAGATGTCCTGCACATCTAACCTGGGCTTTTATTAAATTCTATAACACACATTCGCAAGCCCATTATCGCTGTTTTAGCGTCAGTTTCCTGCCGCTAAAACAGCAATAATTTTAACGAGGTTCTTGCTAATAGTGACTATTTTTAGGAAGTCACTATTTTTATCCATAAAGCTTCTGGTAGCCTTTTCAGTAGTAATCACTAGCTGTCACCCCTGCAGGGATGTGTGAATGCCTCCCAAGAAATAAAACATAGGGGCCTTGGTAGGGAGGAGGTGTAACCTCCTCCTGACAGGATAGCCTGGGGAATGTGCCAACAAACAGCACAAGCTTCAAAGGGGCATCCACTATCACAGGCAAATGTAACTCCCACCTAGACGTGCCCTTTCCATTGTCCAGATAGTCAGGATGGTACAAATCCCAGTCGAAGGAAAACCTGCGTCAGAACTGGTTTGCGGGAGTGGAGTCTTATTATCCTAGGAAGGCTTCAGGGATAAGCGCAGAGCTCTACCAAGATGGAAGCAAGGTTTAGCCATTTTGGATTTTGAGAGCAGGGTACTGAGAGATTCTATGGACCTGGATCTATCAGCAGGATAAGCCTCAAATGTTTTGCCTTACCATCTACTTTTTTGCTAAATTCGTTTTTGCTGACCACTGGTAACCAGTCCTAAAGTGCTATGCTTTCTACTCTAAACATGGTAGTATTGGCTTACAATCTACCTGTAAGTTCTATGTGAGCCTGAGCCCAGTGTCTGTAAATTAGTTGCAACAAGTGGGCCCACAGCACCAATTGTGCCACCCACTTAAGTAGCCTGTTAAACATGTCTTAGGACTGCTATTACAGCATGAATGAGAAGTTATTAAACTGCCATTGACCTGGCAAAGAAACCTTTGAAAGGCCCAAACCTTGCTTTTTAATACGTATATGTCACCCCTAGGTTAGGCCCTGAACAGCCAAGAGGACTGGGTGCAGTGTAGTAAAGCATTAGGATATGTACTTTTAAGTTTTACATGTCCTGGTAGTGAAACACACTTAACTTTGTTTTTCACTACTGCAAGGCTTGCCTCTCCCACAGAATAACATTAGAGTTACCGTATTAATAAGTGGAAAATTTCAACTGAGAACAGGTAAACAGCTCATACTTGGTATATTTGGAATTGTAATAAAATATTCTCTCTTATGATAATGTAACATTTCTGATTACAATTTTGAATATATTCCACTTTTATTGGTATTTTTCTGCCTTTGTCATTTAGTGTCTGCTGCCTGTTTCTGGGACACATGACTGATTGTAGTTGGCAGTTGGACTTGGTGTATTCCTTCTAGACAGAGATAGACAATAGAGAGCTAAGGTGTCTTGAATGGGCCATCACTGGCAAGAGGGAGGACATAGTTAGGCACAGTCCCGCTCATGCCTGAATAGGCTGTGCCTGACTTTGCCTTTACACAAAGGTTGGCATACCTTCTCTAGTATTTCTGGAACAAAGGAGACAGGAAACTTGTGCACATCAATGGAAAACCTTTAGAAGCTTCTCCCATTTCAAAGCAGGCACCAAGTATAAATATTGGACCTTAAGCACCAACTCTTCAGTACTGTTCTGGATTTATCGAAGACTCTGCCAGGAAGAAGGACTATTGTGCTGCTGTAAGGACTGACACTCTGCTGGACTGCTGCCCTGAAGGATTGCCTGTCCTACTGCACTGACATGCTGCCCTGCTGCTCTCCTGCGTGGGTGAGAAGGACTGGACCTGCAACTTGTACCCAGGACCACCAGAGTGACTATAAGGAGCAAGGGGCTTATTTACAAACCCTGTGTGCCGTTGGGATGTCATTTTGTGTGATGTTCTGGTGGTGCACAGTGCTAAGTCATATCTATAAGGCCAGCTAAAGCCACCCTGCCTGGCTTTTTATGGCCTTGTAGATATGGAGTTAGGCAACGCAGTGCAAGTCGCTGCAATGCCTCGCACTGCATTGGAGAGAAGTGCCATGGGGCTTGCAGTGGTTATTCCCATGCAACGCCCATACGTTTTGACACATGGTTTACAGCATTGCATAAATCTGGGAATGCATTAAAACCATGCACCTCCCCAGGGGCAGCGTAATGGGAGACATGTTTTTATCTCTCCTCCTTCTTTCCTATTCCCATGTTTACTGCATTTTGCAGCACACACAGAAAGAGGAAAAGTATAGTTTTTGTGAGGGAAGGTATCACTGGTGCAAGGGTACCTGCGTTGGTGCATGGCTGCTAATTGCGCGCGGCACCAGCGCTGGCTGAAAGGTCCAGAATACACTGTATCTTGTAAATATAGTGCATTCCTGTACTTTAGAACTGGCATAGGGCAATGCCAATTCCTTATAAATTAGCCCCCAATTCTCTTGTAACTAGCACCTGGACTCTACCCTGCCACCTGGACCCTTCGAAGTGGGCCTGAAGGTGCTCTGCCAACCTATCTGGGATCCAGCAGAGCTGATGAATCTCATCTGCTGCATGGCACAACTTGAGCAGAACAGATGAATTGCCTCCGGTGAATATATTTTTTGGGTGCCAAGATTCCGCATTATAGCCTCAGAGCTCCTCAGAACAGGGGCATCTCGTCTGCTGTGTGATGCATCCTTGATGCCAATCTTTGCATCACAAGCCCTCATCAACCAGATCCTCAATGACAAAGCAGGAACTTGCTTCGCAGCCCCTCAGTTCCCTGGAACAAAAATATTGCTTCCGCTGTGTGGATCCTCCTCGACACTGGACGCTGCATCGCAGGCCCTGGTCGGCAGATTTCTCGACAATGATGCAGTAACTCGCATTGCAGCCTCTCATCTCACTGGAACTAATGCATCACCTCAGCTACATGATGCATCCTCAGTGTACGACCTCTCAACCCTCCGCAACGAGAATCTCAGGTGCTCTTGTTCAGTGGGCTTGCCTGGGTCCCTGTAGCAGATCCAACCTCCATCACGGTTGACCTGTATTTGTGACTTCGTCCTGGTGCAATCAGATATCCACAGTTGACGCTTTGTTCTTTTTGGCAATATTTTCACTAAAATCTTTGAAATTGCATATCTCCCAATCTACTGATTGGGTAGTGTCTTTTGGTCTTGTTTTATCAGATCACTTTGTAATGTGGTTTCACTGTGGTTCTGTTTGATGTGTTGCACAAATACTTTACACATCGCCAATTTTTATTAGATGGTTGAGCACAGGTTAATTTGGAGTATTGTTTGTGAATTCACCCTGTCAGGTATTGTGGTTCCTGACTGGGAAGGTTTCACCGCCTCAACCAGTAACCCAAATTCTTACAGATTGGCTGCGAACAAACCACAGGAAGTGATGGTAACGTGAGTATGATGTCCCCTAGAAAATATTTCACTATTAGTGAGGGAGTTTTCCCCACCCACAAGCTAGTGTCTGGCATAAATGTGGAATTCCTGTATACCTTCTTCAGATCACATCTGGGCCTGTGGAAGACAGAAGAAGGACTGCATCTATAGTTGAACCTGTGGAAAGAGATACAAGGGTTGGACCTGCTCCCACTTGTACCCAGGACAGAGAAGTTGACTCTAAGGGTTAGATATCTGACCCAGTAAGCTACAGGTTCTCAATAGATGCAAGACACGTACTGTTTCTAATAACCCAGTTGACCAGTTCCAACTGGATTTACCCTGGATTCTGGGACCTGGTGACAAAGGATCAGACCTAAACCAAGGCAGAAGGAGGTAGAGCTCGGGAGGTTCTGGACCCGAGCCAACCGACAACACCTTACACTGCGGATTGGCATATGGGACTCTCCCCCGGGATGCAGAAAATAGAGTTTACACTTGCGAAAGGGGGATGCCCCATGGAACGGGCGGGGAAGATGAGGACACAGAGGTTTCGGTCAGTGCTCCCTCGAATAACTCTGAATAGGAGCACCCGTATTGCCCTCAATTGTGAACCTAAAACACTCTCCCCACACACATCTGGGACAAGATATGAGAGCACAAGGTGGAGAGGAAGAAATGTGATGATGCCGGGGTGCAGGCGTAGTCTGGCGGCCACATGTGAGTCAGTGAGCCTTCACCAGCAAGGCCCGGTGCTTGTGAGAGACTACCACCCCATATTCACGTTATAGTTTAAATATTTGCTCATTTATTCATGCAATTGCTTCACATTCCTCCCTATTGTTGACTGTACACTCCCTATTGTTAACTGTACACTAGGCTAACTGGCATAAAAATGAAGGGATAATAGAACAGAAATTCGGGAAGGGCAGGCGACAGACCTCTCCAACCCACCCATGACACAGTTGTCATGTTGACATACAGGGTAAGGTGCGTGGGGGCAGGGGGAGTGTTGGGGGAGCAGGTGGGGTGGCAGTTGGGGCATACGGGACACACAAAAAGAACAGTCATACTTGTGGACAGCAGCACAGACATGGGGTCCATACCCCAGATAGAGCGAGAAAGATCCACCAAGAAAATATTACTCAATACCTTGATGAGCAGAGGAGGGTCACATGAACACAGTAAATACTCCATCCTGTCATGGAACATTAAGGTACTGGGAAACAAGGTAAAACGGGGCCTGGTGCCTGCTTATCTCAAATGGCTGTATCCCAAGGTGATTTTCCTCCAAGAGACACACTTGAGAAGTACACAATGTGGGTTCCTAGGCAGAGGGGCATACAAAACATTGGCACACGTGGGCTTCTCCACTGGTGCACGAGGAGTGACAATCCTGATCAGGAAATTCCCCCAAGTTCATGGTAGAATGCACTTGGATCGAAATGGGACCTACGTGGTGGTTAAACAGGCATGGGACAGACACGATGTAATGCGGATCAGTGTCTATACAGCCCACGCCTACAAACATATACGCTAACTAAATTCACAGAAAGAGGTGGGCTCCTGCACTGTCTTAGTGGGGGGAGATTTTAATTATGAGGTAGATCCCCGGCCGGATAGTACCACCCACACAACTCCCACACATAGGGACACACAGTTTAAACATTTCCACACTACAATGGGCCTACTCACACCTCTCGGGAGCACACAGAGTCTTCTCAAGGATAGACTACATCCTAGTCCCAGCGGGCGAAATGGAAGAAATAGACAAAGCAGAGTATTTAACCAGACCACTTCTTTTATGGCTCACCCTAGGATGGAGAAGTCGTGCTGCTGGTAACTTAGAGACAACAGGTTAGCCCAGGAGATTAGAATAGATACGGAGCTATACTTTAAAGAAAAATGTAGGCTCTGTATTGTCAGCAGCTACACTCTGGGAGGCATACAGGACAGTCCTCCTCGACATGGCGCAGAACATAATAGCTTATAAAAAAGACAGGAAAGGAGAGAAATGGAGGAAATAGAAGCACATCTCCTCCATATCGAAAGCCAGAGAAAGACATCCAAGGACCCCTCACAATTACGAGCCATCACGAAGCACAGGCTGCAATCCAGGCCACACACCGGCGACTTTAGCACGCTGAAGATAAGGCAGGAAGGTTTATCATGCTGGAGTTATGGCCGGAAGGTTGTTAGCATGGTTGAGCAAAAATGAAGCAGAGGTACGTTGGGTAACACCTATAGAATCGGGGGAGCGTCATATTCGCGTTACAGCTACAGACATAGCAAACAAATTTGCCTGTTACTTCAAGACCTTATATAAAGCACCCCCATTGGCAAGCACCCCACAAATAAGCTTTTCATACCTACCTTGAATGCGACTGGTGTCCAGCTACTGGAGGAAGAGATTACATTGGCCGAAAGAAGAACAGCCTAGGTAACCTGAAACCTGGGAAAGCCCCAGGCCCCAATGGCATACTAGTGGAATTCAATAAACAGAAAACGGATCTGTTGAGCCCCTACCTGTTATGTCTATTCCAGGAAGCAAATAAAACAGCTACCCTCCCACATGATCTTAGAAACACCATGATTGTGGTAATCCACATAACGGGCAAGCCACCCACGACCTGCGATTCCTATCGCCCAATTTCTCTATTAAATACTGAAACCAACATTCTGGCTCTAATTTTGGCCAATAGACTGACAAACGTAATATCCCCCCTTATCTACCATGACCAGTCTGCTTTATACCCAAAAGTTCTACCAGAATAAATCTGCTTTGCCTGCGTAATTGGCTGGAAGCTACAAAATCTAGAGAAGACTCCAGCTAATACTATCATTAGACACTGAAAAAGCATTCAACACAGTACACTGAAACTAATCCTCCAGAAGTCCGGGTTCTGACCCAAATTCCAATCGCGGATAGTCTTACTATATAAAAGCCCAGTCGCTCGAGTGTCCCCAGCGTGTATAATCTGCACACATCCCAAGGCTTCCGAGAAGAGATACAGGGGGCGGAAGATGTCCGAATATCTCTATATCCAATGATGTCCTCCTGTATGTAACTAACCCTCAACCAACTCTCACATGCATATTTAATGTATTTGAGACATATAGAGCATAGGCGAGCTAAAACATAAATTGGGAACATTTTAGTCTATACTTGGTAAACTAAAACTTTGACTCAAGCAATACTCCAGTTACCTCAGATCAGGTTACCATTAATGAGATGTTGATGGGAATTCAAGGAGCAAAGTATTTCATCGATCTTGATCTGTCCTCGGCCTACCACCAGGTTGTCCTTCACCCAGATTCAAAGCACCTCACATCATTCATAACCCCTTTTGGTGCATATCAGTTCTCAAGGTTGCCTTTTGGACTTGCTTCAGCGGCTGCTGTGTTCCAGCGCATAATGTAAAATATTCTGCAAGGCTTGGAAAAAGTTATCTGCTTCCAGGATGATATTTTGCTCTACGGAGCATCGGAAAATGAGCACAACAAAGTTTTGGAGGTGGTACTATCTAAACTCAGCAAAGCGGGAGTCACGACCCAGAAAGAAAAATGTAAGGTGGGGGTGCAGTCGGTGGTGTATCTGGGGCACACCATTTCGAGCGAAGGCATCAAACCCAAGGCCAGTTTGGTGGACGCAGTCAAATTTGCTCCTGCTCTGGAAAATAAAGAAGAATTGAAGTCTTTCCTGGGCCTGGTAGAATATATGTCAAAGTTTGTGAAGAACTTTGCTGACCAAGTACAACCTCTACGTGAACTGCTTAAACTAGGAACCAAATTTGAATGGGGCACTGCACACCAACAAGCATTCCAACACGTCAAAGAAGCCATTGTGAACGCCCCCATTTTACACACATTTGATCCCAATGCTAAGTCCACACTCTCAACTGATGCCAGCAATAAAGGGTTGGGAGCTTCTTTAACCCAAATGGTAAATGGCGAAGAAAGAGTGATAGCCTTCGCTTCAAGGACCTTGAAAACAGCGGAAACTAATTATTCCACCATTGAGAAAGAGGCACTTGCATGTTACTGGGCAATTCACCATTTTAAGTACTTCTTGTGGGGAATTCCGTTCTGCTTGAGGACGGACCACAAACCACTGATCCCGCTTTTTGCTACCAAACTACTGGAAAATACTACACCACGCATCTCCAAGTGGGTTCTAGGACTGCAAGGGTTCAACTATTCCATAGTACATGTCCCCGGCTCAAAAAATTCCTTGGCGGATTGTCTATCACGAATGCCAGTTTTGGAAAATGAACCTGTGGAGGCCCAAGTAGAAGAAACCATCCTTGCAGTGGATATCCCAGCCATAAAAAAAAGAGGAGTGGGAGAAGTCACTTCAGGAAGATGAGGTGATGCAGGGATTGAAAGAAATGATTTCAAAGGGCTGGCCAGAGACAAAAGAGGAGGTGCCAGGAAATCTCCAAGAGTTCTGGTGCGTGAAGGATGAATTATCCATTGTGGAAGACAAGGTCTGGAGGAGTAACAAGTTAGTCCCTCCGACTGGTATGAGAGATCACATCATACGGTTAGGGCATGAAGGTCATCCTGGTCGGAGTCTGACGAAAA
The DNA here is from genome assembly GCF_964263255.1 of Lissotriton vulgaris. Classification (NCBI taxonomy): domain Eukaryota; kingdom Metazoa; phylum Chordata; class Amphibia; order Caudata; family Salamandridae; genus Lissotriton; species Lissotriton vulgaris. The sequence goes on from NC_141693.1 coordinate 1,415,211,971, forward strand.
GTAAAATTCGTCAAAGCTATTGGTTCCCGAGAATGGACACACAAATTGAAGAACTGGTAAAAAATTGCATTGAGTGTGGTACCAGTGACAAATCCAAGAATGTCCGTAAAGCTCCTTTGGTTCCTGTCACCGTGCCTACAAAACCTTGGGACAAGCTATGGATGGACATTATTGGCCCGTTGAATATGTTAAACATTTCCCAAAAGTTCATGTTCGTTCTGATCGACTATCATTCCCATTGGATAACCACCAAGTTTGTCCCTTCCATCTCCACTGCTTACCTCATTGAGTTTCTTAAAGAGACCTTTTCTAAGGAGGGCATCCCCAGTGAAGTAGTGATGGACAATGGGGTGCAATTCACTTCAGATGAGATGAAGGAATTCTTGAACGACTTATCCATTGTTCATATCAAATCCCCATTGTACTCTCCAAAATCCAATGGGTTAGTAGAAAGGGCAAATAGAATGCTGAAGGAGGCCATTCAACTAGCTGTGGTTGCAAAAGATTCCGTGGTAGACTGTTTAAGAAAAATGTTGTGGTCTTATCACATCACACCTAATTCAGTGTCCGGAATATCCCCATTTACCTCTCTTAAAGGCAGGAACCCAGGTTCTAAGCTCAGCCCCAATTGGTTAAATGGAGGCTCCCCGGTGTGGGTTGACAGGAACAATGTTGCAGAAAAGGTGAAAGAAAATCAAGCTAAGTACAAAGACAAATATGATGCTAAATGGGGTACTAAGGACAGAGAATGGATGGTAGGGGATTGGGTGGTGGTCAAGAAACCCACTCTAGTGAAGTCTAAACCTTCAGTTTTCTCCAAAGCCCTTAGAATAAGGAAAGTAAACAATAATTCTGTTCTGTTAGAAGATGGGAATCTGTGGAGCATGAATAGATTAGCTCGTTGCACTAATGTTCATGTCTCCGAATCCTCTAGCAATGATGACGCTGGTGAAGCGGTAGGTGATTCGAGTAGAGGAAGAGTTGCACGGCAATGTAGGGGTCCAGCATGGCAAGCTGACTACAGCATGTAAAGTATACCTTGCTGTGCTCTCCGTGTTCCTCATACTTGTGGTTCTGTACCTAAGGTTTTATATGCAATTTCAATGTACTGTATTATATTGCATGAAATTGGATCTTTCCCCTATTATGTTTCTTTTAGTTTAGCTAGGTTGTTGCACATTTTACTGCCTCCTTGTTTTTACCCTTATGTTGTGTTACAGAGGGAGGTGTGTTATAACATGGTATGCCCCACTCCCCCTGCTTTCCCTCTCCACCACTTGGTCCCTCCCACCTGTAGAATGTTGGAGGAAGCTCGCCTTGGAATGTTGGGGAGCTTACTCGAGTAGTTGGCACTGAAGAATCTGGTTTGAATAAACTCCTCTTCTTCATCATGCTTTGTGTGGAGTTTATTTCTTAACAAAGTATTTCATTTGAACTTTCGTTTTTCTGGAGCTGTTCACTTGGGCTAGTCACTGTAGGAACATGTTATACTGTTAAATATTAGGCACCATGCATTATGGGCTACAAAATTGGGATGATAATGCACATGTTGCTACAGCTACCTTCTGAGAACAGATGCTTAGACCTTTGCATAAAGCATTTTGCATAAATTGGCAAACTTTCCATCTCTGCAGTGCCACATTGGTAACATGAGGGAGGCACAGGACAACTCTTCTCATAAGTACCTGTAATGTACTAAAGCTGTAGGTATGCACCTGACAATTCATTTACAATTTATATTACATTTAATGTGAGAAAAATGTTTTCCTTTGCAAAGGAGTGTGCAAACTGGATATTAGTCCTATAGAGAAATATTAATGTGCATCAATTTGTCTGAATCTGCTGTGTTGGTTGTACCATGTCATGGCATACACAGGCTAACAGACAATGTATCAGATGACAGCTTATAGTGTGTTGTTCCAAAAGGTGTAAAGGTTTTACATCGCAACTCCTGAATTTAAATTCATATTATTAGGATGTTCTTTTTTCTGTTCAGCTGTTACTTTAACTCAGTCACACAGGCAGGTTATATTCTATTGGCATGTATAGTCCTTCTGAATTCTCAGAGACTTCCCTGTGTCTGCAAATATGTTGGTTTATGTCCCACAGCCCAGTACAAAGGTCAAATCGACTTCCAAAAGATTCCTTTGCTCATCTTTAGAAGCTACCTGATCACTGAAAGGTGTTTTCAGAAGAAAATGTACGAGCTGTTATGTGCAACGATGCAACCAAACAACAACACAATTAGGAGAATGAGTAATGAAATGGCCTCCGCAAGAGATTAAAAAAGTTTAACATAGAAATGTGTAAAATGTCAAATCCCCAGTCTGAAAGACCAGCTCAAAATGTCACATCAAGATTTGAAGCTATGGAGGTGGCTGGCTTGAAAAGGCACAAATATAATGAAATCTGTTCAGGCAAAAAGTGCAGGCAAGGTATTTGTTAGATTTGGGGGTCTCTAGTTGGCACAGGTAGGTACTGGTGACAAATCGGGACCTTTGCCTCTAGTCAGGGTAAGGGAGATACACTCCTAAAATGACCCCTGCTCACCCCCTTGGTAGCTTAGCACGAGCAGACAAGCTTATCTCAGAGGCAGTGTGTGAAGCATTTGTGAACACATACAGTAATCAAGTGACAACACTACAGATGGACACCAGACAGGTTTTATATCAAAAATAGATATTTTTTATATAGACCACGCTTCCTGTGATGCGGTGGCGTCTGCTGCAATGTCGATCCTCTTCTCCGGCGATGCGAGATGCTTTACACGATGCGAGCCGCAACAGGCCCTGCGACACGCTTCCCAGTGATGTGGCAGCGCCTGCTGCAACGTCGATCCTCTCCCCTGGCGATGCGAGTTGCTTCCCCAACGATGCGAGCTGCAACAGGCCCTGCAACACTCTTCCCGGTAATGCAGCGGTGTCTGCTGCAAAGTCGATCCTCTTCTCCGGCGATGGGCTGCGACAGGCCCTGCGACAGTCTACCCGGTGATGTGGTGGCGTCTGCTGCAACATCGATCCTCTTCTCCGGCGTTGAGCCCCGACAGGCCCTGCGACAGACTTCACGGAGATGCGGCGGCATCTGATGCGAAGTCAAACCTCTTCTTCTGCAACACGCTTCCCGGTGATGCGGCGGTGTCTGCTGCGACATTGATCCTCTTTTCCGGTGATACGAGGCGCTTCGTGTTGTGAAGTTGCAGAGGCAGTTTGGCGACACGCTCTTGATCTTGAGTCGCGCTTCCAGCTCCTTGCGACACGCAAGTCCTCAAAAAGTCCAACACAACTGCAGGCACTTCAGGAGAACTGGGGAGCTGGTGGGTGGAGTCTGTTGTCCCTAAGACTTCAAAAGAAGGCAAGCTCTGTTCTCAAGCCCTTGGAGATCCTTACACAAGTTGATGAAAGTACACACAAAGTTCTTCTCTCCTTTCTTTGGCAGTCAGGCAACCACTGCAGGTCAATCACCAAGCAGCACTTCAGCTCCCCTCAGTCTCTCCGGTTGCACTCCTCATCAAAGGTTTCTTCTCTTTGTCACAAAAGTGATCTAATTAACTGGGATTTAGGACCCCTCTTTAATACACATTTTCTCTTTGTTCTCTGAAGGCAGAGAGGCCTTTTCCTAGCCCAAACCAAGTTCTGGTCAGTCCTTAAGCACTCTGTTTACATGACTCCTTCTTTCCTTTCACAGTGCAGGGCAGAGACATCAGACGCACCACAGAAGGTGGAGTCAGCATTGTGGAGGGAAGACACAGCCCTATTCAGGTCCAAGGTGCAGCTCCTCCCTCCCATCTAGATGCAGATCTCTTTATTGACCACTGGTCTGACTTACCCTGTCTCCTGGAATCCCCCTGCCCCTGTCACTCAAACTCCAGACAAGGAATACAAAACCTAGCAGAGGCAGGCTTGGATGGTTAGACAAGAAAATACCTACTTTCTGAGAGTGGTATTTTCAAACAGAGAATGTTAAAACCAACTTCACTAAAATATCTATTTTATCATTCTGAGTTCAGGCATACTAAACTCGAATTTCTACCATGTTCCCTGAGTCAGTTAGGATTATAAGATGTAATAATCAAACTGCTCATGCTGGCCTATGGGGCGGTTGCCTTGCAATAGTGAAAACACAAAAATGGCTGTAATTCACTATTAGGACATGCCACAGACATCAGGGGTTGTCCTACCTTATACATACACTGCACCCTGCTAGTTGGCTTACCATAGGGGTGTCTGAGATGAAGAAAATGGAAGGTTTAGGGACTGGCAAGTGGGTGCACGTGCTCAGTCAACATGGCAGTACCAGACTGCATACAGGCTCTGCAATGGCAGGCCTTAGATGCGCTTTTACATGCTGCTTCTGTGGGTGGCACAACCAGTGCTGCAAGCCCACCAGCAGCATTTGGATTACCAGCCCTGGGCACTCCTGGTGCATTGTACTAGGGTCTGACAGGTAAATCAAAGCAGCCAATCGTGGAATCGTGGAATCACTAAACCATCCATCAATTTACAATAGGGAACACTTGCACTGTGGCACTGGACAGCAGTGGCACAGTGCCCAAAGTATCTAACACCAGCAAAAACACATGAGGCAACAGCAAAAAGGAAGGGAGACCCATGCCAAGGTGCCAGGTCTAACAGTACTCTACATTTTTGTGATCAATCAATCAATCAATCAATCAATCATATCATTTATAAAGCGCACTACTTACCCGTGTGGGTCTAAAGGCGCTGGGGGGGGGGGGGGGGGAGGGGGGGGGGGGGCAAGCCACTACTGCTTGAGAATCCATGTCTTGAGGTGTCTTCTAAAGGTCTGCAGGTCTTGGGTCTGCCGTAGGTGGGTGAGGAGGGTGTTCCAGGTCTTGGCAGGGAGGTGGGAGAATGATCTGCCAACTGAGGTCGCTCTCCGCATGTGGGGGACTGTGGCGAGGTCAGCGGAGTGGAGCTGGCGGGTGGGGGTGTGGGAGCTGAGTCGTCTGTTGAGGTACGCTGCTCTTGTGTTGTGTAGTGCCTTGTGTGTGTGGGTGAGGAGCTTGAAGGGTATCCTCATGCTGACAGGGAGCTAGTGCAAGTCTCAGGCATGCAGAGGCGTTCTGGAAGCATTGAAGCAGTTTCAGGAGTTTGGCGAGGTTCCTGCGTAGAGGGCATTTCCTTAGTCCAACCTGCTGCTGTCGAGGGCCTGGGTGACCGTTCTTCTTGTTTCGGTGGGGATCCACTTGTAGATCTTGCGGAGCTTGCAGAGGGTTTTGAAGCAGGAGGAAGAGACAGCATTGACCTATTTCGTCATGGAGAGGGTGGAGTCGAGGATGACTCCTAGGTTGCGTGCGTGCGTGGTCGGTGGGTGTTGGAGCTGTTCCCAGTGCGGTCGGCCACCAGGAGTCATCCCAGGCAGAGGGGATGGATCCAAGGATGAGGACCTCCATCTTGTCTGAGTTCAGCTTTAGCCAGCTGTTCCTCATCCATTCGGCGACAGCCTTCATTCCTTCATGGAGGTTGGTTTTGGCGATGTGGGGGTCCTTGGTGAGAGAGAGGATCAGCTGGGTGTCATCGGCTTAAGAGATGATGTTGAGGTCATACAGTTGGGTGACGCGGGTGAGCGGTGCCATGTAGATGTTGAACAGCGTTGGGCTGAGGGATAAGCCCTGGGATATGCCGCAGATGATCTCGGTGGCTTCAGTGCGGAAGGGGGTTAGGCGGACACTCTGTGTTCTGCCGGAGAGGAAGGAGGTGGTCCAGTCCAGCTCTTTCTCTTGGATCCCAGGGTTGTGGAGGTGTGTGCGTAGTGTGTGGTAACAGACAGTGTCCATGGTGGCTGACAGATCCAGGAGGATGAGGGCCGCGGTTTCTCCGTTGTCTAGCAGGGTCCTGATGTCATCAGTGGTGGCGATGTGGGCAGTTTTGGTGCTGTGTTAGCTGTGGAACCCGGAATGGGATGGGTCCAGGATGCTGTTTTCCTCGAGGTAGAGGGTTAGTTGTTTCTTGATGGCCTTCTCAATGACCTTCGCCGGGAACGGGAGCAGGGAGATGAGCCAGAAATTCTTGAGATCTTTGGGGTTCGCCTTGGGTTTCTTGAGTAGGGCGTTGATCTCGGCGTGCTTCCAGCTCTCCGGTAAGGTAACTGTCCCGAAGCAGATGTTGATGGCCTTCCGGAGATGTGTGCGATGGCGGTGCTGGCTTTGTTGAAGATGTGGTGCTGGTAAGAGTCTGACGGAGAACCGGAGTGGATGGAGTTTAAGATCTGGATGGTGTCATCGTCGTTTAGGTGGGTCCAGGAGAGCAGGCGGTTGGTGCGGATGGTGGTTGTGGGGGCAGAGGTCTCAGTGGTTGTCGGTCGGTCATGGCATTGAAGCTGTTGTGGATGTCTGTGATCTTGCGATGGAAAAAGGAGGCCAGCGAGTTGCACAGATCTTGCGAAGGTGGGGTGTCGCTGGTGTTGGAGCTGGCGTTGGAGAGTTCTTTCACGATGTTGAAGAGCTCTTTGCTGTTGTGAATGTTGTTGTCTAAGCTGTCTTTGCAGGAGGCCCTTTTGGCAGATCTGATGAGGTGATGGTGTCTGCGGGTGGTGTCCTTGTGGGCTGCGTAGCTGTGTGGTGTTCGTTCACGGTGCCAGTTCTTTTCTAGCTTTCTCCAAGTTTGCTTGGATACCTGGAGGTCTTCAGTGAACCAGCTGGCTTTCTTTCTGGTGTGGCTGTTGGAGGGTTTCTTGAGTGGGGCGAGGGTGTTGGCGCAGTCGTCGATCCACTGTCTGAGGTTGTGGGCGGGGGAGTCTGGGTCGGTGGGGTCGGCAGGTGGGCTCTGGGCGAAGGTGGTGGTTAGCTGGTCTTCGGTGACTTTGCTCTAGCAGCGGCAAGGCATCTGTTGGGTGCGGTGGTGCGTGGTGGGTTTCCGAAAGGGGATTTGGATGCAGAGATTGTCGGTCCAGTGGAGTTCGGTGGTGTGGTTGAAGGCCACGTGGGTGCTTGCGGAGAAGTGAGGTTCGGTAAGAATCGGAACGACGTTTTGGGCTTTTTCGTAGATGGATGAGTTTGGTATCTACGAACCGTAAATGACGAGATTAGTAGATGTACGTGTTTTCGCTACACTACTTGGAAGGGTTCGTCTTATTTACGGGTTTTTCATCTGAACCTTCGGGTTCCATTTTAGATATGGCATCCATTTTGTTTCTTGCCCTCACTTAGCCGGCGAACGGACGATGTCCGCTTGATGACCCTGGGATTCCCAAGCTCTTGCGGAAGATGCATATTCCTTTGAGTGTGCCTTTATGACTAGGGGAATGACACGGCAGAAGCAGATGGCTCTGCTCGAGGCTCATCTTGCCGTGCCGGTCTATTGTTTCAGCCTTGCATACGTTAGGCTCGAATCCTTTGATCCTGTGACCACGCTTCCGATATTGCCCCCACACTCTTTTCAATCTGTTGTCTGTCTTTGTTTTTCCTGCACCTGTTTCTGTCCCTTCTCTTAGGTCGTTTACAACTAGAATGGAATGTGCCCAATGGTGGGATAGCGTACTTTTACAGTTGGGAACCGACATGTTACTGTAATTATGTTCCGGGCTTCTGAAAACATGAATGCGATCCTTTTGAAGTTTACTGTGGGAACTGAGTTGTAACCTTTTGTTCGTTATGTTGTGCAATGGTGAAAATGTGTATAAAAGGAGCGATCCACTTTTGCAATTCGAAGCAGACTCTCTGAACCTACACTATGTTGTACTTCTAGCGATTTCTGTGTCCCTGCAGTAAATAAACGCTGATCTTTGACGCCGAAGGAAGTGTCCCGTGTCTCTGTAATTTGTACGCCGGAACAGGTATCCCACGAAGGTTTCAGGTGTTGTCCCCTGGCACCGCTGGGCCTTAAATTAGCCCAGTCTTTCAGTTGGCGCCCACGTGGGGCAACATCATGCGGTACCGGTCCAAAGCCTGACGATCGTGAGGAACTTCGTGTGAAATCTCTGAGGGAAGGTGCACCCCGCTTCATCGATCCGGTTGTCGAAATAAGTGGTCCGAAGATTTTTCCCGCGAAGATTCCCGCTTCCAGACGGCTGCGACAGACTGATGCCCTGACTGTCGACCTGTTTTGGCGCCTGGCGTAGTCCTTTGTACGGCGAGACGATAGACGGGCCTTCCTGGTGACGCCATTGTTCTTTCAGTTAAGTATTTGTGGGTCGCTCCCAGTTAGCTCTTTGGTTCCTTTTTAGGAACATTTGTTTCAAATTTGAAAACTTCGCATTTGCTTGACATTTGCTTCGTACTTTGAAACTTGGTTGTTGTTGTTGAAACTTGGTTGATTGCATGGTTCCATTGCATTATTTGATTCTTAGTTGTTGGGTTTTTCTTTGACAATTGCAATTGCCAAAAACCGAGGGTCTCGTATTTTTGCGAGGATATCGTAATCCGATAACCCTTGAAGTTTGAAACTCGGTTAGTGTGCATGATGCCTGGCCGTAGTATTTTGTTTGGTTTCCTTAGATGTTGCAGCACGGATTCCCGGTTGGAGGACTCGTGTCCGATACCTCCAGTTGGAACTCCGATTTATGAGCTCTATATTCGACATGGAGTGGGCCCCATTGTATATAATGAATTTTGGATCCGTTATACGAGAAAAGATGGTGTCCTTAGTTGGCCACCCCATGGTAGTTTTGAAACTGAGATTTTAGATAATCTCGAAGCAAAAGTGTTTAAAAAGAAAGCTAGGCCAGCAATGTTTGATTCCTTTCGGTTATGGCGCAAAGAGGCCAGACAGAAAGAAATCAAGCTGACTAAGAAAAATAAGAGAGAGGGTATCATTTCGATAATGCAAGGTGCAGAACAGCATCAGCGAGACAAGGCAGAGAAGGAAAAGGGAGTTTCTATCAGACAGCATAGCATGGCGGTGGATAAATGTTATCCGGTTTTACCGTCGAGTTCTGAAAAGAAGGGAGAAGAATCGAAAGAGGATCCTTTGTTATCTTATTTACTAAAGTCACCACCCCCTTATGTACAGGGTGCTATAGCCCCTATAGTTCCTCCTGTTCTTCCGCCTGTGGTTCCGGCGACTGCTGGTCAGCCTGTAGTTGGTCCTGTTCCTCCAAATCCCCTTGTTCCTCAAGTGGGCCCTGCTCCTTTGCCACCTCTTCTTCCTACTGCTCCTTTGCCCGTAACTTCTCAGTCTCTTGTTACTACTACTCCTGTTATCTTGGCTACTCCCACTGCTCCTACGTTTAGTCCTAATATTGTTGCTCCTGTTCTTCTTTCCTCTTCTCCTTCTGTTCGTAAACGTATACCTAATTCTGTTGCTACTCTCTTTTCTCCACTTTTCGGATCGTTATTTGAATCTGATGTCTCTGAAATCTCTCAGAGACGAAGTCAAATGCCTGGTGTAAGGGAGAGTGAGACGTTAGTAACTATGGGGCGTAGGTGGATTAGACACCCTGCTAAGTACACTTCACGCATAGTTTTCGATATGTTCTCTCAGTTTAATGAGCCCACACAGAGATTCGTGTTCGAAGAGATGTGCAAATCATTGAGAGAAGAGTGGGATAATGATGAGCTAGATATCGTACCGCCCGATATGACTGAACTTCAGAGTCAGTTTTCGAACGGTATGATTGTAGGTGGTGATGTACGGCGTGCATTAGAGCGATTGTTAGCTTTTAGGTCTACAGTTCCTTCACGAGTGTCGTTTGACGACGACTCCGATGATCCGAAAACGAAATCCGGTCAGTATCCCATGCGAGAGGTTCCCCCAGTGTGGATGCCAGGTGATGCTACTGTCAATCCTCCAATTTTGCCACACTTCCAGAGAGTTTGGATACACCTCCCATGGAAGCGATCAGAAGTCTTGCAGGTGAAACAATCCTTGCCTGACCCACGGAAGAATCCGTTATTACAAGGAGTTATCCCAATTAGTGGATGCTTCTATTATGAACCTTGCTGATATCGACATGTTGTTTGGTAATGTCGTACCGCAACCAATCTGGGTGAAGATTCGTCACGAGAATCATGCAGCTGAGTTAGGTGGTGATTGGGCTGCAATTGTAGCGGCCGATGGACAGCAAGTTGGTGGGGCCAAGCCTGAACAGTTCATTACGGATCTGCCCCAAAGAATCATTACGCTCATGAAAAAGCTCATGCCAGCGATGAGGGTGAACTGGGATAAATTGTCTGCTTGCAAACAAAAGAAAGACGAGAGTGTCTCCGATTTCTTTACTAGGTTTGAGGAGGCATTTATCGATCATAGTGGTCAGGACATGAGCACTGAGGGAGGTCAGCGATTGTTTGTCGATAAGTTTGTGTTCAATCTGTTGCCTGAACTATGCAATAAATTGAAAAATTCTGAAAGTGCTTGGGCTGTTTCAACAACAGCTCAAATATTAGCAATGGCTCAATATTATGAGAATAGGGAAAAAGAGGAGAATGATCGTGCAGAAAAGAAAACGAAGGAGCTAAAAACTAAGGTCTTGTTGCAGCAAGCGTATCCTCCGCGCTCAAATCAGAATGATTCGCAACAGCAGCATGTGCAGTATCGACCACAGGCACAGTCTTCTAGGATGCAGTCGCGCTCTGAATACTCTTCATCCAGATCTATAATTGGGAATAATCAGTGTGCATATTGTAAGGGTGAGGGCCATTATAAATTTCATTACCCTGTTTTACGTGACCGAAAGAATGGTGTCTCGGTTCGAGGAGGTCGTGGTAGTCATCAGCAAGCCTCTCGGGGTAGAGGTCATGGCACCTCTCAAAATCAAAATGAGCGTTCTGCTCCTCCATCGGACACGAACAATTGTTTTGATCAGCGAAATACATCGTCTGGTAGATCTGCACAGTATCATGCACAGTATCATGTGGATGACTATTATGTTGAGCATGAGATTGGTGCAGACAATGATTATTAGGACAGCCATAGACAAAGAGAGGGAGTAGTATCAGTTCCAGTTGATCAGAGAGGGCCTTACGTCGCAGTTGCCACATCGGGCGTAGTTGAGCCTTTTCTGTTGGACACTGGTGCAGCAAAAAGTTCCATCATGCATTCGAAACTCCCTGGCGCACCTTTGTCTGGCTTAACGAACGTTTCTGTTGGATTCTCTGGCGCCCCGGATAGCAATCCAGTTTCTAGCCCTTTGTCCCTTACGATCGGGACACGTGAGCTAGAGGCTCCTTTGATTTTAACTACTGGTTGTGGTGAGAATCTCTTGGGTCTGGATTTGTTGAAGCGGTTATATGCGACTCTGTATTGCTCTCCTACGGGAGTGGAGCTTACATTAAGTCAGAGAGTGATCTCTCCTATGTACTTGTCAACTGATAAGCTCCCACCGGAATTGAGTTCCCTTCCTGAGTCTTTATGGGCAACAGGTCCCAATGATGTGGGCCTACTGGACATACCACCTTATGTAGTCCAATTGAAATCACATGTGAGATTACCGCGTATCCCCCAGTATCGTATCTCTCTTGATAGCGAGCGAGCGCTATTAGCGATCATTTATGACTTGATCGAAAGGATGTTATTGAAGAAACTCGGGGAAATGTGTGTAATAGTCCGGTGTTACCTATTTTGAAACGAACTGACCCATCCAAGCCTCCTGTGTACCGTTTTGTGATTGATTTGAGAGAAGTGAATAAAATCGTGATTCCACAGTTTCCAGTGGTTCCTGACATTACAGCTTTGCTGACCCTGATTCCAGCCTCTGCCTCCTGGTTTTCGGTGATAGATCTAAAGAATGCTTTCTTTAGTATTCCGATTGCTGAGGAAAGCAGAGATCTATTCGGCTTCTCATTAGGTGGTCGCAGTTTTAGGTTTAAACGTGCACCACAGGGCTACTGTGAGAGTCCATCGATCTACAGTCAGGCCCTTAAGAGTCAACTTGATGCATTTGTGTTACCTGCTGGTGCGGCCTTGATTCAGTATGTTGATGATCTGTTAGTGGCTGCCGACACTGAGCAAATTTGTAAAACTGCTACGGTATCGTTGTTAAAGCATTTATGTGACTTACATCACAAGGTGTCACCTTCTAAGCTACAGTATTGCTGTCAAGAAGTAACCTATGTTATGTTATGTTATGTTATTTGGATTTTTTAAGCGCACAGCTGCCCCAGCTAAGGGGCGTCCCGGCGCTATAACTGGAGAAGGTAACATAACTAATAACACAGAAAAAGTAGGGAGTGATTAGTAAGGCAGAGGAAAGAAATGAGTTTTAACAGCTTTCCTAAAAGCAAAAAGGTCATCCAGAGTGCGGATGTAGGCAGGAAGTGCGTTCCATAATTTAGAGGCCAAGACCGTAAACGATCAGCCACCCAGTCTACATCTCTGAAATCGGGGGACAAGTGCCAGATTTTGGCCAGCAGAACGAAGACTGCGCGAAGGGGTGTACAAAGACAAAAGGTGCTGAAGGATGATAGGGGTGTCAGATTTAAGAATTTTGAAGACCTATTTAGGTCACTTATTGTCAAAGGATTTTGAAGACCTATTCAGGTCACTTATTGTCAAAGGAGGGAAGAAGGTTGACCCCAGAAAGAATTGCAGCGATCGCTCGAATGACTGTGCCAACAACTCAAAGAGACGTACATGCCTTTCTAGGTATCACGTCATACTGCAGGCAATGGATTCCAAACTTTTCATTGTTAGCAAAGCCATTGTTAGCTTTCACGTGCAAGGATGTTTCAACTCCTTTGCCATGGACTGAAGATTGTCAGAAAAGTTTTTCTGAATTGCGTGATGCGTTGTGTTCGGCTCCTGTGGTAGGTACTCCTGATTACAGTAAGCCGTTTACACTATACGTTCACGAGAGAGACGGTTGTGCGTTAAGTGTTTTGACGCAACAATTTGGCGGCAAACAGCATCCATGTGCTTATTTTTCTTCGACTTTAGACCCCGTAGCTAGAGCATTGCCGAGTTGTCTAAGGGCGACAGCGGCAGCTGCGGTGTCCATTCGACAGTCCGCAGGTCTGGTCATGGATAATATGCTTACAGTGATGGTTCCGCATGCAGTTGACACTCTCTTGAATCGAACGAAGACTCAACACTTGACGAGTGCAAGGTTGTCCGGCTATGAGTTGACACTTTTGGCAAGACATATACAGATAAAACGTTGTAATGTGTTGAATCCAGCGACATTGTTGCCGATTCATATGGAATCAGGTGATGTAGCACCACATGACTGTTACTTAAGAACTGAAGAAGAGACAAAGGGTCGTATTGACCTGAAAAACACTCAATTGGTAGATCCCGATGGTACTTTGTATGTTGATGGTTCATGCTTCAAGTTGCCGAATGGTGATGTGACGACTGCGTATGCTGTAGTGACGTTGAGTACGGTTGTGGAAACTGCGAGATTGAGTCAGAATTCGGCGCAAGCGGCAGAGTTGATTGCTTTAACGAGAGCGTGTGTTTTGTCTAAAGGAAAGCGAGTGAATGTGTTTACTGACAGTCAGTATGCATTTGGCGTAGTGCATAGTTTTGGACAATTGTGGAGAGAGAGAGGATTCATGACATCTCATGGCACGAAGATTCAACACGGACAGCTCGTGAACGATCTTCTAGATGCACTTACATTGCCTAAGCAAGTGGCAATCATTAAATGCAGCGCACATCGAAAGGTTACAGATGATGTTGGTCGGGGTAACGCGTTTGCAGATGAGATTGCTAAGGAAACGGCCAAGAATCTGACAAATCGAATGTATGTTACGAGTTCAGTGAGATGGCTGGCGGAAACTGGTATGTGTGAGGACACAGTTGAGAGTGTGAAAGCGATTCAGAATGAAGCCACCGAAACTGAAAAGGCTAAGTGGAAAGAAAGCACGGGGAAGTTAGACCAGGGCGACTGTGCACTCTCGAGTAGGGCTTAGCCCATATGAGATTGTGTTCGGCCCTCCTGCGAACATTTGGGGAGTTCCAAGGCCTAAGGAATTTAGCAGAATTGAATACCCAATGTTGATTGACTATCTTTACGATCTGACTGCTAAATTGAGTTTGATTCATCAACAGGTTTTTGAAGCTCTACCGGCACAAACAGAAGGACCTGGACATCGGCTCCAACCTGGAGAGTGGGTGCTAGTCCGCAATTTTGGGAGAAAACGAAATCTTGAGCCAAGGTCCGTGGGACCCTACCAAGTCTTGTTGGCAACGAGGACTGCAGTTCGGTTGGGCGGCAGGAAGCATTGGGTGCACGCCACCCACACGAAGAGAGTACCACTTCCATTGCCAGCAAATAATTGGATAAGGAAAGGGTTTGCCCCGACTGAAACCAATGTCATCCCAAAGTATGTGCCATTTAGTGATGCTCAACCTGTAGAGATCGATCCAGCTCAGCCAGATACGTCTGTTGAATCATCTGGAACTGTACCTTTGTCTTCAGCATTGGAGAATTCAAGTTCTGAACAGTCACCTGAACAATCGAACTCTGTCTTGCCACCTGAATCATTGTTTGAAGAACAAACTCGACCTGGAAAATGTCGATATTTCCTTCGATCGCGTGATTAAGGACAAATAAAAAATTCCCTTTTATTTTTGAACTTACATTACCCCCTTTCTGTTGCTATGAACATTGTAAATATTTGCATTTTTCCTGATCTTGAGTTCTTTCATTTTGTTTGACATATCAAGTGTGTTCCTTTTCTGTGCAGCTAGGAGACTTATATGAAATTGAATGCTTCATTGATTAAACCTACCATCTGGGTTGGCCGTAGGGCCGTACGGGTACCTACTTCTGTTTGGCAGGTTTCTGACACTAGGTCAGTTACTTTTGTCGGTTTCTGGGAACTCCTGGGAATTGACAATTGCTACTCAGAATCAGGTGCGTCAAGAACGTTACGGACGGTCTTTAGAGGATGGAGTTCTCTAAGCTGTCAGAAAGAGAGATGATGTCGGCGCAAAGATCTAAGTTGCGTAAGATTTTTCAAACAAAGTGTTTTCTATTTCAGATTTTCATGTTGTTCCTAACTGTGTCTATGTTATTGGTGGGTGGAGTGTATTTTGGGATTCAGTCACTGTTGCCTTCCACTTCATCTACTCCTCCTTCTCATGATCTGAATTCTGTTCTTGTTCCCACTGTCTCTCCACATTCTTTTCATCCTCTGCCCCAACATGAACAGGTCAGACGTGCGGAATTCATGAACAATTCCTTTGTCCAACTTTTGCATCGGCATCAGTTGGTGATGAACACTACCAACTGTTGGGTGTGTGGGTTAATGCCACATACCATGGATAAGGGTATTCCGTATTTAGTTCTTCCCTACAGCTCCCAGGGGTCAGCTCGGGCGTTCCAAACCATGTTCCGTAGTGCACTAGATTCCTACCCCCGTCGAGAGCCACGTTCCACAGACCCTGGTTCTGGCCCGTACCACAAGTCTTTGGCGATAGCGATTGCTGATCTGGATAGAGATATTTTTGATGCATCGCTTATTCCAGAGGAAGAGGTGCGAGCTTACAAGGATCTGAGTGAGGCTGAGTACAGTATTTCAGTAGGTGATAGACAGCTTAAGAGCTCGTCTCCAATCTGGATTGTACCCCACCTAGGTCATTTTTGTCTGCAAGGTCTTGGTCGAAATCCGAGAGCTCAGCTTGGGAAGAGTGCTTGTACTGAGACATACGTTTTACCGATGCTCTCTTCCCCTGTATTTCTGACTGCCAAGGGTACCTATTTTGTGTGCTATGATCGTGCTTATACGTGGTTGCCCCGTGACTTCTCGGGCACCTGTTATATCACGAATCTCTTGCCACCGACTTTCACAGTTGCCTCAGACTATCACAAGACAAGAGTTGTGAGAGGCGTTATTAGCAAAGAGGACACTGCCGGTCTAGAAGCAGGAGACTTCTTTAAGGGTTTCCTACCGTTTTGGGGACCTATGGTCAATAGTAGGAACCTGAGACAGTTGACTCGTGTGGTAGAATCAACTGCTAATATAACTGCAAGTGCTCTTGGTAACCTGACAGCAGAGCTTCAAGCGGATAGACTGATGACGTTACAGAACCGTATGGTTCTAGATGTTGTACTCGCAGATAGAGGTGGTGTGTGCAAGGTGATCCATTCGAGCTGCTGTATTTTCATACCTGATAATGCTCCAACTGTTTATCAAGCCATCTCGAAGTTGCATAAAATCTCCGAGTCCATACAAGTGGACGAAGGTAATCGGACGCTTCTAGGATGGTTTTGGGGTCTGATGTCGACTTGGGGTTGGAAGATTCTGATTATTGTAGGGGTTGTTGTGACGTTTCTGTTCACGTATTGTCTTTGTGCACAGTGTGGTCCTACCTTATGTATCCTTTGTGCTACAACGTGTATAAGAAGGCCATCTGTTACCAGAGAGACATTGATGGATAGAATAATGTTCCAGCAACATCTAAACGATCTGATGAATATCGATATTGATTCTGATATTGACTAGTGCTTGCCTACATGAGGGCAAAAGGAGCGTCTGAGGTTCGGTAAGAATCGGAACGACGTTTTGGGCTTGTTCGTAGATGGATGAGTTTGGTATCTACGAACCGTAAATGACGAGATTAGTAGATGTACGTGTTTTCGCTACACTACTTGGAAGGGTTCGTCTTATTTACGGGTTTTTCATCTGAACCTTCGGGTTCCATTTTAGATATGGCATCCATTTTGTTTCTTGCCCTCACGTAGCCGGCGAACGGACGATGTCCGCTTGATGACCCTGGGATTCCCAAGCTCTTGTGGAAGATGCATATTCCTTTGAGTGTGCCTTTATGACTAGGGGAATGACACGGCAGAAGCAGATGGCTCCGCTCGAGGCTCATCTTGCCGTGCCGGCCTATTGTTTCAGCCTTGCATACGTTAGGCCCGAATCTTTTGATCCTGTGATCATGCTTCCGATATTGCCCCCACACTCTTTTCAATCTGTTGTCTGTCTTTGTTTTTCCTGCACCTGTTTCTGTCCCTTCTCTTAGGTCGTTTACAACTAGAATGGAATGTGCCTAATGGTGGGATAGCGTACTTTTACAGTTGGGAAGCGACATGTTACTGTAATTATGTTCCGGGCTTCTGAAAACATGAATGCGATCCTTTTGAAGTTTACTGTGGGAACTGAGTTGTAACCTTTTGTTCGTTATGTTGTGCAATGGGGAAAATGTGTATAAAAGGAGCGATCTACTTTTGCAATTCGAAGCAGACTCTCTGAACCTACACTATGTTGTACTTCTAGCGATTTCTGTGTCCCTGCAGTAAATAAACGCTGATCTTTGACGCCGAAGGAAGTGTCCCGTGTCTCTGTAATTGGTACGCCGGAACAGGTATCCCACGAAGGTTTCAGGTGTTGTCCCCTGGCACCGCTGGGCCTTAAATTAGCCCAGTCCTTCAGAAGATGGGGTCAAGCGTGTGGCCGGCGGAGTGGGTCGGTATTATGATGAGTTGTCTGAGTCCGAGGTTGGCGATCAAGGAGGTGGAGTTGATGTCGTTGTTGTTCTCGAGGTGGAAGTTCAGGTCCCTGAGGAGGATGTAGTCAGTGGAGGCGAGAGCTTAAGTCGCTGAACTGTGGTCAGGGTCTGGGAGGGTCTGTAGACGAGCGTTCCTCTGAGGGGGGTGTTGGGGTCAGTGTGGATCTGAAAGTGCAGGTGTTCGGCGGTCCTGAGGTTGTCGTCGGTGTTGGTCGAGACTCTGAGAGTGTTCCTGTGAACGATGGCGATTCCTCACCTACTCCGTTGGTGCAGTCCCTGTGGGTGATCTTGTAGCCTTCCGGGATGGCTATGGGGATGTAGGGTGCTAAGGAGGGGTTCAGCCAGGTCTCATTCAGGAAGCCGAGGTCTGGGGAGGTTGAGTTGAGTAGGTCCCAGAGTTCAATGGAGTGTTTGCAGGTGAAGTGGGTAATGAGAAGAATGTATCTGAGGTAGTTGGCTTGTTTCCTGGTCGGTGGGTTGGTGAGTCGGATGCTGGTGAAGCTGTGGTTGCGGCAGGAGAAGGGTCCATGGGTGTGCTTCAGGGTGGCCAGGAAGCAGCCGTGTGGGCATCCAGTGTTA
Source organism: Lissotriton vulgaris (assembly GCF_964263255.1). NCBI lineage: Eukaryota > Metazoa > Chordata > Amphibia > Caudata > Salamandridae > Lissotriton > Lissotriton vulgaris. Next base: position 1,415,229,904 of record NC_141693.1, read on the forward strand.
AGTGCATGGAGGGTGCTGGAATCATAGCAGAGAGGGTCATCGTGGCATCCGCCTGGGCCAGGGGTACTAGCGCTGGGCGCAGACCAGGGCAGACAGGCACAGACAGGCTTGCCTTAGGCATATATGGGGAGGTGGGAGGGAAGAGTAGCTGGGAGGCAGGGCGGCAAATGGGCAAGCGGGAGGGTGGGGCCACAGGGAAGGTAAACAGGGTGCAGGATCACAGGGGAAGAAAGGAAAAATGTAGGTGGCAAGACAGTGCAGACCAAGTGCAGCGAGTGAGCCTCGAACTTACGATCGGCAGTAGTAGCGAGCTGGGGGGATGCTCACACCAGGAGGAGCTATTGTGGAGGTGATGGGAGCAACCTGCCTGCGAACAGGGTCAAAGATCGCTCCTTTCACCATGCAGCGGCCGGCATATATGGGGAAGTGGGAGGGAGGAGCAGCTGGGAAGCAGGGCGGTGAATGGGCGAGCAGGGGGGCGGGAACGCAGGGACGCAGCGACAGGAAAAATGTGTGAGGAGCGGCGGGGGAAGCAGAGGGCAGAGGGGCACAGAATCACAGGGGGCAAAAGACAATACAGGCAAAGCAAAAAACAGGGCGCAAAAAACGGTAAACAGGGCACAGGATCACAGGGGAAGAAAGGTAAAATACAGGTGGCAAGACACAAGACAGTACAGACCAAGTGCAGCGAGCGAACCTCGAACTTTCGAACAGCATTAGTAGCGAGCTGGGGGGAGATGCTCACACCAGGAGGAGCTGTTGCGGAGCTGTTGCAGAGGTGAGGGGAGCGACCTGCCTGCGAGCAGGGTCAAGAGATCATTGTGTGTGTTTCCGTGTGACACCTGGGAATTACATTTTTTTAGAAAGCCATTGATGGTTGCTTAAGAAACTTGTCCTTCCAGCAAGACGTATGAGTGAAAAAGCCTCAGCTAAAAGTATGCATCTCAATAGGTCATTGAAGTTGGGTTACGCACATAATCTTCCATTTTTTTAAGTCAAACAGCTAAAATAAGCAGCTAAGATGTGATGATAGATCTGAATGCTTCAGTTCAATTTCCATTGGGAATAGAATGGTGATGTTTTGCTTTTCTCCAAGGTGAAATCTAATTGAAAATGAGTCTGAAGCAAATGTGTTTAGATTATAAAACAGAATAAAAACTATATGATTTATCCTGCAGTACAATTTTAAAAACAACCTCCCCTTAACAGTTAGACAAATTGCTTTTTGCCAATATCACTCATTTATAAAATACAAGGTATAATTATTTTAAAGGCATGGCATTCTCTGAAAGCATTAAGCTACGCCCGCGATAAATGGAACTGTTCTGCGAGGAAAAAGCCTTTCTGTTTTTTATAGAGCAAATAGCGCTTGAAAACGTTTATGTCTTATAGCAAAGAATCAACAGCTACAAATGCAATAAAAAGCTGCTACTTAGTAGGCCATCAGACAATGTTCTTTTAGTTGGCCAACTCTGACCCCAGTTTAGTGTCGAAATTGTGATAGATTAAGCATCACTGAAAGGGTTGGTATGTTTATTTTGGTCCATTCCAGTCTTGAGACTTGCACTAATACGGTTACGGTGTTGCCTTGCAAATATTCAAAAACCAGGTACCAGTTTTGAATCATGATGAAATGTCTGCAATGTGGTCTGTGAAAAACATAATTATATTGATCACTGGCTCACATAGTGGCCCTTTCACACTATCATAGATACATTTTACCTTCTGTATAGCAAAGATTACTCATCAGGGATAAGCAGGTGATACTAATTAAAATGGTGATTATCACAGACAAATCAATTGCCTTCCACGATGAACAAGGGGTTCATTCCTAAAAGTTGTTAAATTGGCAGTTTCTAATCAGGGCTTGCATGGCACAGCCCTACCTCCTGTGACATTCTGTCTCTTACTTCTCCCGACACTACCCATTATTTACTTTAGCAGTGTTCATTAAATCATAATTGTTGGGTTTTCCTGAAGACTGCCAGTGTGCAGGTCAACTCTTTAAGCCTATACTCTGGGCTCTTGATGATAAGCGATGTGGGGGGGAAACAACACTTACAACGCAACTTTTACAACGCACTACCTTTACAATAAAACTTTTACACCGCAACATCCATTACAACGCATGCCATTACAACGCAGCCATTACAACGCATGTCACTACAACGCATACCACTACAACACATACCTTTACAACACAGTCATTACAACGCATACCATTACAACACATACCTACACTATTCAACACTTACCCTACTGTTGCACCCCCTGGAGTTAGAATAGTAATTTGTACCCCTACACTATCCAATACTTACCCTCCTGTTGCACCCCATGGAGTTAGAATAGTAATTTTAACCCCTACACTATCCAACACTTACCCTACTGTTGCACCCCCTGGAGTTAGAATAGTAAATGTTACCCCTACACTATCCAATACTTACCATATATGCAATGTATTGGTATGCGCTGTAATGGTATGCGTTGTAAATGTAGTATGTGTTGTAGTGGAATGCGTTGTAAAGGTAGTTTCAAAGATTTCGTTGTACTGGCATGCGTTATAATGGAATGCGTTGTAATGGATGTTGCGGTGTGAAAAATGCGTTGTAAAGGTATGCGTTGTAAAAGTATGCATTGTAACGACATACATCTGATGGGGGGTGTAGGGGAGGGGAGTGGAGCTGACCAATTAACAGCAGGGGACTGTCGGGCTTTTTTGTGGAGGTCCATCATACAAGCCCAGGATATTAGAAAAAACGGGTATGCAGTTCCTCTGGGTGGTCAAAGGAGGGGGAAGGAGATATGCCATTTGGTGCAGGGGGTAAGGGGCCTTGGCCGGGGTAGATGTAGTGAGAAGTGATTAAAACATTTTGGGTAGTTCAAAAACAGTTTTTTTTTCAAATTGGTTCTCCACCTGATTAAAAAAGGGGGGAAGAGTGGCGACAGTCTGAAGTAATGATTCAGGGTAACTACGCTTTACTCTTTTTGGGTCAACATGTTTCATGCCAAATGGTCAGGGGGATCAGTGGCAATTCATCAGGACCTAGTGGATGAACTATCTACACACATGGTGGTCGGGAAACCTACCTACCACGCATCAGCGCTGCGAGTAAGATACCCACATCATCAAGGGATGACCTAGGAGAAAAATCAAGAATAAACACCACAGCATATTAAAATGATAGCATAGTCATGGTGACAACATATCTCTCTCTCCAAATCAGTTTACAAAAATGACCCATAAATAGTGTACACAAAAGTGGCAGACACCGTCACGTAACAAGTGGTAGGTGACAAAAGCAATCGTCAAGAAGGAGGGAGGGAGATCAATTGATCAATCGGACACCATTTACCACTCAGGAGGGTGGAAGGTCCAGTATCAGCTTGTGCCCGTGTCAAGTACAGGTAAAGCAAAAGGGGGGGTGCTGAACTGTTCCTTTGGAAAAAGAGGAATTAGGTGTAACTGGCGTGACCAGAGGTGTAGATGTAACACCTTTGGGCATCCATTTTGTTGGATGTATTTGCCTCACACACCCATACGGGTGTCATGCTTCATCATAGGCGTTGCTCCTCGTCGGGGAGGCGGTGCAATCCCCGACGGGCTCACCTCTGAGAGGGGCTCTTTGGCAGAGATCTTTTGTCTCCAACTGCCTTATGGTGAAGTGCGGGTGTGTGGGTGGGGTAGCAAGTTGCCTAGAGGAGTGATTTAAAATGTAGCAGGGGGTGCCGGAAACCACTTTATTCTGGGGGTCCCCCTACTGCAATTAAAAACGTGAATCTAGCTCGCTAGGTGTCAACAAGTTAGGTATAGTGACCCTAAATGAGACTAGAAGAAAGATTGGTCGACATGTTTCTCGCGTGTGGCTGTTCGCCCGCGATTCATCAGGACCTATTAATGGTGAAAACTACATATAATCAACAACATGCTCGTGTCATGTGTGTAGTGTGGGTGTAGTTTACCTCTGTGGTTCAATCCTATGCCTAAATGGGGAAGAAAAGGAATACAGAATTAATAGCATTAAATTTCTCCAGAAAGCATACATGGTCAGAGCCAGGGCATGAACACAGTGTACCATGCTAGTGGTGGTGAATTACAACTAGCATCACTAGAACATGCCTGTGTCGTTGCAGCGTGCAGTGTAAACATCACACACACACTGTGTACGTGAAAGAGGTGGTTACTGCTAAAATTAAAAACAGTGATTTAAAAACAGCAGCAGTCTCGCAGGAGACACCATGCATATCAATGTGTGAGGCCAAACAATTGTGTTATTATTGACATTCTAGACTAACTCCTGACTCACCTACTGGTCAGGGATTAAATGCCACATGAACGTTCGGCGGGTCGGTACATCTGGGTTGGACCTTTGGATATGGCTAGAGGGCAAGACGTATATATTGACACCAAGGAAGCTACAAAAGTAATCAAAGCCCTCAAGGAGGGTCAGGGTTGGTTATAGCTGGACGTAGATGTCTGAGACATCTAGTATTGTGTTGGAGGGATGCACCTTACCTCAAACTTCCCGTGTCCACGCGGATTCACCTACCCATCACCGCCGAGCTCGAATAGGTGAAGGAGCTCGGTGGCGTTCACTATTTATAGTTAGGAGCGTCATGGAATTGCGCCCGTATCCGCCCCTTGCAATAGGTCACGTGATATGCTTGGTTAATGTATCTGCCATTATGGAATGGGTAACATAGGCCTCAAGTATTGTCAAAATAGATGTTTGGTATACGATTCTGACCTGTGATAATTAGTAGGCCAGTGGAAGGTACATGAATTGTACAAATGTGGAGCTTACAGAATTTAGGCAAGAGTTGGAAAAAACAGAGAGCAAGATTAGTAAATGATCTAGAGTTCCATTATCAGAGTAGTGGGTGGCTGGTCTATAGAGAGTGCCAAGGGATGTCCTCATTGAGGCCTCGGCTATCGGAAGAAAGGCGGTGGACCCACCTTTGTTCTTTCCGGAACAAGGCATTTTTGGGGCAGTTTGGACTGGATTCTAGCACTACCCATTTCAATGAGTCTGCATTGTGATTGGATTCCACATAGTGTTTACACATTTTGGTATGAGTTTTTTTACAGCGGATATTGCTGCAATGTTCGATAATGCGAGTTTTAATTGGGCGGGTTGTCATCCCAATATATTGCAAACCGCACGGGCATGTCAGCATGTAAATACAGTGGGAGGTGTTGCAGTTAGTGTGGCCCCTGAGTTCGCAGTTGAACGTCTCAGAGAGTTGTATGGTTTTTTGTATCATTGTGTATCTGCAAACCCCACAGGAGCCACATGGATAATGGCCCATGACGGGCGGCAGATGCCATAAAGTTTGTTGAGTACCTTTCTTTGTTGTTTTTGGTCTGGTACTGATCAGAATATCTTTTACATTCTGCGATCTTTTAAACGCAAACCTGGGTTGTTCTAGACTCATGTTTCCTGTATTGAGAATGCCCCAGTGGCGTTTGATTGTACTTTTGATTTTGTTGGACAAGGGGGTGAAAGTGGTAACACAGGTGATCGGCTGGTTCTCGACCGGTGTTCCCTCCCGTCGTTCTAGTAGAGCTTCTCGGTGGTTATTCCTGGCCCGTTTTTTTGCTTTTGAGACCTCACTCTTCGGGTAACCCCTATCTAGTAGATTCCTGGATAGGATTGCTGATTCTTTCTTGTAGTCGGCCAGGTTGCTGCAATTTTTCCGGATGCGGAGAAATTGTCCGAATGGTAGGTTGGAACGTAGGGCCCTTGGGTGGTGGCTCCTGTAATGGAGTAGGCTGTTGCGGTCTGTAGCTTTCCGATACATGGTAGTGCTGAGTGACCCCTCTTGTAGTTTTATTGTTAGGTCAAGGAAGGCAATCTCTGTAGCTAAAGAAGACATAGTGAAGTGTAAATAAGGGTTGAGTGTATTTACCCATTCAAAAAAAGCCTCATGTGAGGTCGGTGGGCCTGTCCACAGGATCAGAATGTCGTCTATAAATCGCCTCCACATTTTGATGTTATCTAGGAAGGGGTTGGACTGATGGTGTATATGTCTGTCTTCGAATTCTGCCATGTATAGACATGCCACTGAAGGGGCAAAAGTACTGCCCATCGAAGTCCCTTGGGTCTGGTGATAGTAGTGTCCCTTGAACTCGAAGTATTTCTCCGTGAGTGCTAAGGTGGCACATTCCATGATAAATGCTGGTGGAGTGTTCGAGTTCCAAACTTCCAGTCCGAGCCTATCCTCTATTACTTCTAGTGTGGCCCTCTGAGAAATGTTGGTTTGGAGGGCCTCCACATCAAGAGTAATCAAGAGGTCAATCTGTCCTATGTCCTGGATAGAGTTCAGTAAGCGTAAGACATCTGTTGTGTCTTGGATGTATGAAGGGATAAGTTTCACAAGAGGTTGCAGAAAATGGTCACAAAATTGTGAGAGTGGTTCCAAGACGGAGTCGATCCCTGAGACGATCGGTCTCCCTGGTACCGGTCTGGTTCCTTTGTGGATCTTTGGTAGTATGCAGAAATATGGCACGCTAGGGTCTTTTTTCGTGAGGAATTCAGCCTCTTTTTTAGTGATCCATTGTTTGCATTCTGCACTCACCACCAAGCCTGTAATTATGGTCTGTAAGCGGAGTGTTGGGTCACTAGGGATGGGTGTGTAGTATCGTCTATCATTTAGTTGCCTCGTACATTCCAGATCGTAGTCCACAGTGTTCATAAGGACTGTGGCACCACCCTTGTCCGCCTGTTTGATGGTAATCAGGGGATCTTCCGCCAGTGATTTCAGAACATTCATCTCATTCCGAGAGATGTTAGAGTGTTTTGGCAGCCGGTCCAGTGTTTTGATTTCTTTGAGTACAGCTTGTTCGTAGGTCAGGACTTCATTTGGAATCATCCCATTATGGGGTGTGAAGCTTGAAGGGTTGTGTAGGCCAGAGTCTTCTATTTGATCACAAGGCTTGCCCTCAAAGAAGGCCTTCAATCTGATTTTCCTGAAGAATGATTGAATTTCCCTGGTTTGTTGGAAAAAGTCAATTCTAGGGGTAGGTACAAAGCCCAGTCCTTTTTGAAGAACTTGTTCCTCTCTCTCTGTCAGAAGACGGTCTGACAGGTTAACCACTAGGCTTATTTTGGTCCTGATCGGTTCGTGCTCCTTGTGTCCATTCCCTGGGGGCATGTGTCCTCCCATTGTACTTTCTTCTCTGGAGTGTTGCCTCGCTTTCGCCCTCGCTCTCTGCCCCAGCCTCTGCCTAAAAAAGGGGGGCGAGAAGAGCCTTGGGGGGCGTAAAAAGGTGGATGTTGAGGGGCAAAGGGTGGTTGAAAATGGGGGAATTGTGGGTATTGCCAGATAGGGGGGCCCATAGGGTGCCCTTGGTGTGGGAAATTCTGGAAGTTCTGTTGTCCACGTCCCCTGCCTCTTTTAGCCCTTGGTGCCATCCGGGGAAGACCATTTTCTCCGCTGCTATCAGATCCACTGCTTGATCCCCTTCTGGAGGAGGTGGCACTTGAGTCCGAGTTGTAGTTTGTTCCCGGGGGAACGTAGTCATCCTTTAAGTAAGGGTAGACTTTTTCTTTTGAAAACCTTTTGATATCCTTTTGCAGTTTTGCTACTTTTTGGTTCATCAGGTATTCTTTATGTTCTGCCATTTCCTTATTTAATTCTGCCAGTTTAGTTTTAAAGCCTGGGTTTGGAGCCGCTGTCTTCAAAGCAGCCTCGGCTGCTTGGATGCGGACTAGGAGTGCATCTGCTAGACGTTTCGCAGTGTTAACGATGAGAATGAGGAGGTCATGGGTGCACTTCCATGAGACCTGTGACCATTCAATCTTAAATTGTCCATCTTCCCAGAAGATTCTAGGAAAGTTCTTAACAATCAAGCCATTGGGAGCAATTTTAGCTTTGAAGTATTCAGCCATCATAGTCCCATGTATGGTGATTCTGATCCACTCTCGTTTAAGATCTGACAAGGATTGCCATTCTGTTGTATTGCTGCCTGTAGCCGGTTCTATGTCTATGCCAAAGAGCGATGGTGATCTCATGATTGTTGCTGCATCTTCTTCACCGAAACTTAATCCCTGACCTTCCATATTGGTTAGGTCAAAGGGGTCGTATTCCTGGTGGAAGGGGGTCCTCCAAAGGAGGGCAAGAAAGGAGGGGTGAAAGAGAAAGTTCCAATACCCAGTGTGGGGTATGGATCGTGACCAACCCCACTATACCTAACTTGTTGACACCTAGCGAGCTAGATTCACGTTTTTAATTGCAGTAGGAGGACCCCCAGAATAAAGTGGTTTCCAGCACCCCCTGCTACATTTTAAATCACTCCTCTAGGCAACTTGCTACCCCACCCACACACCCGCACTTCACCATAAGGCAGTTGGATACAAAAGATCTCCGCCAAAGAGCCCCTCTCAAAGGTGAGCCCGTCGGGGATTGCACCGCCTCCCCGACGAGGAGCAACGCCTATGATGAAGCATGACACCCTTATGGGTGTGTGAGGCAAATACATCCTACAAAATGGATGCCCAAAGGTGTTACATCTACACCTCCGTTCACGCCAGTTACACCTAATTCCTCTTTTTCCAAAGGAACAGTTCAGCACCCCCCCTTTTGCTTCACCTGTACTTGACACGGGCACAAGCTGATACTGGACCTTCCACCCTCCTGAGTGGTAAATAGTGTCCGATTGATCAATTGATCTCCCTCCCTCCTTCTTGACGATTACTTTTGCACGGTGCAAACCGTGGGAGTACCCTTTTGGCGGGTTAGATTAGTCATATCCCCCACTCCGTGACCCTCATACCACATCGGTTGGTCACGATCCATACCCCACACTGGGTATTGGAACTTTCTCTTTCACCCCTCCTTTCTTGCCCTCCTTTGGAGGACCCCCTTCCACCAGGAACACGACCCCTTTGACCTAACCAATATGGAAGGTCAGGGATTAAGTTTCGGTGAAGAAGATGCAGCAGCAATCATGAGAACACCATCACTCTTTGGCATAGACATAGAACCGGCTACAGGGAGCAATACAACAGAATGGCAATCCTTGTCAGATCTTAAACGAGAGTGGATCAGAATCACCATACATGGGACTATGATGGCTGAATAATTCAAAGCTAAAATTGCTCCCAATGGCTTGATTGTTAAGTACTTTCCTAGAATCTTCTGGGAAGATGGACAATTTAAGATTGAATGGTCACAGGTCTCATGGAAGTGCACCCATTACCTCCTCATTCTCATCGTTAACACTGCGAAACGTCTAGCAGATGCACTCCTAGTCCGCATCCAAGCAGCCGAGGCTGCTTTGAAGACAGCGGCTCCAAACCCAGGCTTTAAAACTAAACTGGCAGAATTAAATAAGGAAATGGCAGAACATAAAGAATACCTGATGAACCAAAAAGTAGCAAAACTGCAAAAGGATATCAAAAGGTTTTCAAAAGAAAAAGTCTACCCTTACTTAAAGGATGACTACGTTCCCCCGGGAACAAACTACAACTCGGACTCATGTGCCACTTCCTCCAGAAGGGGATCAAGCAGTGGATCTGATAGCAGCGGGGAAAATGGTCTTCCCCAGATGCCACCAAGGGCTAAAAGAGGCAGGGGACGTGGACAACAGAACTTCCAGAATTTCCCACACCAAGGGCACCCTATGGGCCCCCCTATCTGGCAATACCCACAATTCCCCCATTTTCAACCACCCTTTGCCCCTCAACATCCACCTTTTTACGCCCCCAAGGCTCTTCACGCCCCCCTTTTTTAGGCAGAGGCTGGGGCAGAGTGCGAGGGCGAAAGCGAGGCAACGCTCCAGAGAAGAAAGTACAATGGGAGGACACACGCCCCCAGGGAATGGACACGAGGAGCACGAACCGATCAGGACCAAAATAAGCCTAGTGGTTAACCTGTCAGACCGTCTTCTGACAGAGAGAGAGGAACAAGCTCTTCAAAAAGGACTGGGCTTTGTACCTACCCCTAGAATTGACTTTTTCCAACAAACCAGGGAAATTCAATCATTCTTCAGGAAAATCAGATTGAAGGCCTTCTTTGAGGGCAAGCCTTGTGATCAAATAGAAGACTCTGGCCTACACAACCCTTCAACCTTCACACCCCATAATGGGATGATTCCAAATGAAGTCCTGACCTACGAACAAGTTGTACACAAAGAAATCAAAACACCGGACCGGCAGACAAAACACTCTAACATCTCTCGGAATGAGATGAATGTTCTGAAATCACTGGCAGAAGATCCCCTGATTACCATCAAACAGGCTGACAAGGGTGGTGCCACAGTCCTTATGAACACTGTGGACTATGATCTGGAATGTACGAGGCAACTAAATGATAGACGATACTACACACCCATCCCTAGTGACCCAACACTCCGCTTACAGACCATAATTACAGGCTTGGTGGTGAGTGCAGAATGCGAACAATGGATCACTAAAAAAGAGGCTGAATTCCTCACGAAAAAAGACCCTAGTGTGCCATATTTCTACATACTTCCAAAGATCCACAAAGGAACCAGACCGGTACCAGGGAGACCGATCGTCTCATGGATCGACTCCGTCTTGGAACCACTCTCACAATTTTGTGACCATTTTCTGCAACCTCTTGTGAAACGCATCCCTTCATACATCCAAGACACAACAGATGTCTTACGCTTACTGAACTCTATCCAGGACATAGGACAGATTGACCTCTTGATTACTCCTGATGTGGAGGCCTGCTATACCAACATTCCTCAGAGGGCCACACTAGAAGTAATAGAGGATAGGCTCGGACTGGAAGTTTGGAACTCGAACACTCCACCAGCATTTATCATGGAATGTGCCACCTTAGCACTCACGGAGAAATACTTTGAGTTCAAGGGACACTACTATCACCAGACCCAAGGGACTTCCAAGGGCAGTACTTTTGCCCCTTCAGTGGCATGTCTATACATGGCAGAATTTGAAGACAGACATATACACCATCAGTCCAACCCCTTCCTAGATAACATCAAAATGTGGAGGCGATTTATAGACGACATTCTGATCCTGTGGACAGGCCCACCGACCTCACATGAGGCTTTTTTTGAATGGGTAAATACACTCAACCCTTATTTACACTTCACTATGTCTTCTTCAGCTACGGAGATTGCCTTCCTTGACCTAACAATAAAACTACAAGAGGGGTCACTCAGCACTACCATGTATAGGAAACCTACAGACCGCAACAGCCTACTCCATTACAAGAGTCACCACCCAAGGGCCCTACGTTCCAACCTACCATTCGGACAATTTCTCCGCATCCGGCGAAATTGCAGCAACCTGGCCGACTACAAGAAAGAATCAGCAATCCTATCCAGGAATCTACTAGATAGGGGTTACCCGAAGAGTGAGGTCTCAAAAGCAAAAAAACGGGCCAGGAATAACCACCGAGAAGCTCTACTAGAACGACGGGAGGGAACACCGGCCGATCACCTGTGTTACCACTTTCACCCCCTTGTCCAACAAAATCAAAAGTACAATCAAACGCCACTGGGGCATTCTCAATACAGGAATCATGAGTCTAGAACAACCCAGGTTTGCGTTTAAAAGATGGCAGAATGTAAAAGATATTCTGATCAGTACTAGACCAAAAACAACAAAGAAAGGTACTCAACAAACTTTATGGCATCTGCTGCCCGTCATGGGCCATTATCCATGTGGCTCCTGTGGGGTTTGCAGATACACAATGATACAAAAAACCATACAACTCTCTGAGACGTTCAACTGGGTACTCAGGGGCCACACTAACTGCAACACCTCCCACTGTATTTACATGCTGACATGCCCGTGCTGTTTGCAATATATTGGGATGACAACCCGCCCAATTAAAACCTGCATTATCGAACATCGCAGCAATTTCCGCTGTAAAAAAACTCATACCAAAATGTGTAAACACTATGTGGAATCCAATCACAATGCAGACTCATTGAAATGGGTAGTGCTAGAATCCAGTCCAAACTGCCCCAAAAATGCCTTGTTCCGGAAAGAACAAAGGTGGGTCCACCGCCTTTCTTCCGATAGCCGAAGGCTCAATGAGGACATCCCTTGGCACTCTCTATAGACCAGCCACCCACTACTCTGATAATGGAACTCTAGATCATTTACTAATCTTGCTCTCTGTTTTTTCCAACTCTTGCCTAAATTCTGTAAGCTCCACATTTTTACAATTCATGTACCTTCCACTGGCCTACTAATTATCACAGGTCAGAATCGTATATCAAACATCTATTTTGACAATACTTGAGGCCTATGTTACCCATTCCATAATGGCCGATACATTAACCAAGCATATCACGTGACCTATTGCAAGGGGCGGATACGGGCGCCATTCCATGACGCTCCTAACTATAAATAGTGAACGCCACCGAGCTCCTTCACCTATTCGAGCTCGGCGGTGATGGGTAGGTGAATCTGCGTGGACATGGGAAGTTTGAGGTAAGGTGCATCCCTCCAACACAATACTAGATGTCTCAGACATCTACGTCCAGCTATAACCAACCTTGACCCTCCTTGAGGGCTTGATTACTGTTGTAGCTTCCTTGGTGTCAATATATACGTCTTGCCCTCTAGCCATATCCAAAGGTCCAACCCCGATGTACCGACCCGCCGAACGTTCATGTGGCATTTAATCCCTGACCATTAGGTGAGTCGGGAGTTAGTCTAGAATGTCAAAAATAACACAATTGTTTGGCCTCACACATTGATATGCATGGTGTCTCCTGCGAGACTGCTGCTGTTTTTAAATCACTTTTTTTAATTTTAACAGTAACCACCTCTTTCACGTACACAGTGTGTGTGTGATGTTTACACTGCACGCTGCAACGACACAGGCATGTTCTAGTGATGCTAGTTGTAATTCACCACCACTAGCATGGTACACTGTGTTAATGCCCTGGCTCTGACCATGTATGCTTTCTGGAGAAATGTAAAGCTATTAATTCTGTATTCCTTTTCTTCCCCATTTAGGCATAGGATTGAACCACAGAGGTAAACTACACCCACATTACACAAATGACACCAGCATGTTGTTGATTATATGTACTTTTCACCATTAATAGGTCCTGATGAATCGCGGGCGAACAGCCACACGCGAGAAACATGTCGACCAATCTTTCTTCTAGTCTCATCTAGGGTCACTATACCTAACTTGTTGACACCTAGTGAGCTAGATTCACGTTTTTAATTGCAGTAGGGGGACCCCCAGAATAAAGTGGTTTCCGGCACCCCCTGCTACATTTTAAATCACTCCTCTAGGCAACTTGCTACCCCACCCACACACCCGCACTTCACCATAAGGCAGTTGGATACAAAAGATCTCCGCCAAAGAGCCCCTCTCAGAGGTGAGCCCGTCGGGGATTGCACCGCCTCCCCGACGAGGAGCAACGCCTATGATGAAGCATGACACCCTTATGGGTATTTGAGGCAAATACATCCAACAAAATGGATGCCCAAAGGTGTTACATCTACACCTCCGGTCACCCCAGTTACACCTAATTCCTCTTTTCCCAAAGGAACAGTTCAGCACCCCCCCCTTTTGCTTTAGGTGACAAAAGCAGGCATATGGTGAAAGAACCTACTTTATGTGAAGGTCACTTATTCATAGACTATTAAAACTCAGAAGACGGAACAATGAAGAGTACGTATTGAAAAACAGCAATTGTTGCAAAGGTGGCTGATGTCGGCGTCTCAACTCCCCTAAAGGTAATCAAAGTGTCGCCTCAACAGTTTCAGGCAGGATAAACAGACACATAAAGTATTGTGTCCTGAGAAAACAATAAAATGGATATCTGGTCAGGTAACTAAACAAGGAGACTCATGTGTCCCCAATACCCATCACAGGACTGTGGGTAGGTGATAGGGAGAGCAGCGTTTCTGGCACAGTGCACGCCTTCTCTCGCAGAGTAGAAGAGGGGTTGTCGGGGGCCAGCCATAGGTCCGAGCTTCTGTAGGGTCAAGCAACCCAACCTGTGTTGGGACTGTACCCAAGAATGTACAGGTAATCCTCTGCGGGCAGGCTGAGACCTGATCAAGCTGCAGAGTCTTGTTTATAAACACAGCATTCTGTAGGTGGATGTCTGGATTGCACATTTGAGGGGCGTCGTTTAACTGCCATCCCCTCATACAGACACAATCCACTTTATTTAGCAGACATTCTACTCATGTCTCAGGCATCACAAATTATCTGCTAAAATGTGGCTGTGAGGGAGCACCTCAGTGCATCTCCGAGGCCGATGACAAGCCACAAAGGGCAGCAGGAGGATCATGCCGAGCACTGTCCCAGCTACCTAAAGGGCCGTCTTTCCTGCACTATCAAGAAGCGGGAAGTGGGATTGAGGTGTGTCTTCCAAAGTTCAAACCTCGCCTTGCTGCTCTGTCTGGCTCCTCATTGGGAATCATGCCTTGTTGGTTCCAATGTCCAGCACCAGACTCTGTGTGCCATGGAGCCTCTCAGCTGACGGCAACGGAAGCAGGGAAAGTTTAAAAAGCATGGTTCTCTGTGCATCTTTTTATGTGAGTGTTTGTAAGAGATTTAGAGTTAGTGAGATTGAGTGAGTGTGAGTGAGTACCAGAAAATGTATGAGTAACAGTGAGTGATTATGAGTGAGTCCGACTAAATGAGAGAGTGTGAGTTAGAGTGAGGGGGAAGAGAGTGAATGTGAGAGGGAGTGAGCATGAGTGAAAGTGAGAGAGTGTCCCTGAGTATGTGTTAGACCTGACAACCTTAGGGTGGGTTCCACCCCAACTTGTTGATTTTCATATGGCCATATCTGAACTGGGGTGGTGTGGATTGCAAAAACACGATGGATTTAGGCCCAGATCTCTGTACTGGGGTGAATGTATGACATTGTTCTGCATTCTGTCCATCAACTGTGGTTTTTGCATTGTCACCCCGAGTGGGATGGATATGCTCAGATGTGAGTCCCATTCTCTCCACACCACTGGAGTCAAGTTATCCTGGCTGAAGACAGCTGATAGCCAGAAACCGGTCCTAGGATGCTTGATTCCGGTCCAGGAAAGACATGGCTTGGCAGTTCGGGCTGGATTGTTCCTATGAGGCACAGGGTCAAGGCAGATTTGCATATGGCCATGTCTGAACTGGGGTGGTGTGGATTGGATAAAAACGATGGATTTAGGCCCAGATCTCTATACTGGGGTGAATGTATGACATTGTTCTGCATTCTGTCCATCAACTGTGGTTTTTCCATGCATCACCCCGAGTGGGATGGGTATGCTCAGACATGAGTCCCATGCTATCCACACCACTGGAGTCAAGCTATCCTGGCTGAAGACGGCTGATAGCCAGAATCCTGTCCCAGGATGCTTGATTCCGGTCCAGGAAAGACATGGCTTGGCAGTTCGGGCTGGACTGTTCTCATGAGGCACAGGGTCAAGGCTGATTTGCATATGGCCATGTCTGAACTGGGGTGGTGTGGATTGCATAAAAACAATGGATTTAGGCCCAGATCTCTGTACTAGGGTGAATGTATGACATTGTTCTGCATTCTGTCCATCAACTGTTGTTTTTGCATTTGTCACCCTAAGTGGGATGGGTATGCTCAGACGTGAGTCCCATGCTCTCCACACCACTGGAGTCAAGCTATCGTGGCTGAAGACGGCTGATAGCCAGAAACCGGTCCTAGGATGCTTGATTCCGGTCCAGGAAAGACATGGCTTGGCAGTTCGGGCTGGACTGTTCACATGAGGCACAGGGTCAAGGCTGATTTGCATATGGCCATGTCTGAACTGGGGTGGTGTGGATTGCAAAAAAACAATGGATTTACGCCCAGATCTCCGTACTGGGGTGAATGTATGACATTGTTCTGCATTCTGTCCATCAACTGTGTTTTTTGCATGCATCACCTTTCTGTGGCACACCAATAGTTTTAGATCTAACACTAATAGAAGGAACAAATTTATTACCCCTCATTGCAAGATCTCCTTCCAGAGACAATTCCTCTTTCATTTTCCAGACAACTTGCAATTCACTAGTGAGTGAATCTTTCCAAGGCCATTTACTGATAATCTGATACTTGACATGCAAAAGAAAGGTCTCATTAATCATGGCTTTCACCACCCTGTCTCAGAAATTTGAATATTTTCAGATTCAGGAATGTCATTAACATTTGCTACAATACATTGTTCTATGGAATCTTCCATTCCTTCATTGAATTTCCAGGTTAACCTAGAAAGGCAATCTGCTCTAACATTATCCTTACCAGAAATAAACGGAACATCAAAACTGAAGCCATATTGCAACGGCAAGGGGCAAGATGGCGGCCGCAGCAGTGGCTGTGTGAGTGACCGGTGCATTGCTTACCCGTGGCTTCTCACCTGTACCGACGTGTATGGCCTGAAAACGGGTTCTGGACTTGGTGATGATTTCTCTCTGGTTTGAGGGGTGCATATTTCGGCGCCCTCTTGAAGGGAATCCTGTGCTGTTCGTGTCTGGGACTGGCGTGGACTCGGCGTCCCTGGTTACTCTTCGGGGCTGCTTCTGCGAGGCGGGGACGTAGCATAGCCGAATCGGCGTTAGGAGCGGAGCAACGCGGATTGTAGCAGCTACAGCTGCTAAGGTTGTTTGTGAGGCTGAATAGTGGTTATGGCTCCGAAAGGGAGAGGCGCCCGAACACGCGGCTCTGGCGCTGGTGCAGCCGCTGCAAGCTCAACTGGGGCAGCAACAACGGTCGGTGGAGCCGCGGCGGCACTCGTTTCAAATATGGATCCCTCCAAAGGCAGAGGCAGTGTAAATGGTGCTGTAAATGGCGCTGCTAGACACCTGCAAATAGAGCAGCCTCGTGACTTCTTGGTTCCAGGTGAGCAAGTGTATATTGGGAACGTATCTAATTCCTCAATGCCTGAGAGCATACATAAGCAGCAAGATACGCAGCAAGACATGTCTGTTAAAAATCGTATTGTACTTGCAATTTTTAATAAAAGACCTGGACTAAAAGCTAAAGTATCTGTAGATCCGGGAGTGACTACTCAAAATTCCCCTCTTTTAAATCCTGTCTCCGTGGACAATACAGTATCAGATGCTGTGACAGATAAGTGTAATGCGGTAAATCCCGGGACAGGTGTGCTAGATAATAGTTTGGTGGCATTGAGTAGCGCTCCATCAACTGTGGACTCAGCCACATCTGCTAGTCTAAACATGGAAGGGATTGACTCTGCTGCGGATAAAGGATACGATAAAGCAAATGATGTTGAATCCGCTGGATCAGAGGGTAAATTTTACTCTATGTCTGATTTATCAATAGTGTATGAAAATGACAACGCCAGTACTGTTGGTGACTGGGGGGATGAAGGTGAAATACTGGAGGATGATGATGATTTAGTGCAATCTTTGAATCAAGATACTGTGAGAAAAGTACAAGAGTTTGATGAAAATTCCCCCCATGCGTTAATGACGCCTTTTGACCAGCCTAGATGGGACGTTACATCACCTGAGATGATTGGCCAGGCGGCAACATTCTGCTTAAATAATCCTGATGACGATGATGCGGTTACTCGGAGCATAATTTACAAGAGTATCATGGCCCATCGGGCTGAAACAAAGGCATAAAGCATTTGAAAGCAAGGAGCAGTGCGAAAACTGCAGAATACTGTACGCTGGATGGCAAAATCCTATGCAGAAATAACCACTAGGGTAGTGGAGGCAGAAGAGCGCATCTCCGGCGCAGAGGACTCTCTGGCTAAACAACAATCGGCTATCGAAACTTTACAAAAGACCAAGGCAGATGTCGAGTGGAAGTTCACGGATTTGGAAAATCGTGCGAGACGCAATAATTCATGTGTCCTGGGTATACCCAAGTCTAAAGAAGGAGAGGATGTGAGAAAGTTCATTATTGAAGTATTTAAGGAGGCCTTCCCTGACTTAAAAGACTGGAACTGGGAAACGGAGGTTATTAGGGAGCATAGGTTTCCATTTGTACAATGCAGGAGAAAGGGGGACTCTAGGGAAGAGGGAAATGTACAGCCTAGAGCAATTTTAATTTGTCTCAATAATGATTTACAGCGCAAGACAATTTACGATCTGGCCGCCCAGACAGACGTCGCACTGGCAAAGGGTGTGAATTTTTTGTACGTCCTGATTTCAGTCCATCCACTGTGCAACAAAGGTGGCAATTGAGGCAGCTAATTTCACCCTTTCAAGCCAAAGGTGGTCAGGCATTCCTCCTAAATCCAGCCAAATTAGAAGTGATATACAAAGAACAAGTACGGTACTTTACATCAGAAATTCTGGCGCAAGACTTTCTGAAGACACTTGGCGGTCAATAATATATTGTATCTGCTCTCTCACTTTGTAACATTCATTTTTCAGGTTTTTTTTTCTTATCTTCCTGGTCTCTTCTTTGTTCATTTTTTTTTCTCCCTCTTCTGGAATGGTATTTGCTTAGTTACGAGCATAATATGAATATATTATTTGGTTGCAAGGGTAATGACCCAATCACTTCTGAAGGCATATGAGTATAAATGTAATGCTTTGATCTTATACTTGACTGTATATATTATGTTTGCTTATTTAATTCCAGAGGAGGATTATGTCATATTTGAAGAGACTTGTGGTGATGGTTGAAGGGCGGCAGTCTCGTTGACGGCCTCGGGGTGGGGGGGCAGTGCACAATCACTTCCATCACTGAGGACATGGTCCATACGGCCTGGTGTGGGTGGTGGGGGGGAAAGGGGCAGGATGGTACTGTGTTATGCCTGTAGGGGGTGGTAGGGGGCAGGGGATAAAAATAAAATTAATACATGAGTACATTGTTTGTTTTAAAAATAGTTTGGCATGCTAGGCGTAGGTCTTTTTGCTATGGTGCTATGGCAGAGACGGATGGCGGTTAAGGGTATCACATTGGGACACTGAATGTCAGGGGATTGAATCTTCTTAACAAAAGGCAGCGGGTTGCATTGGAGCTTCAGATGCTTCGCTGTGATGTCATTTGTCTCCAGGAGACGCATATAGTATGGGCTAAACTGAAACTGCTAACAGAGTTGGGATATAATGTAGTGGCATGTACTAAGCAAGCTTGTACATCTCGCGGTGTTGCAATTCTGGCAAAAAATCATATTGGTAATACAGGCAGGATATTGATGGATGAAGTAGGGAGATGGGCAATAGCTGAATGTGTCAAAGGGGCATTAAAATTTACGTTATGCTCCATATACGGTTCTAACTTAGATGAGGCTGCAATCCTAGAATTTCTCAATGTTGAGCTAGCGGTATGGCCAACTCCGGTAATTGTATGCGGTGACCTAAATATAAATTTGCCACCGAACTCATTGGGCAATGACAGCTATAAGTACACTGGTAGGAAACCAAAAGTGTTCAAGGCACTTCAGTCACTTACCTCCGTACATGGGTTGGCAGACTCGTGGGCCTAACTCAGGGGTATAGATCCAGGATACACCTTTTTTTCCTCCCCTCAGCAGAAGCTGGTGAGGCTGGATTATTTTTTTGTTCCGCAACAGTTATTGAATGGTGCTTATATCCAGGTCTATCCAAGGGTCACATCGGACCACAGTCCGGTCGTTTTAACTATATCTGGTATAGGGATAGCTATTAAGCCTAGGGGCTTTTCTTTAGATCGTAAACTGCTTCTGGACCAAAAATTTCATGCACATATGCAGGATTGGATCATTGATTTTTTTCGTAACAACAGGGGGAGTATTGAGACGGGACGCTTTTAAGGTCGCTTTTAGAGGGGAGGTTTTTAGTTTTGGGCTGTATACTCAAAAACAGCTGGGGTTAAAACTACAGGAATTATATCAGGGCCTTGTATTGGCTAAAGAGAAGCTAGTGCAGAGTATACATGCAGGCATTGATATTGGAGATCTAACAACAGAAGTGGCCCGCAGCAAGGCAATTTTAAATCTACAATGGAGCTAAGAGGCTGCCAAAAAATTTGTTATCAAGCGGCAGCTGAATTATGAGAATGGGGAGGCAAGTGGCAGGTGCCTGGCCCAAAAACTAAGATCTAAGGAAGCCGCCAAAGAATTAATTCTATTATCGACTCTAACATTAAAGAATTCAACGAAACACTATATGCTGGAGAACACTATGATAGTCAAAAAGGAGTAATACTTTTACAGCAATACTGTGAGCAGGATCTTGGGGAGGAGAATGCAGAGAGGTTGGAGGCCCCTATCACGATGTCTGAATTGGAGCAGTTTATAAATGGGTTAGCGATTGGAAAGGCACCAGGGCCTGATAAACTTCCGCTGGAGATTTATAAAATTTTTGGGCCGTTTTAAAGGAGGATATGTTGGCAGTATTCAGGTGAGCACAGATGGGCGTCTATCCTAAGTCATGGGATGAGGCCAGTATTGTGGTGTTAAAAAAAATAGATAAACCTGCCGATTGTGCGGCATTATACCGCCCTATATCTCTGCTGAACACGGATGGTAAAATGTATTAAAAAATTATGGCGACTAGGTTGGCGGCAGTGATTACTCCTCTGGTGTCAATACGACAACATGGATTTATTCCTAATCTTGGAACAACAAACCACGTTAACAGGGTAATAACCTTGCTCGATCATGCTAATGGTACTGGCGAAGCATTCAGCCTTATTTTATTAGATGCCGAGAAGGCTTTTGATAGAGTTTCATGGGGCTTTTTATGGGCTGTGATGAGACGTCCTGGGTTTGGGCCACAGTTCATAATTGCTCTGCAGACTCTATATCGCCAACCAGTAGCCAGGATATGTACCATGGTGCTTGAATCTATATTAGTGCCTATCAGGCGGGGAACTAGACAGGGGTGCCCCTGCTCCCCATTATTATTTTCACTATATATTGACCCATTAATAAAGATGATTGAAAATAGTCCTCGGATTCAATAAATAATTATACAGCAACAACAATACCGTGTCTTCGCACATGCTGATGATGTGGCCGTGGTATCCCCTAAACCAGCAGCAGCAATGCAGAAGATAGAACAGTTGGCAGCAGAGTATGGGGCATTATCGGGCTATAAATTAAATACGGCCAAAACACACATTTTATGTGTTAATGTTGGCTCATATACAGATCACAGGGTCTCACAAGAGGTAACTTAATTGGGGGTGCGGATACGGGCTTCTGCGTCTGCACCGGTTGAGTCTAATTGGTGGAGGTTGATGATGGGGATCTGCAATCAACTGGATAAATGTTAATGTTTACACTTTTCGCTGGTTGGTTGATGTAACGTCTTAAAAATGATGATTTTACCAAAAATTTTGTATTTGTTTAGATGTGTACCCTTGGAGATACCTCGACCTAATTTAGCACAACTACAGTCCTTGTGTATGCGATTGATATGGGCACATGGAAAAGCGCGTAGAGCAATGCGCTATATGGTTCTACCTAGGGCTGTAGGTGGGTGGGCTGTCCCCGATTTTACCTTGTACTACTACGCCTGTATGTTACAACATATGAATATACTGCTTACTGGGGTGGGGACGATAGACATAGCCGAATCACCCTCTATATACTATATGTTGTTAGGCACTGAAGTAAAAAGTTGTCTGTTTTTTAATATGGAGTGGAGCTACTATAAGCGTACAAGATTTAAGGTTCTTACAGCTGCATATAAGGTGTGGAAAGCAATTAAGAAGACATACGTGGTAGAAAAAGTCACTTGGTATACCCCATTAACAGCCTCGATCTTCTTTCCTAGTGTATTTTGGGACCGGGTTGTGTATAACTGACGGGCTAAAGGAATCACTGTGGTCAGTGACGTATTCATGGAAGAAGGGCTAAAATCGTTTGATCAGCTTAGGGAGCAATATCAGCTCTCTCGGTCAGATTTTTTTAAATATTTGCAAATCAGGGATTATCTGTTGAAAGCCCGCTTGAATATACAACCTAACCGTCTTATTGAAGCAATCAGGAAGGCGCCACAAATTGGTACACTATATACTCTCATGCTTGATACAATGCCTAATGATTTGGGAGTTCATACTCATAAATGGAAGAATAGATTAGGATCTTACTGGAGATTTCAATTGAGCTAGCTGGACGACTATTTATGTCTGCGAATATAGCTGCCCAACATTACAAGACTATTTTTTATCTGTATCTGACACCAGATAAAATTGCAAAATGGGGTGAGGATCAGGAGGGAAAATGCTTTCACTGTGGGGCTCCAGCTGCTGATGTGGTTCATATTTTTTAGTCATGTGGGCAGTTAAGGAGCTTCTTTGATCAGGTGGACACGTTTTTAACTGCAATTGTGGGTACACCTATACAGTTATCCCTCATGCAGATTTTGCTGGGGGTAGAGATGGGTGTACTGGCGGATACAATTCCCAGTAATGCTGTCTATTTGATTTTTGGAGCCACAGCTGTGGTTAGGCTTTGTATAGCCTCTTGTTGGCTGCAAAACGATGTGCCATCATTTGATGCCTGGCGGGCAAGGTTCTTTGCTATGTTCAATATTGAGTATAGCCTATATGCTCTGAAAGGCATTCGGAAAAGGAAACTGGGGCAGCAAATCTGGTAGCAGTTATGTCTTATTTGGATATGGACTTGTAAGCCCCTCTGATCTTTCTGGCACTAATATGATTTGTCCTATGTTTTGTCACCTTGATTGCTCATTCCATTTTTCTTTTCTTCTTTTCTCCCTTGTACATAAATGTTGCTAAGTATTAACTGTATAGTCGACTATGGATTTTGGTTAGATGTCATTGCTAATTTTTTTTATTGCATATGATTCTAAACCTCGCCTTTCTTCTGTTTGTTACTCATGCATTTGCAATAAAAATATTTTTTTAAACAAAAAACTGAAGTCATATAACTTCACTAAAATGGATATCAACCTTCAAGTGGCCAAACTTATCCCATTAATTGACAGTAATGAAATCAGTGGTTATCATCTGTTCTAATAATGTAATGTTTACCCTAAAATTGTAGTTTAAAGTATTCACCAAACTACATGCATCCCAAATCTTCTATTTCAATGGTGGAGTAACATTTTACAGCCTCAGACAAAGATCTTGATGCATAGGTGATTATAGGCTCCCAAACTTTCTTGTACTTGGATTTTTTTAGAATGAACAGCACCTAACCTGATCCCACTGGCATCTACAGGAACAATGCAAATTGCATCTTCTGAAAAACTAGTGAGTGCTAGTGTAGTTAAAGTTAAATCCTTGACTTCATAAAAATATTGTATCAATTCCTTGGCCAGAATAAACATATATATGTTTTAATCTTGTCTGTGTGGACACAGAAAGTGAAAAGAAATCAGACAAAAGTGTGAATAGTACTTGTAAAGCTCTAAATATGATGACAATTGCTCCTTTGACTTGGGTTTGATGGCATTGATACTAGAATTAGAATGTCTAAGGTACTCAAATTCACTTTGAATATCAAAATGCCCGAATGGTGTTACAAATGTAGTGAGGTGTTTGCAATAATCAGCTAGTCCAATCTAATGGTGGTATGCTGCCCTGAGCTCTTAAGCAGTAAAGACTTTGGCTTCTCTCACTTTGAAAAAATTTCCTGCAGTTTTTGCATTGGATGACAGTCGACTAGAATCTGCTTATTGAGGGAACTTAATTCAGCACATAACCCTAAACCTCCTGTTTTTTAAACTAGAACTATAGGAGATACCCACTGTGATGATTCAATTGTTTGAATGATTCCTTCCCTACACATATTGTCTAACAAAGAAGTGAGGGGCATATTATCAAGAAAGCTCGATACATTATCGCCGCTTGGAATTCCATAGAGCATATTATCAATCCCATTATCGCCGTATTATCGGCTGTTTCCTGCCGATAAAAGCGGCGATAATGTATCGATCTTTCTTGATAATATGCCCCCGAGTCCCTTACCAAGAGGCATGGGTACATTCCTCATTTTCTTTTTGACCAGTATGGCATTTTTAACCAATATATTTTCATGGGAAAAAACGTTCTCTTTCCCTAATTTGTTGTCAGTAAATTGATTAAATATGACTTGAACATAATGAGATGTCGTCAAACACAAAATGGGTGTATCAGTGCCAGGTTTTGGAGTCATGCCGAAGTGTTCCTGATGAGTTCATCCTAGCATTTGTTATTTTTGATGGGAAACATACATTTTTACTATGACACAAATTTTGTTTAAACCGAATGTCAGCAACAAAAAATCGTATCAAATCCATTTTGTTCCCAGAGAATGAAAAAGCATCTGGTTCAAATAAAGATGCATTAACTCAGTTTTTGGCAACATAGAAAACCACATAGAAATGACAGCATATGGGGAACCAGATTCAGCTAAAACTGTAATTGGCACTTTGTCAATAGAAATGCCACACTGAGTGGAATGTAAGGCCGCAAATCAATATTTTTTAACTAAAGCCAGCTGCTTTCAAAATAACAGACATATTTTTTGAAGTATAGTGGTTTGGAAGAGTCTCTTTATCTTCTTTATCAACCTCTCGAATGTATGAATTTGTTTAAAACCAATGTTACAAACAGATGCCAAATGGCCAATCTTCTTGCACTTCATGCATTTATGGGCCAGATGTACGACCATTTGGAATTGCAACTCGCAAATTATGAAAAATTGTGAGTCGAAATTTGTGAGTCGCAATTCAAAATATACAACAGTGTCAGAGACACTGTTGGTGATTCCCAATCGGGACGCAAAATGCGAGGCTCATCAATATTCATAAGGCACTTGCATTTTGCGACCCCATTAAGATTGGCTGGACCTCCCAGGGATGGGGGCCTGCTAGGCTCAGCAGACCACCATGTCTGGGACTCCTTTTAAATAAAGCAGCTTTTTAAAATTAATTGCAGCCCATTTTCCTTAAAGGAAAACAGGATGCATTTAAAAAAAACATAATGCATTTGCAAAGAGGAAGGGGATTTCTGGGGACCCATCCCCATTCGCGACTGCATTAGCACCTACTTGAAGTAGGTGGTAAATTGCGACTGTTTTGCGACTGCAATTGCGGTCGCAAAACAGTCATACATAGGGCTCAGAGTCACAACTAGGAAGGGACGCCCTTGAAACTCGCCTTCCTAATTGCGTGTCACAAACTCTATAAATTGCGACTCACTAAATACCATTTGTACATGGCCCTCTAGGGATTTTCCATGCGCAAACGGGTCGCAGACCATGCAAAAACTGGTCGTTCATTTGGCCCTATGTTTTTTCATTACAATATGTGCTTCTTCCTTGAATTGAATTTCAACCTATCAATTGCTTCTAAATATTCATTGTAAACAGCAGAAGATGGCACAGGAAGAATCTGACACAGAGGTAAATGCTCAAATATGTTTAGCTTCTTCCCAAGTAAGTTCAATTTGAATGCCTTTTTCTTAACCACACAAAATGTTTTGCCATCCAGTGTAACTAAGTAAGCATCAACTGGTGCATGCTCCCCTGTGACTAGATCTCCCCCCTTAACGGTGTGAGTAGCCAGAGGGGGAAAGAAATACCTTGGATGTTTACTATTCAAAATAAACAGGTGCAGTCAGTCTCTCTAAAAGGGGTGGTATTACCTCTTTTATCTCCCATTCCGACTTACTTGGCCCCCGATTCACCTATACAAGCTTCAATTGAGGATCAGTTAATAGATAGCAATCAGTTGCTGTTTTATGTGAACCTCTAAGTGATCAAGATGCTGTTAATAAATGCGGGCAAATACCTAGTTTATCGAAAGTTCCTCCATCTCCCCTAAGTGACCATGCTCATTATACCTTCTTAATTGCTAAACCAGGGGCTTTAAAATCACTGGTTTGCCCACTGATTGAGTCATTAAAACATGCAAAAGTAGTCACAATAGAAACTGGAGGTCTGGAAACCAGCCCACTACCTTTCATTAATTCTCATATATCCGTTCCTTCTTCTAGTTAGGTGGTGTCTCTCTCCTCGGTGGTTGTTCTACTTCCTTTTCTACCTCTTCATCTGTTCCTGACCAAGCCCATTGTTGGACTTGGCCCTTTCGGCAGGTTAACCCCTAAACTTTTAGCTTTTAAAGGTGACCTGGTGTTAGTTGTTTTTGGCTTCTGCGCACTTTAACCCTGTGTCCCAGTGTAAAGTGTGTGCGCAATCTGAGTGTGTGTGGTGAGATTGGCCTGCCCTCCCATAGGAATGCATTGGGAATGTGTGTGTCCATGGTAGTTCCTGATGTGTGGGGAGTGCAGGGACAAGTTTGGTATGTGCGAACTCGTGAGATTAAATGGTGTGTGATGGTGTGCGCAGATTTAATGTGTCTAGTGTGGAGGTGCCACTTCAAGAAGATGGCATGTCTGTGCAGTAAATGTGAATTGACTGTCTGGCTTGTGATTGGCTGGAGCTGGCTGGTGTGCCTAGCTCCAGGAGTCAGGATGGGTATGCCCCGGTGGTGAATGGAGAGATCTGCATGTTGATGGGAGGGAGGAGTGCACCTGGGACCTGAATAGGGCTGGGTCTTCCCTCCACAATACTGGCTCAGCCCCCTGTGGTGCTTCTGATGTCCCTAGCCTGTCCTGTGAATGGGGAGAGGGGCTGAGCAAAACAAAGTGCTCATGAACCAGTTGTAACTGGTTCTCCCCTTGCCCTCCAGCTTAGACAAAGGAAAAATGTGTATAAAAGTGGGCTGTGACCTCATGTATCTTTTCCTCACTGATCCTATCTTGAGGGGGGCCTGCTGCTGCTGAGCGCCAGGTGGTACCGCCACTGGGGACTGACTCCCTGCCTGGAGAGCCCTGTGAGCTGGCGCCTGGGCCCAGCCTTTGCCCCCCTGCCTTCCTTCCAAGACTTTCCTGAGACGTTTGTTCTCCAGGAGCCTGGGAAGCACTGGATCTTCATTTCCAAGGAGAGCTTTGCCTTCTCCTGGCAGCGCTGGACTGCGCGCTTCTGTTGAGAGGGAATCCCCCAGCCTAGGGATTCCTCCTCCCTCTTGGTTTTGGCGGGTGCCCACCCCGCTTGTTCTGATTGCCTCAGGCAGGTGCCTACCCTGCAATTGTGCCCGCATTCGTAGTTGCCGCATGGGTGCCCAACCCGCTTATAGGCTGCTTGCTGAACTTTTGAAATCTCTAGCGGGTGCCCACCCCGCCAAGGACGTTGCACTAAAGGGGGAACCTACCCCGCACTGCCCCGTCTGGTGCCGCTCACCTACCGCTTTTTTAAGCTGACTCTCGGGTGCCCAGCCTGCTGTTGTGGCCTTCGAGGGAACCCCCCTGGCGTGGGGATCCCCCTGTGTGGCGAGAGGAATGCAGGAGCCCACCCTGCATTTGCGTCACGTTGCAGAGAGAGGCCGCTGCGCTGCCCGCGGTGACCCGGAAGTCAAGCGGTGCCTTTCCTGACGTGGGGCGGGACTTCCGCTGTCCGGGATGAAACCCCGCGCCCACAAGAGCCCGAGAGAAGAAGCCGAAAGCTGTTCGGAGCCTGCCCCGTGCTCCGGTGCTCAGGAGAAAAGTTTGTTGTGGAGAAGGACGGGAGCCCACCCCGCCTCCACAGGACACTGGCAGGAGCCTCGCCGGCTCCCCATTGAAGTCCCGCTCCCAGAAGAGGGACCGGACGAAGAGGAGTCCCCGCGGAGAAGAGCAGGTAAATGGAGCCGGATGGGGACATACAAGTAAGGCACCACGCCGGTACCAGAGCAGCCCCACTGGACAGAAGGCTGATCCAATGGGAGAGAGAGGTGCCTGAGCAGCCCCGCTATTGCGGGCCGCTCCAACGGGGGCATATTTGTTTAAAGGACCCCAGTGGGGGCCCAGAGGGTGCCGGGTCCATATTTCTGTCTCCAGCTGCCCCGATGGTTAGAGGGCAGCTGCCACCTGGGCCATAATTATTTATAGGGCCAGAGGACCCCGTGTCCTAGAGGCAGCTGGGAGGGCGGGATTTTTGATCTCTATCTTATCACTCTAGATCTAAACCCCGTTCTGGTCGATTGAATCTTTATTGCCTGTCATTGAGGAAAGAAAGTGCATCCAATACCAGGTTAGTGTGATCAATAATGGGCTCGACTCTGAAAAACCACATACTACTTCTAAGTTTTAAAGGTTTATTACAGAGTCATTGATAACTGCAAGTACAGACATCTCAAAATGAGATTCAAAAGATATAGAGGCACTAATACAAACATATGTTCTCTAAAATTTCTTAGGCGAGCAAAGAACACTACCAGAACTAGTTCCAGAATCAGCAGGGATGCAAGCATAGACACGAATTGTGATCTGTCCGTCATTTACAAAGGAAGGAAGGAATCAGGTTAGGCTGTCCCTACCCTGTACTAGATGGTATCCCTACTTAACCAGATCCCAACCTGTCAAAGGTGTCAGCTGTGAATGTCCTCCTAAGAAGATCACTCACTCTTAGTCTTAGGTGAAAACCTATGATCTCCAGTCATGACCCCTCTCTGCCTACCCGTCCGCTCTCTGAAGGGTCCTCAGGCATCTGCTCTAACTCCACCCAGGGGTGCTGTCCCTAATACGAAAACACAATTACAGTCGAAACGCCCCTCACGAGACGCCCCTCACGTGGTGTCGGTTCTGGCTTTTTCCATGATGATCTTCCTCTGGGCCTCGTGTTTAGCGCTGACCTTGCTTCTCAGGCTCTTCTCCGGCCCGCTGATACCCCCTAAACATTCCTGAATCCTCCTCCATGTCTGTACCAGTCTACTCGAACAGAGCTCTATTCATCAAACTTTTGATTGGAACCCCCCTCGCACCTGCAGACAGACATCCGCATCTTGAATCCCAACTCTCATAGACTTCTAACAGAAGTTTGCAACTTATTTCTCAACACAACTCGACATGTATCAGCACGTGCAAATTAGAAAAACGCTTTCCTCTCTTCAGGCCTACAACCCATCTCGCAGAAGTTTTATTCTCTTCAAATCCATTCGTGAATTAAAATAACATGTTAACACTTTACTCTTTGATTATGAGAAACACTTCTATGGAATATAAATCTAACGAATAAACAGAATCACTATAACATTAGTGCAATCCATGTTTATGTATAAGCGTACATTTCTAAACCCTTCTGCTCTGGCCATGAGGCCTGTTCCCTTCTATGCTTTGCAGCATGACATTCCTCCATTAGCAGCTACATAACATGGATCATGATTAATCACGTCTAATAAGAATACATTTTCCACACATTTCTGCATCAGTCCCACTTCTATATGAATTCTCTATGTTAACTACACACGTCTAAGTATAGGTGAATGTATCTTCAACACTTACAAGCACTTCTATTATATTTGTGCGACTAACTTATACTTATGGTGCACTCATGCATTTTGTTCAGTTTGCGCTCTCTCAGTTCCCCCCTTTGATGACCTCTCGTGGTCATCACCAAAATTCAAACTGAACTAGTTGCCATCCCCCCTCGTTTCAGCATTTCGAGAGCCCTCAGACTCTTGTACTGATTGTCTTGCATGGCAGCTAATCTCCGTTCCTGTTCTCTCCTGGATCTCTCCAACCTATTTGATCTGTACCATTGGTACGACCTCACCAATCCCCACAACATGATCACGCAGATCAGTATTATGATGATGGGCTTCAGTATGTACCATACAAAGCTCTTCCCTATGTTGGCGAACCAAACTCCAACTTCACCCATTCCATGACCCACCTTTTCCCAAACATTTACTTTAGTCAGATCTTCGATCTCTTTGTGAATGTTAGTTATGTTCATGATAACTTTCTCCAGAGGCTTTGAATTGTCTGGAATGTAAGTGCAACATTCCTGGACCTTCAAAGCCTTACAACATAGATGCAACACAGAAACACCGCAATCTAACACGCATGACCCTTTATACTCACTTTCGACCGTTACTGCTGCTTTTCTTTCTCGCGCCGTCAGCACCCTCTTCGGCGGGCGGTTCTTCCGATCATCGATCACTAGGGGCCTTGGGGTAATCTAACCTGGCCTAGATCACCTTCCTCAAGAAGGCAACCATCCTCTATAGCTACCAACTGGGAGGGCGGGATTTTTGATCTCTATCTTATCACTCTAGATCTAAACCCCGTTCTGGTCGATTGAATCTTTATTGCCTGTCATTGAGGAAAGAAAGTGCATCCAATACCAGGTTAGTGTGATCAATAATGGGCTCGACTCTGAAAAACCACATACTACTTCTAAGTTTTAAAGGTTTATTACAGAGTCATTGATAACTGCAAGTACAGACATCTCAAAATGAGATTCAAAAGATATAGAGGCACTAATACAAACATATGTTCTCTAAAATTTCTTAGGCGAGCAAAGAACACAACCAGAACTAGTTCCAGAATCAGCAGGGATGCAAGCATAGACACGAATTGTGATCTGTCCGTCATTTACAAAGGAAGGAAGGAATCAGGTTAGGCTGTCCCTACCCTGTACTAGATGGTATCCCTACTTAACCAGATCCCAACCTGTCAAAGGTGTCAGCTGTGAATGTCCTCCTAAGAAGATCACTCACTCTTAGTCTTAGGTGAAAACCTATGATCTCCAGTCATGACCCCTCTCTGCCTACCCATCCGCTCTCTGAAGGGTCCTCAGGCATCTGCTCTAACTCCACCCAGGGGTGCTGTCCCTAATACGAAAACACAATTACAGTCGAAACGCCCCTCACGAGACGCCCCTCACGTGGTGTCGGTTCTGGCTTTTTCCATGATGATCTTCCTCTGGGCCTCGTGTTTAGCGTTGACCTTGCTTCTCAGGCTCTTCTCCGGCCCGCTGATACCCCCTAAACATTCCTGAATCCTCCTCCATGTCTGTACCAGTCTACTCGAACAGAGCTCTATTCATCAAACTTTTGATTGGAACCCCCCTCGCACCTGCAGACAGACATCCGCATCTTGAATCCCAACTCTCATAGACTTCTAACAGAAGTTTGCAACTTATTTCTCAACACAACTCGACATGTATCAGCACGTGCAAATTAGAAAAACGCTTTCCTCTCTTCAGGCCAACAACCCTTCTCGCAGAAGTTTTATTCTCTTCAAATCCATTCGTGAATTAAAATAACATGTTAACACTTTACTCTTTGATTATGAGAAACACTTCTATGGAATATAAATCTAACGAATAAACAGAATCACTATAACATTAGTGCAATCCATGTTTATGTATAAGCGTACATTTCTAAACCCTTCTGCTCTGGTCATGAGGCCTGTTCCCTTCTATGCTTTGCAGCATGACATTCCTCCATTAGCAGCTACATAACATGGATCATGATTAATCACGTCTAATAAGAATACATTTTCCACACATTTCTGCATCAGTCCCACTTCTATATGAATTCTCTATGTTAACTACACACGTCTAAGTATAGGTGAATGTATCTTCAACACTTACAAGCACTTCTATTATATTTGTGCGACTAACTTATACTTATGGTGCACTCATGCATTTTGTTCAGTTTGCGCTCTCTCACAGCCATTTCCTAAAGGGGGCACGGGATTGTTTTTAGAGCCTAGGTGGCTCCAACATTTTGCTCACTGGTCTCAGAGCCCTTGGCTCCAACAAAGGGGGAATACATTGTTTGAAGGGCCCTGGGAGTCCAGGCCCCATTTAACTATTCACAGCTGCCCAGCAAGTAGTGGGCAGCTGCACCGTGTAGGCGCACAGTTCTTTTGGGGGCACAGTTGAAGTTAGGAGTGAGACGCACTCCTTCGCTCCATTCATTTCAAGCTGCCCAGCAAGTAGTGGGCAGCTGCCACGTTTAGGCTTCTCCTCTTGCGCACTCTTCTTTTGGCTGCCTGCGCAGCCTGGCATGACACTGTTGGACAAAGGGCGTTTTAACCCCATGGAAGGACAGTTGGCCTGGGGTCAGTATGTATTGTGATTCTGCGCAAGGTGATGGTATACTGCGGTTATGTTGGTAATTACTTGATACCTAATGTGATTTATGCGTAATGTGCAATGCTTTTATGCCTGTGGTACCTCTAACTGTGTTTACATGATTAGGAGGCTGTTTTGCATAGTATAGTTTATACTAGTGAGCTGATGTGCCCCTGCGTGATCTATGCCTAAGGTGATTATTATTGCGTAGTGTGTACCTACCTTCTTACCAGTGGTTTCTGGTTGTTTTCTACAATTGTTTTTTTTGTGCAACAAGTATTCTATGTTCTAGAAGTGCTAGTTCTACTAAGTGCTGATTCTGACAGTGGCCACGTGGCCCTATCATGTGTATATAATCCCCTGTAAATACAGTCCAGTGCCAGTTGGTACAGTGTAATTGTGTGATTATGATCTAATGTGTTCATGGTAATACAAAGGATATTTTTATATATAACATTGTGTGGAGTTCCTTTTTGTGGTGTACCTAGTGTCTTGCTGATGTGTGTGTGTGTTTTGCAAACGCTTTACACATTAAGCCTGACTGCTTGTGCCAGGCTACCAATGGGGTGAGCAGGGGTTATCTTGGCGTGTAACTCCCTTGCCCTGACTAGAGTGGTGGTTTCTTCCTGGCTTTGGCGCAAGCCTCAGCCAACCAGAAATCCCAGTTCTAACACCCATGTTTTATCTAGTCCCAATCTCAATTTAGAGATTCCTTAAATTGCGATTTTTGGATGATGCATCCCAAATGCAAAAATACCTGTCGCAAAGGGGCAGATTCTGAGAATCTGCCCGCTTGCGACCGGTTTTTAGCTTGATGCATGTGGCTGTAAGAGTTAGAGATATGGGAGAAATTTGCCTGGCCAGGAAGAGATACAAAAGGGCTCAGTGTATGGCCAAGAAGGCTTGGACTAAAGCTAGATGGCAGGACATTAAACTGGCATGTTCTTATAACAATTCCTCAAGGTTTTGGACCCTCATTAAACAATGGAGGGATGTATCTGTGGATCCCATACATATCAACATAGCCCCACATTCATGGATCTTTCCTGTCTCTATTCAGGCACCATAACACCAATGGAAAGGATTTTTCTAAGGAGGATAGAGGCAATTCATGACACCATTGAAATAAAGGACCCGTTTTTTATCATGTGAAGTATCTGGCTCTTTACTGGCCAGAGTTTCCTAGTTCCATCCTAGTTCCATCTTTGGTTCTGCTGTTTTGTCCTTTTACTGTTATGTTGTATCTGTTTCCTTTTTTTCTAGGTCTGGAGCACAAAGCGCCAGGACACTCCTTTGGAGTAGCCGTGCGCTATAGAAGACCTATAATAACATATAACATATATAACATAAGATGTCAGCCCTTAGTGTTATAACTAGAGGTTGAGGTCCTGGTTTGGATGGCATACCTGTTGACATTTTTTTGTATGAACTATATATATAGGCGCAATACATCCTTCTGTTTGCAAATGCAATCTCACGTGGTGCCCTGATTCCAGAATCATGGAAGGGCGCAGAGATCATCCCAATATTTAAAAAGGGGGATAGATCATTCCCTTGGAATTACTGTTCGACTGTATACAGAAGATTTTTGCCCAGTGTATCTTAAGCCAAATTGAAACATTGATTGACTAATAGGCCATTACCTCTCCTTTTCAGGTGGGTTTCTAAATGAAGGTGTCTGCAATTGATCAATTTTCCATTTTCTTTTACTTTATTGGACAGTTATGACGGTCGGCGGAGGAACACTATATGTTGTCTTCGTCGAACTTAAGTCCGCCTTCATTCTGTTCCCATATTGACCGGTTATGGCAAGTCTTGAACAGTCTGGGTTTACTGGACAAACTGTTGTTACTCCTGATTTATTTCCACATGGGGAATTTTGTGGAAGTCCGTTGGGGTTCTCAAGGACAGGTGACAGACTTATTCTCCCTCACAAAGGGTGTCCATCAAGGGGGTGTGCAGGCACCTACCTTGTTTTCACTTTATCTCAAAGCCTTTGTTTATTACCTGCCCTCTATATACACTGATACTCCATCTCTGGTGGGTATCAAGACACCGATCCTTCTCTTCACGGACAACACCTTATTGATTTCTAAATTCTCGAACAGTTTGCAACATGCTTTAGATCACTTTTTCGAATTTGACTCGCTTTGAGGTTTGGAAATCAATTGCGAAAAGACCACGATAATGTTCTTTAATAAGCACAGATCTTTTAGAGGGCAAATCTTAAGTTAGGGGGCGAGCCACTCAATAGTGTCAAGTCATTCAGTTATTTGAGAGTGACTATCTTACCAAATCTTTCATGGAACCCTCATCTAGATTTAATAACTTTTAAGCACAGACAAAAACAAGGAGCTATAATCAGGGATAGGGTGACCAACCGTTCGTAAATTTCATGGACCGTCCGTAATTAGGACCTCATATCCGTTGTCCGTGAGGCTCCCTTTTACGGACACCTTTTGCCTGTAATTTTGGCCATTGCAGGGAATAGCCCTGTTCCCTGCCAGAGGCCTCAGCTCCTTGATGGGGCGCCTCGCACTCCTCCTTGGAGCAGAAGAGCAGCCCCACCCGCCCATTGTCATTCTGTATGCTGCTGATTGCCACATACAGAAGGAGAATGGGAAAGTCTGGGCTGCAGAGCATATGGTGAACTGCCTCCTACAACTTACTTCCAGGGCAGGGCATTCTGTCAGACAGAAGACTGCCTGAGGGGTGTGTGTGTGTGTGGGGGGTGGGGGGGGTTGAAGTTGTTTCTTGGCATTTCCATAAGAATGTTGTTTTCACTCAGGCGGCTTGTCAGGCTGCCAGCTAGTTTATAAAGATTAGAGTGGTAAATCGGAGAGTTAGTTTGGATTGTGTTGTAGGCAGGAGCTCGCAATTTCAATTTTTATCCTAGGCTAAAGACAATGTAACTATATGAGTCTTG
Organism: Lissotriton vulgaris; assembly: GCF_964263255.1. Lineage (NCBI taxonomy): Eukaryota > Metazoa > Chordata > Amphibia > Caudata > Salamandridae > Lissotriton > Lissotriton vulgaris. The sequence goes on from NC_141693.1 coordinate 1,415,264,566, forward strand.
CAGTGATATTACTGTATTTAACTGAAAATGGGATATGTGGAGTGTAAAGCAGTTTTGAGTGGGGGGAATTCGGATTGGGTGATGCCCAATAGAGTGCCCCCTTAATTATCTAAATGCACACATTGCTGAATAAACTTGTAATCATTATTGGCATCTTGGCTTAAATCCTCTGCAGTGAACGCATCTAATCCAGCGGTTCCTGCACTTGTTCTCACCTCTAGAAAAACGACAGACGCTGATGTGACTCAAAGAGTGATGATTTTTTAATCGTTCAAATGTCTAGAAACTGCCATGTGATATGTGTTTTTGGCCCTTCAACAATAGATTTTACCATGATAAAGTTTCTGTAAGGAACAAAATGTGTTAGCAAGGCTGATTCCTGTTTTTTTTTTTATTAATACATTGAGTCTATCGAATAAAGCATTCAAATATTGAATGAAGATTGGTTTAGAATCACAGTATCTGCTGTGTTAGTAAAGCTTTCTTTGTCCAGTCTCTTTGTGTAATCATTTTTTTATATTGGTTATTGTGAAAAATAAAAGGTAAGACGGGGGCTTTATGGTGCATTGTGTGCATGGTTACATGTGCCAAAGGATACGTTTATTTCAATTCACTGGGGTCAAAGGCTTCCCACTTAAAACCCTGGAAACAAAAACATGTCACAGTCACCTCATGACCTGGCACTGTGCATCATGCATGACTCATGACTCAGATTGCCTATGTGCAAGGGCATATTGAACCCTTCCCCGTCTCACCCCGTGCTTTAGGAACCGGAGCAAGGGTGACATTCTTGATGGGACTCTTCTGTCTCCAACTCTGCAGACAAAGGCTCAGTTCATAATTAAAATGAAAAGGTGGGTGAATGAGTAAGTGAAGGGATGGGTGGATGGCTGGATAGATTAGTGAAAGGGTGAATGGATGAATGAGAGGGTGAATAGATGGATATTGAGAGAAAGAATGGATGAATGAGTGCGTGGAAGGATGTATAAGACAAAAGGTAAAAAGATAGATGTTATGGGTGGAAGGATAGATGAATGAGTAAAAGGGTGGATGGATGAATGAAAGGATGGAGGGATGAGTGAAAGGGTGGATGATGGGCAAGTGAATGGGTGGATGGATGAGTGAAATGATGGATGGATTGATAAATTGATAAGTGAAAGGGTGAATGGATGGACGGATGAGTGAAAGAGAGGATGTAAAGATGGATGAGTGAGTAAAAGGGAGGGTAGATGGCAAAAGGATAGATAGATGAGTGAAGGAGTGCGAGGGTGGATGGATGATTGATAGGGTCAATGGATGGATTCATGAGTGGATTAGTAGATGGATGGGTGGAAGGAAGGATGGCTATGTGAAAGTGTCAATGAAGAGAGAATGGGAGGATGGATGGATGACTGAATGGGTGAATGGGTGGAAGAATGAGTGACTGGGTGAATGGATGAGTCATTGAAAGGATGGCTGGATGGGTGAAAGGCCAAACGCCTGGATGGATGAGTGAATGGATGGATGAGTGAAAAGGTGGATGGAGGGCTGGATGAGTGAAATGATGGATGGAAGGATACATGGTGGATAGGTTTGCAAATGGTTGAATATGTTTGGATATGGATGGGCTTAATTATATACTATTGCGCGACCTCCTCTGATGCGTCTGTAAAACTTACCTTTTGTCCTGAAGTTTTGTCCTGAATTTTGACCCTTGGTCCTGAATTTTTACACTCACCATCCTGAATTTGGACCCATGCCAGTTGGTCACCCTAATCAGGGAGCATAATAGCTCCTTAAAGAAACCCATTGCCGCGAACTTACAAATGTATGATGCTAAAGCAATTGGTGCCTGTTTTTATGGCTCAGAGCTCTGACATTTCTTTGACCTTTCCTCGCTGAGTAAATCAGAAAATCATTTTTTGAGGAATTTGGTCAATTAATCGCAAAGTGCCCCTTTTAAACCTTTGATGTTGGACATGGGTGAACAGCCATTGGGAGATCGAGCCACATTGCGGCCTTTGTTATTCTGGAGGAGGTTATGGTTTCAGCCTGAGCTGGCATATTATGGTGACGCATTAAGGGATGTGATGACTGTAGATAGGTTTTGTAAAATACCATGGCGGAGACAGGTCCACAAGTTGCTCATAGCCATTGGTCTTGGGGATTACTGGCTCAATCTGCTCCTAAGTCCGCTTTTAACACCAGGTCTGCTTAAACCTCATTATTGGCAGTGGGTAGACGATAATTAAGTTAGATTGAGCATTGGTCACTCGCTGATTGGAGGTTTATGATTTTAAATCCATATTTTATCTGGAACCATATTGGGATCTAATTACTGTACATCTGGCAAGAAAATAATACTTTCAATTTAGAATAGGTACACTGCCCCTTAAAACTCTTACTGCAAGTTGGATCCCTGATAAAAATGACATTTGTCCAATGTGTATTGCTGCCCCAGAATCCGTGGGTCATGTGTTTTTTGACCTGCTCTGGATATGACGACATTCGCCGTTCACGGATCCAATCTATATGCAAGCTGAAGGGGACTCGCAGTAGCCAAACTGTCCTCAGGATACCTAGATCGACCTTAATCAGGCATTTGTGTGTGCTGTTACCAAGCTTCTGGGTTAAATGTGGGTCATTCGTTCAAAGGCAATAATAAGGGCTGTTTGATCACACTGACATCTTTTGATCCGTTCAAGCAGTTATTACATCAGCTGCCCACGTTTATTTATTGTGAATACATACATGGTGATCACCCTCATACCTTCACATATGCACTTTGCAATGCAAAATAATTTGTTTCTACTGACTTGTACCTGTCTTGTTTTCTGTATGTAAAAAGAGGGCTCGGATCTTAAAAAATTTTTAACAAACTTTTATTTATTTTTTAAATGATATTTTGTAATGCATGGGTTTTATTCTATTTTATATTTTTTTATTATGCTCCACTGAAGGTTGCATTTGTATTAGTAGCCCTGAATTTGATATATGCTTTAATGACTTGTGCTTTCGAATATAGCACTAATTGATTGATTGATTGATTGATTGATTGATTGATTTATTGATTGAATTAAGTAATTTACGGATGGTTTTATCCAAGAGGCCCATCTCATAGAAGGTTCACTAGGAATATCCAAAAACGCAGGAGGAGGATTACATTACATGTTACGTGGGAGAAGATGAAGGCTCATAACAGAAGGAAAGCACATGATAAAACAGTATATTATTGCAGAATTTTCAAAGCTAGTTGCAAAAATGTGTAGGTTAACAATAAGAAGTCCCTGTCCTGTTGTGTTGTTCAGGTGGTGGGATATGCGGAGTAAAATGATGCAAGATTAAAATCCTTTCTCTGTTATATTATTTTTCCACTAGATGGCAGTACACACAAAGTTAATGATAAGATGTGAACAATTGCAGTTTCTTTTTTAGGTTTCATGTACAGAACTCTTGCCATTGCGCTGGCGAGATGTCTTGTAAAAAAAAAACAAATAAAAAGCTTTAAAAAGGCTTACAGTCCCTCCATTACTTACCATTGGTTGGCTACTACTTAACTCTTGTTTCTTAGCTTCTCATTAGCCACATCCTCCTTCTCACATCACCAGGAGCTTCGCTGTGTGCCCCTGTCGTGTAGCTAGGGCCAAGCACAATTTCCTGTCTCCTGTGAAGTATCCTTCCACTGGACACAGTCTCCTACAGGTACTATTTTTTAAAGATTTTTTAACATGCACTCTGTCTCTGAAGTCTGTTTCCCTCTTTCCGTCCTCTCCCCGCTATCTGTCATTTTTAATCTTGCACAGCCATCCTCCCAGTATCCCTCATTTGTTTTGCAATTGGCAGAACTATAGTTTGCAAATGGAGATGATACATCAGGCACTACATTTTGAAAGGGTGCGGGGAACGTATCCAATCTGTACTTAAAATAAGAAGTTTTAGTCTGAAGACTAGCACCTTCAGAGCCCACAGCCTTTCAAGACTTATGTGGCACTTTGTACTTTTTTCATTCCCTAACTGACTTGCTGATCTTGCCATCAGGCGAAGAGCCTGCTCACCATTCCTTGACAGGCTCAATCACAGTAGATTAAGCCAATCCAACCTATACCAATTCAACACAAAGGTACACCTCCTGTCCTTGTCTCCAGCTTCCTTCCACCCACCAATAGTAAAAAGTGCCTCAAGCTGGTGAACATAGCAAGAGAATATGTGAGGGAACTTATCAAATAATCCGTATTCGGATAAGAATATCCATAAAAGTACAATTTGTCACTACCAAAACAGATACAATAAATGTTAAAACATATAAATATACATTAACATCCAATACAAATACACAATACAGAGATAAAAAAAAACATGATAAAAAGGGTTGGATGGGCCTAAGGACTAGCAGCTTAAATGTCATTGTGCAAAATATAAATCGGAACAATTTGTGTAAATCAACCAAAGGTTACAAGTAAAGTGCGATAATGTGCAATCGGGCTTGGCAATGCAAACTATTTTAGACAAATCTGTGCAAAATCAGCAATAATTTACATGAAAATACATTAATATTCAATGAAACGACGATAACTTCCAAGTAAATCCCGAAATTATTATACACTGGGGCAACCTACAACAAAGTTAAAATAATGATTAAAAAACAAGGTAATGGGTGCATACAACATTAAAATTCATACATTAAAGCACGAGAACGTACTGCAGCTTGGAGGAATGTGCTTACTCGAAAAATCAGATCATCGCTTCCTAGTTTTAGAATTTCAAGATATGGAAATTCAAAGTCCATAATAGCCCGAGCTTTGAAATATGGGCCGAGGTACCGCTTAGTATATCTTACATAAAATTTACAAAAAAGGAAAAAAATGTAACAGAGTTTGTTTGCTACCAGTGCCACAGGGGCAGTTCAGTTGCTCTAAAATGATATTAAAGCCTATTGGAAAGCAAAGTGAATATTTATTGCTTCCATCCCGGAGGCGATAGAGTAGACTCCTTTTCCATCTCCCCATATTCTTCCTAAGATATTGTTGTGGCATGTGATGTTGGATACTTGGTGTCTCCAAAAGGGGCATGTATCTAGCAATCGATGGTGTAGGATGCTCAATATCTTGTCTTTCTTTACGATACAGGTCCTAAAGTACCCCCTTGACTGATCTTATGTTTATACCTTCCGCTGATGACGGACGTGAAAAAATATGCCCCATGTTCACGCTGGCTAAACTATTTTTTACTGCGGCGAGCCAGGGTATGCAGCCACCTGTGTCGCACTTGAGGCAATATATGATTATTTCTCTTGTTAAAATTGCCGCTGGATTCTGCCATATTTTCAACCAGAATATCTCTGGGCATGACCTATTAAAATCCTCCACATATTGTAGATTCAATTCCTCGTGGCATATATAATTGGGAGATGATATTAGTGCACCAAGGATTTTCCTACAGAATCTGTTCTCTTCAATTTGAATCCCACTATAAATTCGCATGCCCCCAAACTTCGGCATCATAAGTCGCGGTTGGTACACATTGCGATTTGTATATCTGAATCAATGGTACCACTGCCTTAGATTGTCTTGGTTGCCGAAGACTGATAATAGAATTTACCGCTTTAGCAAGTTTACTTCTTCCGTGGACCGTGTGGGCTTTCCATGAACCAGATTCTGAAAAAACTAAGCCCAAATAGGGAATAGTGCTAGTGCTTGTCAACAGTTCGCTGCCCGCTGAAATTGATTTAATACAGTGTTTTTTCAGCCCACAGCTCATTATGTAAGACTTTTTAAAATTTGTACAAAGATCAAGATGTGCCATAAAGGCCACAAATACCATGACTAAAGTGTGAAGTGCGTTGGGCGTGCGACCCATAAGAACTGCATCATCTGCGTATTAAAGCACGGGCAGTAGTTTGCCATTAATTTTGGGTACATCACTAGACATTTTTGACAGGGAGTTATGTAATTCATTTATATAAAGGATAAAAAGCAGAGGGGCCAGAACACAACCTTGTCCGACGCCTCGGCCAATGGTGATGCCCCCAGAAACTTCCCGTCATTACTTATCCTCACCCGTGCCTTCAGATCCCTGTGCAAATACGACAAAAAACAAACCAATGCCTCATCCAACCCATAATTTTAAAGAATTTCCCATAAACGTGATCTGTTAACAAAATCAAATGCTGAGGATTAATCCATAAAACCCAAGTAAAGTGGAGCTTTTCGTGCAACCGAATATATTTCCCCAAGATAAGATTCAAGTTTAGGCACTGTTCCACAGTTCCAACATTGCTTCTTCTAAAGCCCAGCTGGCAACAATTTAAAATATGGTTGTCTTCCGCCCAATTCCTAATTCTGTTAAAGAGAACCCTGCCCAGGATCTTCAAGGTGTTATCTATCAAAGAGATAGGGTGGTAACAGCTGGGGTTGGATCGATCTCCTTTTGTTAAAAATGAGCACGATAATACTAGTCGACCAAGTGCTCGGAATGGTTGCATTAGTCAAATTGTTAAAAACAGTACACAAAAGGGGAGCCCAAAAGTCCCGTTCATGTTTTATAAGATCTATGGATAGCCTGTCTGGGCCTTGTGCTTTATTCCCTAGACTTTGTTGTATAACCTCTTCAACTTCAGATATTGTTATAGTGACCTTTAGGACTTGGGTACAAATATTATTGCTGGTAGTTAAGGTAGCGGTATAAATTCCAGCAAAGTGCTCCTCCCGTAGCTCACTAGATATGTTACAGCTTATGGGGGTGATATTTGTATCCATGGACTTCATGCTTTTAACTACCTTCCAGAATCCATTTGAATCCTTTAAGGAGGCAGCTTTGGCTAGATTATCCCAGCATACTTTCAGTAACTCATCTGAGCGTCTCTTAGTAGCTTTCTTGTAGCAGGCTCTTAATGATCTAACTAGAGTTATATCCCTGGGTGAAGCCGCTAATGCTCCACGCAGCTCTCTATTGGCCCGCGAACAAGAGCTATCAAACCACCTGGGATTCTTGGTTATATTAGAAATAGGTTTAGAGATTATAAATTTAATGCCAGTGCATAAACCACTGAAAGCCTCAATAATCTCCCCGCATGTGGAGCTGCTTGACAAACATATATCTACAAGTACGGGATACGTTCTTATCATACGTACAAGGAGGGCTTTATTGTCTATCCCCTTCCATATCAGCCTAAGCTTATCGGTAGATACAACCAGGTTTTTAGCCCCTATTTCCCTTTGTGCAATGAATTTAGAGCAAAGTCTGATAGTTGTTAAAATGGGGTTAGGGTCGCCTTGGCTAGTACGTAATACCTCAGCCTTTACCAAAAATAATTCCAATAAGGATGATATAAAAACATAATCTATGATAGATGAACGGCCACGTCCTCTATAGGTAGGCAATGGCCCCTCAGTTGGGTTTACACCAGCCTTTTCCATTACATGAATCAAATTACGAGGGGATAGAAAATTACAAAGTTCCTCCCCTCTTCTGCATGAGGTCGCACTAACTAGGGTAATGATGATATTATCAATAGCACTAAGCAATCGAGCATTAAAATCCACAAGAGTATTCCATCTATTTTACCATACCTCTGTTCAACATTTAATTCATCAATAAATTCAAACAATTTGATAAAATGTCTATTTGGTAGTGACATAAAATCATTGTTATAAAAATTAATTAAACATATCGACGCCCGGGGGGAAATAATGGCTTGAAAATTTATATTGTTTGTCATTACAGGTTTCATACTGCAATCAGCTGATATTTTTAACCATATTGATAACCCCCTCACATGGTCGACCTATTTTTGGTCTATCTACAATACTATTATGACACACGAACCCTTCTAAAAACAATTCATTTGTGCACCACGTCTCCTGGAACATCAAGATGTCGTAAGTACTAACCAAGTCAACCCACCATGTGGAATTCAGCTTAGATCTTAACCCTGCTATATTCCAGCTTAGAACATTTAAATTCAGATCTGAAATTGTGGGTTCACTAGCACCTTTACATGTTATTAACAGATCTGCTGTCTCCGATATGATAGAGGATTGGTGATTCTGTCGTCAGTCCTTGCTCTCCAAACTGGACAGCGCAGCAAACCGATTCTGTAAGTTCCATGTTGGCATAAAGGGATTGCGTGGGCCCTCTGAGCAAGCCAAAACAATAAACCAATTCTGTGTGTTCCATGTTGGTATAGGGGGTTACATGGGCCTAATGGGGGTTTATTAAAAAAGCCCAATGGTAAAGATTGTATATGGGTTGGGACAGTATAATAGTTAACTTGTGCTTGCAATAGCCATTTCACCAAAGGGGGGCATCTAAAATGTATAATTATACAATCACCTTATATTTAAGATATTCTTTTTTGAAAACTCCACCCAACCTACACGTCGCACCATTACAATCTCATTGGCGTACTCCATCCCTATGCCTTTGTATTTTATTAACCAATCTGTACTCTTATTTTTAAGTTGTTCCTAAGATTCCGATTGGTCTTTCTTCAAGGGAGGGACGCCAGCTAGAATTACAACTTATGGGCAGGCTTCTGGGGGTAAATTAAGAACATCTTTAGCCAAAATATGAATATCTTTCGGAGCAGTTGCTCCACCTATGGGCACGGAGACCGATAATGCAGGAGAAGCTGACACTGGGATCCGTGGCTGACTATTACTAATAGTCCAATTGACAACTGCTACTGCATTTGGTAAGGGCATCAGAATGGGAGTAGATTTAGGAGAGTGACTATCCTTAGAATTGCCACGCTTGTCACAAGCAGCGTTAGCAATTGGGGGTGTACAGGTACCACTTGCCCTTAACATGCCCTGGTCAGTTACTCCCATTTGTTTATTGCCCCCCACAATTTTATCGGCAATGGTGACATTATTTTTCTTTGTGTCAGGTTTTTTAACCAAATTTTCCAGTCTGTCCAACCGTTTGAACAAAGCATTCAATTGTTTATCTATTAATGTTTTTAATCAATCGTAAACCGAATTCATTATGGTATCAATTGAAAAGTCCCCCGGTCTTCCCTGCATGCTATATGTAATCATATGGTCAGTTTGTGTGTGGGCCGAATTGATACCATCTGCAACAGTGGTCAAGTCCACGGTATTATTCGGTGTTTGCTCCGTTGGGCCCGTTGTGACAGCAGTCGGTCCTCGCTTCCACATACTGTGTGGGGTGGGTTGAGTTTTTGAGTGAGCCGGCTGTTTCCTTTTGCTAATAGTAGGTTTGGTTTCTCCTCTCTTCCTCTTTTCCCCCGCTATTTTGGTAGCCGTGGACAAGTCCCCACTGCTGACATTTGCGACCCCGATTGGGATACTATGTTGTCTGTATCAGCATCAGTGGTTTCAAACCCAGTCTCAAGGCCCTTGGATAACATATCACACTGGCTAGTGGTGGTAATCAGGACTTCTGGGGACAGTGGGAAAGGGATAGATAAATTACCCTGTTCTGCTCCGCCCAATGAGTGCCGATGGGGTGCTGTTAGGCTCATAGAGAGTCTTCTTTAAGTTAACTCGATCTCAGCCGAGACCATGTCAACGGCCTCTACAAACATGCTGTCAATGGTGGTCACAGTCGAGGGTTTAGAACCAGATATTGCTGTGCGTTTCCCCATGGTGTAACAATGTCACTCATCATCTTCTGATGGTGCTTAGGGGTATGGCCCAGCCCGGCCTCGTCCAGCCCCTGACGGCCACAGATGGCCCGCCCTTTGCCCGGGCTTAGCCCGGCACCCGCCCACACGCGTCCCGCGGGACGGCGGTGATGTATTGCTTATGAGCGCTATGGGTGAAAATGGCGGGCTGTGGGCGTTGCTGGCTGCCCCCAATGGCTCCTGGGATGGTAGTCCTTGCTGCTTGCCTCCTCACGCCCCAAACGCTCAGCGCTGCGTCTCCCGTGGAGCGGGAGGCGCGAGGTGTTTTTGTGGGTAAGTGTGGGCAGAAATGGAGGGCTGTGGGCGTCGCTGGCTGCCCCTAATGGCTCCTGGGGCTGGTAGTCCTTGCTGCTTGCCCCCTCACACCCCAAATACTCAGCGCTGCGTCTCCCACTGAGTGGGAGGCGCAAGGTCTTTTTGTGGGTAAGTGCGGGCAGAAATGGAGGGCTGTTGAGTTGAGTTGAGAGAGAATTTATAGAGCGCAACTTTGCCCAAGGGCGTCAAGGCGCTAGAGATGGAATAAAGAGCTGTGTGATGGAAGACGGGAGGAAGGATCAGTTGTAGGCCTGCCTGAAAAGCCAGGTCTTCAGAGCATTTCGGAAAAGGGGGTGGGAGGTAAGTTCTTTGATCTCAGCCGGAAGAGTATTCCAAATTTTAGGAGCACAAGAGCTGAAGGCTCTGTCGCCCCATCTGGCATTGTTGGTTTTAGGGACAAGCAAAAGGTGTTTATTGGCTGACCGAAGTGCCCTGCCGGGGGCATACGGAGTTACCAGGGGTTTAATGTCTTCAGAGCCAAGCCCGTGCAAGGCACAATGGGTGAGACATAAGACCTTGAACTCTATTCTGGCCTGGACAGGAAGCCAGTGAAGGTCCTTCCTAATAACAGTGGCTGAGGCAAGTTTCGGGGCATCAGTAACAAAACGGGCTGCTGCGTTTTGAACTGTTTGCAAACGCTGTATTTGGGATTTGTTAATTCCCAGGTACAGTGAGTTACAATAGTCTAGCCTCGAGGAGATTAAGGCTGTCGTAACCAGTTTATGGAATGGAATCTGACATCAAAAAACTTAAATATGATATATCCCAAAAAATGGAGGGAGAGGATTGGCAAAACGTGTTGGAGGACATAAATATCCGTCTGGATAAACATGCAAAGGAGGTCCATGAAAGGAACACACGAAAATTCAGAAGAGACACTATTGACTATAAATTGGATGAAGTGTACTCTTGGGCCGAAAATTATGCTCAAAAACGTTTCTTCAAAAAACTTAGTACCAACCCTAATTCATCAGAAGAGAGTTTAGTACCGGATCAGGATCTCACACTACAGCGTCCAAAACCGACTCAGGCTCAATCACAAAAAGAGTCAACTCCTGAAACTTCGGCTCTAGCATCCACATCGCAACCTTTTTTAGCAGAGGGCCCAATGCCCAAGGTACCACCAGACAAGAGTCCGGCTGTACCAGAAGTCGCATCCGAAGGGGAAAAACAAATCCAAATAAAACCCGAAGGCAGACCAGCGAGAAACGTGAAGAAATAGGATCACTAGTGATGAACATCTCAAAAAGAACATTAACCACACAAAAAATCAAAGTACTAGATAAAGGAACTTCCTTTGTGCCTACCTACTCGTCGAACAACCTAGAAACTGAAGTATCTTTATTTAAATTCACACGCAAACTTCAACTCAAATGGTTTTTTTCCACACTTCCTGAGGGTGAAATCACAGATAAAGAACCACAACAGTTTCGCCCGAAAAGTCGATTCATGTCTCCGATAACACACAAATCTCTCGACATGTTTGAACACTTAGTAAAGAAAGATTTACAACGCATCAAATATCACGTCAAGACCAATTCGAATCTGACTCGAAAAGAATTACAAGTCTTAAACTCACTATGACAAGATGACACCATCATTTTCCAACCAGCAGACAAAGGGGGAGCCCTTGTGGTTATGGAGAAAGACTTTTACGAAGCAAATGTAGATCAACATGTCAACGACCTAGACACTTATATCCAACTGAATAAAGAGCTTACCAGTGAGCTACTTGAAGTACTAAGGCAAATCATCAATAGGGCAGTGGATAATGAAATCATTGATGTGAAAACAGCTAAATTTCTGGTGAATGAAACACCCAAGATTCCACGGATCTATATGATCCCCAAAATGCACAAGAACAGTCAATGCCCACCATTTAGACCCATTGTAGCTGGGTGCAATTCAATTCATGAATCAGTGGGGTATTACTTGGACCACTATCTACAACCTCTTGTGCAATCTTGGACAACCTATATCAAAGACACCACAGGCTGTCTACACAAACTGGAGAACATCAAACAGGTTTTTAATGAAGACATCTTATTGTGTACTATTGATGTCACTGCGTTGTACACATCCATAGCCCATGCGGAAGGACTGAAGGCGGTTGAATGGAGACTTTTAAGTTATGAAATGAGCATTGAACACTCAACCGTTTTACTGGAACTTCTTGACTTCGCACTATTTCACAGTTTTTTTGAATGGAAGGATCATTTTTATTTACAGCGCACCGGCACTTCCATGGGCTTTCCAGGAGCCCCATCATATGCTAACATTTCATGGCTTATTTTGAACATCACCATATTTTGACCAACTCAACTTGGCAAACACATGCAATAGCTTTTTTTCGATACATCGATGACATTCTCGTAATTTGGAAAGGAAATCAAGCACAGTTGGAGGAAAGTATTGAACAGCTCAATTCACGGAACCCAAGAATACAATTTACTCACAATATACAGAAACAGAGCATTCACTTTCTAGACATAGAAATCAAAAAAACTGAATCAGGATTGGTTTTTCGAAAACCTACAGATTTCAATAATGCTCTACATTTTCCAGCGCACATCCCATGTCGTTGAAACAACACCTGCCATTATCCCAACTAATGAGAATCAAGAGAATCACATCGGAAAGCAGTAAGTGTGATCAGGAGATACAAGCACAATGCTTAAGATTCCTAGATAGAGGATACCCTCAAGTCATTTTGGATAGAGCAGTATCTCTTATTCAAGAGAAATCAAGAGAAGAACTGTTAAAACCTCGACCTAGATCCACACAGAAACGTGAAGTGTTTGTATTAAAACACTCTGTAGAAGCCACTAAAATCAAAAATATCACAAGAAACAGATGGGACATCATTGAAAATGAACCGGATTTTAAGGATTTGTTTCAAGGTCCTCCACTTTTTGCTTATACTAGACCCAGGAATCTAAGGGAATTGCTGAAAACCACTTCTTCCAAACCTGTCACACACAAAGGCATGAGGAAATGTTATAATTGCGGACAATGCAGCAATGTAATTCAGGGCAATACTTTTGCACACCCTCATACAGGCAAGATAATTAAATTACGTCACACATTTGATTGCAATACCAAACAGGTTATTTATGCCATTAAATGCCCGTGTGGCTTGGTATATGTTGGAAGAACCAGCCGAAAAATTAAAACCAGAATCATAGAGCATAAGAGCCGGATACGCAATCACAATACTGCCTCACCACTGGCAGTGCATTGGATGCAAGCATGTCACACTATACCACAGCTAAGATTCACAGTGCTAGAACATATAGACACACACACTCCTCTAGCACGCAGAGAAACATTCTGGATCAAACAGCTGGGAACGGTGGCGCCAGCAGGTTTAAATGACCATTATGAAATGTTATGCTTTTTGTGAAATAATTTTCAGCTTCAACAGAAATTGACATCATTGTACAGAATTTGCACTCATGGTTTTACTTCATCCTTATGTATTCTTTTCATATGAGTGTACTTCTCCATTGTCAGTTTTTGGTATTGTTTTTGCTTTCCATTTGTGCTTGTTTCATTGTAATTTTGTGCCCGTGTTAACGTTTTCCTTCCTGTTTGCCCGCCTACCTCGCCGCCCTCCGCTCTCCCTCCCCGCTTCCCGCCACCACCGATTACCCCGCCCCTTTTTCTCTTCTGTACCCTCCCCGCTCCCGCCTCCCAGCTGCTCCGCCCACCCGCGCACTTGGCCTTATATGGAGACCGTGCGACGCAGGTGAGTGTGACCCACTTGTGGGACACCCCCGCGCCGCACGGCCACCAGCTGCTGCGTGTGCCCCATTGCCCTGCCTAAACTGCCTCGCTGCCGCTGACCACGCCCCCTCCTCCGAGCGGCGTGGTCCGTGCTCGCCTGCCGGCTGCCTTTGCTTTTGTCAGTTTTTGGTATTGTTTTTGCTTTCCATTTGTGCTTGTTTCATTGTAATTTTGTGCCCGTGTTAACGTTTTCCTTCCTGTTTGCCCGCCTACCTCGCCGCCCTCCGCTCTCCCTCCCCGCTTCCCGCCATCGCCGATTACCCCGCCCCTTTTTCTCTTCTGTACCCTCCCCGCTCCCGCCTCCCAGCTGCTCCACCCACCCGCGCACTTGGCCTTATATGGAGACCGTGCGACGCAGGTGAGTGTGACCCACTTGTGGGACACCCCCGCGCCGCACGGCCACCAGCTGCTGCGTGTGCCCCATTGCCCTGCCTAAACTGCCTCGCTGCCGCTGACCACGCCCCCTCCTCCGAGCGGCGTGGTCCGTGCTCGCCTGCCGGCTGCCTTTGCTTTTGTCAGTTTTTGGTATTGTTTTTGCTTTCCATTTGTGCTTGTTTCATTGTAATTTTGTGCCCGTGTTAACGTTTTCCTTCCTGTTTGCCCGCCTACCTCGCCGCCCTCCGCTCTCCCTCCCCGCTTCCCGCCACCGCCGATTACCCCGCACCTTTTTCTCTTCTGTACCCTCCCCGCTCCCGCCTCCCAGCTGCTCCGCCCACCCGCGCACTTCGCCTTATATGGAGACCGTGCGAACGCGCAGCGGTCATGCGCAGCGGGTGCGCCGAAGGCGCGCCAAAGGTAAGCCCGTCTGCGCCCGTCCGCGACCGGATCGCGACCAGCGCCAGGACCCCTGGCCCACGAAGACCCCGACCGACCCGCCTGACGTACTCCGCCGCCACCCTCATCGCACTCAACACCGGCCGACTCCCAGAATGCCACCAAGCCACACCACGACGCACCCACGGACCCTTCAGCTGCCACGCCTGCAAATTCACCTGCATCCGGACCTGCCTCGCACCAGCACCCGCCAAGTCGAACACCAGCAGCACCCACCTCAAGTGCATCCTGCTCAACACCCGCTCCGTCCACAGACACGCCATCGAACTCTGGAACCTCCTAGACGCCACAGCCCCTGACGTTGCCTTCCTCACAGAGACCTGGATGAACGCCTCTTCAGCTCCCGACATCGCCATCGCTATCCCAGAGGGCTACAAGATCGTCCGGAGGGACCGCACCGGCAACCAGATGGGAGGAGGCATCGCCATCATCCACAGGAACACCATCTGTCTCACGACCAGCACCGACAACACCCTGACCACCGCCGAACACCTGCATTTCCAGATCCACACCGACCCGAACACCACCCTCAGAGGCACCCTGATCTACCGACCCCCGGGACCACGCACACAATTCAGCGAGGACATCGCCGACTTCGTCAGCACGCATGCCCTCCCATCCGCTGACTACATCCTCCTGGGGGACCTCAACTTCCACCTGGAGAACAACAACGACCGCAACACCAGCACCCTGCTCGACAACCTCGCCAATCTTGGACTCAAGCAGCTGGTGTCCACCCCCACCCACCTCGCCGGACACACACTCGACGCAGTCTTCTCTTCCAGCACAGACATCGACTTCAGCCATGCCACAGAGCTTCAATGGACGGACCACAGCTGCGTCCACTTCACCTTCAAGAGAACGACGACCCACCACCACCAGCAACAGGCCGCCCGCAGAAGCTGGAACAAGATCACAGCAGACCAGCTCACCACCTCCCTGAGCCAGCACCCTCCTGCCAGCTCAGCGAACCCCAGCCAGGCTGCCGACAACCTCACGAAGTGGATCAGCATCTGCGCAGACGAGCTCGCCCCGCTGAGGACCCCGCCCAGCAGACCCGGCAGCAAGAAAGCCCCGTGGTTCACCGACGAACTCAAGAGCTCCAAGAAGAACTGCCGAGCCCTCGAGAAAGTCTGGAGAAGGGAACCTACCCCGGACAACAGGACCACCTTCAAGCTGGCCACCCGGAAGCACCACCAGCTGATCCGCGCCGCCAAGAAAACTGCATTAAAGGACCGGCTGGACAACAACGCACACAACTGCAAGGAACTCTTCAACATCGTGAAAGAGCTATCCAACCCCAGCGCAGGAAACAACGACATCACCCCATCACAAGACCTCTGCAACTCCCTCGCTTCATACTTCCACAACAAGATCGCGGACATACACAACAGCTTCAACAACCAACCAACGCACACCAAGACCGAACAACCACCCCCCACCACCACCCTCCACGCCTGGACCCCGATCAGCACCGAAGACACCATCCGCACGATGAACTCCATCCACTCCGGATCACCGACCGGCCCCTGCCCTCACCACGTCTTCAACAAGGCCGACTCTGTCATCGCACCCCACCTGTGAGACATCATCAACACATCCTTCGACACCGCCACCTTCCCTGAGAGCTGGAAGCACGCCGAACTCAGCGCTCTACTCAAGAAACCCACAGCGGACCCCACCGAACTCAAGAATTACCGCCCCATCTCGCTCCTCCCGTTTCCAGCCAAAGTCATCGAGAAGACCGTCAACAAGCAGATGGCCGCCTTCCTCGAGACAAATGGATCCCTCGACCCCTCACAGTCCGGCTTCCGAGCCAATCACAGCACCGAGACCGCCCTCATCGCCGCCACCGATGACATCCGAGCCCTGATGGACAACGGAGAAACAGCGGCCCTCATCCTCCTAGACCTCTCCGCGGCATTCAACACTGTCTGCCACCGCACCCTAGTACAGCGCCTCAGCAACGTCGGAATCCAGGACAAGGTGCTGGAATGGATCATCTCCTTCCTCGACGGAAGAACACAGAGAGTCCGCCTACCACCGTACAAGTCAGAGGCCACTGAAGTCATCTGCGGCGTCCCTCAAGGATCCTCACTGAGCCCCACCCTCTTCAACGTCTACATGAGCCCCCTCGCGGCCATCGCACGCCAACACAACCTCAGCATAATCTCCTACGCCGACGACACCCAGCTGATCCTCTCCCTGACCAACGACCCCGCCGCCGCCAGAGCCAACCTGCACGAAGGGATGAAAGAGGTAGCCGAGTGGATGACGACCAGCCGCCTGAAACTGAACTCGGACAAGACGGAGGTCCGCATCCTGGGCTCTTCACCCTCCGCCTGGGACGACTCCTGGTGGCCTCCCGCCCTGGGCACTGCACCCAAACCGACAGACCATGCACGCAACCTGGGCTTCATCCTGGACTCCTCCCTCTCCATGACCAGGCAAGTCAACAACGTCTCCTCGGCGTGCTTCAACATCCTACGCATGCTACGGAAGATCTTCTGGTGGATCCCCACCGAGACCATGAAGACCGTCACCCAGGCCCTCGTCACTAGCCGACTGGACTACGGCAACGCCCTCTACGCCGGTACCACCGCCAAGCTCCAGAAGAGACTCCAGCGGATCCAGAACGCCTCAGCCAGACTCATCCTCGACATCCCACGAACCAGCCACATCTCCGGACATCTGAGAGACCTTCACTGGCTCCCCGTCAAAAAAAGAATCACCTTCCGCCTCCTCACCCACGCACACAAAGCCCTACACGACCAAGGCCCGAGCTACCTCAACAGCCGAATCAACTTCTACGCTCCCAAACGCCACCTCCGTTCAGCCAACCACGCCCTCGCCGCCGTCCCCCGCATCCGAAGAGCGACTACAGGAGGAAGGTCCTTCTCCTACCTGGCCGCCAAGACCTGGAACTCCCTCCCGACCGACCTGCGCCTGACCCAAGACCACCTCTCCTTCAGGAAGAAGCTGAAGACCTGGCTGTTCGAGCAGTAGCGGCACCCCCCACCCCCAGCGCCTTGAGACCCTACGGGTATGTAGTGCGCTCTACAAATGTCATTGATTGATTGATTGATTGATTCCTTTCACAATAACTCAAATAGGCCATCGCTCTATCTGTGGGCTTTGCAATTCTTCTTTTTTTCAAATCTCGACTTATTCACATTTTAGGGGACATTTGATCCACAACATTGTTCCACGCGGAATACTCTCACTGAAATTAGGATACCAGAGCTTTTTATTTACATCGCGAAATAATTTGATTTTAATTTTTTTACTTTTTGGATAATTATTTCATTCACTGGGGTAACGCAGCGAGTCCAAGTTTTTGAAACTGCGGGACTCGAACTCTGCTTACAGCTCCGATTATTGATGAGCATATCCCTTTAAAACCGCAAAGGACCTTGGGATAGCTTCTTTTGTACGCGGAAGCGCGGGCAGAGCATTTGAGCCCGGACCCGATATTACAGGTAACAGTCTGTTATTGCCTGGCATACACATAGCGGTAAACTCTTTCTTCAAAAACTATTTACATTAGATTCCCTTTTTTTCCCGCTACAGAACCGAAGGCATAGTTCCATGATAGGATATCACATGAAAGATACGAAGACAGTATTCTTCATTTTGACATAGAAAACGGGTAAGCGACTTTATTCAGTAACGTTACGCATACCTCAGCACTCACATAATAGCCACATAAGTACCATTATTATCATTGGTTATCTTCTAGATAGAACTAACACACGTCTTCACCGACGTGTATCAGAACTAAACAGAGCTACACTCTGTCACATTGCCTTCAAACTAAGGTAAGAACACAGTTCATTTCACCCGGTTCGAGGTCAAGGAACATTGCTCACTTTCACCTCACTCGTGGTTTAGAGCATGGACACACACTTCATTGTGTTTTTATCATTTTGCACTGAATACCACTCATGAGTAACATTATAAACGATCCACATGCAGTGGGGATCCCACATTTTTTTCAAAGTCCTTTTCACATATCTTTCCTTCATCTCTCTTTCTCTACTCTATTTCATTTTTTAGCATGTTTTATTTATTACATGAGTGCAAATTCTATGTCATCACTTTGTAACAGGTGAAGTTTGTTTTGGGTATGACTATGCATACCATTTAGAAGTGACAGTAGTCAACGTTTGTGTTGTAGGCGTCCTGCGGATGAGGATAACGATTGGAGGATTTTGCTGACTTTCATATACATGTTTTGTTTATTTGTTTTCCCCTGACGAAGGGTTCACATGTAGGAACCCGAAATGCATTGGGACTTGGTTTTTTCATTTTCTTAATCAGCATTTACCTCATTGTACAGTTGATGATTGATGTTTAAAAGACTGTATATAGTACACTGAATATTTACTTTGCTGAAATTGTTCATTACCTCCATTTTTTTGTAACAATTCAATTACGTTGTTTCAATCATGATACATATAATGAACTAAGCTTTGAATGATTATTGAGTCCATTTGGTTTATTGTTTAATACCATATTGTAAAATAAGGAAGACAACAGTTGGTTGTCCTTTAAGCGGTGCTCCGTGTTCAGACTCTGGTAATCCAGAGCCTTCTTTATATTGTAACCAGTTTACGGGCATCGGTGGAAAGATATTGAACAAATCTCCTCAAGGTTCTAAGAACACCACAGCAGGTGGAAGTCGTTCTACTGACTTGTTTTTGGAAGGAGAGTTTGGTATCAAAAATTACACCTAGGTTCCGGGCAGATTGAGAGGGCAGTGGACAGGTTCCTAAAGAAGAAGGCCACCAATCCATTGACCAGATCTCCTCCTTGCCTCCGAAAATCAACACCTCCGTTGATTCCCCATTCAATTTAAGGGAGTTCCTCACCATCCAGTTTGCAACCTATTCCATGCAATTCCCGAAGTTTCGAGATGTAGTTTCAACCGTTTGTGAAAGGGAGACCAGGATCTGAGTGTCGTCAACATAGGAGAGAACTTCCAGCCCAAATGATCTTACAAGCCTGGCAAGAGGTGTAACATAAATGTTAAAGAGCGTGGGGCTCAGGGACAAACCCTGAGGCACCCCGCACTGCACAGGCTTGGCTGGGGAAAGAAAGTCACCCAGCTCAACCCTCTGTGCACGGGCATCCAGGAAAGATTTTAAGAGAATGAGTGCAGGTCCGTCCACTCCTATCACCTTGAGCCGTTGGACTAAGATGGAGGGGGATAGGGTGTCGAAAGCGGCAGTAAGGTCGAGCAGGACCAGAAGTGTAGCCTGGCCACTGTCGACCTTGGCACGGATGTTATTGTTGACTACAGTCAGGGCGGACTCAGTGCTATGGGACCTGCGAAAGACGTGCTGAGAGGGATCGAGGAAGCTGTAGTTCTCCAGGAAGGCACTCAGATGGTGGTTTCAGTGGGCCTCTAGCATTTTTGCAGGTGCTGGAAGAAGAGAGATAGGCCAAAAGTTTTTAAGGATCCGAGGATCAAGAGAGGCCATTTTAAGGAGGGGCTTAACTATGGCCGTTTTCCAGAGGGTCGGGAAAACACCTTGATGGATGGCTAGATTGGTGACTTCCAAGAACACAGGGAGTAGAACATCTCTACACTCTTTGAAGACCTTTAGAGGGCATGGATCAAGAGGGGGGCTTGATTTAAGCCTGTCCAAGTATCCGTTGAGTTGCTCTAATGTGATCGGGGGAAAGGTAAGAGAGCTACCCTGTGGTGACTCTGTCGGGTCTTCGGTAAGAGGATAGGGAAGAGGGGTAAGGGAGGATCCTAATGCTTGGTTGCAGGCTTCTAAGCTAGAGTGAATATCATCTATCTTTGAATAAAAGAAGGCTGATATCTGATCACATAACTCCTGAGATTCTGTTACCGGACAGGGGCTTGCAGAACTGACAGGGAGTCAACAATTTTGAATAGTTCCCTGGAGAAGGTAAGGGAAGCAGTCAGTTTAGAGAAATGTGATTTCTTTTCTGCGAGCACCGCAATTTTATAGTCTTTAAGTAGGAGTTTGTGTTTGATCCTTTCCTCCGGGTCTAGATTGTCTCTCCAGAGCCTCTCTTGTATTCTACAACCCTGCCTCAGAGATCTGAGAGAATCGGAGTACCAAGGGGCCGAGGGGCGTTTCCTAGCGGAGTAGGTCTGTTTGATGGGAGCAAGTTTATCCACCGCTTTTGAGATAGCGTTATGCAGATCAGAAGCCGCAGAGTCAATGTCATTTGTAAGAGATTGAGGTTGGGTGGGCAAAAAGGGGGCTAATAGGTGAATATTTATTGCTCTGAAGTTTCTTTTAAGTTCCCACTTGCACGGACCTGCTAGGGGTAAGGGGAGGTTGGGATGTAAAGAGTCCAGGGGAATGGCCATATGGTCTGACCAGGACAGAGGAAGGGGGCTCTATCCTGGGGTCATTCGTGAAGACCCCGTCCAGTGTGCGGCCAGCTGAGTGTGTGGGGCCTTTTAAGATCTGGTTAAGACCGAGGGATGACAGAGAATCTATCAAGGACGCAATATCAGTGGAGTCCTCTATATCTAAGTGAAAGTTAAAATCTCCAAGAATGGTGAAATTAGGTCTGTCTATGTAGGGTTCAAGCAGCTTGAGAAGCTTCAGAATGAAAGGAGGCAGAGGGCCAGTAGGACTATAAATCAAAATCCCCACAAAAGAGATTGATGGGGAAGGATTGAGTACAAAATAAAGAGCCTGAAAGGGATCGGATGGCAGGGAAAGGGGCTCGGTTCTGCATCTTATAGATGTGGGAGTCGCTAGCTGCCCCCAATGGCTCCTGGAGCTGGTAGTCCTTGCTGCTTGCCCCCTCACGCCCCAAACACTCAGCGCTGCATCTCCCGCGGAGCGGTGAGGTGCGAGGTCTTTTTGTGGGTAAGTGCGGGCAGAAATGGAGGGCTGTGGGCGTAACTGTCTGCCCCAATGGCTCATGGGACTGGAAGTCCTTGCTGCTTGTCCCCTCACACCCCAAACACTCAGCGCTGCGTCTCCCTTATTGTTGCCCTTTACCCTCCCAGTCATCTGGCTCAGCTTGATCTTTAGGTGGACCTTGAAGGGGCTAGGGAATCCCTTGCAAACCCACCCAATAAGTGTGATGCCCCTAGTCTTGTCACACGCGTATTGATGAGGTGACCTAGAAGTGGTTGCTGGTGCCCAGAAAGGACTGGTCAACAGCAAACTCCTCAACCCCTATGCCCAGGCACTGCAGTAGGATTTTCCCATCGGAGGGATAAAAAATGATTTGAAAGATGTCAGCAGGGCATGAAGTGGACCTCTTCCGTATAGACATTTATATCTCATGAGAGCATTCTGTGGACATGCTGTCACAACCTATATATGCATCAATGGGGCAGTAAAAGGGTTAACACATCTTTATTAAACTACATCAGAGCAAACCCCCAAATCTGGCTACGTCCTTTCCCTCATTGAGGAGCATTGCTTCATGTTAGTGATGCATTGGCATTGGACCTCTTCAGGATATACCCTATCCATTCAGGCCCGACTGAATTCATAAGTCCGGTACACTCCTAATGACAACAGCAAACCCTCTGGTGAGGCATCTGAAACATATGTAGCGCTTTCTGGATGTAGCTGTTTTAACCCTTAAAGACCACATCAGCTGACCCATCTGCCAATGGTTATCATTCTTTACATCTGATCATTCTAAAAACAATGTTTATTTAATGGGGATGGAGAAGGCTTAGAGCCTTGGAGCAATACTTCTCTTATATACAGTGTATGACAAATTGGAGTAATAGTTGTGGGGGTGAGAATTCACCTCAAATGACACTTACAATCCTTGTCAATTTGAACCACAAAAGTCACGAAATAAATCTGGTAGCTTGGTACAACAAGCATTTACAATGCAATGGTTTTGCCTTTGTTAAAGTTAGAGCTATTGGCATTGCTCTTGACAATATTTTTATTTATGTTTTTTTTAACATAAATAAATGGCATTGTCATTTACAATTCCAATAGCTTAATCTCTCGCAACTGCCACACACAAACACCCACACAGAGCCCCCCCACACACACACAGAGCCCCCCCACACACACACCCACACAGAGCCCCCCACACACACACCCACACAGAGCCCCCCACACACACAGCCACACAGAGCCCCCCCACACACACAGCCACACAGAGCCCCCCACACACTGCGAGCCCCCCCCCCACACACACACTGCGAGCCCCCACACACACTGCGAGCCCCCACACATTGCAGGCAACAGAGGCACGTAAACAGCTCTTAGGCGTAAGGCATTCTGAATCATAATTTGAGTAAGCTGAGGTGGGGTTGCTTTTGGAGAATTGTATGCTAGGAATGTCATTCTATTGTAGAAGACCAAGGCAAAAAAAAGTAGAAGTAATATTTCAACAACAATAGAAAATGTAAGGGAAATATATTTGGAGTTTCAAGATCATAGTTCTGACCTATAGAGAGAATATTTCAACTAGGAAGTTAAGCTACTTTGTTTAAGGATATCCAATTCCCTAAATTAACACTTTAGAAAATACTGGAATAAATAAAGGAAAATCTGCAGAGCCAGTTGGTTTTCCGGAAAAGATATACTAGTTATTAGAGGAATAATGAGTTACTGTAGTTCAAGAAGTTATAAACCAAAAATGGGAACATAAGGACGGGGACAACCATAAATGGTCAGAAGCTTCCATCCCCTTAATAACAGCAACTTAGAAATCCCATGAACTATATGGCACGTAGACCAATCCGAACACAAGTCAAAGACCAAGATATTAGAACATGTGTTAAACATTTTTTTTACCTTGCACTGTTCTAGATAAATAAAAAAGTGTGTCATTCCAAACAGATACCAAAGCCATGCCAGGATTGCTGCCACCAACCCCACTTTTACAGCTTGGTTACATCAGGTGGTCGATATCATCAAAGTCACCAAAGGTTACAACAGGGTCAAAAGGACTGACTTAAGGTAGCTGCAAAGAAGTTCTGTGAAATATGCAGACTGTATCAACAATAAGTCTGACTTACCTCCTCATTTCCAGACTTCGAAAGAAATAGTTCTTAAAATTGGTAATCTCTCAGGCCACTTCAACAAGCATGAGAAGTCAGGGCGTATGATCTGGGTTCAAGTTGCATCCTGATGAGACAGGGCCCAGAGTTGTTATCGTCTTTATTCTCATCAGACCAAATGATATATGTTAACTATGGTAGAATAAATTGCCATCATCTGTACGGCCCAAATGAAAGGCAAAAGTATATTCAATAAAATAATAATCTGTCCCAAGCTCAATTCCTTTTTCAAGAATAACCTTCTGGATGAAGATAACTAATATTCAAAGAAAGCACAATTCAGAAAGTTAATTTTGGCCTCAAAAGGGGTTAGGATGCCAAAGGAAGAAACTAATCAGAACTATATAACAAGCATTTGCAATTGAACAGGTCCGGCAATTGCAAGATCTAGAGCCATTGGCATTGACTCGCGCGGGGTGAGGGGGAGGGGACGGGACTTGGGGTGGGGGGGGACGGAACGGGACTTGGGGGTGCGGGCGGGGGGGGGACTCGCGCAGGGGGTTAAAAAGTAAATTTTTTAAAAATGAGAAACTCTCTTACCTCGTGAAACATCCCTGGCTTGTGTGCACAAGTAATCACACGCTGGGTAAGGACACCCTGCCAACCCTCGCCGCACAAACACGCCCAAAAGACACATGTGCAACTGCACAGCCCCCGCCAGAGTTTCCACCCGGGCCTGTAGAAGTTGCACACAAACACTCGACAGGAACTCGCACTTGTATGAGGAATACCCGCTCTTCCCCTCCCCCCAGAAGTTCTCTCAAGCGATAACAGGCTGTGTTAAATAAGTGTGAAAGAGGGAGGAAGGTGAACACTGACCTTTGAGCATTTCGATAAAACGCATGTTTTTCTAGAGCACCCACTAACCCCTCCTCACCTTGATAATGGATCTCCTGGCTCCGGCAGCCGCAGACGGCGCACGTTTTCCTCCAAGTCTGATTCTCAATCTGCATGTTTGATCCTCTGCAGCCCCCCACCCCTGCACGTGCTTCATGTTTGATCCTCTGCAGCCCCCCACCCACACCCCTGCACGTGCTTCCCGTATCCGCTGTAAGCACATATTCTTTTTCACCCTGTCCATTTAAACAGCTTGCTCCTCCCTCACAATTGAGGCACACGAGTGCATCTGTGCACGCAGCAGAGAGGCCAAGGACTGGTTGTGCAGGTAGGGGGGCGGGAACGGGGCCGGGGAGACACGGAGAGCGAGGCAGCGGTAGGGGGGCGGGAACTGGGAGCTGAGGCAGCGGTAGAGGGGCGGGAATGGGGCCGGGGAGACTCGGAAGCAGAAAGGCGCGGAAACCTACCCCTGGCCATGGCCATCTCAGGTAAACTGCCTCTGGAGCCGCACACGTTTCCCAAAGTCCTAAAGCCATTACCCAAATAACCGTATTTGCACAATGAGAGCCATGAACTTTCAAGGAGAGCACAGCGGCGAGATGTGTGTTTACAAAGCCTCATGTAGAGCTGCCTATTGTCTGCTCGTTTATTGCACAGTAACGGTAGCTGTTAACTGCCCTTACTCCTCACATCCTTGAAGTTCAGCGATATCCTGTACTTGCCAAGTTGTTTGGACTGTTTCTTTGCATTTTACAGGCATGTGTGGTTGTTAGTAATTTACACCTGTGTCAATTAGTCATTCGTCTTTTTTCACATTATAAGTATTTTCTATTCGTTATATGTAATGTAATGTAATGTATAGGCATTTATATAGCGCACTACATACCCGTAGGGTCCCAAGGCGCTTCGACCGCTGCGAAACCCTTCCTGGCTTCCCTGAGAGATGGTCCCTTAATGGGTATCTCCAGGGTGAGACCAGGCATCCCCGGCGGTCTGGTGGGGCCGTTAGTGAAGATGAGGCAAGCTAATGCCCAGAGTTGCCGAGTGTGATCGCTGATCAGAGTGGGCACCGAGGCGAGAGAATTATCGAGTCCGCTGACCCTGGTCCAGAAACCTGCCGCGCCGGGAATCGAACCCTGGTCCCGGGCCGTCCTCTGCTCTCGGGTCTGCCGCCTCTAACCAGTGAGCCACACTACTATAAGGGTATTCGGTCTATCACTATAAGGGTGCATTAATCTTTTTTGCGTAGTCTATCGCCTGTTTAGATCGCCACATTTTGGGGTATTTACACCTGACCTTGCAAGTCAATGTCCTTCTTTATTGTGGTGTGTTTTCCTGCGAAGCAAAAACATCTAAATAGACAATGTACTCTGAAATAGGTGCCTCCATGGCGCAAGTAAAATCTTGAAATCTTTGTGCAGGGAGGCCCGCAGTCCTCTGGGTTTCTGTGGTGTCCGCATTCACAGACAAGCATGTTATTCGAACAGGTACATGCCTTCTCACAAACATGTCTGAAAACAATTCATAGTTTGTACTGCTTTCAGAGTTCTGTTTGCTTTTCCAAGTGTGTAAACGTGTGCACTACACGGACAGGCACGTTCTGAATTGTATACAACAGCACAGGTGGCAAGTGTTTTAATAAGTCAGAATCAGTGTCAACAAGTGTGGGGGGGGGGCGCGGGGGTCGACATATTTCTCTTCCTAATTCGGAGTCTTTAGGCAAGTTTACCTGGACGCTCTGCAGTCACCTGTAGAAGAAAAGATTCAGCTCAAGTGATCGCTGGTAATATTCTCCAATTTACAACTGATCGCCATGATGCATCACAGCAAAGACTTTAGCATATAATTTGTTTTTTTATTGTTGTTGCACTCCATAAGAGTGCATGTGCTAGCGTGCTGTCTCCCCTTCTCCCCAGTCCTTAGTTGCACCGGCCTTCCTCACCACTCCCACGTCAAGGCTGTTTCCACCCGCCCGCTGCCCCCGTCAGAGCCCTTCAAATGCTTGCATTTTCCAAAGGTGCGAAATAAATATTTGATTGAAACTACCTCACAGGGGTGAGACAAGAGACACAGGTGTGTGCGTGTGCATGCATGTGTGTCTCAGTGTGCACATATAGGCAGCGGTAGGGGGGCGGGAACAGGGCCAGGGAGACGCAGAGAGCGAGGCAGCGCGAGGGGGGCGGGAACTGGGAGCCGGGGCAGCGGTAGGGGGGCGGGAACGGGGCCAGGGGGGGGGGGCGGGAACGGGAGCCGAGGCAGCGGTAGGGGGGGGAATGGGGCCGGGGAGACACAGAGAGCGAGGCAGCGGTAGGGGGGTGGGAACGGGAGCCGAGGCAGCGGTAGGGGGCGGGAACGAAGCCGGGGAGACACGGAGAGCGAGGCAGCGGTAGGGGGCGGGAACGGGAGCTGAGGCAGCGGTAGGGGGGCGGGAATGGGGCCGGGGAGACACAGAGAGCGAGGCAGCGGTAGGGGGGCGGGAACTGGGAGCCAAGGCAGCGGTAGGGGGGCGGGAACGGGGCCGGGGAGACACAGAGAGCGAGGCAGCGGTAGGGGGGTGGGAACTGGGAGCCGAGGCAGCGGTAGGGGGGCGGGAACGGGGCACAGGAAGGCGGGTGCCGGCTCAATGCCGGACCAGATTCGGGGGCGTTCCTGAGGGCTTTTGGCTGACGTAGCGTGACGTAGCCAAAAGCCAAAAAATCTCGGGAACGCCCCCGAATCTGGTCCGGCATTGACGGACAGGCCCGTCTTCCAATGGCTAGCCTCCATTTATGGAGCTAGCCAATGAAAGACGGGAGCCGTTCCTGTCTCCCGTACTATTCTCATTAGGTTTTCACCTGCGCGAAAAAGAGGCGCAGAGCGCATCTTTTCGCCAGGCAAAACCTAAAAAGCAGCGGGCTAAACTTAGGGGCAATGAGTGAAGTTTTTACGAGGTACTCAAACAGTAATAAAATGAATGAACAATACTAGATAAATCCCAAACCAATTTAGAAAAATTAAGAATATTTTAATAAACAAAATGACAACAAAACAACAAAACTCCAAACAGTAAGACAGTAAAACCGAGTTTGGAAGTAACCTTAATCTGTGGCCCAGCAGTGACGCACCTTAGGTGGATCACCTTAGCAGGTTGGTCCTGGTCCCTCAACAGTTAACAGAACAAAAGTTGGCAACAAAATATTAAGTCCCAGGTTTCAGGAAACTTTAGGAGGAGTATAATTTGACAGTACCAGACAGGCTCCAGAACTTTGGGACAGCACTTGGGGGTCAAGACTCACTTCAGCAGAGGCCTGCTGCAGTGTCCTGTTCATGTCTAGAGTAATTTGTCAGTTAGGAATGCCGGAAAGCACATCTTGGTGCTTGCTGTGCCCCTGTAGCCCAATCCGGAGGTCAGCCAACTGACAGTTGGAGTCAATTCTGGGGTCCTGGGTTCAAGGCAAGCAGATCCAGACTCTCTTCTTGCGGTGGTAACTTCAAACTAGTTCTGAGGCAGCTCTCCCTTCCACTGGCTTTGGAGTGAAGCTGACTAGGAAGACAAATGGAGGCAATCCTAGAAGTAAGTTGCATCTCCCAGTGGCAGGGTAGGCCCCATTTGAAGCTCAGGAAGAGGACTGGGCACAGCCCTAAGGCCATCCTGCCTAATGAACAAAACGCCATCATTCACACCCAAGCCTATTCCACTGTCTGGGAGAAATTCGCACCTTCCCACAGGGGAGCCATTGAGCAGTCAGGTGACAATGAACACTGACAGGAAGGCTCTTTTGGCCTGGGCAGAAAAATGGCATCTTTAAAAAAAAGTGTAATTTCTAAAATCGCAATTTTTAAAATAGCAATATAAAATGTAACTTGACCATTGAATTGGATTTTTAAATTACTATTAAAATAATACATTTTTCTAGCTGGTCCAAAACTGAAATTAGGCACTATAAGTTATAATGTAACCCAGTGTTTTTCTACCCGGACGTGTAAAACATTAAAAATACATGTCCTATTTTTTTAAATGTCATGCACCCTGCTCTATGGGCATTTGGACCTACTTTAGGGGTAAAGTATAAGTATTAAAAGGAAGGTTTAGGCCAGGCAAAAGCTTATTTTGGACAGGTGGAAATGGCAATGCCCATTTAAAAGTGTCTACCCAGGCTGCATGGGCATTCTTGGAGACATATTTTATAGTGCTACTTTAGTGGGTAAAACAATAAGTAGTATTCTTTAGTAGTATACATATTATACTTATAGTAGTATTAAGTAGTGTGTATTATAGAAGTAGTAGTATAAATTAGTATATCGTAGTATAAAGCAGTATACTTTAGCGGATGAAACACTAGTAGCATATAATTTACAGGTCCTCTGTACCTGTAAAACTATATACTTAGGACTTATAAGTAAATTAAATATGCAAATTAGGAATATGTACATTTGTTCATGTTTAAAGAAAAAACACAAGCACTTTACCACTGGTTAGCAGGTATAAAGTGTGCAGAGTCCCATGGTCAACAAAAAACGGGTTCAGTGAAAGAATCTGGGGAATCCAATCAAAAGATGGTAATTTGCAATGCCTTCTGACTTGCACATGTTTCTGGAGAAAATGTGGTTGTCGACAAGTCGTCGGTGGGTTAAACTGCAAGTTAAATCTGAAGTAGGGATGGATGACAATGGGTAGCTGAATAGCTGGGTCCTGGTGCAGTTGCCAATGAAGTGAGGAAAGATCTGAGTGGGTGAAATCCAAAGTATTTGCCAAGGAAGTCCTTGACATCGATGGGTCACTGTTCGGCATCTGTCCTGATGAAGCCTTCTACATAAGACTTAGAAACTTTTCTGGAAGTCAGATCTCCTTCAGTAGGGCAAAGCAGCAAGTTGATTCTGATTGGTCATTCAACAAAGACAGCTATGGCTAGAACTCAGTACCTGTGCCCGCTAGTTCTCTGAAGAAAACATTTGCAAAAGGTGCCCAAACCCACCTTTTTCAGTTTGGTCAGGAAGAATACACTCTAATACCAGCCCCAGGAGGCACCACTTGGGGGTTAGGACTCACTCCAACATAAGCTAGCAGCGGGGTCTGGGGATGGCTCAGTTTGAACTGGTCGGCTGGGCAGTTGCAGAGATAGCTGTCTCAGGGAGCCTGTTTTGTCACTGTAGCTCAAACAGTAGGACAGCCAACTGACCCTTGGAGTCACATCTGGGGTTCTGGATTCAAGGTAAGGAGATCCAAACTCCCTTCAGGTTCTTCAGATAGCAAGGCAGTCCTTCATTTGAGTTTCCACAGGTCCAGGAGTGTTTAGATAAAGGATCTGGGTTTGCCATGTAAATGCGCTGTGCCAGTCTGTGGGTTGGAGAAACTTCTGGTAACTCCCTAATCAATGGGTTGAAGGTTCCCAGGGGTGACCCTACCCACATTTGCAGCACTTCATGTGTATGTTTTTGCAAACAATCCCACAGTGCCCTTTTCTACCGAAATCCAACATGGCAGAACCCATCTTCCCCTGGTCACATCTCCCTGTGGCTATGGAAATGGACAGACCATCCCTTGTGGTCACTCCAAACCAGTTCTAGGGGCAGCTCTTCCCTTCTGCTAGGGTTTGAGCCAAATTGACCAGGAGGTCCAAGGGAGGCAGGCCTTGGGTGATCTACATCTACATGTGACAGGGTGGGCCGCCTTTGCTGCTCATTAAGGGGCTCATCAAGTCCCCATGCCTTCCTGTTCAAGAACTTTGTCTACTGTCTAGGAACAATCCACATCTCACCACATGGGAGTCAGTAGCAGTCAGGTGTCTGTAATGGCTGGATTTTCTGTTTAGATGGGATCAGCCCCCAGGGGCCCCTGTGACCCAGCCAAAACGTACTCACCTTCCGTCCTCAGGACTCCTCTATATCCAGGCACCTGGTACCTACCTGAGGATAGGGAACTCGCAATATACAAGCTCATATTATTAAGAACACCACTAAATCTATAGGGATACTAAGAATACTCACTGATTACTAGGGATATCCATACCCTACACCACACTTATTTACATCAGTTGGTCTCGCGGCCACTCTGACCCAGACCGTTCTACCCTAGGGCAGATCTGACACACAATCTGGTGCGTCTACACACGGGCCTGCAGAACCCAATGCTCCCTTTTCCAAAGCGTTCGCGATCCTGCGAAACCTAAACGTCAGTATCCCTCCTGACGCTCTCATTTAGTCTTATGCCACAATCTGGTGGATTTACACGGCGGGGTCCCTCCCGTCGCTCTCATTAACGCCGCATATCAACGACGACCACATTCCTATGAACACCTATACATATATATATATATATTGGGATATTATCTCAGCTGTCTACTCGGGATGAAACTACAATAATAACTTTGAGTGTGGGTCCAGATTATTATGTATTACCTGCTCTTGGCATCAAAGGTCCACTCACTCCCTATTTATGTGATCACCACTTACCTGATTGGGATTACTCATCCATTCATGCATCTAGCAAACACCTAGAAGTGCCATTTACCTTTAGTGAACAAGAATAGGGATTACACACCAGTTAGTTATAAACTGGGGGTTATTTTATTACAGTAATATAAACATTTATGCAAATCTAACAAAGACTATAGGTAGAACACACCGCTTGAAAGAGAAAAGATTACACATAACAGGAACGCTCCGCTGAAAGGGAAAAGATTAAGTGTAGCTAATGTGATGAAAACAATATCACCTGATTAGTGTGAAGTCTTGTTCTAGCTGTCATCTGGGTTCCTCTCTCGTCTGTGCCTTGGCTCATCTCATGCTCTCTCTCCTCTCCTGCACTCTTGGGTACACCTCTGCGCTGATCGCTCTGTCTCTGGACTCCTCTCCCCCACACGAACTGTCTCTCCACCTTGCGTCTTCACTCTTAATAGTTCCTGCCGCTCTGATCACCGTTCATTCTGTCTCTCTTATTCGCTCTATCTCTGCGCCAATGTCCAATTCCATCTGCTCCCATAGGTTAATCCACGAGCTCTCCTCTATCTCTTCTAAAAGGCATTACTTCAGACTCCAGCTATTCACACCTCCTCCTGATAAGCAACTGCTTCTGACTGCTTCCTTCAGTTCCAGCTCACTATTCAACTCAGCTCTTCTCCAGATTGAACCCTCTCTCTCTCTCTGCCAACTCCACTCCACTGCTCTCCTCTCTGCTGGACTCTCCTCTGCTCGACTGCCCTCTGACTGACTCTCTCCTCGACTCCTCTTCGACTGACTGACTCCGCCTCTGCACTTCACAAATATAGAATGCTGTTTCCTCATGGAAAGTTCCAGCCAGCAGCTTCTTCCCACCAATCCCATGCACCAGGCTCCTTGCGCTAGACGCTCCCACAGTGGCACAGTCTGCTTGTTTCGTCTAGAGCCTGAGCCCGGGAACAATTCCTGATTAGATTCAGCTCTGGCCGGTTCTCTCCGGTCCGCTTAGGGCGAACAACAGTTATAACTATAAACATTGCTTTTGCCCTAAAAAGCCTCTCTGCTTCCATCAAGATGGAGTCTCTCTAGCTTTAGGCCTGAAAGGGGTGAAATGCTCCTTAGCTCTGTCAGAATACCTACATAAACCATACCAATATGTCTAATATGTCAAAGCCAATAGGCAATAGACAGGTTAAAGTCAAGAATAAAGGCATATTAAGCAGCTATCCTCTTCTAGGTCTGGAAAAAGGGCTTAAAAGGGCCAACACAGGCTAAGAATGCCTATACTAGATGCGAGCAAGAATAATGATCTATTATCACTGCTAAATAAAGCCAAAAACCCTGCCATTACACTGCACCCTAGATCCTTATCTTGCGAGCATCTAATAAACAACAACAACCATCTAAACAAACATCAACATAATCTATCCAACATAAGCTAGAAATACCTATCCTAGATGTGAGCAAGATTAAGATCTATATCACTGCTAAATATCTCTGCCATCCACCCTTAGATCCTTATCTTGCGAACATCTGACAAACAATAACATCTAAATAAACAAACATCAACAAAATCTATCAACAAGTCAAAACCTAAAAAAACTCCCCAAAAACAATGACAACTCAAGGAAATTCTACCTGAAACTCAATTGTAGGGAATAGAAACCTAAAAACAAATCAAAGCACCCTTGACTCGAATGCTGAAACATATCTGAGATTGGATCTGATAACAACAGAAACTAACCAAAGCATCCTCAAACTAAATGTGCCTCAACTTGTAATGATAACTGGTGAAATCTAGTGATGTAGGGACTTATGTGTTGAATGAAAACAGCAAGGGGCCTAAATGGGCCTACTTCGGACAACTTAAGGCTAAATAAGGCCTACCTACAGTTGTGAACTTAAAAACTAAATGTGTTTCAACTTCTAATGAGAGAACAAGAAAGGGCCTAAATGAGCCTTACGTACTATAGGCAACTTAAGCTAATGATGACACATGAAACTATTGGTGTAGGTGCTAATATGTGAGATGAAAATAACAATAGGCCTAACTGAGGCCTACCAGCTGACATTTGTCAATTTAAAGTGAAATCTGAGAAATACAGTTGCAAGGTCTGGGCAAACATTAATACATAATCATACTAAAAGACACTCTACCCAGAACAATCCAAATTTTAAGGTAACCACCCTTTGATCAATCAAGGTGAAAATGTAAGACCAGTAACAAACCCCATGTTTATAAGAAAGCTAATGAAACATCAAGCTTAAAACAACAAAAAACATTTTAAATCGCACGGTGAAACACATGTGCGCACCATCATTGAAAAAAGTCCTTCATTTGGAAAAACTATAATAGGTGACATATTTTTTTTTTTTAAAGTGGGGCCTGCTTGTAGTGATGTCAAAATTGCAGGCCAGGGAATTAAATAACTTAGTCATAATAGGTGACACGTTTTTTTGCATTAAAAGTGGGGCCAGATTGTCCAAGGGATTATTTAATGTCCAAATTCTTCAGTGTAGGCCACCACCCTGCATCCTCGGTACTTCCTCCAATGTGGCCATCCATCACCCGGTCTGGTCTGGTCTGGTCTGGTTCCATCATCCAAAACAATAAACTAAAATAATAACATGAAAATAAAAAGCTAAAACAAATAAAGGGAGTGGGCAGACGCACGCACGCACCCCAACTGCAGCAATCCTAGAAACAAGAGAAGAAGTATCATTATTCTTGTAAAATAAAATTTTCCATTTAAAAAGCACCCCGGGTGCCTTTCATTATTGAAAAGGAAATATCCTAATTAATTAAAAACATTCAAAATTTAACTTTTAATAACATTGAGTGGGGCCTAACATACCCTAATCCTAACTAAGCCAGTCCCACCCTTCTGGGCAAGAGCCATGCTACAGTGTGAAAAAAAAATTTGTAACACTGCCAAATGATGACAGCATCAGCAGGGCACTGCAAGCCTCCCATTTTCCCTGGTCAGAGTCCGCCCAGGCCCATCAAACTAACTAACTCCAAGGGAAGAGCAGGCCACCCCACCCTTAAATAAACAAGCCGTGCGCGGAAGAAAATTGGATTGTAGCCCATCATAACACACTGGGACGTGATCGAAACTTGCAGAATGAAAAAAAACTCGTCTGCGCAGACCAGCTTGTCTGCCAAGGTCAAAAAACAAATTTCTCCTGCCTTATTTTGTAACTAACAGAAGCTCGAATTTAACAAAAACAATTCTGTTACAGTGCATTGCCAATTAAAAAAAACTCCAGTTTTTTTTGTAAAAAGCCAACTAACTCAACTAAAGGCAAGACATTTCACTTATTTAAGGTCCATTTGTCAAAGAGAAATGATTTGTAAAACAGCATAAAAATGCAGATACATTTCAACATTGTATTTGAGTTCACATTTATAAAAACATACATTTTCATTTTAACATTTTTCATTTCAAAGGCAAATAGTTGCCAGTCACTAATTAAAAGCACATGTTACCATGCACCGTCGGGCAAGATTTATTATTAATAAACTAACAGATTCCTGTCTAGATGGAAACCCCTCACAGAAATAATTAATGAAAACAGCTCGTAGCGTGCACTCTAACGGGCTATCTTTTTAACATTTCACTCATTTTAAAAGAACACAGCTTTCTCCGTAACGTTGATTTATAACCACATCAGTTCCAAGGCGAACCCACACAAATTCGTAGACGCATTTCAAAAGGAATGTGAAATGAACAGAACTCTTCTCAAAACACAAGATGTTACCTTTCCGTCAAGAAACTGACAAAGCACGTAGGCTGACCAAGGAACCAAAAAAAAAAGTCAAAATCAAACCATCAAATAATCCACTGACTTTTATAGTCAGGTCAGATAACCATGCATGTTGACAGCATGTAAAAAATAAAGGCTGCCATCTCAACTCAAGATATTAACCCTTTGGCAGCTCAAATAGAAACATTTCCCAACGTCCATTTTTACATGGGAAAATCATTAGCACATTTCTTCACGTTTACAAATGACACGTACATATTTTCAAAAACGTTATCCCCAAGCACCCGAGAAAGATCCAGCTCTCTCCTGCCAAACGTAATGATAACATGCCCTGTCCAAGCCATGACTACATGGCGCTATTCACAAGTCATATTTACAAGACAAGCTTTTCACAAACAATGTATCCAAGGCGCAATGCACAAGGAACACAGCAGATCAACATGAGAACATGCACCTCACAAATCACAAAAATATGGCGCTATTCACAAGTCATATTTACAAGGAGCTATATTCAAAGAACTCCACAGATCATAAAACAATGAACACATTTCACATTGCACAGCATAAGCAGATGCAGCAAGCAATTGAATGGGCAATTTAAAAGCATTTTTTACACACATTTATACAATTGGACCATCACAAAGATGTAACTGGCTTTCTCATGTAATGCCATCCTTCAACTCTGACAGTTTAAACACCAAGATGAAAACCATTCCTTCCACCCTGAATAAACCAAATGTCATGATGAAATACAATCTCCTCACGCTGCAACTGTTCAAGCCAATAGGTCTAACAGGCTACATGAACTGCAACATTACGCCAGATGGAACTAGCGTTCAGGGCATTCCCTCAGAACACATGGCCAGGCACACAGGCTTCGTAAACTGTCCGACTACGCCAAAATGTAATGGCTGGATTTTCTGTTTAGATGGGATCAGCCCCCAGGGGCCCCTGTGACCCAGCCAAAACGTACTCACCTTCCGTCCTCAGGACTCCTCTATATCCAGGCACCTGGTACCTACCTGAGGATAGGGAACTCGCAATATACAAGCTCATATTATTAAGAACACCACTAAATCTATAGGGATACTAAGAATACTCACTGATTACTAGGGATATCCATACCCTACACCACACTTATTTACATCAGTTGGTCTCGCGGCCACTCTGACCCAGACCGTTCTACCCTAGGGCAGATCTGACACACAATCTGGTGCGTCTACACACGGGCCTGCAGAACCCAATGCTCCCTTTTCCAAAGCGTTCGCGATCCTGCGAAACCTAAACGTCAGTATCCCTCCTGACGCTCTCATTTAGTCTTATGCCACAATCTGGTGGATTTACACGGCGGGGTCCCTCCCGTCGCTCTCATTAACGCCGCATATCAACGACGACCACATTCCTATGAACACCTATACATATATATATATATATTGGGATATTATCTCAGCTGTCTACTCGGGATGAAACTACAATAATAACTTTGAGTGTGGGTCCAGATTATTATGTATTACCTGCTCTTGGCATCAAAGGTCCACTCACTCCCTATTTATGTGATCACCACTTACCTGATTGGGATTACTCATCCATTCATGCATCTAGCAAACACCTAGAAGTGCCATTTACCTTTAGTGAACAAGAATAGGGATTACACACCAGTTAGTTATAAACTGGGGGTTATTTTATTACAGTAATATAAACATTTATGCAAATCTAACAAAGACTATAGGTAGAACACACCGCTTGAAAGAGAAAAGATTACACATAACAGGAACACTCCGCTGAAAGGGAAAAGATTAAGTGTAGCTAATGTGATGAAAACAATATCACCTGATTAGTGTGAAGTCTTGTTCTAGCTGTCATCTGGGTTCCTCTCTCGTCTGTGCCTTGGCTCATCTCATGCTCTCTCTCCTCTCCTGCACTCTTGGGTACACCTCTGCGCTGATCGCTCTGTCTCTGGACTCCTCTCCCCCACACGAACTGTCTCTCCACCTTGCGTCTTCACTCTTAATAGTTCCTGCCGCTCTGATCACCGTTCATTCTGTCTCTCTTATTCGCTCTATCTCTGCGCCAATGTCCAATTCCATCTGCTCCCATAGGTTAATCCACGAGCTCTCCTCTATCTCTTCTAAAAGGCATTACTTCAGACTCCAGCTATTCACACCTCCTCCTGATAAGCAACTGCTTCTGACTGCTTCCTTCAGTTCCAGCTCACTATTCAACTCAGCTCTTCTCCAGATTGAACCCTCTCTCTCTCTCTGCCAACTCCACTCCACTGCTCTCCTCTCTGCTGGACTCTCCTCTGCTCGACTGCCCTCTGACTGACTCTCTCCTCGACTCCTCTTCGACTGACTGACTCCGCCTCTGCACTTCACAAATATAGAATGCTGTTTCCTCATGGAAAGTTCCAGCCAGCAGCTTCTTCCCACCAATCCCATGCACCAGGCTCCTTGCGCTAGACGCTCCCACAGTGGCACAGTCTGCTTGTTTCGTCTAGAGCCTGAGCCCGGGAACAATTCCTGATTAGATTCAGCTCTGGCCGGTTCTCTCCGGTCCGCTTAGGGCGAACAACAGTTATAACTATAAACATTGCTTTTGCCCTAAAAAGCCTCTCTGCTTCCATCAAGATGGAGTCTCTCTAGCTTTAGGCCTGAAAGGGGTGAAATGCTCCTTAGCTCTGTCAGAATACCTACATAAACCATACCAATATGTCTAATATGTCAAAGCCAATAGGCAATAGACAGGTTAAAGTCAAGAATAAAGGCATATTAAGCAGCTATCCTCTTCTAGGTCTGGAAAAAGGGCTTAAAAGGGCCAACACAGGCTAAGAATGCCTATACTAGATGCGAGCAAGAATAATGATCTATTATCACTGCTAAATAAAGCCAAAAACCCTGCCATTACAGTGTCACTGGACACTGGCAGGAAAGCCTTTTGGTTTTAGGTAGGGAAGCAACATCTTTCTAATTGTCATTTTCAAAATAGTAATATAAAATCTGGCTTTACTTTTGTGTTGGATTTTAAATTGCTATTAAAAACCATTGAACCACTTTTCCTGCTGCTCCTATACTGTAGTTGTGCATTATAATTTGTTGTTAGACCCGGCATCAATGGTGTGGGTTTCCCCTGTATTTTTTCTTTTGCCTCCTATTATTTTGCTGTGTGTTGGACTTTGGTTTGCTGGTCTATATGCTTTGAGCACTTTGCCACTGCTGTTCAGTGCCAAAGTGCAAGTGCTCCCTTGTTATGGATTAGTGATTCTATGATTGTCATATTTGGTTTTCTAGTCAGTGCGTAGTACAGTGCACTGTGTGTATCCAGGGTCTGTAAATCAAATGCTGCTAGTGGGCCTGCAGCACTAATTGTGCCACCTGCATAAGCAGCCTGTAAATGTAACTCAGGCCTCCCATTGCAGATCCTGTGTGCAGTGGGGGCACTGCCATGTCGACTTGACAAGTGCACCCACTTGCCAGGCCCTAACCTTCTCTTTTCTTACATCATAGTCACCCCTAAGGTAGGCCCAAAGTGCCTCTGTTGGCAGGGTGCAGTGTATGTGAATGGTAGAACATGCCCTGGTGTGTGTGGCATGTCCTGATAGTGAAATACTGCCAATTTCATTTTTCACTTTTGCTAGGCTATGTTTTCCCACTGGACAGAATGGGGAGTTTGCTTATAACATCTTATAAACATAATTTCTCCTAGGAACAAGGTAGGAAAATAAAGTTTAGGAGGCCTGAACACAGAATGTTTAAAATGCATCTATTAATGATGGTGATTTTTACATTCTGTGTTTGAAAATACCACTTTTAGAAAATAGGTATTTTCTTGCTTAGCCATCCAGTGTGCCTCTGCCAGGATGTGTATTGACTGTCTGGCTTTGTAGTGACAGGGGCTGGGGATGTGCAGTGACTCCAGGGAGTCTGGATGAGTCGGCTGGGCTGAATAGACCATGGTTGCATTTAAAGTAGGGGTAGGAGATTTCATTTTGCCTTAATGGCCTGGTCTACCTTCCACAATGCTGTCTCCACCTCCTGCCAGGAAGCTGCACCAGAGAGGACAGAGCTGGTTTTGGCTGGGCAAAAAGCTTCTCTGCCAGAGAGAACAAAGGATTTTGCTGTATAAATATTGATGCCCATACATCAGAACTTTAGATCACTTTTGGACTTCAAGAGGTACCTCTGCCAAGGAGAAGAGCTGGTGAAACTGGAGGAGGAGCACTGCCCCTTTGCTGTGTGTTGTCTGGGGTTGGCCTGCAGTGGCTATTTCTTCCAAGGAGAGGAACTGCGTGTGCATCCTGCTTGATAAAGTATCTCCAAGGGCTTGAGGTGGAGATTGCCTCCTGTTCAAGAGGTCTCAGGTACAGAAAAGAACTCACCATCATTCTGGGCACCGTCTCTGGTTCTGCTGGTTCCAGTCACCACAGAAGAAGAGGACAACCAACTCTGTCACCTAGTCCATCACAGGATTCTGTGTCCTGAGGGCACCGACAAGAGTACCACCTCACTTTGCAATGCAACATTGGTCTCACCGACTCCGTCAACGAGCTGCTGCTTGTACCGTGTCCTATGGGCATCGCACTCCGCACCGCTTTGCTACATGCTGCACAGACATCACCGACTCCGTCACTGCCCGTCTCGAACATCAACCAGCTCTGTTGCCATGACATGTGCTGCCAGCACCACAACGAGCTCCGAATCAACCTGCAATGCAAACCTTGGTCTCACCGACTCCGTCAACGAGCCGCTGCCTGCACCGAGCCGTGAGGACTCCGCACGCTTCCAGGTACTGTCTCTGAGTCTGTCGATGCTTTAGCTAACCTGTACCAACGCGGTTGGCTGGAATTGTTAGACTCTGTAGTGTTCAGTATCGTGGTAGCCCCCAAAGGTGTTTTCACATAATTCCAGCAAATTAATGGTTATTTTGCACAGTAACTATATTTTTTTCAGTATTGTCGTTTCTGATCTTGTTGGTTTCGATGAAGTTTTACTCTTTTTTTAACTTGTGTGGTGTCCATTTGTAGTGTTTTCACTGTGTTACTGTATACCTGCACACATGCTTAACACACTGCCTCTGAGATAAGCCTGTCTGCTCATGCCAAGCTACTAAGGGGGTGAGCAGGGTTTATTTTAGAAGTGTATCCCCTTTACCCTGACTAGGAAGAAGGGTGCCTACTTGGACAATGGTGTGAACCGCTGCCAACTAGAGACCCCTTTTTCTAACACTGGTGTTCAGCAATGAGGATCTGGACTTGCATTTGTGCCTTACATACAGTGATTGGTATGCCCTACGACAGTGTTTCCCAAACTGTGGTCCGCGGATCCCCAGGGGTCCGTGACACATTCCCAGGGGGTCCGCAGCCAGCAGCTTTAAAAGCACTTGAAAGTATCTTGTATGATTAGCAGTTTCCAAACAACAATAAATGTTTCAAGATAACACCAGTGATTAATGTACCTGCTGGAGAAAGATGAGAGTTTTTTTCCAGTGGCAGCTTTGAATTATCTAAAGTAGCACAAAGGGTTAACATGCTTACTGCAAAGAACATGTATAATGCATTTTAAAAAAGAGATTATTTGGTACTGGGCAGTTCATAGGTGACAATCGTAATCTATCACAGTAAGCTATAAACTGTCATCAAAGAGCTGCTTGCAAACTGCAAGGTACAAGTTAGTGACATGTTTTTCCCATTCTTTCATTATCCTGATACTGTTAAAAAGGTTTATTTGGGTGAAAATGCATTTATTTTATTGTCAAAATCCATGCTAACCACTGTGTTATGTTCTGAATCCTGAATTTGTGCTTTTCCAGGCCAAGCACTGTATACAAATGCCTACCAGTATGAATGATGTGAATTCTACACCTTGTAGTCCCCTTTGCCTTATGTGACATTTTCTATACACTGATTTACATGTTGGATTCACTGTCTCATATGTGTGTGATGTAAAGTGCTCTCTCTCATACAATGGTATGAGAGATGCTATAAAAAATGTAATACATGTGACAGAGGGGCTATGGAGAGATGAGAGGTACTGTTGGAGGGTGATAGTGGGGGAATTATTGAAGAACCCCCAAAAAGATTGTCGTATTCTGGTGCATAGTAAGGACTTAATTTACTGTTCTTTAAAAGTTAATACAATTCAATATCTAATGATAACTGTGTTGTAGACTGCACCATTGTTTCCAAAATGTTTTTTGGGGGGCGCATCCCAAAAAAAACCTTTGTACTGGTCAGGCTCACTCACTACACTTGGTGTACACCCTATAGGGCCTGGTCTGAAAATATTTGCCAGGGCTGCTTTGGGTTTCCAGTCTGGCCCTGGCAGGAATAGGAGCCTCTTACTGCGAAATAAAACCAACCATTTAAAAGTTAGACACGGAGATGCCACACCAACCTTCCCATCAATTATCTTCATTTTTTCCAAAGTATTTCAATATAAAATACTACAGTAGTGGCAGAGATAATCGTTAGCCTATTTGGCTTAACGACATGCTCCGCCACTTCAGAAACGCAGGGCTTCACCTATATTTACAAGAATATGATGCAGCCCTGTGTTTCCCCTACGCTCACGCTTTGTGGTGCCAACGCATTCCCCCTTGCACCGTAGTGCAAGGGTGTCTGCATGCAGGGGAAGATTGTTTATATACAGTAAGGTCCCCCTTCCTGCACATAAACAATTTTGAAATGCTGTTTTGTCAATTTATATGTGCTGCTTAGTGCAGCACACATGGAAGTTACAAAATCTCATTTTTTTAAAGATTGTTTATGTGCAGGAAG
This sequence comes from Lissotriton vulgaris, assembly GCF_964263255.1. Lineage (NCBI taxonomy): Eukaryota > Metazoa > Chordata > Amphibia > Caudata > Salamandridae > Lissotriton > Lissotriton vulgaris. The sequence continues at coordinate 1,415,305,960 of NC_141693.1, forward strand.
GGTCATCTTCCTGAACATAAACAATCAAAGGGGTTTGGCAAAAACTAGGAGACTAAAAGCATTTCTCCTTGTTTCGCCAAGTTGAGACCAAGTTTTTCCTGGTCTTAATTTTGTCGCTGCCTCCGATTTACGCTGCCCTTGTTAATAGGGGCAGTGTCAAAATCAATGGGTGTTGCCGTGGAACACCCACCGCAACACCCACTGGCTAACCCTTTCACGCTAAGCATTGGGTGAAAGGGGTGTTATTTACAAGTCAGCGTTAAGCCTGGTTAAGTGGCTTAACGCTGCCTTAAGTGGCTTAACGCTGCCTTGTAAATAAAGCGAAGCCCCTGCCGCCATGGGAACGTCTCAAAAAGTGACATTCTCATGGTGATAAGGGCTTGTAAATATTCCCCTAAAATACTTACTAATCTGAGTATTTGTTTTGTGTGCACACATGTGTTTATTTTTTTTGAATTACTGTTTTATTGTTTGAATTTTAAATCCGACAAATTGGGTGGGGGTCCCGGCTTCCAGTGGTGACTCAATGGGGGTCCGCAGGAGTCAAAAGTTTGGGAACCACTGCACTACGAGCAAAGTACAGACCATTACACAACCACATACTATTACTGGGCTTTTAATTTGGGATTTTCTGCAGCTTAAGAACTGCCAATTTTTTCATCATGACCAAGTCAGCATCTATTGGTATGGAATTTGGAGACAATAGAGTGGAAACCTACACTAATATCTGCAAGAAGTTTAAATTCTATTTGAAGGGCCTCACCAGAAAGGATGAATACCAAAAGGCACCGAGGGCCTGGTTGGAATCCAGAAATGTCAATGGGCAGGATGAGGAGCCTCTGGTGGAGGCATAGAATTTGGATGGACAGCAGGAGGGGCCGTTGAATCTTCCAGGGGAAAGGGTACCTTCCAGGTATGACAGCAGTGTTACTTCAAAAGGTCTGTCTCCAGAGGAGTTGGAGGACATAGAAAGAAATAGGGTGCCTGAGAGGGTGCTTGTTAAGCTCAGTCTGGAGAAGGAGATTGACATGGAGAGTAAGAAACTGGAGTTAGAATCACACAGATTGGCCATGGAGGAAAAGAAGATGCTTTTAGAGCATGAAAGATGTTTTAGTGAATTGGATCTGAAACCAAAAAAGTATAGAGTCCAATCCCTATGGTGGCAGCATGCCAGCAATGCCTGGAGAAGGGAAGGTATACATCCTCAAGGAAATTATTACGGATTTTGTAAAGAGTGAGATCTTTGTTCAGTGGGAGCAAGTAGCCAAACTGGGGACCTGCCTGAGCTGACCCATTGGCAGCGGGAAGGGGGCCCCTCCAGGGAGGAATTCTGCCAGGAGCAGCAGAAATGTCCTTCTCTTTTAAGTTTGCGGCAGCAGGCTGCAAACCAGGCAGCAGGTGATCAGTCTGGATCACATTGGATTTACTGGGAGAATGGTCTCTTGTATAGTGAGCCTCAGGTTGCTGAGCCTGGGTTAGCTTGTGTGCTAGTGGTACCCCAGTGCTTCAGAGTCTTCCTACTGTGTCTGGCTCATGATGTGCCTTTGGCAGTGCATTTAGGGCAAGACAAGACCTTTGAAAGGCATATCTCCCAGTTTTACTGGCCCAAATGTGCAAGCACTCTGACACACATTGTAGGTCTTGCCAGACTTGCCAGGCAAGTGGCAAGAGTGGGAGGAAGTATAATGCTCCTTTCCAATGTTTCCCTGTCGTCAGCACCCCCTTTGAGAGGGTGGGTATTGACATTGTGGGGCCTTTGTATCCCAAGATAGCCATGGGCAACAGGTTTATCCTGATCTTTGTGGAACATGCCACCCGGTATCTGGAAGCCATCCCTATCCAGACTGTGATGGCCCCCATGGTGGGCCGTGCCTTGATGAAGATTTTCCCTCATGTGAGGTTCCCCAGAGAGGTGTTGTCAGACCCGGGTAACAACTTCATATCCAAGTATATGAAGTCCCTGTGGCAGAAGTGCGGTGTTACCTACAAGTTCACCACTCCTTACCACCCCCAAGGTAATGGGCTGGTTGAGAGATTTAAGCAATCAATCAATCAATCAATCAATCAATCAATCAGAACACTTGTATAGCGTGCTACTCACCCGGAAGGGTCTCGAGGCGCTTGGGGGAGGCGGGCCGCTACGGCTCGAAAAGCCAGGTCTTGAGTTGTCTCCTGAAGGCGAGGTGGTCCTGGGTCAGCCGAAGGTGGATGGAGAGGGAGTTCCATGTCTTGGCCGCCAGGTAGGAGAAGGATCTGCCTCCGGCGGTGGCTCTTCAAATGTGTGGTACGGCGGCGAGGGCGAGGCTAGCGGATCGTAGCTGGCGTGTGGGCGTGTGGAAGGTCAGGCGGTCGTTGAGGTACTTTGGGCCCAGGTCGTGGAGAGACTTGTGTGCGTGGGTGAGGAGTCTGAACGTGATCCTCTTGTTGACGGGGAGCCAGTGCAGGTTCCTCAGGTGGCTGGAGATGTGGCTGCATCGAGGAATGTCCAGGATGAGTCGGGCGGAGGCGTTCTGGATTCGTTGCAGTCTTTTCTGTAACTTGGCTGTGGTTCCGGCGTAGAGGGTGTTTCCGTAGTCCAGCCGGCTGGTGACGGTCTTCCTGGTTTCGATCGGGATCCATCGGAAGATCTTGCGGAGCATGCGGAGGGTGTGAAAGCATGAAGAGGAGACGGCGTTGACTTGTCTGGTCATCGAGAGGGAGGAGTCCAGGATGAAGCCCAGGTTGCGTTCGTGGTCTGTCGGCTTGGGGGCGATGCCCAGGGCTGGGGGCCACCAGGAGTGGTCCCAGGCGGAGGGTGATGGTCCAAGGATGAGGACTTCCGTCTTGTCTGAGTTCAGTTTCAAGCGGCTGTTCTTCATCCACTCGGCGACATCTTTCATCCCTTCGTGGAGGCTGGTTCTGGCGGTGTCGGGGTCTCTGGTGAGGGAGAAGATCAGCTGGGTGTCGTCGGCGTAGGAGATAATATTGAGGTTGTGTTGGCGTGCGATGGCTGCGAGAGGTCTCATGTAGATGTTGAAGAGGGTGGGGCTGAGTGATGATCCTTGCGGGACGCCGCAGATGACTTCGGAACGAAACGGGGGGAGGCGGACTCTCTGTGTTCTTCCAGCGAGGAACGAGATGATCCACTTCAATGCCTTCTCTTGGATGCCGGTGTTGCTGAGGCGTTTGGACTAGGGTGCGGTGGCAGACAGTGTCGAACGCAGCGGAGAGGTCCAGGAGGATGAGTGCCTCTGTTTCCCCGTTGTCAAGAAGGGCTCGGATGTCGTCGGTGGCTGCGATGAGGGTGGTCTCGGTGCTGTGGTTGGCTCTGAAACAGGACTGCGAGGGGTCGAGGGATCCATTCCTCTCGAGGAAGGCGGCGAGCTGTCTGTTGGCGATCTTCTGGATGACTTTGGCAGGAAAAGGGAGGAGCGAGATGGGGCGGACGTTTTTGAGGTCTGTGGGGTCCGCTGTTGGTTTCTTTAGTAGGGCACTGAGTTTGGCATGCTTCCAGCTCTCCGGGAAGGTGGCGGTGTCAAAGGAGGTGTTGATGACGTCTCGGAGTTGGGGTGCGATGGTGGAGTCGGCCTTGTTGTAGACGTGGTGGGGGCATGGGTCAGTCGGACAACCGGAGTGGATGGTGTTCATCATGCGGGCTGTGTCTTCGGTGGTCACTGTGGTCCAGGTGCGGAGGGGCGTGGTGGGGTGCGTTGGTTCAACGGTTGGGTGCGAGGATGGTATGCCGAAGCAGACCCTGAACGGCATGATTATGTGTCTTGGTAAACCCATGAGGCATAGGTGGGACATATTCTTGCCATGCCTTTTGTTTGCTTACAGAGAGGTACCACAGGAGTCCTTAGGGTTCAGTCCCTTTGAACTCCTGTATGGGCATCCTGTAAGATGACCCCTGAGTCTGGGAGAAAGCTCCCAGTAAACTTGCCCAGGATGTACATAGCTACATGCTGGCCTTCGGGAACCAGACTAAGCGCTTCAGGCAACTCGCCCAGGCGAATCTCAAAGCCAACCAGGAAGAGATGAAATGGTGGTATAATAAGAATGTGTGGGTCATGGCCCCAGTGGAGCCTTGTGTGCTCCATTGTAAATGGACTGGGTCATTTGAAGTGATGGCGCGAAAAAGTAAAGTCACCCATCTGGTGGACTTGCAGTGTCCAAGGAACCCTTTGGAGGGTATTGCACTTGAACAACCTTAAACCCCTCTTGGAGAGGTCCGAAGTGGGCATGCTCCTGGTGACAGATGCTGGAATAGAAGAGGATACTGAGCATCTTCTTGACCTCCTGTCTGCTAAGTAACATGATGGGTGGTGGAGAGTGTAACCCTCTCCCCGTCCTGACTCCTGAACTACAGAGTGACTGCCGCCAACTGTTGGGACAGTTTGCTGTTCTGTTCTTCCTGACCCCTGGTGTCACTCAGTGGAGTGTCTATGATGTTGGCACTGGGGACAATCCTCCTGTGAAGCACAACATTTACAGAGTGACTGACAGAGTCAAAGCCCACATCAAGGAGGAGGTCTCCAAGATATTAGCACAAGGGGTGATTGAGCCCTCAAACAGCCCTTCGGACAGCCCAGTGCTCTTGGTCTCAAAAGCGCTGCACAAGAACTCCAGTTCCTTGTTAGCTACTGAGGGCTCAATTTAGTCACTAGGACTGATGCACACCTATTCCCAGATCTGATGAACTCATAGATCAGTTGGGAGCTGCCAAGTACCTCAGTACATTTGACTTAATGTCTGAGTACGGGCAGATTGCCTTGACTGATGGGGCCAAGGATATGTCACCATTTTCAACCCCAGAGGGGCACTACCTGTTCCGGGTGATGCCCTTTGGGTTGAAGAATGTCCCTGTCACCTTTCAGAGGTTGATCAACCAGGTGTTGGATGGACTGGAGGATTTCATTGCTGCCTACCTGGATGACATCACAGTGTTCAGTGCCACTTGGGGAGAACATCTGCACCACCTCTGGGAAGTGTTGAAGGCTCTGCAGAGAGCAGGCCTCATGATCAAGGCAAGCAAGTGCCAGATCAGGCAGGGTTCAGTGGTGTACTTGGGATACCAGGTAGGGAGCAGCCAGGTGGCACCCCAATAGCCCACAATTGATACCATTCTGGCTTGGGAACCCCACAAGAGCCAGACAGAGGTGAGAGCCGTCTTAGGACTCACTGGATATTACAATAGATTCGTCAAGGGTTATGGCTGACTTCCAGCAAGCAGCACAGGAAGGTGAACTGGACTGACACCTGCCAAAAAAGCATTTGCTGCCCTGAAACCTGCCATGTGCACGGCACCCATGCTCAAGGCACCAAAATTCTCACAGGAATTTGTGGTGCAGAGCATGGTGTGGGGGCTGTTCTCTTACAGCTAAATGAGGAGGGCCTAGACCAACCTGTAGCCTTCATTAGTAGGAGGTTACTTCCAATGGAACAGATGAGGAATCTAATTGAGCATGAGGTTTTTGCTATGTTCTGGGCGCTGAAGAAGCTGAGGTCCTACTTGCTTGGGACTCACTTCCGACCGACCACAGGCCCTGGAGATGGTTGAGGTGGATGAGGGGTGAGAACCCAAAGTTGTTGATGTGGTCCATTTCCCTACACGGGATGGACTTCATGGTGAAACAACGCCCTGGCACAGAACACGCCAATGCAGATGGTCTGTCCAGATTTTTCTGCATTAGTGAAGAGATCGTCCAAGAGGGTGGGTAGTTGTCCCATTATTTCAGTTGGAGTGGACACATGTTAGATCTGGCATCATTGGCCTGGGTTTCTCCTGTATTTTTACCTTTGCCTCCTGTTATGTTTTGTGTGTTGGACTTCATTTTGCTGGCCTAGATTCTTTGGGCACTTTGCCACTGCTGTTCAGTGCCAAAGTGCAAGTACTCCCTTTGTCAATTTTTGTTACGGATTAGTAATTCCTTGATTTGCATATTTGATTTACTAGTCAGTCCCTAGTACAGTGCACTGTGTGTACCCAGGACCCTTAAATCAAATGCTGCTATTTTCCGTAGACAGGCACTTCCGGATTGTCTGAGAAAAGCTTTAGACAGTTCTTTCACATCCAGTCTGCTAAGTTGGTTCTAGTAGTGGTTGTCATGTCCATCAGGGAGAGAATGAGTTGGGTGTCAGTGGTGTAGGAGATGATGGTACAGCCTTGGCATTGGATGATACTGGTTAGTGAGCGGTGCCATGTAGATGTTGAACAAGGTGGGGGGGTGAGACAGTTCTTGTGGGACTCCACAGATCATATTCCTGATCTCTTATGTCAATGGTGTCATTCTAACTCTTTGGGTTCTTCCTGTAAGGAAGTAGCAGATCCAGTGGAGTGCATGTCCTTCGATGCCTATGTTGTGGAGTCTTCTGATCAGAGTGTTGTGGGAGACAATGTCGAAGCTTTTTGAGGAAGGCCTTGACTTTTGCCTGTTTACAGTCATCCAGGAAAGTGGTGGACATGATGGAGGTGTTGATGATGTGGAAGAGAACAGTGCTGATTGGTAACATTCCAATGTTGTAGATGTGGTGGAGGCATGGATTCTGCATGACTGTCAGTGGGTCATATCTGATTAGGGATGTCCATTCAGTCAAGTGGTTCTCTCAGTTGGTGGTAGGTAGTTTTGCAATGATGTAACCAGGGTTCGGGTGGTGTGGGAAGTTGCTGGCTGTGGATGTTAATGATTTTGCTGTGGAAGACATTTGATAGTTCGTGGCAGAGTTTTAGGGAGAGGGAAATTTTATTGACTGTTACAAAAGGTGTGGTGAAGAGACCTTGCTGCTGTTGGAGCTTCCTTCAATGCATTTTGCTAGTGCATGTTTCTTGGTTTTTCGCAGTTGCTGAAGAAGTGTCTGAGAGCAGCCTTGTAGGTGGAGCTGTTGGAGGTTTTCTGGATAGATCATCCTTTCCTTTTTAGCTGTTTACAGTGTTATTTTGATTCTCTAAGGTCCTCAGTGTGCCAGCTGGCTTGCTTGTTGGATTTTCGTTGCTTGTTGGGTTTGATCGCTGTGAGGTAGACTGAGCAGTTCCTGATCCAGTTGTTGAAGTTTGTGATATCCTTGTTGAGGTGGTTCGTGGGATTAGGTTGACCTGTGATGAGGGCACAGAGCCCGTCTGTTTCAGAGGTTTGCCCCAACTGTGGCTTGGTAAGCTGGTGTTGGTGGGTACATTGACCTGTGGTGTGTTGTTCTAGAAGTGGATGATGGAGTGCTTGATCCATATGAGCGGCGTGCTGGTGTTGTATTTGATGCTGTTGGTGGTGAAGATGGGGTACAGTGCATGTTCTGAGGTTTGTGAGTGTCCACAGGCGGAGCAGGGTGAGACCGATGTCGCCCAGGCTTTCGCGGAGTGCTGTGGAGCAGTGGTCGGTTCTGTCTTCCAGGTGGAAATTATGGTCACTGTGCAGCATGTAGGCTCTAGATTTGATTGTGAGTGCAGTGGCAAAGTCAGTGATGAGATTTGTGAAGGTTGGTCATGGTTCAGGTGGTCGGTTGGCAAAGGTCCCACTCAGGGTGAAGTTATTGGAGATTTGTAGTTTGAAGTGCAGATGTTGCATGAATTGGGTGGCATTTTATGCCAATGTACAGCATTTGATGGATTCCTTAAACATGATTGTAAGTCCTCCTCCAGGCTTTTGGTTGTGATCCCAACATGCAACCTTGTAGCCTGTTGGGATTGCCATGGTGATGTGGGGTGCTGATGTGGAGTTGAGCCAGGTTTCAGTGATGAAGAAGAAGTCTGCTGCGTTGCTGCTCAGTGGGTCCCAGATTTCAGTCGAGGGTTTTCTGAGTGATATGGGTTGAGTAGCATGCATGTCATGAGAGTGTGCTGTGGCATGTGTTGTTCGGTAGGGCGGTAGGTGAAGTGATTGGCTTATGCTTGGCATGTCCATGTGGGAAGTGGGTGCAGGTGAAAACTTCTATCATGTTGTGTTGTGCAGTTTGGCAGCTACCAGGCAAGCGTTATCTCAGGTCAAGCGACCAGAGGAAGACTGTGGAGTTTCACTAGTGTGTGGCCCGACCAGGAATCCTATCTCTGGATGTGGTCAAGAAACAGATGAGCGCAGACAGGCATGCATTTGGCACTCCAGTGTGCCAGTGGCGCCGTCGCACAGCTGCTGCTATTAAGTAGGCCTCTCTCCCTGCTTTGCACCCCTGTTAAAATGTTGGAGAAGCTAATTAATTTCCAACCCATACAATATTTAGAAAACACAAGTTCCTTCACCCTTCCAAGCCGGTTTTAGACCACAGAACTCCACAGAAGCTGCTGTTTTGGAAGTGTTGGAATCCAGTACGTTTATGTTGGATAATAGCAGGATGGTTATCCTAATTCTCCTTGGTTTGTCAGCAGCATTCAGTACCATATCTCATGACAACTTATTACAGCCTTGCCAATTTTGAAATACTTGGAAAGTCTCTAGGGTGGTTCCAATCGTTCCTAAAAAGCTGGAAACGAGTAGTAACAATGGCTTATTTTAGATCAAGAATAAAAGATCCAAAAAGTCAGTATTTCCCAGGGCTCTTCTCTGAGCCCCACCTTGTGTGATGGTTGTATATCTCCCAGATCAATCAGATCAATTAATTTGGCATTTCCGCCATCAGATGCTGATGACGCTTCATTACCTTGTCACTCAACAAGAACTCTTTGGAGGATATTCACAAGGACTCCACTCCGATTTATCCCCATCTTAATGCATCAAAAGTGGAGATCGATTTCACACCTCATTCACAAGCTGGTGCAAACTGCAGACATTGCCTGTATTCCCGAGAAACTGACCCAAAATGTAACTCCATGGTGGACACCACCAACTAACCATAATGAGATGCAAAGTAGACGTTCCCGTGCAAAAACACACGAAAATACCACAACCCCGCTTTCACAACAAACTGCCAGATCTGCGATGTGAAACAAAAACAGGCGATAAGCCTCTGTAGCAGCAGGGAATTAACACCTGCCTATTGCTGGTGTTAAGCAGGACGACTACCTGCAGCATAAAAGGGAGCCCAGGCAAGAGCCACACCTGAAGACCCACAGATGCCATGAAGACAATGACCATGCACCCCGGATACCCATGGGGGCCTCAACAACCGCAGCCACCCCAGGCCAACCACCACCACCACCCCCATGACCCATACCCTCCGGGAACACCACAGAGGCAGCGGACACAAAGACATCAGATTCACCTGAAACGCACCTGCCGTCAACAGTCATGCAACTCGCAACACTGCGAATGGGCACCGGCACAACAACATCCAACATGACACACAACATGCCAACCAACCAGACACAACAACTGTACTCCATTTGGAATCTGGCCTTGCCATGCCCACAACCCAGCCAGTTTCAATAACAAAAGAGGGTCTTGACTCAAAACTCAGCAAGGCTGAGCCAACAATAAACTGAGAAAACAATAAACCTGCCTATGCTGAGCAGCTATTTTCTAGAAGAACAATTGTTGAAATGTACATGAAAAAATAACATGAACACTTGCTTTAAGAATTGCAACGTTTACTTTAATTCTTTTAAGACTATTATGATTTTTAGTCTTTCTTTGTTTTTTAGTGCATGAGAATACAAAAGACATAAAGAAAATATTATACATTTATATACCAACAAAACACAAACTTTGGTATGTACATGATTCAGACAAACTCACACTCAACACATTCTTGGCCATCCACTCATACCAAAAACACATTCATACTGGTCCCAGTGTCTTAAAGCAGTTGTGTAAAAATAAAAACGATATCATTTGCTGATTTTTACACGTTAATCAAACTTTTTTCAACAATTTTTGGAAAACGAAGGAAATGATCTTTCAATTAATTGGCACATTCCATATAGAAAAGAATGACACGGGACCAGGTCGGGTCGACGCGTTTCGAACCCTATAGTTCTGAGGGTTCTCTTCAGGACCACAGTTCAACTATAAAGAAGAAAGGAGGTATGCTCACAACCAACTAGCCTAGGCACAGCTAGATGTGAGATATACTGTGAGATTGAGCATACCTCCTTTCTCTTACAGCACCTTTCGCTCCCTCTCCGCTGGGAATACATCTGTCTCCCTTCGCTTTCTGTGGAGCCCTGACCCACTTGTTGAGGTAGGCTGAGGGCAACAGTGCATTGGTTGAGACGTTGATCTCGCAGGTTTCGGTTAGTGATGATTGTTTTCCTCTTTCTTTATAGTTGAACTGTGGTCCTGAAGAGAACCCTCAGAACTATAGGGTTCGAAACGCGTCGACCCGACCTGGTCCCGTGTCATTCTTTTCTATATGGAATGTGCCAATTAATTGAAAGATCATTTCCTTCGTTTTCCAAAAATTGTTGAAAAAAGTTTGATTAACGTGTAAAAATCAGCAAATGATATCGTTTTTATTTTTACACAACTGCTTTAAGACACTGGGACCAGTATGAATGTGTTTTTGGTATGAGTGGATGGCCAAGAATGTGTTGAGTGTGAGTTTGTCTGAATCATGTAGATACCAAAGTTTGTGTTTTGTTGGTATATAAATGTATAATATTTTCTTTATGTCTTTTGTATTCTCATGCACTAAAAAACAAAGAAAGACTAAAAATCATAATAGTCTTAAAAGAATTAAAGTAAACGTTGCAATTCTTAAAGCAAGTGTTCATGTTATTTTTTCATGTACATTTCAACAATTGTTCTTCTAGAAAATAGCTGCTCAGCATAGGCAGGTTTATTGTTTTCTCAGTTCACAACCCAGCCAGGGCATGGCACCACAGACACACAATAGCAGAATGTGAGGAGAGGCATGGAGCAGGCATGTGCAAGAGCGGCAAGTGACTAAGGAATGTGAACCTGCCAGGTGTGGCGTGGAGGTGCCAGCCAGACCACAGAGTGCAAACCACCAAAAAGGCCATGTGGAGAGCAACTGCTGGTGCATGGAATGTAGTGGCCAGTGGACGCTACCATGTCCCCACAGGCTCTGGGGCAGAAATCGGAAATGTTGCACTTTATGTCCAACCCTGCATGCACATTGGGAGTAGATTGGACCTGCATACGCCAGGCTTGGGTAGGGCTGTGAACAAAAAGCCTGTCGCACTGGTCTTGGTTCTCATTTGGAATGGACCACTCATGAGCCAGGGCGGCTCCTCTCAGCCCGCCACAAGCCCTGCACCGAATGCGCAGGGCCTGCATCCCTGAGCGCCTGCTGCACCCCGGGCGGCTGGTCCCCAGACCTGTCAGGCCTGCCCCAGTGCACCAACAGGCTCCGCTCACCTGCCTACACTGGTATGTGTCAAAGAAGGCCTTCCACATATCGGTACAAGCTCCAAGCACCAGTCCCGCAACCTCTGCTCCAGCCCAGTAGGTCCCATATGTGGAACTGTGTCCCGAGTCCTGAATGGCAGTGACCCCAAGTCCATGGCAGCAGCCACAGCACCAGACTCCCTTTGATCAGTGAGACATAAGTCCATATGGCTGGCCTGCGACACGTGGTGCCACTAACCCTGTTCAACGCCAGCCGGCCACACGAGGAGCCACTAACCCTGTTCAAAGCTAGCCAGCCACACATGGTGCCACTAACCCTGTTCTACGCCAAACAGCCACACGTTGATGAGGTCCAGTAGGTCACACATGTAGAACTGTGTCTTGGGTAAGATGTGGAGAAGTCTACACCATTGGACACACCTCATCGAAGGCAGCATCCCCTAACACTACTGCTGCCACTAACTCTGTGCACAATGAGTCATGGGCACTATCTGGTTGGACCTTGGTGGCATCTGAGTTCAAGGCCTGGTGGTTTCCTGCATCTTCATCTGGTTGGACCGGACTTGGTGTCCGACATGTGTCTGTTCCATTCATCTCCACCATAGTTTCAGCGTGGTCCAGCCCTCTGCATCATGCCCTGGGGGTACACCTTCCACTGTCCACCGAGACACTCTGCGACACGCTCCTTTTACATCTACGTAAAACTGCTCTTAACTTGTGACCCTGCCCAAGTGCCCCGCAAGTCAGCATCCTGTAGCGCTAGGCCCATGCAGGCTGCTGTGCATCCGGGGTCACAAACGCTGGGCAGCACAAGTCATGAGGCTTTTATGGTTGAATGGTTGTGTCCTGTGCAGTGTGCTCTGTTGTCGATTTCAGACTGCACCAGGCAGCCGTTGCCGGCTGGTGTGCACACAGCCCCACACACATCTAACACAGGTGTCACTCAATATGTGCGCCTTCTAATAAATGTGGCACTGCGCATGTGCCCGTAGCCATTCACACCATCTGAGTAAGTGTGTCCGTGTGGTCATTGTGTCAGCATGAAGGGCACGGACCCTGCAACATCACAGTGTGCTGCCTTTAGCAGACGTTACCATGTCACCTCAGCGTTGGCAGTGACCCTGGACATGTAGCTTCACACGCACCCCTCTGCATGCACAAGATGTATGTGCTGGTCCGGCGTATGTCAGGTCAGCAGAGGGGTGTGCTGATTCAGCAGGGGAGCAGGGCGTGGCTCGGACCTGGCCTTGGGCAGGAAGTGCGGTAAGTGTGTCTTTGTGTTGGGTGTAGTCAACATCAGGGCCAGGGTAGTCGTTGTTGCAATGTAGTATGCACCAGGAGGGTGGGCCCGCACGTACAGGGACATGTAGGAGCGCAAAACCACCTGGGGTCTTGGCATATGCATGCCAAGTGTTCTGTGTATCAGCCCTGCAGATGCATGAGTCAGTTGCTTGGCCTCATTAGCAGCGCGATCCCAGCCAGCCAAGGGCTGTACACCTGCGTCCGCCCTGTCCGGTCCATTGTCCTACACTCACGTGGCCGCACACCTTTAAAGGCCAGTGTCACAGTGTTCCCAGGGTCGCAGACATCCCACCACACCCACGCCAGGCCCTGTGCATCTCCTGTATGCATGCAGATGATGAAGTTACTGTAGGGATGAAAGGTCCTTTCTGTGAACTATCAAGCAGTAGCACATCTGCAGCTCAGAGGAGGTGAATCTGTAATTATGTGCATTGTGGCGTCTTGAGTGCGTTTAGCCTCATGTTCAGTCTATATAAAGATAAGGCATTTGAGCCCCTGTGAGAAGGCCAGTTGGCCAGGGGGACTGTTAGGTTTGTAGGGTGCCTGGCCCTAATGTGATTTATGTGGTGCTAGGAAATGTGATGCATGTATCATGATTTACGCACCCTGATTTATGACTGTAATGTGGTTTTATGGTTATGAGGCGTTGAATAATGTGTTCATGTTTGAGTTATTTCCTACTGTGAATTATACCCCTATTGTGAGTCATGCTGGTGAGGTTGGCGCAGAATGTATTTCATGCCTAAATGTGATACTGTGCATAATATGGTTTGTGTTACAAGGATGATGCTGAGTACAGTGTTTGCCAATAATTACTGGTTGTGTTCTACGTCTATTATATGTTCTACATTTACTATCTTTACTAAGTGATGGTTCAGACAGTGGCCCAAGTAGCCACTGTCTATAATCCCCTGTAAATATTGCCCAGTGTCAGGTGGTACAGTGTATATTGTGTGATTACTATTCTAATGTGTTTTATGATTATACAAAGGCTATTTTTGATATAACCTTGTCTGGAGTCCCTTTTGGGTGTGCGCAGTAGGCTGTTGTTGTGTGTGTGTGTTGCGCAAACGCTGTACACATTGCCTCCGGGATAAGCCTGACTGCTCATGCCAAGCTGGTAAACATCCTTTACCACGAAGTTTTTACCACGCGGTACCTTTACCACGCGGCCGTTACAACGCAAGTCGTTACCACGACTTGCTCTGGAGGGCGCTGTGGGATAAGGAATTTTATACGGGGACTGGTGTTGGAATATAAAATTATAAAAATCCTAAATCCGCGCCCTCCAACGCAAGTCATGGTAACGACTAGCGTTGTAGCAGCCGCGCGGTAAAGGTATGGGTTGTTACAACCTGCGTTGTAACAACGTACATCCGCCAAGCTACCAAGGGGGTGAGCAGGGGTTATCTTTGGCGTGTAACTCCCTTGCCCTGACTAGAGTGGTGGTTTCTGCCTAGCTTTGGCGCAAGCCTTAGCCAACCAGAAATCCCATTTCTAACAGTTTGACTGCAGTTGTGCTGTGCTTTATTGTGCATGTGTGCCATTGTGCCCATCTCCCTCCATCGTCCCGGTTCCTGCAGGTTCCTCTCCCTGTTGCTGTTGTGTCTGTTGTTTTGGGCAGTTTCTGGTCCCCGAGTCCTGTCACTGTCTCCAGACTGATGAGGTGGACACCATTTCCACCATGTCATCCAGCTCCTGGTGTGACGCTGGCCTCCCACCTCCGGTGTGCATTGCTGCCTTCTTGTAGTTGGTGTGTTTCTTATTGTTAGTGCGTTTTGCATCATTATGGATGTTCTGGTTTTCTTCCATAGTCCACCTCCGCTCTCAGGCTGCATTCACCTTGTCCAAGATGACCTGACATGTACAATGTTTTGTTGCCCATGGGGCTTGTGAGGTTGTATCTTGGCTCAGGTTGCCTCCATTGTGCTTGGTTGTTGTTTTCAATTTGGATTGTCTCTTTTTTTCAGGCTTTTGTTGTGCTTATTCCCGCGTGCCGTGTGTGTCACGGGCCTGGCGGTTCTTATCTCTGCTTTCCTCATCGCGAATGGGCTCTTTGCACGTTTTTTTGTGTTGTGGTTTGTGTTTTAATCTCCGTCGAGGTGGTTGTATAGTGCACATTGGCTGCGGTTTAGGCAGACTATCGCATGCTACCGCTTGTTGTGAATGCCACCTTAACACAGGGTTATTTCCCACAATCAGCTGCGATGTGTAAAGGTGTGTTGGCATTTTTTGGTGATGTTTAGCACACGTTCTTGTGAATATACCCCTTTGTGTTTTGAAATAAACTTTAAAAACTGTCTTTGTCAAGTCATTAAATTGATGATTTGGAACCATTTGAAATGTAATAGGGAGAAGACCAATAAACTCTGATTTGGAAAGATTATTCAATTCTCTGAATTTGACTGGTGGCCTGAAGGTTTCACTAAGCCTACTCCCTTCATGGATGTGGTCAGAAATCAGGATATTAACTTTGATTCTTATCTAACTTTTCACCACCAACTTGTCGCTTTTGTAGGAAACTGTTTCTTAATGATCAAAGCAATAAGAAAATGTTTTGAATTTCTCCCTCTAGGAGGTATGGAAGCAGTTGCCAATGCTTTGGTCACTTTCAGCCTATAATCTTTACCTAGGTGCAGCGAATTATCTGATCAAGAAGCTGCATTACGACTGGTACTAAAACTCCCTCGCAGGACTTGGATCATTAAATGGCGAAGGGGACTTCAATGGCTTCCAGATTTTGTTTACCTCCTCTTTTTAAACTGTCCACCAGTCTGGGGCAAATTTTCTCTCAGAGCGATTCACACTGTATGTCCCCCCTGAACTTTGAGATCGGCAATTGCCAAGCTTTCGGCTATTCCAGGTTCAGGTTGAAGACTAGAGGAGGCAGCTCTGTCTCTAAGCTTGGTGCACAGGCCTGGAATCAGCTTCCTCTTTTCTTGATGCAAGCTGAAAATGTTACCCTTTTTAGAAAGCTCCTCAAGGAGTGGCTTTTTTCCAAGGCATAATTTGTTCCTTTTTTGGGTGTGTGTTTTGACTTGTAATCAGGGCCAGTTTTAAACCTGTGCGACAATCATTTTTCCACCTCCCATGACCATCTACTCGGATTCCCTCACAACCACCAGGCAAAAGTGCCCCTCATCTCTCCATGGCCCCTCTATCATATGTATTTCATTTGTTTTAAAGCACTTGTAAAGGCTGACTTTACTATTAAGAATGTATATCTACCAAAACAAACACTGTTCAGCAACATTTGGAATAGATCATTAAAGACTGGGAAAAAAAACAGAACATCCTAACCAATTATATGCCATTTGCATGCAGCTGTCATAAAACACAGTTATTTTACAGTCACTATTATATATTCGAGTTGTATCTTATGAACTGTGGTAACAAAAGGATCTATATTACAAAATCAGTAATCCACAAAAAATTGTGACCAATGTGTCTGTGCGTTGCTAGTGAACTGGCCAAAAAAGGCATGAAAGAGTGGAAAAATTGGAGCATAAATTAAAATCTTTTCCGAACAAGGCTCCTAAAATATGTTTGACCCAGGGTCCCCAAAATCCTTAAAACGCCACTGATCAGTACGCAGTTTATTATAATGTTTCCGAGAGGCTATTTTAAAAGCAGATATCTTGAAGCACAAGTAATTCGAATTCAGGAAAATAAGTGCATATCAGCAGATGAAAAATTCTATAAACCTTTTCGGCAAAGTGGGATATGTTATATGTGAGAGAATAATTACTAGAAATGTATTTAATGCAGATAAGCGCATTTCTATGCACATTGCGCGATTGTGGAAAGACAAATTCTGAAAGACATTCTAATTCTAGTCCTGCAGTGCCATCTTGTGGAAAATACATAAACTGCGAGAATGAGTCAGTGCTGCACAACCAGGAATTTTAGAATACACACACACGACTATAACCACTCTATTGACGTTAGCAACCCAAAATAACATGATTATTTAGGCCAGTACATTTCTAGCACATGTACGTTGTGCTCTTTATAAATTCAGTCTATTTTATATCACATATCATAATTCACATATGTCTTGACATACACAATATTTTTTTAAGGAAATGGATATAATAGTTATCCCTTCACTCACCAGCCTGGAATTACATTCAAACTCTCACCAAGTTCATTCTGAAAAAGATCAGGCTGATGGCTGAGTAAGTTAAGCGCTGGGATGCTCCTATTCTCTTCATACTTCTGAAGGCAGGCCGCCAGGTGCCAATACATTGGTTAATAGCACCTGCCTTCCAGAGCGCCTACAAAAAAGGAAAGAACCATTTGAACACAGTTTATAGACAGTCATGGCTAACTAAGATATTGCATCAATTTCAAAAGCCATGGAATCAATTTGTAACAAAGATGTAGTGCCTATCTGTACCTGGTTTGGGAAAAGAAGGCGCACTTGAGGCCCCACTTGCATAGCTTTCCAAGCTCAAGAGAAAGCTCCAGGAAACAAGGAAGTGCACAAGGAGTGGAGAAGTGTGGCTCAGGGGTTAGAGGCGGCAGACCTGGAAGCTGAGATCGGCCCTGGACCAGGGTTCAATTCCCCGCCTCGGCGGGTCTTGGGCTAAAAAATTCCACGGACCTGATAATTCTCGCTCCGGTGCCTTCTCTACTCACGGGTTCACACTCTGCGACTCTGGGCAATAGATTGCTTAATCTCCACAACGGCCCCTCGCAGCGGGATGCCTGGCTTTCACCTTGTGGATACCCTGCTGGGGTTATCTCACAGGGGAATACCAGGCGGGTTGCCTAAGCAAGCGCTTGATTTGCGCTATATAAATACATGTACATTTATATGTCAATGCTGAAGTAGCAAGAAGGTCTAAATGATTTCCCGATGACATATTATGTGAAGAGTCCCTGTTTGTGCCACAATGTGGCCTAACAAGTGTACCGGACAGAGACAGTGCCCCCTATTAAGATGAATGTGCTGCCCACAGGGCTACCGCATACTTGTGCTGCCCTGGAGGAAGCGCATTCAGCGAAATACAGAGCAGCTGCTTTACAGCAACTTCCAGTTTCGCAGGCGCAGGTCGGTGCAGTGAGTGACTGCACCCACCTGCAGGAGAATGTCTAGGCAGTCCGTAGGACGCTCTGAGCCCCTCCCTCCCCCGGGATGCCTTCAGGAAGCGCAGCGACAGTGTGGCATCTTTTTGTGGCGCACTGTGAATGAGATGCACAGGACTCGAGTCGGGGTACTACGTGGGTGGATGGCGTCCCCCTACTTATTTTACCCGGGGCACACCATCCCCCCTGCTAAACAGCTGGACTTCACTGTTTGGCCTCTCTGGGACGAGATCAGAGCTCACAGCACGCTGTGAGCTCCGATCTCGTCCCAGAGAGGACGCAGCGGTAAGGCGGGCACATTCCAGAGCAGATGGGCATTTGAAGGGAGGTGGGGCGGTGCACCTCTTGGGAGCAGTGGCGGTTCGTCCATTGGGGGCGTTGGGGCGTTGCCCCCCTAGCCATGGACGACCGTCACTGACTGTGTCACTGTCTGGCACTGCGCATACCCATTACCGACACTGCAGACAGTCATAATAATGCAAATGCATTTGAGGTCGGTCGGGACGTCATCGCGATAGCAGAAGGACTGGTGGGGGGCGGGCCTGCGGCAGTTGTTAGTGGCAGGCTGGCAGGTAGCAGCAGCGTCAGCGTGGCAGGGAGGGCAGCAGTGTGTGCGCATTTAGGACAAGTCATTTTTATGACTTGCCCTCGCATGCGCACACACGTAGCAGCCCCTTCCCTCCTCCTCATCCCCTAGCACTTAAACAGGCAGAGACCCGGGGAGCCGGGTCTCATTATGGGCAGTATTAGCCCTGCTCTGCAGCCAATCCTGGCACAGTGGCGATGTTAATGCTGTGCCAGGATTGGCTGATTTACCGCGCACGAGGATGGTGTTCTCAGGAGAGTTAGGTGAGCGCGCAGACCTCGTCAGGTCAGACCTCGTGACGTGACTCGTCGTGCCTGTGTAGAGTCATTGCCTCCTTCTTGGTGACAAAGTGTGAGAGTGTGTCGTCAGACAGTTATGATGAAAGGCAGCATGTAAGTACTTAAAGTTGTGATTTCAAACTAGTTTTAAGTTAGCCCCAACTCTGCAAGTGCCTGAGAACAGGCAGGGCGTGTAACACTTTGCTGCTGCCTTCAGGAAGCTTCCTTTACAGAAGCATGGAGGGCCCCTCCCCCGCTTCGTGAGACGGAATAATAAGGGGTTCAGAGCATGTGCTTAAGAGTCTCTGCTGGTTTGGGTACAGCCAGGGGCAGGGCTCTAAAGAGAACCAGCTTATATCAAGGGAGCATGTGCTGGACTGCCATATGCTGCGCACCCTTCCTGGACTTCACCGTCTGGTAGGTTTCCTTAAAGCACACCGCTGAGGAGAGGGCACAGCACAGCCCAGCCCATGCTGCTTCACCAAATATTATCTATTATTTCGGTACGTTCTATCCCAGTGAAAATCCAGTTAAGAGTCTGTCCAGCGAGCTCCCACGCATTCCGTGTGCTCGTTACACCGCCGTGCAGCCGAGAGGAGGCTGATGGGCGCTGACTGCTGCTCGCATGGCAATATCATTTTTATTCCTTCCTTAGCATCTAAAAGGGAGCATCGTGTTCAGGTGAGGGCGGGGCGGAAGGGGGGGAGGTGAGAATCAAAGGCAGAACCTTATGTACTTGAACCAGGAGTGAGTCCGAACCATTACATGCTTGCAAAGCTGAGCTCAAAGCTCCTTGGCCTCGTTGCCTTGAGGGTGGAATGCACTTTGGGCGGTAATTCCGAGTACCACCAGGCGATATGTAACTTTCAACTTTCGCTCATATAACTGTCAGTGACACAATTTTATGTGCGACACATCAGCTGCTTCTACATTTCTTGCCAAAAGCACTGTGCACTCTGGGACTTGCAGTCTTCTTTAACGGGGTGAGCCTAGGATGTACCAATTAGCACGGGACTTTTCATCTTGTGTAGTGAAGTTGGAGTTCGTGATGGCTTCGCAGACAATTTAGCAGAGTAAAGGCAGCTTTTCCATAGTGTAACTATTGTAGAAAACTTCTGTGTCGTTCAAAACCCCACATATATGTCAGTATTTCTCATTAAGCTCAGGTTTTGCAATTGCACAAGGTAGCATGTTATGATTTATTGAGCTTTCAACGCCAGTGTTGCCTCATTTTGAGAATACACCCTTTGCATATGTCTCCGAATTTCACAGCAATGTTTTTTTTTATTTTCTTGCTGCTTTGGATTGCCTGCTTGAAACTTGCACTGCGGGGTTCTGCAGTATCACTGGTCCGCTCTATGTTGCATGAAATGGTCAGATAAAAATACAAATTGTTCCTTGCCTGGAGGGAATATTGCACCATGGAAGGACACCCACAGGGCTGCGGACAGCCATTCCTTTCCTATGCCTAATCAGGTAATGGTTTGCATCAAGTCCACCCCCTCAAAAAGTCCTGGTGTTTGCAAAGGCATGACTTGGCAGTGGATCTGTCGTAATATATGCTGCTGACAGCTATACTGTTGTAGATCCTACAGTATACCATGGCTTCTATTTATTTCAGAATAACCCATGCTCATATAACAGTTTCATTAACTCGGAGCAAAATTCTGAATTGCTATTTGCGTTCAGAAAGTTCTCACGACAATTTACGCCCCGCCACTTGCAAATGTCACCGTCCGCCACTGCTTGGGAGCTGTCTCTATCTTGTTTGGAAACGCACGGGGAGGCAATGAGCTCGATTTTGCAAGCCACCTTTCGTGATGTCACTTCCTGTCGTGACGTCACTTCCGGTGACAGCGTCCCCCACTTCTTTTTTAGGACTTGTGCCCTGGAGATGCATATGGCCCTATTTGCATCTGCACTTGCGTGTAGAAAATAGGACAAGTGCAGGGGTAATAGAGATTCCCTAATTTGCTTGGGGCCACACCCCCATGAATATGAGGGAATGCTCTCTCACGATAAAATGGTGGCACTACGTGTTCGCCAGTGCTATCAGTAATACAGGGGGACGCACAAGTGTCTGCGGCCCCCTTCTGTATTGTCATTGTGCCCTGGGGGCATAAAGAAGGCATACTCACCCTTTGCATCCCTGCAGCACAATTTATAATATGGGCCATGGTGTTCAGACTACCTGGTGAAGCGAAACATCATCTGGTATAAGGGTGCAAGTCACAAAAATGCTGTCTTAGGAGACGGTGTTAACCAGGACCCATAACATCTCAAAGTTGGAAAGAATCATAGTTCCATGAGGGGGGGGAATAGTTTGTTCACCATCAGTCGATTCTATTACCCGTTGACGTGTCACGAGAGACAAAGGACGATAGGGAGCAGTGTGGAGTAATGGGTATGATTTCTAGATCACATTTTCTCTTAGGGTGCATAACCTACACAAACATGACCAGTATGAATGCCACAGGTTGGTAAATACTTTGAGTGAAACTGCATGAGTACCACAGAGCAGAGTTGTAAGGGCTGAGATGAAATTTGTTTGATTAATCTTTTCAATTAAATACCCCCATTCCTGAACAATAAGGATGTCTGCAATAAGTAAGCACTAGAAGAAATCTTTTTTGAACAATTTCAGATTAGTAGATAAAAATAGCTTCATATATAGAGTAAATGAGTTCCTATTGAAAAAAATGGGGAAAGAGTCCATAATGGCTTACCACTTCAAAAGTGAAGGCTCCATCACAAGTTCACCATTATCCTCCCAAGCAGGTACCAGGGCTGGAATTAGCAATACCTTCGATGGGGAAAACATACGGACTGTGGAACACTGGGCCCTATTCTGCCTGTTTTTCCCACTTTGGAGAAAATAAATAATGGCCCCAAATCAGCAAACATGTATCACCTACTTGGAGCAGAGATGGTCAATGTACCAGGGATAATTCTTTTTCCCATGAGGGTTGAGGGAGCGGCTGAAGGGGCTGGCTGCAGGACATGGTCCACTTTACTGCAGCTCTGGGGGGCTTCCTCTGCTTCACCTAGTGGAAGAGGCTGGTAGGTGGAGCCCGGAGCAAAGCAGCTTCCCGCAGCCCCTGCAGCTCTGCAGGGAAGCGTAGGCCTATGTCTCAGGGCCCGGAATGATTACTTGATATTAAAAGTTACAAACATCATTTTAACTGTAGGCTAAACAAAATGTCTAGGATGGCCAATATATTGTGTCAAAACAGCTACCAAATGATGTCATAAAGAGCTCACATTACTAGTGCTAAACTGACAAGTTATTCAGGTTAGTAACAAATGCATAAACTCTGGCCTCAACTCAGCAATAATCTGAAAGAATGATGTTAAACTGTTGGCTTGAAAGGAGTATGGGGGTAGATGGAACCCACCTGGAACCTAGCGGGGATTGGCAACACAATAAAAGATCATGATGTCAGAAAATTCTTCCAAGTTACAGATATTCTCATTTTCCAACAAACTCATGCCAAAATAAAGCATTCTTAATATGTTAAAAGGTCTACTTTATGCATTAACTAAATCGCCTACAAGGAAGTGGCGAAGGCCTGAATGCACAATACATAAAAGTGAGATATACTAAAAATGGAATTAGCATGCCGCTACATTGATAGGCCTATCATAGCTATCACACTCTCTTAGCTACATAAGTCTTTTCCAATTATAAAGGCCTGTTCAGGATAAAAGCCATATTTTTCAAAATCTGGTATTGTGAAAAGCTACAAAAACATCCTTGTACTGTTCTGATGTTAACCATGAAGTTAACTCAATAGTGAACATTGATTTTTGGTAAATGCTTCTACTTAAAGCGCGGAGAGTTCCCTGGCTGTTTTCTGTTTGTTCCCTCCCCTGCAGTGACAATAATTAGATTCTCGAGCTCACCGAGTTAGTGAAAAGCACATTGGGCACTGCTAAGAAGGCAAGAGAAAGATAATTAGAAAACATCTACTTACAGTTTCCTAGTAATGTGAGGGGTGAGAAAGGTAAGGATTGTCAAAAATAACAGAGAGGAACCTTGATAGAGACAAGTAAACCTTTAAAAGGATTCAGGTGTGACATCGAGTTCAAAGCAACCTTGCCACATGCACTCCAATCCCTGCAGAAAGTGACCGGGGCCAAGAACCAGTTTGAGTTAGACCTGGCATCCTTGGTTTGTTTTATGCCTTCCTGTTTTTGCTGACTTCGTTTTTGCTGACTCTGAACACTTCACCACTGAAAACCAGTGCTAAAGTGCTTGCACTCTCTCCTTAGAACATGTTTGATTGGCTTATACCTAATTGCTGTATGTGATTTACTTGTAAGTCCCTAGTAAAGTGGCACTACCTGTGCCCGGGACCTGTAAATCAAATGCTACTAATGGGCCTGCAGCACTTAATGTGCCAACCACTTACGTAGCACTTTAAACATGTCTCAGGCCTGCCACTGCATCATGTGTGTGTGGAGTTTCAAACTGCCATTTTAACCTGGTAAAGTAAACCTTTTGCAAGACCCAAACCTTCCTTTTACCATATAAATAAGTCCCCCCTAGGTAAGGCCCTGGATGGCCCAAAGGCCAGGGTGAAATGTATTTAAAAATTAGGACATGTACTTTTAAATTTTACACGTCCTGGTAGTGAAAAACTCTTAAATTCATGTTCACTGAAGCAGGGCCTATCTCTCCCATAGGATAACATTGGGGTTACCTTATATAACTTTATATATGTACTTTCCGAATGGTAACAGGTGCCAGTTCATGTTGGGTGTCTCTGGAATTGGAAATGTTAACTTATGGTGAAGTCGGATTTTATATTACAATTTTGAAAACTCCGCTCATAGACAGTTTGAATTTTCTTGCCTTACCTATTTGGTGCCTGCAGCTTGTCTCCGGGTCACATGACTAGGTGTAGCTGACAGCTGAGCTTTTTTTATTACTCCTAAACAGCCACACACAATGGGGAGCTTAGGTGTGACTGGGTGGCTGGATGTGAGGGAGGAGCTGAGCCCAGTCCCACTTACACTTGAATAGGCTGTGTCCTGTCTTCACATGAAGGCCTTGTTGGTCCTGACCCTTTTTGCAGGGTTATCCCAAAACATTTTCCCTTCCTCCTGTATTTTTTCTGACCTGTTTTGTTGGTTTTATAACCCTGGGCAACTTACCACTGCTGATCTGTGCTTAAGTACATGTGCTCACTCCGGTAAACTTGGTAAGATTGGTCTGCACCTGTTTGGCATATTTAATTTACATATAAGTCCTTGCACAGTGGTATCCTATATACCCAGGGTCTGTAAATTAAATGCTATTAGTGGGCCTGCAGCACTGCTTGAGCTAGCCACTGAAGTAGCCTTACAAATCTGTCTCAAGCCTCGGCCACTGCAGGGCCTGCATGCACAGTTTACTGCCACAGTGACTTGGCATTTAAAGTGCTTGCCAAGTCTGAAACTGCCCATTTACTACATATAGGTCACCCAGTAGGTAGGTTCTAAGTAGCCCTATGGGCAAGTTGTTGTGTGGGTAAAAGGTAGGAAATGTGCCTTTGTTGTGTGGCATGTCATGGTAGTGACAAACAGCCTATTTGGATTCTCATTTCTGTGAGGCTGCTCCTCTCATAGGTTTGCATTGGGATTTCCCCCACATGTGTTTCAGTGGTAATTTCTAATCTGGAAGGAGTAGCGTTGCCATTTTTGGTATTTTTGGAACAGTGGTGATAAATCCTGCTTATTAGTGAAAGCACTACATGGCACCAAGGGGACAAGTTGATTTTGATACAGAACAAGTAGATTTATAAAGCAACCTGCCCCTTGGTGTATAAGTGCATGGGCTGTGACCGCAGGGGTGTGGAATTTAAGAAAATATCTACTTGTCCATGTGCCATACAGTGCAATGACAAATTAGGGCAACAATCTCATTATATAGGAGCTCTGATATAGCCTCTCTGATCATGCCAGGGCTTATACCATAGAGTGTTTGAATGGATGTAAGACGTTACGACGTGTACCATAACAACGCGTGCTTTAACAACGCGTCCCTTACAACGCAAGTCGTTACCACGACTTGCGTTGGGGGCGCAGATTGAGAATAGTATAATTTACTATTCTAACACCAGCCCCCGTGGACACTAGGGAAGGTGTTGGAATAGTAAATATACTATTCTTAATCCTCTAGCGCCCTCCAGCGCAAGTCGTGGTTACGACTTGCGTTGTAACGGACGCGTTGTGTAAGCCTTGCGGAGTAAAATCTGCATTGTAAAGGATGTTCCCCGTTTGAATTCTTGCAATCCCCTCATGTTGCCACGTTTCTACAGATCTACATACTGGGGTTGAAGGTAGCGGTAAGCAATAGTTCCAGGGTTAGAATATCGTTTTTAGAATATGCAAACCTACTAACTTGCATGGTTTAAGGATTCTCAACAACTCCTCTCTAATCTTTTCCCATATTGAGAAATCTTAGAAATGTTCTCCTGATAATGGCAGACATATACCTTGTTCCAGGAAAAAAGTGGTTGGAGGGAAAGTGAACTTGCAAACACTCAGATTTTCGTATGATCAAATCTACACTTGAATATTTGCTCATGCTAAAATGCAGTCCACAAATATTTTCTAGGAGTACTATTTCTTGTCCTACTTCTGTAAATTATTGGGAATTCACGAAAGTCATATAGCTGCACTTAATGCAAGGACATATACCATGGGTGCACTTTTAAGACTTTCTTGAATAATTTGGTCCCTAATTTGGTCATGCATTGACCATGACCTTTTGTGTTTATTACAATTCTGTCTCTCTCTCTGTATCGGCTGGCTTCACTGTGAGTGACAGCATTCGGCTCTTTCACAAGGAGCATATCGGCACAGTTTTGTTCAGTGCCAGTAACATTAATGTTATGTTAATGTTAAAAACGTATAATGCGCACAAATACCAACAGGTGTCTTGGCGCTGACTGCTCCAGGGGCAAGACATTGGCCTAGATGTTAAAAAGCCTACTTATGAAAGAGCCAAGTTTTTAATTGTTTCCTAAATTACAATAGGTTAGGCATGGCTCTGATATGAGGAGGAAGAGAGTTCCATAGCTTAGCAGTGACAACAAAAAAGCTTCTGTCGCCCCAATTAGCTCTATAAGTTCTTGGGAAGACAAGCAGGTTAGCACCTGAAGACCGCAAGGATCTGCTGGGAGTATATATCTGCAAAAAGTTCTTCAGAAATTCTGGCCCTATATTGTGGATCGGCTTATAGGCAATGAAAAACGTTTTGAATTTTGTTCTGCTTCTTATGGGCAACCAATGAAGTTGTCTAACAACCTTAGAGACACACTTAAATTTCGGTGTGCCAAAAAGCATCCTAGCAGTTGCGTTCTGTACCAGCTTTTTTTTTTTTTTTTTTTTTTTTTTTAATCCTCATTTGCCGTCTTGCCGCCCATTCTTCTCTCTAATCCACCACTGGGCTGTTGTTTATCTCTTATGCTGGATTTAGAGTGATGGGGCATAGACAACACATATTTTTGGGCCAGGCCTTCCTCTAACTTATCCTTCTTCCCCTCCTGACCCAAGATGTATGTCCTCCACCAACTTTCTTTATCGTCCTGGGATAGCTCAAATACCAGCGAGACAGGCACGGGCTTAATCATTGGACTTAACATAAACTTAACTTTAACCAAAATTTAGCAGGAAGGGTATCCAAAATCCTCTATTTCTCTTAGATCGGTCTAATAAATCAAGCTTAGCCGTGTACCTCATAGCTAAAACCCAGTCTAATAAAGTGGGGCTAAGTGGTGAGACCCACAGTTTACAAATCTCTCGACGTGCCAACAACATAGCATAAAAAATAAGTCTAACATTATCATTCAAACTTCTATTTTGTAAATCCAATCTCCCAGTAATAATTAATTCAGGGCTTACCTCAATGGGTTGATTCAAAGATTTGGAGAGAGAATTACTCACGTCAAACCAGAATTTCTTGATAATTGGGCAAGACACAAACATGTGTAGATCATCAACATTTGGAGCTTTACATTTTGGACATCCAACAATCCCTCCATCTTTAAATTTAGAAAGCCTGTATGGAGACCAATATGCCCTGTGGATAGTAAACAAAAGATTTCGCCTTAGGTTTGCCGGTTTAATAATTCTATATAGCATGCACATAGTTACTTGCCATTGGTCTTCTGTCGCGATCCTTGGCAAGCTCTCCTTCCACAAAGTCTCTGGTAAATCAAATATTCCATCCTCCATATCTAGTATTTGCCAATACCAGAATGCTACTTCCTTCTCGAATGCCCCTTTCTCCAACTTTGACTCCAAGTCGTTTTCCAGCCCAATCTCTACTTCCAGGTGACTTGCCCAACTCTGAATCTGTATGTATTTATATTTTGAAAAAACTGAGCCCCATTTTTGCTGGCAAATACCCCAAGGAATTAAATTGCCATATTGAAACAGGTCCTTCCACCTTTGCAGATCAGGTTCCTTTTTCAAATTTAAGGCCAGCGCATTTCTTGTCCAAGAGGGGGCTCCAGGAGAATCCCATATTGGGGCACTATGGCTGAAATACGAAAGTTTAGATAATTTCCTGATCCTGTACCATATCTCAGCCAAGTCTCTCAACGTCTTGAGTTTCACCTTTTTGAAAAACTTAGGGTCTCCAAACTTATACAAAAAACCAAACTCATGATACCCTGACCGCCTCAGCATTATCGCAAAAAGGCCTCCGATCTGAGAGTTAGCAGGGGTGCCCAACAACATCCTGCAGTTTTTTAAATAAAACGCCCATGCATATAATCGTATGTCTGAAGCCGCCAACCCTCCTTTTTCAGCTTTCCTCCTTATTTTCTTCCATGATATTCGAGAGGTTTTTGACGCCCAGATAAATGATATTATCATGCTTTGTAACTTCGCCAGCCACTCCTTTTTAAAGCCCAACGGAATAGTCTCGAACAAAAAGGTAATCTTAGGTACAATCACCATCTTTACAAGATTGGATCTTCCATATATTGACAGGGGTAAATTCATCCAGCCTTTTAATGTGTCCCCAACCTCTTTCTTCACCCTATCAAAGTTAGTTTTAGCCAGATCTTCAATCTTCTGAGTAATCCTGACTCCCAAGTACCTCATTTCTTTTGTTATTTTAACACCTTCAGTATTGAGATTCCAAGTCATTATTTCAGTTTTATCTTGATTTAACTTATATCCAGATATCTTACCAAACTCCTTTGTCGTGTTCACTAAATTTTCCAGAGTTCCAACCAAATTAGTAGAATAAACAATAATATCGTCCGCGTATAGCCCAAATTTCTTGGACCAATCCATCACAACAAAGGGAGGTATCTCTACTGAAGCTCTAATTTTGCATGCAAGAGGCTCTATATATATATTAAAGAGCAGCGGTGATAAGGGGCATCCTTGTCGGGTGCCCCGCATTACTCTGATAGGAAGCGTAAGGGTTCCATTTACCAGAACTCTTGATGTCGGTGCACAGTACAAAGAAAAAATAGATTGTGTAAACTTATCTCCTAAATTAAGATGGTGCAAAAGAGTTTTTAAATATACAAAATTGACTCGATCAAAAGCCTTGGCGGCGTCTAACGCAATAACTGCCAAGGGGTAATCATATTTAGTGGCTAAGTCTATCATGCCTATCAATGAAAAAGTAAGATCTTTTAAGTATCTCTTCTTGATGAAGCCTCTTTGATCTTCATGAATCAGCTTATGAATGATTTTACCAAGCCTATCCGCTAGGATTTTAGAAAAAAATGTATAGTCACAATTTAAAAGTGAAATCGGCCTGTATGCATCCATGCTTTTTGGAGATTTCCCTGGTTTAAGTATTAACACGATAGTAGCTTCATTCCAAGAGCTTGGGATTGCCACTTCTCCTCTAAAAATTTTATTATACAACTGACACAGAGTGGGGACCACCGTCTTTCCTAAAGCTTTGTATACTTCTACGGGTAGACCATCTGGTCCAGGTGCTTTCCCTCTTTTGCCTTCATTGATAACTTTCATCAGCTCTTCCTGAGTTATTTCCTTATTTAATTCCAACATATCCTCATCTGCAAGCGGTTGTATTAGAGGCAGCCAGGACTCAATCTCAGCCTTTTCTGGAGAGAGGTCTTCTGTGTACACATCTGCAAAGTATTGCTGAAACGCTTCTACAATCAGTTTATTTTCTGTAATGACTTGATCTGTCCCTAATTTCTTAATCTCCTTAATTTGATTCCGTGTAACATCTTTCTTGGCTTTCCATGCTAGTAGCTTACCACATCCCTCTCCATACGAGAAGTGTGCCAACTGGCTGGCTTCCCATCTCTCTTTAACTCTTTGGGTAAGTGTTGAAGTGAGTTGAACCTTTAAATCTAAAAGTTTTTTCTCGCATGGGCTGTCTGAGATGGGAGATCCCTGAGAGATTCGGATAAATTCAAACTCTCGGATCTCCTTTTCTAGATTAGAGACTTGACTGTAGTATAATCTACGTTTTTTTGCACCTAGAGCTCCCATTCTGCCTCTCATAAATGCTTTGCATGTTTCCCACACTATATCTTCCCTAGCTGATCCCAGATTTATATCCAAAAAAAAGTGTACCTCTTCTTTAAGACTTTCTAAGGCTTCTACATCGGCTAAAATTGTGCGATCTAATCTCCAAACCGGAGTCGTCTCTTCTAGTTCCAAACTTAAGTTTAAACAGACGGCAGAATGATCTGATAAGTGTGCCCCTATATGGTCTACCTTGATGACTCGCTCTTTCAGTCTACTATCTATAAGAAAAAAATCTATCCTTGAATTATGTTTGTATTTTTTATTATAAAACGTATATCCTAGCTGCTTTGAAGCTTTAAAGCGCCAAATATCACACAACCCTAGCTGAGCCATCATTGACTTCACCTTAGCAGTCATTTTACTATTCACTATTGCCCTGGGATTGCCAGTTCTATCCAGCTTACCATCTAATACTGTGTTGAAATCTCCTGCCATAACAATTTTACCTGAGAAATCCAAAAGCTCCACTTCAATTTTCTCTAAAATTGTAGGATCATCGGTATTTGGACCATAATACCCAACTACTACTATCGTTTCGCCCGGCAATCGTAACTTACAAATCACCCATCTCCCTCTGCTATCTACTAGACTATTTTCAACTACTATATTCGATCCTCTTCTGATCAGAATAGCCACTCCCTTTGTAACCAAATCTTGAGATGTGTAGATAGCATTACCAATCCATTTTTGAGTAGTAAATATATCCTTACATTCCTTTTGTGTTAAATGTGTTTCTTGCAAAATAATAACCTGTGCTGGCGAGTCCTCTAAATATTTCAAAATTAATAGTCTTCTTGATTTAACTCGGAGCCCGTTAACATTCCAAGTGAGGAACCTTAGCTCCATTTTATTATTATCCCTGCTCATCGTATTTATCATATAGTACCCAGATTTCCCTTCTGATTAGGACATTGCAAGATAGCTCATGAGGAATATTTTTTTTTTTCTCCCTGAACCCACTCCCTCCCCTCCCCTCACTCTCAATTCCCTCCCCGGAAAACCCAACCATTACTCCCATGGCCCAGGCCAGTGGACGTCTCAGTGGTGATGTCCCTTATTAATTTAACCTATATCTTGGTCAGTTAACTATTTCTATACTACTTTCTATGCTACTCGAATAACATCCAAAAAGGCATCTACTTCCTCAACTGTGCGAAATGTATACATTTTGTTATGCCACATGACTTTCAGGAAGGCGGGAAACTTTAACTGAGCCGTAGCTCCTAATTCCCTTAAGGGTGACAACCGTTTTCCCATCTCCCATTGCCTATTCGCTGTAACCGGAGACAGGTCCGACCTAATGTCGACTGATACACCATCTATCAATATCGACTTTTTCTTTAGAGCAAGTTGCAAAATTTTCTCCTTCAGTGAGTATGTTGCAAAGTTAATTAGAATTTTTCTTGGCTTTACTCTATCTGAATTTAGCCTAAAGGGGTCGCGATGCACTCGTTGAATGTCTCGGGCCAACATCTCCTCAGTTTCATCTAGTGTCAGCTCTTTTTTCAGCATTTGCACAACAAAAGTCTTTATATCCGCTCCCTCTTTCCCTTCTGGAAGTTTAAGAATTTTGAGGTTGTTACGCCTTTGCATGTTTTCCAATCTTTCTACCCTTTCGTCTAATTCCCTGTCCTGAGAGTATAATGTCTCGATCTCTTTACGGTTATCCAAAACTCTTCCCTGCACCATTTTCATCTCAGATTCCATCTGTCCTGCACGTATAGTTAACTTATCGATCTTGTCCTCTAACAATGTGCACGTAGCACTTATACGCTCTTGATTCTTTTTAGAGGCTTCAAAACCTAAATGAATATCTTTCTCGAGCTTCCTTAAGAGTTCCATAACTGACAAATCTGCTGAAACATGGATCTCATGCTGGGCAGGACTAGTTTCTTCTGAGGAAATCTTTTTCCCATTAGCTGAGGTTTCCTCTCTCCTTGTAAATATATCCGTATCCACATCTGCATTCTCTCGCAGCTCAGTGGAAGGCCCAGCTGGACTTCCCACTAATGACTCCAATGATTCTGATGTGTTAGATTGGAAAACCTGATTAGTAGATGGCTCTGCTAGATCTGTATCGAGGCTAACTGCCTTTTCTGCCTCCATTTCCGTATTCAACACCTGGAAGGGGTTAGGAGTTAAGAGGTTTGACCAGTCTGGATCGGTAGCCTCTACCACCTCCTCTACTACCTCCTCAGCCCTAAGATGGGGCTGGAGCTGGGAAGTGGAACCAGGTTTCAAAACCAAAACTTTAGGGACAGGTTTAAAGTATGTACTGAGTGAAGGGTTTATTGAGGCTTTAAATGCAGCCTTTTCTTTTTTTTGTCTCTTTTTTCTCTCCTTCTTTGAGGGTGAAAAAGTCAATTTAGGAAAGGTTTCTCTTTTTATCCCCTCGTATCTGTCACCCTTATTACACTCTACTGAAGTAGAGGATGAACCCCCTTGTACAATGTCAGGATTATTCCCTTCCAGCAGACAAGCCTGTCCCCCTGGTCTGTTACTCCTAAGCTGATATCTGGTTATTTTTCTGCCCTCTTTCGCTTCTTTTCCCCCCTTGCTTACTTGCTCCTCGCCGAGATCTATGCCTTCAGTGCAGGTGATACTGCAATACTGTGGAGGGCTGGACGCAAGGGACTCCACTCCTCGACCCCTGCCACCACTAGCCGGAGTCCCGATCTTCGCCAACACTCTTCTGCCTCTGCTTACTCCCAGCGCTGCTCTCCCCCAGCTCCCGACCGGCGAATGGAGTAACTCCGCCCCCTCACTCTCGGCGGATTGCAGAGCTGAACTCTCCGCCATCCGCTGTAGGTTGTCTGAATCTAGCCGGCAGACGGCTTCCAAGATTCGCCGGTATCCCGCCGTGATGCCCGCTGTGTCTCCGCTGTATCACTGATCTCCGCTCGGGTAAGTGTATTTGAAAGCAGCTGACTGCTGCTCTGCTGCACGCGAGCCGAGATGCCGCGGCGTCTCCGATCTCCGATCTCGAAAACAGCTGACTGCTACTCTGCTGCACGCGAGCCGAGATGCCGTGTCTCCGAACTCCGCTACCCTTCGGGTAGATATATTTTTGAAAATAGTCTGCGTCTCCGCTCTACGCTCTCCTCGATGTGCAGAGCCCCAAATCAGGAACCGACCATCACTTGTGAGCCAACATCACCACCACTCCACGGACGTCCGCGACC
The DNA here is from genome assembly GCF_964263255.1 of Lissotriton vulgaris. Lineage (NCBI taxonomy): Eukaryota > Metazoa > Chordata > Amphibia > Caudata > Salamandridae > Lissotriton > Lissotriton vulgaris. The sequence continues at coordinate 1,415,338,130 of NC_141693.1, forward strand.
CGCTACCTAGCCGGCCGCCATGTTTTCCCACGTTCTGTACCAGCTGCAACTTATTTAAAACAATCTAAAACCATGCCACTGTAACTACTGTGGCAGTGTGTGCATTTTGGGACCAAAAAGTATTTTTGCTTTTGCCAATGTTTATTATACTGGTGAGGGCCCGGCAACTCCCACACCAATAAGGTTTTACAAAAACCATGCCTAAACAAGTCACACATTGGCAACACTAAAACGCTGAGCACTAGTTTCAGACCTACTGGTTTTTGCCAATGCGTGTTTATGTTTGTTTCCCATAATCTCATTGAAACTATTTACACTGATTTTTCATTATACATTTTTTGGGGAAATACTAGCATGTATCAACACATGTTACTAAATGATGCTGCAAAGAAATGGTACCTGACATTTTTACAGTAGTTTAGCTACATGTTTTTTTTCCTGTTTTCAGTTTTTTTATGAACATTTTATTTTGAAAGTAAAGAGTCATCGATATTGCTTTCAAGCTTCTGAAAATATTTGCATCAAATCAGAGAGCATTCTAGGAGCATTGTACATAGGCCTCATGTTGTACATTTTGAAAACATATGTACCTATTTTTATACTGGAACCACTGTTGGTAGTGCAGTCAGAGCTTATAACAATTACTTAGAGCACTCACCATAATAGTGAAGACTTAATGAACCATAAATACATGTTTGAACAGCTTTAACACATGGACAAAAATATTACCTTAACTGCAGACAGTGCCCTTCCCTGATATATGATGTGGTACTACAAACTGGCAGCCAAAGGGTTTGTGAGGCGGGGGATTGGGCCTACTCATCCCAAGGAAAAATCACACATGAAAACTTGTTGCACTTGACCCCAAACAATATGTCCTGGGTGTCAGGCTATAGAAATTCCCCACCCCTGAGTTTGACCCCATGTTTTTCAGACATTGCGTGTAACCTGTAACCAGACGTCTATTATGTGAACCTGTGGCCTTATCGGCTGGAACAAGGACTCTATGTGTTGGCCTGCTTGGTGCTCCCAGTTATCTCCCAGGGCTTGATGGCCCGCCCTTTGATTGTGAAAAAAAAGCACATGGTGAGCTCTTTCTGGGTTACTCGTTCAACACATGGGGAGCTCTGTGTGGTCCACTTCTCCAGTGCAGGCTAACTAGCTCCTTGACCTGATACAAAGGCATGTGTTGAGTGCTTCCATCCTGGTGACATGGAGATGTCTGGAGCCCCTCTTAGGGAGCTGAGAGTGGCAGAGGTTGCCGCCCCTTGTGCAGGTATTTCACAGAGGGAAGCCCTGGGGATACATATTGAGTGATTTCTGCTGTAGCAGGCAGCATGTGTCTTCTTCAGCACAGTTTCCCCCAACCAGGGAAACCATGACATGCGACCCCTTTGGGCCAGCGCTGTGTGCACGGAGAACAGCAACAGGATTGACGGGGTCACACTGCACATCAAGAAACCCCACTGTGGGTGTCTAGGCAACAGGGAAGCTGCCATACCACAGAGGAGTCACACCCCTGAAGGCAGGACAATGCTCCTCACTTGCCTCTGCCCCAGCCAGATTCATTTGAGGGATGTGCTGCTCTTGCAGCACCAGCCCTGCCTTCCCACACCGGCTCCCAATTCCAGGTGCGGAACTCAGTGGTGCCTGACTGTTTGGTCAAGAAAGCTGCGTTGGGCAGCAGCTGCACCGCACAGATTTGGGCAACTGCCTTTACTGACCCCATTGCGGGTGAGCCAGAACGGGGCCTCCCACTTGATTTTCCAGTGTGTGCCCCTCCTCGTGTCCACACATACCTGGGGGCACTTGTTCTGTGAGGGGACATTGCGGGTGGAGTCTCGACGGACGACCCCACTTATAGACTTGCCGCATTCAGGAAGGCTCTATGAGTGTTTCGTCTTACAGAAATGACTGTGTAACTTCTAATAAGAGCGCAAGTGCTCTTGTGCCCTCCGTTGTGGGTTTTATTGACCGCATCACCGTTAATAGAAATGCAGGTGCGCTAGATCTGTATGATGAATGTGTTTGGGCTGATTAAGGAAGACCTGTCATGAAATACATACCCCCATTTAGTGATTCATGTGTATTTCCTTTCTAACTGCAGCATTTTCATGCCCTGATGTTAGGATTTATGTTGTTTATACCATGCAATGATAAGATAGCAAGTATCATTTCAAGACCTGCGTAATGGTATTTACTTTATTGCACTAACTGTGATGTTGGCAAAGCTCTTTATGATCCAAGTGATTGTGGTCTGTATGTTATATGATATATATGAGATATTTTTATATACTACTGTCTGAAGTCACTTTTGTGGTGTTTTTATTATGTCACTGGTGTGTGTGCCGCAAACGCTTTACACATTGCCTCTGGGATAAGCCTGACTGCTCTGCCCTGCGTGAGCAGGGTTTATCTTGGTTGTGTAACTCCCTTACCCTAGTTAGACTGGTGGGTTCTGCCTTGCTTAGGTGCATACCCCAGCCAACCAGAAACCCTATTTTTAACAGGGCTGCATACCCCCTGTAGTTAGTCTGGAGCAGGGTTAGGCAGGGCACCTGTGCACTTGAAAGGCATGCCTCTAGAAACTTCTCCACACTTCAAAGTTACAACTGGTTGTACATACTGAACCTTAGACACCAACATTTCATTACACTTCTGCACCTGTGGCTACTGTGCCAGGAAGAAGGACTGCTGTGCTTCTGAAAGGACTGCCACTCTGCTAGGCTGCTGCTCTGAAGGACTGCTACTCTGCTGTGCTGCCCTTTTGCCCTCCTGCCTGGGTAAGAAAGACTGGACCTGCATATCTTGAACCCTGACTCCAGAATTACCCCAAAGGCTAGTTGGCTGGCCTCCTGATCTGAAGTCTCAGGGACACAACAGGTTTCCAGCAACCTTGTACCTGCACCTGGACTCTACAGTCTACACTGCCAAGTGGTGCCACCCTAGACCTGGACCCTTAGAAGGAGGCTTAAGGTGCTCAGCTAGCCTTTGTAAAGCTAGCCTAACCGATGCATCTCCTCTGCTGCATGGCTCAAACCCTAGAAGAACTGACACATCACTACTTCTGAATGAGTTAGACCTGACACAAAGACCTACATCACAGACCATCGGAACTGCTGCTGCATGATGCATCATTGGTGCAGGCCCTTCGAAACCCTCATCAACAGCAGCCTTGACGATGATCCATGATACTGCATCATAGTTCTTGGGAACTAAAGCATCGCCCCGACTGTGCACTGCATCCCCGATGCCAAACTCTGTATTGCAAGCCCATCGACGGCATCCTCAACAACAACACAGGCTTTTACCACGCAGCAAGCTCCATGACAAATCTTTGACACGGATCCTCGCAACGCTCTGCACACCAGGATTTAAGGTACTTTGTTTAGTGATCCTAACTGGGTCCCTGTAGCTGGCCCAAACTCATCATGATTTCCCACGTCTCCTACAAAATCATAACTATTATAGAGAAAATCACTAAATGCCTACTTTCATCTGATCCCAAGAACCAAGGTTCAGCAAAAACATCAGGTGGCCATGTGGAGTGCCTTCGGCCTTGTTGTACAATGGCCACATGATGAACCAATGAAAGAGGTACACGCTAATGTTTCATCTCCTATAGTTATGGAGGAGTGTGAAGCTGTGATTACTTTCCTGAAAGGTAAGGTTCCTCTGAAAGATATTGATTGGGTAAAGTTTAAGAGAACTTCACTAGAGCCAAAAGAGTCAGTGCATGAATACTGTAAGTGCTTCAGGTGTTTCAACAGCACATTGGGAGAGAATATCCCAATGTTAGTGAAGTGGGGTTCTTTGCATCTCAGTTTGTTCTTGGGTTAAGACCAGGGATCAGTGCACATATACAACATAGTGAGGTTTGCTGGCAGAATAAGTTGCTTGATGAGATCCTGAGGTATGCAAAATATTGTTGCGATGACCAAAAAATGAAGCAGAAAAAGCTTAAGGAGAAATTCATGTTATCCCAGACAAAATTTACTCAGAGAGGGTTTCAGTACCAGACTTTTGCAGGAAATCAAGGTGGTATGGAAGGTGTTGGTGCACAAGCAAGAGTTTAAGTTACTTAAGGAGGTTGTGGTAAGGGTAAAGCTGTTCTCCTTGATCCAAATTCAGATGTAAATGCTGCAACTCTGGGAAAATTACTCTTTGCCACTACTGTAACAAGAGCAGACAATGGTAGAGAGAGTGTTGTCTTATACCTGATGGAGTAAATGGACATGTACAAATGCAGGGAGGAAGCCAAATGCAAATGCAAAATGTGCAAGTTCAGCAAATGCAAATACCAATATAGAAGCAGGTTCCGATGATACAAGTCCCACAAGCTCAGATGGTCCCACAAAATATGGGAAACCCTAAATTTCATTTGAATCAGTTGCCTAAAACTAACTTAAAGCCCTTTCTAAATCAAAATCAGAATACATTTCAACAGTTTCCTGTATTTGATAATGACAGTTTTGGCTCTGACAATTCCCAATGACAGTGCATGAGCGGGGAGGAAGAATATGTGTGTGGAGCAGTCTTAGAGGTAGACCAGAGGAGTCCATTCATAGAAGGTGAGGTGAATGGCCACCCCGTATCATTTGTGATTCATACAGGTGCTACCAGATCCACTGTTAGAACAGCGGAATTCCCAGACGTACCCTTCTCAGGAAAGAATATCCAAGTTGTTGGAGTTTCAAATAAAAAATTTAGAAAAATAGCTTCAGAGAAAGTTCCTGTAAGAATATGTTTGTTTAAAAAAAGTCATCAATTTGTTGTTTGTGACACGAGTCCTGTAAATGTACTAGGGAGAAATTTATGGTGCAAGTTGAATGGCACACTTTATTGCACACCAGTGTTTAAAATGGCTTGACAAAATTCAGCTGTATGGTTGTTCCCAGTGAGAACAATTGAAGAGTTACCTCCTGATCTAAAAGAAACAGTGAAGGCAGAAGTATGGGACTTTACAGGAAAAGATGTTGGACTAATCAACAGGGGCGGCTGGTGTTTATTTATTTATTTATTTATTTGTTGGTTTATATAGCGCTTGAATCGACTCCCAGTGGAGTATATCTGCGCTTTTGGAGCCGGTCGAAACAGAGGGTGTGAATAGAGTAAGAACTAGATCTCATTTCTGAACAGTACGGTGGTTTTCAGTTGTCTCCTGAATTTAAGATGTGCTTTACACTGTCTCAGAGACAGAGGAAGTTTGTTCCATAATGTAGGTCCTGTTATTGATAGTGCTTTGCTCCCATGCCTAGCTTTTTTAGCAAGGGGCACCACTAGAAGAAGATTGTTGCTGGACCTGAGAGATCGAGTTGGAATATAGGGAACAAATTTGTTTTCAAGGTAGGCGGGCCCTTGTCCATTTAGACATTTATGAATCAAACAACATATTTTAAACTTAGTTCTCTGCCGGATTGAAAGCCAGTGCAGTTGCTCAAAGAGGGGCTTAGATGCAGTTCTGGGGGGGACATTGAGGACAAGGCGGGCCGCCATGTTCTGAATAACCTGGAGCTTGGCCAGCACACCTTCGTTGGCAGAGAGCAGCAGGCCGTTACAATAGACAATCCGACTTAGAACCAGTGCCTGAACTAGAGTTCTCCTAAAGGAATCCGGTAGTAGAGGGAAAACTTTGCGTAGCAGGCTAATGGTATAGAAGCATGTACCTGAAATGTAGTTGATATGTTGTTTTAGTGATAGTTCTTGATCCAAGCGGATCCCTAAATTCTTCACGACCTGCTTGGTTTCGGGAACTGCTCCCAAGTCGTGTGGCCACCAGTCTGGGGTCCATAGCATTTTAGCTTTTCCAAACAACATTACTTCCGTTTTAACGACGTTGCACTGAAGGCAATTGGAGGACATCCAGTGTGACACTGCCTTCATGCCTGGTGAGAAGGAGCTTCTTACTTCAGCGGAGAGAGTTTTGAAGGGGAAGAGGAGCTGCGTGTCATCAGCATATGATACTGGGATGAAGCCATACATGCGCATCACTCTTGCCAGGGGGAATCTCTACCTCCGCTGAGCGATACGCATCCATGGTGACACTCTGGGTGCGATCGGATAAGAAGCTCCTTAACCAGGCAAGGGCTTTGTTCTTGATACCAGCGTTCGACAACCGATCGGTCAGGATGGTATGTGACACGGTGTCGAACGCTGCCGACAGATCTAGTAAAACCAGGATCACTGAGAAGCCCTTGTCCTGGTACATGTGCAAATCATCAGTGACTGACAGAAGGGTGGACTCCGTACTGTGTTTCGGCCTGAACCCTGACTGAGAGTAGTCCAGGCCGCCAGCAAGTTCGATATAACTGGATAGATGGTGGTTTACATGCTTTTCGATCAGTTTCCCTAGGAATGGTAGTAAGGAGATGAGCCTGAGATTGTCTAGTTCGGTCCATGGGATGGCAGTATTTTTCCTAATAGGTCTACCAAGGGCTCGTTTCCATTCTCTAGGGACATTGCCTGAGCTAAGTGAGAGGTTCACCAGTTTTTCAATCACGGGGCAGAGCTGGTCAGTCAGGGCGGGCATTATTCTAGCTGGGATAGTATCATCTGGGCTACCACTTTTGATCTGTGAGGTTAGTGAGGAAATTTCTTTCAAAGAAATGAGAGGGAAGGTGTCTAATGTGTATGTGTCCTGCTTCAATTCGGCATCCACCTGTGGGAGCGCTGTGTCTATGGTGTTTGCCCTATTAGCGCAGACTATTTTCTCATAAATTTTGTCTATTTTATTGGTGAAAAAAAGGGAGATTTCATCACATAGCTGTTGAGATGCCAACTCAGAGGATTCACATGCTGCTGGTTTGACAAATGTTTGTAGAATTTGGTACAGGACCCTGGGGGAATTCCCAGCAGCTGTAATTTGTGATGCAATATGGGTTTTGGTGCTACACGAATAGCTTTATGGTAGATAGATAGTGAATCCCAGTATTTGTTCTTATCCTCTGCCAGGTGGTAAGTTCTCCACCTTTTTTCTAGTTTCCTGGTGGTTAGTTTTAGTGTACTTAGGTGGTCAGAGAACCAGATTTCTTGTTTGTTAGCCAGTCTGGGTTTGAACTGTTTCAGGGGGGCTATCTTATCTATAGCTTCCTTAGTTGCCCTTTCGAATTTTTTGAGTGCGGTTTCAATATTTTCATGGGGGGAAATGGAGGGAGTGTTGAACTTCTCCTTGAAAGAGCTATTGGTAACTTTATGCCACTGTCTACGTACACTAGGTAGTGAGATCGAGCCTGAGGGGGTGGGTTTGAAGTAGGGAGTATAAAATCCGAAGATAAAATGATTAGTCCAGTTAACCTGAGTTGCAGGTAAGCAGGAGACTGACGGGGAGTTAGATAGGATCAGGTCCAGGGTATGACCTGCCTGATGTGTGGGCCCACAGTTGCGTTTTGTTAGTCCTAGTAAGGACAGGGCTGTTAATAGTTAGTGGGTGAAAGGGGCGTTGCCCTCCCTGCCATCCTGAGCCTGAGGGGAGAGGCAAGAAATAAATCTAAATAACCAAGCAGCCGAAAAGAAATGTCTACTTGCTGTCTGCTCTATTTATTACTTTTAATGAGGCAGCTGTAATAAAAGACATATGTCCTGCTGCGCATGTGCCTGTCAGGGCAAGCTTATCTATCGACCTGCAGCAGTGACATCATGGGGGGGGGTGTGCAGAGTGAGAATGCTGTGAATTAGGCTGCTTATCGGGCAATTACAAAATAGCCCTGGGAGGAGTTGGCAGAATTCTATTCATTTTTATGGCAGGGAGCAGGTCAAGCTGAGAGGGAGAAGGAGGTCGTGTGTGGCAACAATTGCCAGCCATCACGGCTTCTCTCTTCAACCCTTTCCTCACGTTGAGTCGAGTGTGCTTTCACTTTTGAAAGCTTTATGCAGCTGAAGCTGAGCCATGTCTTGTGTTTGTTACAGCGTATGCTTAAAAGAATACAGGCTGGTAGGTGCCTATTTTCACTTTAAGCTGTAATTATTTCATACACTTAACTAACTTTTTGTGGATTTTTTTATTTGCGTGCAGTTGAGCAGCCATGTGGTTTTCACACAGGAGAGTTTGTAGTTAAACACAAATGGAGTGCCTGCTACATTACTTAAGGTCAAATATTTTAGGGCAAGAGCAGGCTAAGTGATTGGCCTAGAATCACAGGATATATTTGGGTCAAGCGCTGAGAGTGACCTCACAGTCTCCAGTAGGCCGTTCGTCTGTTCTCTGTCAATACAATCTCGCTCTCTCTATTTGGCTGTTTGTTCCTGGGCATGAATGCTTGCTACTGTGCTGTACACTTTGTGTTCCAGTAATCCTGTTTTGTTGCTGTGCACATTTTTTGGGCAAAATATTTCTTCCAGAGATGCGTCTTTATTTTGTATTTAATTTCCTACCCAGCCCTAGCTCCCTTCATCCTCCCCCACATCTATCATCCTGCAGTTGCACATTTATATTTTGGGGATTTTCCTAATAGATTACAGACACAGCAATTTAATCATTCAGATGATCTCTCTGATTTAAGGGGATGCACCTTTCTGTATTTGGCAAACAAGGCCAAGGCTAGATGCTGTAAAATTAACTGTGTCACCATGTTAGTGTTAGAGAGTTTTAATTTGTCATCTCAGGTGCTTAAGGTCAAGGGTTTGGTGTTATATTTTTACCAGCAAAATAGAAAAATAAAATGTGATGAGTGAGGGAACAAAAATGAGAAGGAAGCTGCATGCACTTAGTAAAATAAGTAACCCTTTGGATGTACCACTACACGTGTCATTTGAGTCACACTCTCCGCTTTAAAAGAATTTCAGATTGATTCAGATTTAAGAACTTAAGAACTTGCCATTTTCATTTTGTTAGTGTATTGTTAATGCTTCCGTTTCCTATGTGGATACATTCAAAGTGATGTTTGCCTCTAATTACATACCTTCTACTGGGAGCACATACCATTGTATAGTCCTGCAAACTACCTGCTTGCCAGGGAAAGGCCTTATTTAGAAAATACGTGCCAGGTTAGTACTACCCCAGTACTCGATTTGTAGGGTGCCAAGAACCCAAAGTTTTCCTCAGAAACCTGTAGTCAGCGCTACTGAATATCAGTGTGCTAAATACCAAGGATTTGTAGTTTTGATGCAGCCTCATGCCTCTATAATACGCCAGCAGGCACTACCGACCCATTTAACTAATTCTTTCAGGTTTGACATGTTTTTTCATTTTTTTCCTCTTCTTCTCCTTTCCTCTTGTGTGTTTTTCTCTCTCTTTCCCTGGGTCAAAGTCTGATGATGAAAATTACTGCCAGTGGTCCCCATCTGCAACCACTGACTCCAATTAAGCACTTTCTATACCTACTTGAGTGGTGGAGTTGGCACAAGCAAAGAGGTCCAAACAGACAGGGGCTGTGGCTACTGTGTTGGATCCATTAGCCGCCTACCAATTGCTGCCCATGGAGATGTCCTCTGTGTGCTCTAATTTTCAACATTGTCTTGCAAGAGAATGCCACAGTGCCCTCTTGGAAATGCTGGGCTGGCATGCTTTGTTCACTAAATCCTATGTGGGACATGCATTTATGCCTCACCATTTTTAAATTGCAGCAGCCGCCACTGCTAATCAAAGGTGTAAAACCAGTCTGAGTCAAACTAAAACCAAATGCAGTTTATCAATTAACACCGCCATACTATTTGGCACTAGAGAAAATTGTAGGGATGACACCTGTAATCGAAGATATGTTGAGCAAAGGGATTTTTAGGGAATTGGTCGGAGTCCATACAACTCTCAGATCATGGGTTTACAGAAGTCCAATGTTAAATATTATATTGTGCAGGATCTCAAATAAATGCATCGTATTGTCGTTCCATGCTGTCCTGTGGCACCAAAACCGGCCACTATACTTTTTCAATTTCTGTGCACTTCAGGATGATTTACTATTGATCTCGGCCAAACTTTTATCTCAGTGCCATTACACAAGGAAAGTAAGTACTTTTCTTACTTTGTATTTCCGCAAAGAGCTTTGGCATGAGCTGAGTTCCTGATGGGTATAGGGAGAGGTCTTCCATTTTCAACCAGATGTTGAAAAAGAATCTGGAGAATTTGTGCAATACATGTATGTCCTACTTGTGGAATCAAAGATTCGAGAAGCCTGTAAGCAGAACACAATTGCACTTTTTAATCACCTAGCTGAGAAAGGACACAAGGTGTCTCCAGAGAAATTACAATACTGTCAAGAAAGAAGTTCAGTATTTGGGACACAGCATTGAAAAAGGAGCAAGAAAGGTATCACCAGAGAGAGTGGAAGCAATTCTTCATATCATACCACCTCAAGCACAGAGGGAAGTCAGGATGTTTTTTGGAATTGTTGGCTACTGTAAACATTGAATACCAAATGTTTCCCTAGTGGCAACGCCTTTACTGAGGCTGACAAAAAAAAGATGTGTCTGACCCATTTCTTGGGACAACGATTGCTTGACAGCTTTCCGAGAGCTGTGAGAAAGTCTCTTTCATGCTCCAGCACCAGGAATGATTACAGTAAGATGTGTACACTGCAGTGAGGGGGCTATGCTCTCTCAGTGCTTACTCATATGCATAGAGGTGTTCTAAAACTTGTGAGATACTTTTTGACTACCTTTGACCCTGTAGTTGCAGAATTTCCCAGCAGCCTTAAAGCGGTCACCGCAGTGGGTGCTAGTCCAGAAAGGAGTGAGAGCATAGTGACGTGACATACTTTAAATGTATGGCCCCACAATCTGTAGAAATTTGCTGACCCGACAAAAATCCAAAAGATGACTGTTAGATCTGGGGGTCTCTAGTGGGCAGAGGTAAGTACCTTTGTCCAAATAGGGACCCTTACTTCTAGTCAAGGTATGGGGGAACACACTGTAGATAACCCCTGCTCACCCCATTGGTAGCTTGGCACGAGCAGTCAGGCTTATCCTGGAGGCAATGTGTAAAGCGTAAAACCCTAGGCACACTACAAAAGGAACTCCACACAAGGTTATATAAAAAACCTTTGTATTGTCATAAACACATTAGAAACATAATCACATAATATACACTGTTCCAATGGCACTAGGCAATATTCACAGGGGATTATATACAGGACCGGGCCAATAGGGCCACGGTCAGAGCCATCAGAAAAGGTAAGTACGTATAAACACAACCAGTAACCATTGGTAACATTAGGAACTTAGCATTAGATTCTGAAACGTAAAACAGAGGATGCATACATCATCTTGCGCATGAATCTCATTAGACATCAAACCGCATTATGCGCCAACTTCATAAACATAACTCTCATGAGGTAATAAGCATCACCGGTACAAACACATTGGGCCTCACATTAGGTCCTTGCGCCCTATCAACACTCTACTGACCCCCTGGCCAACTGGCCTTCCTATGGGGCTCAAATGCCCTTTTGTCCAGAAATGTCAGGGCAAAATCACAGGACCTCTAAAGGGCCCTCGGGTTGCCTCAACAGTGAAAGCAATGGGCACAAAGCACTATGAACGTGCGAGTCCCGCTCTGGGGCATCCAAACCAGAAATCTGCCCAGCATTGCAGCAACCCGCTTCTGCGGTGCAGCTGTGAAGAAATTAGCCCAGGCACCACTGTGCTGCTTGAGCCCCACTCGGGGCTCGGAATTTCCACTGACTCAATTGTTGCAGCAGCCCGCAACTTCGGTGCCGCTGAGTCCAAAATGGGTCGGAGCACTCTCTGTGCTCTAAGGGCAGCCCCAAATGTTGCAGCTGCCCACTGACAAAACGGGGCAGATGATAACCCCCGGCCACAGGCGGTTCTGATGCTTCTGCGGCCCCAATGCTGCTCTCCTCCTGGCCCCGCTTACCAGACTCTACGGGTACTCCCTTTAGCAGGGGGAAGCACCCACCATAAGCAAAATCAAGCCCCACTCACCAAGGTCTTCTGTTGTAGGTGGGAGCAGGAGTCTGGTGGCCGGCTCTTCTCATGGGGACTCCGCTCCTCCCTTGGCTGCCTCGGAACCTTGTTGGGAAGGCTCCTCACTGCGGGCTAGGCTCCCGCTGGAGACATCCAGCACCACACGCAGGGCTCACACTGCGGCTGCGGGAGCACTGGCTTCAAGACCTTCCTTCACTTCCTGGCCAAGCCCCATCCACAAGCAGGCAATGCCGCTTTCTTCTTCTGGGTTGCTGCTGATGGTGCCAGCAGCGCTTTCTTTTCTTCTTCTCTGTCGGCAATTGAAGGGTGGGCTCCCGCTTAAAAGGAAGCCACTTGCGGGGTGGGCATCCGCTATGTGTATAAAAAATTAATAAACATCAAAGATGCGGGGTGGGCACCCGCTGCATACACAGAAATGCGGGGTGGACACCCGCTCTGATTCTGGCAGTTGGGGATGGGCACCTGCTGCCTAATTATGTACAAAGCGGGGTAGGCTCCCGCTACAGTAGCACACAAAATACAGGGTGGGCTCTTGCTTCTCCCAGCATCCAGGTGGGGGAATCCCCACGTCGGGATTTCCTCGAAGCAAGCTGCAGCTCCGTGCTGCAGATCAAAAATAGAGGTGTTCTCCTCAGTAGTGAAAAGATAGCGCCCCACGAGACGCTAGGTCCAAGGCAAAGGTCAAGGGGCCTAAGGCTGGGCTTAGGCAGGCCAGCACACAGGGCCCTCCAGCAGGGAGGCAGTCCCTCATGGCAGTTCCTCCTGGAGCCCAGCAGCAGCAGCCCCAGCGTCAGAACAAGCACCTCTTTCATGGGGTCACAGCTCCTTCATTTATAGGACATTTTCCTTTGTGTCACAGCACAGGGCTTGGGAAACCAGATGCAACTGGTTTTGGAGCACTCTGTTTACCAGGCCATTCTTCCCTATTGTTAGGTGAGGACTCGTCATCAGACACACCACAGGAGGGCGGAGCCAGCTTTCACTAGGGCAGGCACATTCCTATTCAGGGGCCAGAGACTTCTCCTCCCACTGCTAAAAATGTAGATGTTCCATTCAGCCTCGCGCTGACTTATGCTGTCCTTCCTGGAGCCACCCACACCTCACCAGTCCCTGTCACTCAAAAGTCAGACATGCAATTCACATAAGGCAGGCAGACACATAACACACAGAAATGCAAACTTCTAAAAGTGGCATTTCTAACATAACCACAATAAATTTGCACACACCATTTCGTACAGTTATTAATACCATTTCACACATACCAGACTTGACCACTCTGCGACTCTCATATCAGGATTTACCACTGACCCACATTCATCAGGGAATCCCCCATGCATTCCTCTGGGAGGGCAGGCCAATCTCACTAAATGTAACCCAGAGCACACGCACTTTATACTGGACAGCAGTGATAAAGTGTCTAGAGGCATAAAACCACAAACACTACACATGGAAAAAGCTAGGAGACAGGCAAAAAGTTTAGGGGCAAACCCGCGAAAAGGGCCAAGTCCAACAATGACCCACAATAATCTCACAAAATATGAACAACAGATTCTGGCAGCTGACAACGTTACTTTAAAACATTGCCAGATTTGGACCCCATAAAATGTGTTGCCTATAACTGATGATGTTTGTAACGAAGGTGAACATGATTGCCTAGATGTCATGGATTTATGCACAAAGCCAAGACCCGACATTAAAGATAAACCATTGAATGAGTCCGATTATATTCGGCGGAGGATTGGCATAATGAGATTGGAGCACTGAATCGGCTGCGCGACCCTGCATTCACAAAATGGAGGCTAAGGGCAGGGGTAAGAACCAATGAAACTGGTGAAGATGAGCGGCCCCGGAGAATCGCGGAAATGGCTCGCTGCTGATGCACAGGCTAAGGGGAGTGTCACAGGGTAAACATACTGCCTGACGATATAACGCAGCACCAGGGGGAGCCGGCACTGTGAGTCCCGTTACGAGATTGTAGTGTGTGGAGATCGAGGGGCCAATTGCCGGCGGGCGGCAGAATTGCTGAGTTTGCTCCCTGCTTCTGAATGGGGCTAGGAGGATTGCCCCAGACATCACCGAACTGGCAGAACTAAGAGGAAACACAAATAGGGCAGTGTCAGATCGGAACAGCGACCTTTGAAAAAATGCGAGGAGGGAGCTATTATTAGAGCCTAGCTACTCTATCTTTCACCGCGAAACAGATGGCAGTGAGTGGCAGCGGAGGACCCTGTTGCAGACAGTAGTGAGAAGAGAGCTGGCAAAGCGTGCTGCATGGATGCCAGGTGATGGAATGACTGGCATCGATTACCTGACAGAAGGTAGTTAGAACACACGCCTTCCTACTTGAACTCTAGAGCTGAGAGCGGCATTTGAACTAAGATGGCCGCGGGGAAGAAGCTATGAAATCAGGCTCCCAGGCTCGGGGTCACTATACCTGTGAATCCCTCACAAACCCCACATTGCAACCCCTACACCTCACCACCCATCAAAACGGGACTCACCTGTGAGAAACAGGACAGTCGACGGCTACGGCAGACATAATAGTGCCTAGTGAGCATCCCTCGCCGATCTGCAAGGACTGCAAGTGAAGGAACTCAGTGCAGCACTCCTAGACCAGCCTCATGTTGGATGCCCATAGTTTTGCAGGAATCCTCCATCCTGACTAGCGTCTTCACTGGGACAAGGACGGCAGGATTTAAACCAATCCTCTGTAAAGGTACAAGCGTGCAAGCCCTTAACGGAGCCTCGCTCCACCAGTCCACCGATGCCTGTCCTAAAATTGAATCACTCAAGCAATTTCTTGCCTCTACGCAACCTCCCATTCTCCAGCATGCAACTCACTTTGCCTAGTCCATGATAGCCTCCCATGTCACCACAGTGATCACCCCCATATCTTCACCGTAGGTTAGTAAGGGATCACCCTTCCCCCTCTTTCCCGCTCGACACGAACTTAGACGTCCATTCTCATCCCACCCCCAGCTGATTCGCCCAACCTCTTTAAAGGCCTTGACCCCTCTCTGATACACAGCCCCTTCTCTTAGAAATTTCCACAATGGCTCCGGAAACTTCATCCCACTCCTCACAACCCCCATCAACACACCTGAAACCTCACAGCGCGAACGCAATCATAATTAGCTTCCCTCCTACCTCTCTCCTAAAGCGAGACAAATTTTCAAGCAGAAACTGATCAGAGAACACAAAGAAATTCTATTTACAGACACATATCACTGCCTCTCCAAAGGACGGGAAACATCTTTTACAACGCAACTTTTACCACATAGTGCCTTTACGAAGCACCTTTTACAATGCAAACCATTACAACGCATTGCGCTGGGGGGCGCTCTGGGATAGGGTATAAGTTTAATTTACAATCCAACACCTTCCCTAGTGTCCACGGGGACTGGAGTTGGAATAGTAAATTAAACTATTCACTATCCAGCACCCCAAAGCGCTATGCGGTGTAAAAGTTTTCGTTGTAAAAACCGCGTTGTAAAGGCGTGCGTGGTAAAAGCATGCGTTGTAATGTCATACATCCCCAAAGGACAGATTAAGATGGACTTGATCTTTCACACTGAAAGACCAGGGGAATGGAACATTTCCCTCAGAACACAACTCTACATCTCCAAAACCACAACTACCTCACATAGCTTCAAACTTACTTCTTCACTCCCTAACCCTTCGCCAAGGGGTGGGAGCACATCTGTGACCATCTACACTAACGGTACTATCCTGTTTCAGGCAAACAATGAGAATCTAGAGGCTTTCGACTCCCTCTTCCTCATACTCCGCTCCGCTCTTCCGCGCATCCCTAGTTCCTTCTCGGCCCAGCACCCACCAACAGATAACCGTCCCCACCAGGGTTCCCAAACTGTCACTGCCTCGTCCCACTCCTCCTCTTCCCAACATCCCAGAGACCCCCCCACTCCAGCGCCTCCATAGAGAATGTCCGCCAACTCCCAAAAATACAACAAACCCAACCTCCTAATTTGACCCACCCTCCACATCTCCTAGAACCCGCTCGGCTGCCTTCATCCCCCAATAACGCTAGAACCCACCCAGATCTTAGAAGGTCGATTTCACGCCATGGCACAACGCACCCTCCTCCTGGGGTACAAAAAGGAAACAACATGCTCTATACCAGTAGAAATAGACATCTCAGCATAAACACGACTCCCTAGAATGGAGAAGGAGGACTTCTCACAAGAAACCCTAGGAAACACAGCCCAGGGCACTAGAGCTCAGATTCATTCAAATACTGACATTGAGCCCGTCTCCCTAGACCTACGAGGACCGAAGCAGCGATGTCTGACAAAGAAGCAGCCAATCTAGCCTCCTCGTACGACACCCTCCCCCCCCCTTGACTCCCTTAAATCCAAGATCCAAGTGATCACGGGTCTCGGAAGAGACCCTCCGTGCACTAAACTCCCCAAACCACCTTTCCTCACCTCCCTTCCCAGAGCACCCAAGGAATTGATTCCTAGCTCTAAAGAGCTTTCCACCAACTGCATGCTCATCAACTGCAGATCGGCATCCAGGCATGCAACCGAACTAACAGAAGCCATTCTATCGCAGGACGTTGACATTGCGTTCATCACGGAGACCTGGCTCAACAAGCTTTCCTCAACATGCTTAGACATGCTTGTGCCCCCAGGTTTTTCCATTATAAACAAAAACCGAAAAGACCAACGAGGGGGTGGAGTAGCCTTCATCCATAAAGACAACATCTCCATCATGGAAATAGACTTGTGCAAATACAACACCTTTGAATGCCATACTGTAAACATAAAGATCAAAGATAATGCACTGCTCTGTCACCTTTTGTATCACCCACCGGACAACACCTCAGCTTTTGAGGAACAACTATCAGACCTGATTGCTCACTGTGCTCTTGGAGACTCCAACACCTTAATTCTTGGTGACCTTAACCTGCGATGGAATGAAACACCTAATACGCTAATTCTAACGCTATCCAATCTTCTTGGTGACAATAATCTAACCCAACATTGCAAAGAGGAGACACACTACAAAGGAGCTACATTAGATGGCATCATAGCCAAACGAGACGCAATCTCAATCGAACATGTAATCCCCGTGGACTGGGTGGACCACCACATGATCCTATTCCATATCAACCAACAAATTCTCTCTCAACCACTGTTGCAAGACCCCCCAAATGGGTCAGAAAACTCTCTCAGATTCCCATGAAAGTCCATAAAGAAAGGATAAGCTTCTTATTGCCCCATGACCACCTCTCTACTACTGAACTCACTTCGCGGTACAACTCTAACCTGGAGACTATACCTGGACCAACTCGCTCCCCGAAAGTTGAAAAAAGGCAGAGCCATTCCGTCCAGGTCTTGGTTCAACACTTACTCTAATGTCGAAAGGAGAAACTTAAGAGCCATAGAAAGAAGCTGGAGGAAGAACCCTACCTCCTGTCTCCACGAACAACGCAAAACAGCCCGCAGGTAATTCAACAATCACATCAAAAACAAGAAATCCGCGCATTTTTTCTCTGTACTGGAAAGTGCAAAAAATAGACCCGATGAGCTCTACAGCATCATTAGGCAACAAACCTCCAAGCCTGTGGCCTCCTCAATTCAGGTGTCTAACAAACTTTATGACAATTTCGCCAACTTCTTTAACGACAAGATCACTAAGATCAAACTCTCTCTGAACACCATTAACACTCGACCCACCAAGAACACCATGTGCCAGGGCGGACGTTGTCACTCCTTGCCCCTCCTCCAATTCTTGGCTAAGTTTCCGCCCCATCCAAGAACATGAGATAATCACACTAATCTCCACTTCCAAAGCCTCTTCTCATGTCCTTGACCCCATTCCACACCTACTAACCAAAAAACGGAAGCACTCCCTAGCACCGCTTTTGTGTACAATAATAAACAGCTCCATGGAAAATGGAGATCTTCCAGAATGCCTTAAAGTAGGTCAAGTCACACCCCTGTTGAAAAAACCTGGCCTTGACACAACAAATTTGAATAGCTTCAGACCTGTATCTAACCTTCCCCTTCTTACCAAAATCCTAGAAAAGTACATACTCCAACAGCTTACCCAACACTTGGATAACATCAACCTCTTGGACTCCCACCAATCTGGCTTCAGAAAAGGCTGCAGCACAGAAACCGCGATCCTCAACATCACCACTCACTAGATTCTGATCAATGCTGCCTCCTCATTTTCCTTGACCTATCGGCAGCATTTGTCACAGTAGACCACAAACTCCTCATTAGTGCTCTCCAAGAAAGAGCTGGTCTTGGTGAAGCGGTCCTCCAATGGTTTTCCTCATTCCTACACAATTGCACTAAAAAAATAAAAATAAAAACTTTGGTCTGACTCACACCCTATCAACAAGGGAGTCCCTCAAGGCTCAGTGCTCTCCCCGCAACTCTTTAACATCTACATGGAACCCCTCACCAAACTATTCAGAGCAGACAACATCCGCTTCCATCTTTACGCAGACGATACTCAGACATATCTGGAAACCTCCTCCTTCAGTGACATTCAAAGACTTAATGAGGTACTGAATGATGTCCAACACTGGCTGTCTTCGAATCATCTTAGACTAAACCCCAACAGTACAGAGATACTTCTCATTTCAAACAAGAAGGAGAACCTTCAAATTGCTGAATGGCTAAAAGCTGTAGATGCGCTCAACGGGAATCTCACCCTAGCTGACTCTGTCAAATCACCAGAAATCACACTATACCCGAAAATAAACATGACCAGACACATGAAGGTTTCAGCTAAGAGCACCTTCCTTAACATTAAACTTCTGAACAAAATAAAACCCTTCATTCCGCCTGGTGATCTCAAACAGGCCACTCAAACACTGGTACTGTCAAGGCTCGACTATGGGAACGCAGTCCTCTCAGGAATTGCAAAGTCACACCCAGCTTCCATCAAAACAACTCTGAATGCGGCAGCCAGAATGGTCACCGGAACCAAGAAATTTGACCACATCTCTCCTGCACTCAGTGAAGTTAAGTGGCTCCCAGTTGAAATGAGGATCAGCTTCAGAGCAGCGTGCCTCACTCATAAAGCCCAATTTTTGTTAAAGGGATGCACACCTTGTTTATCCTGTTTTTTCACATTTCCTTATTCCTCTCCCTTTGTTCGGTTTGCGTGCAGAACGGTTATTTTCAGGCTTACCCCACTGCCTTATGTTAGAATGAACTCGTGAAGGATGGGGCCACATTTAGCCCCATAAAACCACTCGCACAGCTTCATGCCGCCCCTGGCGTGCATGCATAGTCAAAGGTTATTTAACCATTTATCAGTAGTAATCCATATTTTTGATATATAGTCTATCTGTTTTTACCAACAATTTCATCACCTTTTTTTTGAATACACAGGAACCGATTATTTTGCCAATTTCCGATTTTTTAATATTCTAATTGTGCCGATCCGGGCTTCTTAAAAAGAATATGAATGATGCGTCGTTCATCACAAGCAGTCTTTATTTCAGTTTAAAAACCCAATGCATTTCGGGCCATTGCAGGCCCTTCTTCGGGGGTCACTGCAATTAATCATAACACAACAATATTAGCATTCATTATTTGTCAGTGTATACATATTTGCATTTCATATTAATCAGTACTGCACTTATTTCACAAGATTAGTCACAGATTGCATAGAGTCTTTTATCCTGTATAGCTCACAAAGGGAGAGGAATAAGGAAATGTGAAAAAACAGGATAAACAAGGTGTGCATCCCTTTAACAAAAATTGGACATTCATACTATAACCCCACCCAGGGAATGCACCCGCTGGAAAAGAAGAGACAAAAGTAAAGATAATGTAAATGAATACTAACACACGGAAATCGATGGAAGACCACAGTTCACCGCAAGTAGGATCAACCTTCACTTATTTAACATAACATGGAATGCAACATTGTAGCAAAGGTGTTCAGAAATTCTTATTCTAAAGACTACACGCACTTTCGAATTTCCGATAATGCATGTTGGGAATTGCAGTTTTAAAGAATAGCACGAACGCAGGGGTGGGAGGTTTGTAACACGCAGCTGATTGGGAGGGAGAACACGTGGGAGAAATGATTTAGGGAGGGTTTTGAAGTAAGTAACGGATCAACAGTTCTGTGAGAAATGGCGAGGACTGCAGTTCTTTAAAAACAACCACAGCAGGTACGGAGGGAAGCGGGGAGTGGGAAACGCTGTTTGACTCGAGGGTTACCAACAGGGGAAACAAATGGTAGCTGGTTCTTTAAAACTTTTAAATGAGCAATGTTGAGATAATGTGGCATATGCACAGTTGGAGGCTTAAAACACGTTTTCATATATTTTCACAACATCGGCAATCTTTGAAAAATAACTCTGTTGTAAACTGAAGGGTTGTGACAACTATAGTTTCAAGGGAGATAAAGAGACCGGGATAGTTAGGGAAAGGAAAGTAGGAGTATCATGACGGAAAATGTTGCCAGGAGAGTTGTCAATCAGCTAAGATGAAAGTAATGACATGCGAGCTATACAGGATAAAAGACTCTATGCAATCTGTGACTAATCTTGTGAAATAAGTGCAGTACTGATTAATATGAAATGCAAATATGTATACACTGACAAATAATGAATGCTAATATTGTTGTGTTATGATTAATTGCAGTGACCCCCGAAGAAGGGCCTGCAATGGCCCGAAATGCATTGGGTTTTTAAACTGAAATAAAGACTGCTTGTGATGAACGACGCATCATTCATATTCTTTTTAAGAAGCCCGGATCGGCACAATTAGAATATTAAAAAATCGGAAATTGGCAAAATAATCGGTTCCTGTGTATTCAAAAAAAAGTGTGATGAAATTGTTGGTGAAAACAGATAGACTATATATCAAAAATATGGATTACTACTGATAAATGGTTAAATAACCTTTGACTATGCATGCACGCCAGGGGCGGCATGAAGCTGTGCGAGTGGTTTTATGGGGCTAAATGTGGCCCCATCCTTCACGAGTTCACTCATAAAGCCCTACATACCAGCAAACCCGAATACCTGGCGGCCAAACTCAAAAAAGCCGGTCAGGCCAGGAACCTCAGAAGCTCAAACTCCCTCCTTCTCATCCTGCCAAAAACTCAAAAAATAAAAATTGTGACTCGTTCCTTTGCTGAAAGTGCGCCCAAAATCTGGAACTCCATTGCCTCCCCACATAAGAACCATTCCCTCCTTTGAAAAATTCAAAAGCCAACTCAAAATCCTGTTCCTCAATTGTGCCCCAGGAAGTCGATAGAAGCACTTAAAGTGCGGTAACAGACTCTTAATTACTGCTGCATCATCATATCAGCAAGACTACGAAACAGATGTTCCCTCGACTACAAAGCTGACCCCTCAACATCACAGTGCATTATTTTTATCTCTTTCTCTTGTCTAGTTTGTTATCTTTGCAATGTTTACTCTGTAAAGTGCTCCGATACTCTCGGGTCAGGCTAGCGCTATATAAAACTACTAAAATAAATAAATACATTTGTTGATGGCTCATGTTTGAGAAACAATAAAGGTATCCTGAGAGCAGCTTACACTGTCTACACAATCAATGAGGCTGTGGAATCTTCATGGCTTTGAGGTATTACCGCAGCACAAGTTGCAGAATTAATTGCCCTTTCAAGAGCTTGTGTGTTGATAGCCCAATTAAAGCTGACTATATTTATAGATAGTCAGTATGGCTTTGGTGTTGTCCTGGATTTTGGGCAATCGTGGTCACAAAAAGGTTCCATGACCTCTTCTGGAACCCCTATCAGGAATGTAAAGCATGTCATAAATCTTTTAGAGGTACTCCAATTACCTGCTGAAATAGCTGTGGTTAAATTTGCAGTACACCCGAGTGGCAATGGTTCCATTACAGTTGGAAACAGATAAGCCTACAAAGTTGCACAGTATTGTGCTCTGGTGCCATCCACATTTAATAGAACTTTTGCATGTGAATCTGAGGAGGACACTGCCTTTTCTATGTTGATGTCAATAGCAATAGTACAAAAAGATGTTTCAGATGCTGGAAAGCAAGGTTGCATCAGAGCAGGTTGTGAGAAAATCAAAAATTACATTTGGATGTCAGCTGATGGGAGACCAGTGTTACCTGATAGTTTGTTGTTTCCAATGATGCAACACATTCATGGACACATACATTTAGGGAGGGATGCCATGACTAGACAATTTAGGCAACATTGGTTTTATCCCGGATTCAGGATGCTTGCAGAAGAATTGTGTCAACATTGTGTGACATTTCAATAGATTAATGTATGGGAGAGAACTCCCTTTACACTGAGTCACATAGGGAAACCTTGGGCCTCATTTATGAGAAATGACGCATCGCTGCATCAAAGCAGCGATGCGTCACTTCTCAGTGCGCACTCCTTGCGACATTCCTGATGCGTCATATTTAATGTATGATGCATCATGTCGCAAGGAGTTACAGATAGGTCAGTATTTCTGACGTATCTGTAAGTGCAAAAGTGACGCATTGCTGGAGTGTGTCACAAAAGTGACGCAACTCCAGCAATGTGCCCTTTCACATGGGGCAAGCCCCAAGTGAAAGGGCCTGTGTCAGTCTTACGCCTGCTGTGACGCAGTGAAATCTCATAGATTTCACTGCGTCACTTCTACGACCCTTCCTTGCGTCAATACGCCCCCTTGCATACATTATACCTGGCACAGGTATAATGTGGCGCAGGGGTTTACAAAGTGAAGCATCTACTTAGATGCGTCACTTTGTAAATATGGCGCAACAAGGCGCATTTTTTACACCACTGGTGCATCACAAAAAGTGACGCAACAGCGGCGTAAAAGTGACGCACAGCCTCATAAATGAGGCCCCAGGTGATCTCTTCAACAGAATGCAAAATGACTTTATCGAGATGCCTATTTGCAACAGGTTGAGATATGTCCTGGTCATAGTGTGCATCTGCTGGTGAAGCGTGGAAGCCTACCCACCCAGAAGAAATTACAGTCTTGAGAATCTTGAGACAGTCTTGAGGTCTTGAGAATAATATGTACAGCACTACAGATTGAACCGAGATTGCACTGACCAGTTCAAGGACCAAATCTAGACCAGATTTGGTCCTTGAACTGTCCCGTAGAGTCCCTATCCATCTCACCTTGTACATGGTCAGACCATCATTTGATTTCATTTGCCCTTCCCACACACCCCCCGGTCAAGCCCCCACTTCCTAAGAACATCTGGGTTCGCGCTTGGGGGCGAGTAGACCCTGAAAATTTATCCACTCTACTCACCACCTCCTACCCCTGCCTACAAGGTCTATCCACCCTTTCCCAGGTCACGGCCATTGAACAGTGGCTCTCCTCAGGCTGCGACTCTATTGCCCCTCTGAAACGGGTCACCTCAAAGCGGGAGAAGGATGCCAACCTGTTGTTTAATGAAGATCCTAAGGCCACCAAACTAGCGGTACGTCGAGCGGAGCGGGCCTGGAGGAGAAACTACTGCCCCTCACTGCGATTGGAGTTCATTAACATCCTGACTCAATATAAAAAGGATATCTTGGCGGCTAAAACAACTTATTTTTCCTCAAAAATCCTCGCAGCTGAGAACCAATCGAGGGAAATCTTCTCGATTGTGCACAACCTGGCATTTTCCGACAGAACCACTCTGAAGCCCACGCGATCCCAGGAACTCTGTCACTCCCTCAACAATTTCTTCATTCAGAAAATAGCCACCATTAAAGCCAACATCCCTCCCCCCTCTCCTATTTTTGTGGATCCCCAGTGTCCTCCCCCAAGGGACAACTCACTACCCTCCCTTCCTTGACTAAGGAATCCCTGACTTCCATAATTCCCCTTGTCAAATCCGGCTCCCCGTTAGATCCCTGCCCTGCCTACATTCTCCGTCACATCTTTATTACTTGCTCAGACCCCCCCCTTCACCTCCTCAATAGCTCTCTCTCCCAGGGCGTGGTACCTAATCCACTTAAAACAGCAGTCATCGTTTCCATCCTGAAAAAGCCGGGTGCAGACCCCTCAGTCCCCGCCAATTTTCGCCCCATCTCTCTCCTGCCTTTCCTGGCGAAAGTGCTCGAGCGCCATGTCACCTGCGCTCTGAGCTCTTTTGTGGAGAAGTACGGGGCTCTTGCCCCCCGCCAGGCCGGGTTTCGCCCCGCACACTCTACGGAGTCCATAGTTCTTTCGGTCCTCGACAACCTCAGGGAGGGAATGGACACTAACCAGACCCAGGCCTTGGTTCTCCTCGATCTCTCAGCCACTTTTGACACGGTTGATCATACCATCTTGCTTTCCCGTGTCAGGGCGGCGGGGATCGGGGGCACCGCGCTGGTATGGTTATCCTCCTTCCTGAGGGACTGCACCCAGGCAGTTCGCCTGAGTGATTTTACTGCGGACTTTCGGAAAGTTCAGTGCGGGGTCCCCCAAGGCTCCTCCCTTTCACCTCTTTTGTTTAATCTTTACATCGCCCCTCTTATTTTCTCACTGCAGCAAATGGAGGTCACCGTATTTAATTATGCGGATGACCTCCAACTTGTCTTTAATCTGTCTTCTTCCCCTGCCTCTGTCCTTAACTTCCAATCTATTATGATCCATATCCGGGACTGGATGAACCACAACCATCTGAAACTCAACCCAGACAAGACTGAGCTGGTGTTGACGGTGGCTCATCCAGCCCCTGGTCTTCCTTGTTTTGGCCCCCTTCCCTGGGCCCTCCACCTGTCCCCTCTACCTCAGTAAAAACATTAGGCATTAATCTCAATTCTCAACTCACCCTTCACTCCCAGGTTAGTTCTGTGGTTTCTTCTTCCTTTCTTTCACTGCGCACTATACGCAAGGTGTCCCGTTTTTTTTCTTTTGACGCTCTGAAATTGATCACCCTGGCAATGGTCATCTCCCGCCTGGATTATGGCAACGCCTTATATGCAGGTATACCTGCATGTAGCTTAAGGCGTCTGCAGCAGATCCAAAACCAGGCGGCACGCCTGGTGTTCAAACTTCCAAAGTCTCACCACATCACTCCCCTCCTCAAGTCCCTACATTGGCTCCCTGTCCGCGCCCGTGTCCAGTTTAAACTTGCTTCCATCACCTTCCAAGCATGACTGGGCACGGCACCGGCTTTTATCTCATCTGAGATCATCCCCTATGTTACCTCCAAGGAACTGCGCTCATCCACTCAATCCCTTCTCACAGTCCCGCGGTTCCGGAGGAAGAACTGGGAAGGTTCGAAATTTGCGACCCTTGCTCCACTCTTCTGGAACTCCCTGCCTCTTGAGCTTAAAGCCTTAACTCTTTATCCGCAATTCCGGAAACAGCTCAAAGCTCATTTGTTTACTAAATCTTTTAATTAGTTCATTAGCAGTTTTATTTCCTTTTAATTCAGATCCTGCTCCTTCGCCCAGATATCTGTCAGTTGTAGCGCCATGAAACCGCTGGTGAACGTGCGCTTTATAAATAATTTTAAATTTTAAAAAAAATTCAAATTCAAATTCAAATTAAAAAAAAAATTCAAATTCTAGTATTGTTGAGCAGCTGAACGGCACCAACATGTCTCGATTGGCCAAGGTTTGTGCCTCAACATCACTGAAATTGCCTGATGCTTTGCCTTTGGTGCTCATGGGTATTCAAAGTATCCCAGATAGAAGAACTGGTTTATACCTTTATTAAATTCTCATGGGACATGCTATGAGACTGCCTTCTGTACCTGCAAATGCACCTGTGAGCATCACCGATTATATGATGCTCAACTACTGTAAGGGAATGGCTGATGTGGTGCGTTCTGTCTCTCACCAGGTTGCAGCTGCTACTCAAGATCCACATCGTGAACAGTGCCATGGCCTCAATCCTGGGTTATCATCAAGAAGCAGGTTCGGAAGACTTGCTTGGAACTAAGAAGGAAAAGCCCTTCCAGATTATCTTGGTCAGTAACACTGTTGTCAAGTGTATGGGAGTTCCAAACAGAGTGAATGCATCGCACACCAGGAGAATGAGAAATCCTTATGAAGAAATTGTCTTCTTTGAACCTGAGTGAAGAGCATTGGTGACTGCACCACCACAAGCTGAGCATCATCAGAGAGCCATGGTCCCAAAATCACAACAAGAGCAAGAAGAAGAAAGGGGTGAAGAATTGCAGACTGTTGTACCAAATCAGGTACCTGTCATCTGACAGGGTGGCATTGAGGGTCTGCATAATGGAACAAGCACTAAACCAAGAAGAGTCATCTGTAAAGTTCAATGGCCAAGAAACAGTAATCCAAGGAGACTGAGAACAAGTGTTTCAGTTGATCGGATCCTACTGACTTTCTCTGAGGAGATAGAGTCTAACAGTGGAAGTGACACAGAGGAAGATTAATAAATATTGAGGAGATCAAAAAGAGCAAGAGTGTCTTGTCAGAGGTATTCTATACCTCAGTGCACTTACTATGTAAATAAGGTACTGAATGTATCTTTGGATGAACTGTGTGATGTGAGAACTGTTTGAAAGTCCATGACATCACACTGTTGATATTGTTGGATGAAGCTGTTCACAAAGATTTCTGGAGTATAACTGAAAGATACTTAAAAGACTAAGAACTATTTAAAGAGCTAAAAGACAGAAATGCAATATTGAATTATTTGTTTTGCTTTAGGAAGAATTACCTAGGCCCAAGGGTGCAGTAGAAAAGTAGGAATAACATTTTAGAAGAACACGGAGTAGGGCTAAGTATTGTCTATATGGATTTTTCTGAATAAATAGACTTTATAATAGAGAGACTGTTTCAAACTTTATGAGAAGCATTTGGAGAAACCTCTGAATTGAACTCTTGAACCAGATGCCTGCGCTGTTATACACAGACGATTATGTGCTACTAGCTGGACACCCAACGGTCTAAAAGTACTGGTGGACTGCTTTGTCCAGTTTATGGACATCCTTGATTTGTCTGTTAATTATGGCATATCTCCTATTATGGCCTGTGGCCCAGGCATGACTGAGGTTAGTAAGATCTCAATCAAAGGCCAGCATTTGCATAGTGTAAAAGATTTGAGCTATTTGGGTATTCATTTTAATTCTTTGGGTTTCTGGCAGCCTCAACTCACCAGTTCATGCCTAAAACTTAGTAGGTCAGCTGGAACTATTTTTAATATATAAATATCTAGGAGGAATGGGACTATCTTATCTCTGTAAAAAATGTATAACACTCAATGTGTTTCAGCTGCCATGTATGGTGCAGGAGTATGGGGGCATAACTGCTCTTCCCTTCAAATAGATGAAAATCGTAATGCAGAAGTTTATTACAACTTCCCCTGGACACTTCTTGTTTCTTCCTTCACGCTTCACAAGTTAAATCAGTGTTATATTGAGAGCTCTGTGCAATTGGCTCCGTTGCTTCTGCAGGTAAGCATGTGGACAAAGCCTTTACCAAAGTTTTGTAGAGATGCTATTCTAGACTGCATCAGTTTGGACAATTGGCATTTTATCCCTTGGTTGAATTACATCTCCACAACTTTTCAGGCGTTGGGGTTGGCCCCCTGTTTTGTCCCTAGCAGAAATAATTAAATCACGGGTAAAGCACCTCGTTTTGGAAAAGTGTGAAGAAAATAGGATGTAAGAATAGCTGGGGACAACCTCTGTGATTACATATTATCGGACTCTTGCTAGTGTGGAGCTGTTTTTTGTCTAACACAAGAACTAATGCAATTGGAAAGGTCTCTCCTCTTCCGCGTTAGGAAGAGGAGTGGTTCAGTTTGGCGATTTATGAGCACTGGATTGCCCATCGATGTATTGGAAGGCAGCAATCTGGTATGTTCCTGTAATGTAGTCTCTTTATGTTACATATTTTTCTGTAAATATTTTGGTCACTCACATATAGTTTTTCATAAACCCCTATTGAAATTGTTGGATACCTAAGATGTTCAGAGACCCTGCATTTTTGCAATTATTAAACACCCCAATTAACTGCTGCATGGTGAGCTCCTTTCTTAAGGCAACAGTTAGAGCAAGGAATACTATGGTTTGGTAATGATGTGTGTTTTATTTTATGATGGCATTGTATTTTAACTGCATTTTATGATTTCTTAGATATTTGGTCATATTTGATTGTGTGATATAGTTTTATTACGCACTTCACACTTTATCTTGATATTGATTATCCTTCGGCCAATACACCATTGCCGGCATTCGTTTACAGGTTAAGGCTATTGCACCATTTTATCTTGCTTAGCTTAGTTGTATTGTATTTGTATGTTTCTTTAATGTCCAGGACCAGCCGTATAAAGGGGGACGCAGCACTTCGCCACTTACCTGCCGTGAGGGCAACGGCCTGTCCTGCATTATCCAGCGCCGTGAGGGGAACGGCTGAACGGAAAAGCTGAGCACTACCACCGGGGTGAGTGAACTCCAACCCCCAGGTGCCCCGGCGGCCGAGTCGCGTCCCTGACGCTACCTTCGCGCCAGGAGGCGCCTGAAAAGCAGGGAGCGCCGAGCGCTCAGGGGGACGCAGCACTTCGCCACTTACCTGCCGTTAGGGCAACGGCCTGTCCTGCATTATCCAGCGCCGTGAGGGGAACGGCTGAACGGAAAAGCTGAGCACTACCACCGGGGTGAGTGAACTCCAACCCCCAGGTGCCCCGGCGGCCGAGTCGCGTCCCTGACACTACCTTCGCGCCAGGAGGCGCCTGAAAAGCAGGGAGCGCCGAGCGCTCAGGGGGACGCAGCACTTCGCCACTTACCTGCCGTGAGGGCAACGGCCTGTCCTGCATTATCCAGCGCCGTGAGGGGAACGGCTGAACGGAAAAGCTGAGCACTACCACCGGGGTGAGTGAACTCCAACCCCCAGGTGCCCCGGCGGCCGAGTCGCGTCCCTGACGCTACCTTCGCGCCAGGAGGCGCCTGAAAAGCAGGGAGCGCCGAGCGCTCAGGGGGACGCAGCACTTCGCCACTTACCTGCCGTGAGGCCAACGGCCTGTCCTGCATTATCCAGCGCCGTGAGGGGAACGGCTGAACGGAAAAGCTGAGCACTACCACCGGGGTGAGTGAACTCCAACCCCCAGGTGCCCCGGCGGCCGAGTCGCGTCCCTGACGCTACCTTCGCGCCAGGAGGCGCCTGAAAAGCAGGGAACACCTCTCGCAACGCGAGTCACGCGCGGGAGCGCCCGGGGCTAAGCCCGGGCAAAGGGCGGGCCCTCTGTGGCCCTCAGAGGCCTGAGGAGACTAGACTGGGCCAGGGACCCTGTAGCGCCCCATTCTGACTGTCATCGTGCTGTGTGCACGTAAGAACTTAACTTTTATAATTTGTTACTATTGTTGTTTTTACTTGACCGTGAGTGAGTACGCTAGTGTGTATTTGTTTGTAAGTTGATAGCCTCACTGCTTATGATGTCCAAACCCAAAACTGACAAGGTTAAGGTAGGCCCAGCGTCATTGGATAATTTCTTGGTTAGGAAAGTAAACCAAATTAACAATAACAGACGTGCATCGTTGGGGAAGGCCAATATGACAGGGGACTCACTAGAAACACCCCCTGATATTACCCCACCCATAGACCCTGTTGCTAATATTACTGATCTCATTTCTATTGACCCCCCTGTGCCCATCTCAGTGAGTGTTGAGGTCTATGCTGACCCACCAGTACAGCTAATTGATGACACCGATGTTTTGAATGAGACCCAAACTGTAACCCAACCTGAAAATAGGCCCCTGAGAACCTGTAGAACAGTATCTCAAAAAGATAATGGTAAACCTAATAACTCCAAGGCTAAAAAAAAGGATGGTAAGACGACTAGTGGCCCTGCTGCTATAACCCCTTTTGTCTTTACGGGCATTAATGGTAATGGGGTTCATCAAAATTCTGACTTGCTTGCCTCTTTATTAAAAAATCTTGAAGCTTCATTAACATCAAAAATTGAAGAGCTTATCAAGCCTTTAACTAATAAGATTGACAATTTAGCAAAGGAAGTTATAAGGCTGGGTGGTCTGTTATCATCACATAAGACTGCAACATTTGGTGGTTCAGTTCACGGTGGGGGAAAGGGAAAGAATCTGATAAAGCCAATGACACACGGAACAAGGATAGGGATAGGGGGAATACTGTTATAGTGGTACCAGCGGAGCCTGATAGATCCAACATATTGGATACCCCAGTGGTATCAGCACCGCAACCACAACTATCTATAACACCTCAAAACAGTAGAACCCTTAGTCACCCAAGGCACAATCGCTACTTAAACCTACCACCTGACTGTGCTCCATATGTGGCAGTACTAACTAATGTCCCTCCTTGCGGCACACATCCTGCATCTCCTTATGATGAGTCCCATAGTTCCTTGAAAAACAAGACTGTAGCGTGGCTTAACAAAAATTGTGGTTTTCCCATAGCATACTCGGACCAGATAATGGTAGTTAGACGCGTGAATTGGGTGGGACCCTCTAGAAAATCTAGCTCTGGAGACTGTATAGTCATTAATTTTAAACACCCTCAGCATGTGGCGACTGTTCTCTTGAGAGCTTCTTCACTGGTCTATAATGAAAATAGTATCTGTGTACGCCCGCTAGGCTACTTTTATGCGCATCTCTGTAAACCTACACCACAACAGAGCTTAACCAGGCGGGCGTTTGAACCATACACCCCTGTTCAAGATTCTCAATTCTTTTATAACATCATGAATCCTTGTAGGTCAGCTGGACCCATTGATGTTTATAACAGGAGTAATAGTGTTGGCCCCTATCGGTATGGCACGGATCTAACTACACAGAACAGGTATGAAGCATTATCTGGCCTTGAAATGTGCGACTGACGGATGGCACCTGCGGCTCAGGATACTGTGGCTACAGGTGAACTTACAAATATAATCTCAGATATCCCGGAGGTTACTAACCCAGCATGCCAAGCTATTTCTTGGAATATTGCAGGTCTTGCGGCGAAAATGTGTGATGAAAATTGGGTGACCTACATCAAACAGTTTTCGATTATCTGCTTACAAGAAACCTGGGAGGTGGGCTGTAACCTCTTTTTGGAAGGTTACAAGGCATTTTATGTACCAGCTTTGCCATCTTTAAGGGGTAGGCCGAAGGGGGGCCTGGTAATTTTTATTTCAATATTATTACCTTGCGGAGTACGCAGAGTTGAAGCCAAGCACACAGGTGTATTGGGCTTGGTCTTATCTGGAGGAAATGTCAGTGTGGGTTTGGTGAATTTCTACAATGCTATCTATGACAGTGAGGTTAGGAATGACATTTTTTTTCCTACATTCTTTTGTTTCTAATAATATGAAAGACCTAGGCCATAACTTGTTGATTATGGGGGATTTTAATTTACATCCCTGTATAGATCCTTTACATAAATGCTTACCTGAAATGTTTTGTGAACGTGCATGTTATCTCCATATGGAACACACTAAGGAGGGGGAATTGTGTAACAATCTGATGGATGATCTTGACCTTTCTTTGGCGATGTCTTTTAAAGACCCTTTGTATTGTTTTGATATCCCAACTTTTAAGGGACATGGTAGGGGTACCTTTATAGACCATATACTGGCCTCTCGGACGATGCAAATTTTTTTAGACTCTTTTTGCATTGTCTCGAGCGAGTTCAGTGACCATAATCCCTTAACAATCTGCTTGAAATGTCCCTGGGCTAAGAAGGGAAATAAGACCATTACTCAAGGTAGCTTGGGAACAACTGACGGCAGGAGGAGGTTAAAATGGTCATTGGAATCTGCAGATATCCTCTACAAAAATATTGTTGGGAGCTGTACAGAGGAGATCAAAGTTTGCATGATTGAGGGGGATGACCCCAGGCTAGTACTAGAATCCTATCAAAATGTGTCGGAGAAGGTGTCAGCGCTTCTTACTGTCCCTAATAAAAATCAGGCTAAAACAGGCCCGAAATGGTTCAGCCATGACTGCACCAAAGCTGCTCGCAACTTAAGGATTGCTTTGTCAGCCTCACCGAGGAACCGGGAGGAGGTAAAAGCCTGCAGGAAAGAATATAAGGCTATTACCATCGCCCGTAAGGAGCTCCTTAGGAAGGAGGCTTGGCAGGAATTACTTGATCCCTCCACCCTGAAGAGCAGCACCAAGTTCTGGGCACTGGTTAAAAAACCTTTTTTGACCGATGACCCGTGTAATGAACTTGCTTGCTGCATAACTAAAGCAGAATGGGAAAGCCACTTTAAAAGTCTGTACTTTCTAGAGGGTGCTGGAACTAGTGCTGCTGCCCCACTTGTGGGGAGCAGTAATATAACATTTGAAATAAGCGAGGTTCGGGTTGCCATCTTGGGCCTTACAGCCAATAAAGCACCAGGTCCTGATGGAATTCCGCCGGACCTTTATAAATATGATCCAGCTTTCCGGGCTCCAATTCTGGCTGCTGTATTTAATGCTGCAGCCAGAGTAGGCTGTCCGGAAACTTGGGGATTATCAACCATAGTCCCTATCTTCAAGACAGGCGACAGGGGAAGTCCTCTTTGTTATCGACCAATATCCCTTATCGATTCACTGGTTAAAATTATGGGGAGAGTTTTACTTCAACGTCTAGTAAGCTGGGCGACTGATAATAATATTATGTCAACTTGCCAATATGTTTTCTGTGAAGGCCGCTCTACCATAACTCAGTGCCTTAATTTGTTTCTTATTTTGAATAAATACACTGTTGTTCAAAAAGGAGTAATTCACTTAGCCTTCATGGATCTGTCGTCAGCCTTCGACTGTGTCAACAGGGGGAGGCTGTGGCAGACCATGAGGGACAAAGGCGTTGACAGGGGGATTGTGGATTTCCTTGCGGACCTACATAATGACACAAGAGCCAATGTGAGGTTCTCAGTGAATGGGGAAACCACAGGCAAGTTTAGTACCAACAAAGGAGTACGGCAGGGGTGTATTCTGGCCCCATTTCTTTTTAACTTTTATATAAACGACCTAGAGTCTGCATTGCAAGAGATAAAATCAGATTGTCCAAGAGCAGGAGAGAGGGGCATTCCCTTGCTTTTATACGCGGACGACGCGGTTTTAATATCACGAACAGAGAAGGGTCTCCAAGCACTGCTGAATGCTTTTAATAACTTTATGTCTGACAGGGATCTCATGGTCAATAACTCGAAATCCTACATTATGCATGTTGGCCGTCAACCAAAAAAGAAGTTTGTTTTTAAATTAAATGATGTTGTGATCCCTGTTACCAATACATTTTCATATTTGGGTGTTTTATTTGATACTAAGCTCAACTGGGCTCCACATCTGGCCAGAAAGAAGGGTGAAATGACCAGAGTGAATGCCTCGATTTTTAATTTTGCCAGTAACTTGGGGAAAAAGCCGATGGTGGCTATGATGCAACTATATAGTGCTAAATCCATATCCACCGCAGTATACGGCAGTGAGATATGGGGCTACACAAATGGTGAACAAATACAAATAGCCGAAAATAACTTCTTAAAGCGCTTGTTGTGTGTCCCAGGCAGTACACCGAACTTAGCTGTACATGAAGAGCTTGGCTGTCAGTATGTTTCAGACATTGTCGGTTTGAAACCACTGTTATGCTGGATTAAATTATGGCTAAGCCAGGATATTCCCTTAACCCACCAGATACTGGAAGATCTTGTTTCAATGGATTATGCCATGTGTGTACCCTGGCTCAAATATTTGAAGTCCCAATTTTTGAAGCTTGGGCGCCTAAATATGTTTGAAAATCCGGGGGATATAGTCACGGGTGATGTTGCAGTAATTAAGAGGGCTTTTTTTATGAATCGCAGTGCCCTAAGAGATGAAGTTGAGCTCTTGAAACCAAATGTTAGAAAGTACATCATGTTGAGAACATGTGACACTATGGAAATGTACCTAACAGGCTCCTTTACCTCCCATGACAAGTTTTTGCTGACTCGATTTAGATTCAACATCTTCCACCACATTTGAATTAGACCAAAGTTGGACATTTTTAAAAAATCGGCAGCACCCTGTGGCTGCGACGGGAAGTCTCCACAGGACATGCTGCATTTTATATTTTTATGCACATTTTATGAATATCCCCGTAGGCGGTATCTTGTTACTCTTTTAAGAAAATTAAATTTTAAACAAATCAGACCCGCTCTTGTATATTTACAGCTACTGCATTCTGATTGTGTTCTCCAGGTGTTAGAATATTTAAAATTATCTGTGAGAATAAGAAAATGCTTAGATGAATAACTGTGATTTTCTGCCTGAAGTACCTTTTTGCACTATTGCATATGGGCTCGACTTGCACTTGCACTTTTTCTGTACCGATCTTGTTTACTCACTCTGTCAAGAAATTCATATGTCTTATGTACTTATTTTATACTGACTTTGTAACTTTGTGATGTTTTTAAATGAAATGTATAATGTATCGTACTTTTATGGATTGCAATATATCCGAAATAAAGTCATTTTGAATTGAATTGAAAAAACTGCTGCATGGTGAGCTCCTTTCTTAAGGCAACAGTTAGAGCAAGGAATACTATGGTTGGGTAATGATGTGTGTTTTATTTTATGATGGCATTGTATTTTAACTGCATTTTATGATTTCTTAGATATTTGGTCATATTTGATTGTGTGATATAGTTTTATTACGCACTTCACACTTTATCTTGATATTGATTATCCTTCGGCCAATACACCATTGCCGGCATTCGTTTACAGGTTAAGGCTATTGCACCATTTTTATCTTGCTTAGCTTAGTTGTATTGTATTTGTATGTTTCTTTAATGTCCAGGACCAGCCGTATAAAGATTTCTTGAATTGAATTGAATTGATTATGGTAGTATTAATAGGGTTCTATTTAACACCCAAGAGAGGAGTTAGGTCTCCTAATGCAACTACCGCATTTGCATCAACAATAGATGAAAGAGCATTTGAAAGCATAATTTGTTTGATACCAAAGAGATGTAGTTAGAAATGGGGTTTCTGGTTGTAAGAGTATGCACACTGTACAACTAGGAACCACCACTCTAGCCATGGTAAGCTAGATACACACTAAAAGACAACTTATGTTCAGCCTTTGGTAGACTTGCACAGAGCAGTCAGGCTTATCTAAAGAGGAAATGTGTAAAGTATTTGTGGAACACACACACACACACACAGTAACACAATGAAAGCACCACAAAACACACAGCACAGGATTAGAAAAGTAGATTATATTTTTTAAAGTAAAACAAGATCAAAATGACAAAAATTCACTTAGAAACATATAGGGACATATTATCAAGAAAGGGTGATACATTATTACCGCTTTTATCGGCAGGAAACTGACGCTAAAGCCACGATAATGGGCTTGATAATATTCCCTTGTGAATTCCCATAGAAGCCCAGGTTAACACCAGAATAATGTATAATGTATCGCCCTTTCTTGATAATATGGCCCATAGTGCTTAGGAGCTACTTGAGGTTGCACTAGACTGAAGAAAATCCAAAGTTTAGGCTGACCGCAATGGAGGGCAGGCCACCTACAGGTCCTGAAAAAGTACTTTGGATGGAGCAAGCGTCGACATTGAAGTCTCCATGCATTGGTTTCAATCCGCACAGGTGATGAAGGGTTTATTGACGAACCTCTTTACAATGCAGATGCTGCAACATTGTTGAGCCGCGCAGTCCATTGAATCAATGCCATTGATCGGCTCCTGCATCAGCGTCAAAGGGCAATGTGTCAGTTCCAATCGGCTCAAAGTTGTCATTGCATCAATTTTGATGGTTCTGTACAGCAGAAGTCACCTTTCAAGGGCCCAGGACTGGATAGGAACCACTTGGCAGGGCAGGACTCACAGATGGTAGAGTCCAGGTGCTGTAGGGTTGTAGGAAGTATTTGATAACCCTGAGAGTTCATAACAGGGGAGAAGCCAGCAAGCCCTTGAAGTCACTCTGGGTTCAAGTGAAATGGGTCCAGTCCTTGTCCTCAACAGGGCAGGGATCAGCAGGCAACACCACAAAGCAGAAAAACTATTCCTATAGAGCAGCAATCAAACAGAGTGGCAATCCTTGGAGCAAAGCCAGCTTCACGCTTGGCAGAGTTCTTCACAGGTCTAGTAATGTACTGTTGTGGTAGGGTCAAAACACAAGTACTTATACCCAGTTGTGCCTTTGAAGTGGGGTGACTCAAAAGCAGGCCCTTGAAGCGTACAGGTCCCCTTTAGTCTCAGACCTTGCTCCAGACTATCAGTAGGGGGTAATCAGCCCTTTAAGTGGGAAAGAGGACACTGCCTATCAGTTCTCTCTCTCTCTTATCGACCAGAAAGAGCTATCAGAATGCAGATGAACATAGATGAGTTCTCTGTCTCACCCACTATTTCTGTGTTTGCGGTTGTCTAGAGGGAATGCACATAGTGTAGCTGTCACCCACCCCAGACCTGTATTGGAGACAGGCAACAGTCACGCAGAGCAGAAAAATGTCCACATTCTAAAAGTGCAATTTCTAAAATAGCAATGTTAAATCCAACTTTATAATTTAAGACGATTTATCATTACTATTCCAAAGATATAAAACATAATGCAGCTACTACTTTCTGATCCTGCAATACAACTTAAAAGTGTTTTAAGGCATTCTCAATGCTAGCCTATGATAGGAGTATGCCTCACAGAAGTGAAAAATGAATTTAGATGTTTGTCACTACCAGGACATGTAAACCTTAAAAGGACATGTTCTAACTTTTACTTACACAGCACCCTGCCCTTAGGGCTACCTAGGGCCTACCTGAGGGGGGATTATGTGTGATTAAAGGGGAGTTTAAGACTTGCCAAGGATTTTCAAAAGTCAAATCAAAATGGCAGTAAACTACACACACAGGGCATGCCTGAGATAGGTTTGAAAGGCTACTTGTGTGGGTTGCACAATCATTTCTGTACGCCCACTAGTAGCATTTAGGTTGCAGGTCCTGGGTATATGGTATACCATTTTACAAGAGACTTATAAGTAAACCAAATATGCCAATTGGGTATACACCAATGTCACCATATTTAGGGAAGAAGCACATGCACTTTAGCACTGGTTAGCAGTGGTAAAGTGCTAAGAGTCCTAAGGCCAACCAAAAGAAATGGAAAAAAGAGGAGGTAAGCAGGCAATAAGTGTGAAAGAAGACCAAGCTAATGATGACAGATATAACAGATGATTACACTTCTAACGTTTATGCTAGGTTAGTGCAAGAAAACACACAAGGTATGGATGCAAAAGATTGCTACGTTTGCGCCCATTTACCATTATCAGCAGCCGAAGAAGTCACATACCATCACATTCCATTGTCATGTGCAGTTTCATGTAGTACATTTCTTGCATATGTATATAGGCAAGCATGTTTTGAATACTTTTATTCTAACCATGATCAAATAATTTCCAGAGTACCCCTACTACAAAGCATGAACTTACACTCATAAGCAAAGGAAATGGACACAGCTGGGTATTATTTTAGACTGTCTACAACTATAGATAGTGCTAAGGCTTATCGGAAAAATATAACCTGCCTAATGAGACCAAGGGGGAGATTTACACCCATGAGGCTCAGCTGTGTTGCACGACAGGGAGGGAGAAGGAGAGTGCTATATCTTCAGAGATATGGCTCTCTCCTATCCTTTCCTTTGCGCCGGCGCTGATTTCAGCTATGTGCACCATGCACACACCATAGCGCTAGGGTGTGTGAAATAGTCTGATGCCCAGACACGATGCAAAGTTTTTCCCACTTTGTATGCGTGCTGCACAGCACACATGCAAAGTCAGAAAAGTAAGGTGAAATTAAAGCATTTTTCCTTCCTTGCACCTACTTGAAAAGGGTGCAGTTTTCTCATGGTAAACCCAGTCTACTTTATTTAGTAAATTGGGTTTAGCGTGAGAAACCTTGGGTGGTTTAATGGGAAAGCCCATGCTCCACCCTTGGTATGCCCTATGGCCCAAGGTAATGCGAAGAAGTGCTATGCGCTGCTTCACATTACCTTTCTGTTATTTCCAGCGCTAAACAAGTTTAGCGCTTGAAAGTAAATATGGAAAAAAAGATTTTGCACTAATTTGCGTCACTTTTGTGATGCAAACACTGGGCAAAATCTTAGTAAATCTACCCCTAGGTCCTTATTATGACATTAGAAGAACGAAACACTAACATTACACATTGTAAGGCTAGAGAAAATAATGTTTTGTGAAATGTTTGGCAGAAGAAGAAACATTTATTTTAAAAAGAAAACCGTTTACCCAAAGCTGGAATTAGACAAACAACAAAAAGAGATCATTTGTGTTTACAAAAGGTAACACACACAAGAACTAGACATGTGGGAATTAATTGCTGTGAAAATACATCATTTGAATTAAGGGGAGGCACATGACAAATTTTACAGGGGAAGAAAACACGATTCCAGGAGTTACTTTTTTTGTGGACGAGACACTTACTTTCAGTTATCTGCTGATTGGGAGGGTATTTGTTATTTAGCCATTTTCCTGCAGATGCATCAAAAATCGGTAATCAAAGTCCTTATTAGCGAAAAATAAGGGATCGCTAATAAGGACATGCAAACCGCGATGCATCAATAAAATCGCTAAATAATACCGAATCGGAAAAATCGGTAAAATATTGCGAGAACATGAATACCGAATTAGCAAATACCGAATCGGTATTAGCAAAATCTGTATTTGCGAAATCGGTATTAGCGAATTCGGTAAAAAAACGCGGCGCATCGGAAGCAGGCTGATGACATCACAACCAGGAAGTAGCACAGCCCATGCTTCACTCGGTTACCTGAGGAGCTCAGAGGAGGAGGCAGAGCACAGGAGCAGAGGAGCAATACATATCCAGCAGTCACCAGGACCTGCACAGCAGTGCACCATGGAGAAAGAAGCACCCAAGGGAAAGGACACCCCCAGGAAGAGAAAACGAAAGTTCTCTGGCAAGGAACTTGAGATACTGATAGAGGGTGTCTGCAGCAGCCATGAGAGACTGTTTGGAAAGCTCTCCCTGAAGGTGCCAGAGGCGGATAAGCGCAGGATGTGGCTGCGCATCAAGGACAGCGTGAATGCTGTCGGAGTCACCCACCGCAGCATCGAGGACCTAAAAAAAAGGTGGTACGACCTCTGCAAAAGGGCCAAGGAGAGGATTGCGGAAAGGGTGAAGGATGCGGCTGGCACAGGTGGTGGGTCCTCCAATGTGACACCGAACACAGCTCTCGAGGACCTTGTGGAGTCCACAATCGAACCGGAAGCAGTTGTGGGGGTCACCCATCTGGACACCTCGGGTGCTGCGAAAGGCGGACAAGGTAAGATGCATGCCAGCGCAGATATGCAGCGTCTTGTCAACCCCTGCCCATTTCCCCAAGCCAAACACAGTGCACAAGTAGCCGTGCCTAAAGCACAATCCCTCAACAGAGTGTTGCATCATGGGAGTTGTAGTCATAACATGAAAGGGCTCATGTCTGACCCCTGAGGTGCATGACATGAAAACAGCAGCAAAGGGCCAAATGTCAGTCCCAATATGTCCTTTATGTAGATGACAAATGCTGAAAACTACAATATCCACAATTTCATTACAATGCTCTGTTTCACACACAGATGCCTCCCCCATGGAATCAGATGACAACGGCCGCCTAGTCATCTCTGAGACCCCAGTGGTGACCGATGCGGAGAACACCCTGGAACATGGAGGCAGTCCTTCACCCTTCACCACCACCGCAAACATCACCACCAACACCACCACCGCGGACAAGACCAACACCACCACCACCACCTCCACCGCGGACAAGAACACCAACACCACCACCACCTCCACTGTGGACAGGAACACCAACACCACCTCCACCTCCAACAGTCCTGCCAACCACACATAGCCGCAGGGCAAATGTCCCCCCCCTGCAGGAGATGGAGACGGAGCTGAGGCCAGCACCCACTAATGTACAGCAGCAAGCTGTTGTCACACCAACCGCCCGAACAGCAGGACGTCTGCGAGCTAGACAGCGGGCTGGATCCCTGGGTAGGGCTGCAGCAACAACAGTAGATCCAGCAGATGTGTATGGAGTCGTGGAGAGCCGGATGCTGCGTGTTCAGCGCCTGCAGGCAAAACACATGGGTGCAATGAAAATGAGCATGACAAGAATGTCAAACAGATTTGCATCAATGACTGACGCTGTGTGAGAGCTGACCACAGCCGTTGCAGAGGGCAACAATGACATTAAGGCATGCCTACAAGAACTTACACGCGCTGTTGTTGCAGGCTGATGCAGTGAGCGACGGAGACATGAGCAGTACTCACTCAATACCAATGCCACAATTAAGGCCACCAAGAAGCTGTGCAACAGCACAGCTGTGGTAGCCCACCAATCGGTGTCCCTGCAGGTGGACATGGGCCATTATTGTGGGGATGTGGCAAGGACCCTAGATAGAGTGACCACTGCAGTGGAACATCTGCAGTCTGGAACTGCCAGTATCAGCAGTGTGGGAGGGGATGAGGTGAGTGAGGCAGCCTCAAGTGCGAGCAGCGTCACCATGCCTGAGACAAGCGGGAGGAGGCGCAGCGTGCGCACTGCACCAGCCACAGAAGGCCAACAAGGAGATGTTGAGGAGTCACGGGACAGGAGGTTGGGTGTCCGTGGCAAACGTAAATATCCATGATGCAGTGGCTCATTGGCCATGGTGAGGTAACCATGGGCCAACTGTAGTGCCAAATGTAGCACCTGTGTTGTCAAAGGACATGTTCTCATTTTATTTAATTTACGCTGCATCATGTTTCTGTTACATAAATCTGCACCAGTCAGGTGTTAATGGGCATTAAACCCTTGCAATGCATGTCATCTTGTCATGGCTCTTTCTTACCTGTCTCAGAAGTGATGCTGTGTGATGTATGTCTGCCTCCTTTGCCCTTCTGCTGTGTTGGGCACATGTGCCTGTCGGTGTTGGGGGGGGGGGTTGCTGTGCACGTAGCTCGTCCTCACCGTACACCTCTATGGGTATCTCCCTTCTTGTTGCGATGTTATGCAGGATGGCACAGACAGCAATGATCTGGCAGCAGGTCACTGGGTCGTACTGCAAGGCACCTCCTGTCTTGTGCAATATTCTGAAGCGACTCTTGAGGATGCCAAATGTGCCCTCCACCACATTCCTTGTGCTGATGTGTGCTCTGTTGTAGCGCTGCTCTTGTGGTGTTGCTGGGTTGAGGTAGGGAGTGAGTAGATACTCACGCAAGGCGTAAGCACTGTCACCTGCAGGATGTAAATGTAAATGTAAATGTATAGGCATTTATATAGCGCACTACTTACCCGGAGGGTCCCAAGGCGCTTCGACGGCTGCAAAACCCTTCCTGGCTTCCCTGAGAGATGGTCCCTTAATGGGTATCTCCAGGGTGAGACCAGGCATCCCCGGCGGTCTGGTGGGGCCGTTAGTGAAGATGAGGCAAGCTAGTGCCCAGAGTTGCCGAGTGTGATCGCTGATCAGAGTGGGCACCGAGGCGAGAGAATTATCGAGTCCGCTGACCCTGGTCCAGAAACCTGCCGCGCCGGGAATCGAACCCTGGTCCCGGGCCGTCCTCTGCTCTCGGGGGTACATGTGGGGATGGATTAAATGATGTTGCATCAATACGTGCCTAGTAGGTGTCCAACTCCAAATTCACTGTTGATCAGGCGCCTGTGGATGCCACTGTGACCGAAGATGTATGCGTCGTGTGTGCTCCCTGGAAATTGGGCTACGAGATCCGTAATGATGTGCTTGGCATTGCACACAACCTGCACATTAATAGAATGGTATGACTTCCTGTGCGGTAGATGTATTCAGTGGCTGAGGGAGGACAGATGTGGACATGGGTGCAGTCGACACACCCTATCACATGGGGGAATTGTGCCACCTGGTAGCACTCACGCTTGGTGCGGTTCAACTGTTGGGGGGTCGTGGGGAAGGTGATGTTGCGATGTATCGTTGATAGCATGGCATCCAGGAACCTGTGGAAGAAGCGTGATAGTGCGCTTTGGGACACGCCTCCGGCTTCTGCTATTACCCCCTGGAAGCTTCCAGACGCCAGCAGGTGCAGGCTGCATAGGACCTGGACATGGGCTGGTATTGCGTGGGTCCTAAGGGTCTGGTGCTGCAGTTGTGGTTCCAGGTCTGCTATTAGACACATGATCATGGCAGGGCTGAGTCTGTACTTATCGTACACCTGCTCACATGTTTGCCCCAGCAATGTGATGCGCACCTTGAAGACCCTCTCCTGGTTCATCCTCCTTCGCTGGGCCAGGGCATTGATTCTCCTCCTCCGAACAAGCACGTAGGGGGCAGCCATTTTGGTTGACTAACAGGGTTTTCAGGGTCATTTTTGAAGGGTTACTGATTGTCAGCACCTGTCACAGTGATTTTTTTTATTTTTTTTTCTCATTCAGATAACTTTACCTCCAGTTTGAGATTCCCCTTATTTAGCTCATGCTAAATAGCGATTTTTTAGTGTTTCAGTATTTGCGATTTTTGATGCATTCCGTTGCGATTCTTTATTCGCGATTCGGTGTTTCCGGGGGCCTGCTTTGGTTTTCGTTATTTCCGAATGGCTGGATAGTGATTCGGTAAAATACCGAGGTGATTTTTTTTGCGATTCTTTATTATTTACCTATTTGTGTTGATGCATTGCATTTAGGGTTTTTGCGGTCGGTATCGGCCTGTTTTACCGATTCGCTATTTTACCGGGAGGTATTTTGCTTGATGCATCTGCCTGTTAGTTTCCAAAGATTTATTATGTATATAGTATAGATGCATTAACAATCACACCAGCACACAGACACAACCGTAGTACAGGTAATAAGAACCAGTTAGTAGGAACAAAAATTGATGCAATCTTTCCACCCATAGGAGTCATACTGAATGACGAAAAGATTAGAAAACTGTCAACAGTTATCAACCATCTGGCAACTAGTACTTCTGTAGCTTTATTAGTTGTAAACACTGAGCTTGTAGAAATTAGATCTATGGTTTTGCAAAATCGCCTTGCATTACACATTTTACTTGCAGGGAACGGTGAAGCATGCCAAGAGCTGAAAACTCAGCATTCCTGTTCAGGCATTCCCAATAAAAGAACAAAAAATCAAGAATTTACAAAGAATATTTCAGACCTTAAACATGATTTAGAGAAGTTAGACACACCTAGTATCTTTCTAAAATTTTGAAAGGGAATACACACAATTAGAAACTGATTTGTAACTGCAGGAGGAGGAATCCTTAGAGCTATTTTGATGCCAACACTAATTATAGGGCTTTGCTTATTTTTCTTATTTGTATTATACAAAGGCTGTAGATATTGCTTTTTTACTGCATTAACAGAAAAAAGGAGCAGAGAAATGAGCAAGAGAAGGGAAAACGAATTATCATTAAATGATTCTCTTAATGACAAATACAAAAAAATTCAAAACTTTGAAAAGAAAAGACAAGATTCAACTGATGATGAGAGTGCCCTCTGAACGGATGTTACATGTGAAAGTTGATGGTTAAGATAACCATCAGAAGGGGGAT
Source organism: Lissotriton vulgaris (assembly GCF_964263255.1). Lineage (NCBI taxonomy): Eukaryota > Metazoa > Chordata > Amphibia > Caudata > Salamandridae > Lissotriton > Lissotriton vulgaris. Next base: position 1,415,381,408 of record NC_141693.1, read on the forward strand.
TGAGAGGGAGCTTTATTTAAATTATAAATTATACAGTTAAAAGATGCATGTGCAATGTTAACGTGCAATTTATTTTAAACTGACAACTTAAAATGTGTGTAATCAGTACATAACCATGCCTATTAGTATGCATCACAATGTTTAAAGCAAGCTTCATTTTACCAGAACCAAAGTTAAACATGCCTAGACTTGCACAAATGTTTAAAAGTTGACCTCACACTGTCATTTCATTAGTGAAAGCTTAATACCAAATTGCAGAATGTATTTGAGTAATAATAATAAAAGTATGAAACTTTTTGCTAGAAACACTTTATCATTGAATAGAAGGACTTCATATTATTTCACACATTAAATACAATTTATGAATAAAAAATGTGATAGTTTAACCTATTTCTTTTCCAATTTATAACGAAGAAATGTGGTGCTGAATAATGTTTGTTGCAGTTGATGTTTTTTTCTTCATATACAGGCACATGCATCAATGCTGGCTTTTGCAATTTCTTAATTGCGATTTTTAAGGAATCACAATTAAGGAATCGCAAAAGCCTATGCATGTAGAAATCGCTTAAAGTTCTAAACATTCCTTAATTGCGACTCCCAAATTGCAAATTAAGGAATACCTCCCCATTCATTCTTATGGGCCTAGACGCCCTTAGGAATAAATGGGAAGACATTCTCAATTTGTGATTATCAATTAGAGAATCGCAAAATTGAGAATGCAATTTCAAGGGTGCCAGGGTGTCAAATGGACAACCTGTTGCACCCCTGAAATCTGCATGTGATTACATCTTGCACACACACACATGCCCCAAAGGCATGTTTGTGTGTAAACTGGAACTTTGAAAAATGCACTTTAGTGAAATCGCTACTTCAAAGTGGTCTTACATTGCATTTAATGAATCGCAACATTTGATTCTTTAAATGCAATCGCATTTTGAGAACTCACAATTAATTGCGAATTCTCAAATTGTGAGAACCTTGATGCATTTCAAAAGCTAATTTTGCAATCGCAAACGGCCGATTTTTGCGAATCGCACCATTTGCGATCCCAAAAGGCTTTGATGCATGTGCCTGATAGCCTATTGTTTAGCTTAACATATAACTTATTTCATTAGAAGGTCAGAATGTGCTCATACCTATAGGAAAGGAGGTCTAAAAATTTAAAGACCTTCACACGAATACATTTTTTAATAAAGTGCTTCATACTTCATGATAGGTTCTAGTAAACCCTTTGTGTAGACAAGGGAAAGGATGGGACAAGACTGTTCCCAAGTAGAATCGAAAGCACATTGGATGAGGAGAGAAGAAGTAACACAAACTGCTATATTTCTTTTGACTGTTTATATTAGTGTGTACTCCTAGAGTAGGCTATCGCTTTTTCTGTCTATGCTCTCGGCCATACCACTTGTCCACACTGAAGCTGAATGCTAACGGCTTTATGCTGAAGGCTGAAGGTTGATTTACAACCCTACCTGACCTGATTGCTGTTTGCAGTTGCTACTGCAGGATTGTTTTTGCTTTTTCTTGAAAAAATTTTTATGGGAAGTTCAGCTGATATTGATTGTGTTGCGTGCTTATCTAGGATCCTGATCGATACTGTGACCTTATGCCCCTATTCGGCTATAAATCCATTTATTCCCTATATTGGCATAACCGTTCAAGTGCAATATTCAGTAACTCATCTCTGGCCTCACACGAACAGAGCCACATTCCAGAATAGCTTTCTCTGCCACTTCCTTTGCAACCAATTAGTGCAATGACAGAGCAGAAGTCACTATCTGAGATTCCTAGATTAACACTCTGAGTTCTTCAACAAGATAAAAACTCAGCAAACCTGGAAATCCCTGCTTGCTGTGTTTTGATTAGTAATAGAACTCTAATGAGCAACTGATAAGCGATCACTTCCTAGTGACATCTATATTGACGTCTTATGTCCAGCAAACTTACGTCAAACAAGGCACCTTTCAGGTATAAATATTACCAACGTTGCCTTAAGCAAACGCTGTCTGCTGCTGTTTACGCTGATGCCATCACTGATGCTAGCTGCCTCAATGCCATCGCTGCTATCTTCGCTACGGCTGAAGAAGCTGTCCTGCTGAAGATATCATAGCTGCTATCGCTACTGCTATCCCTGCTAACTAGCGAAAGATGGTGTGGTGAACCTAGGAGCTGAACAGCCGTCCCCCTGCAAGAGCCCAGCAGATGCAAGCTGCCCGCAGACGCTGTCCCCCCTCCTCCTCCTCGACGCGCTGAAGAGAGACGCTGTCTTTCTCCTGCCGAGAAATCCAGCTCCAGCGTTTCTGGTCTACCCTTGCGGGTGACTGGGATAGCGAGGTTCCCTGAAGGAGATACCAGACCTCCATCATTCTATTCAGAGGTATGGTGTTGACTAAATCCTTAGTGAGAATTCTTGAAGCAAACCTTGGCAAAACAAACTTAACTTAAAGCTACTTACTTACTCCCCTCCCAAGTATTAGGCTTAGGTCAGGTACACTGGGGTAGGCATAGTTAGAAGCACCAGTTGAGTATTTTAGCCTAAATGTATATATGAATGTATATATGTTTTATTACTTTTAAACCATTGTATGGCTAAGAAACCATATCAATGCTTTTACAGTATTATTTCGCAATACTTATCTTACTGTACGTACTTTTTATAATAACAAGTCTTGCAATTGTGGCAATTAATTTCTCTTGTACGAGAAGAAAGACTGTTCAATAAATGTTAACCTTTATTGACAAACGCCCGTCTCTCTATTCTCTACATATTGTGAAAGTAATCTGCACCAACCTGACTGAGTAAAATAACTGTCTATTGTTTCACACGACCCTAGAGATTGACTCTTGATCTGAGGAGCAAAGTTGTCATGTTGCACGGTTGTTGGAAAACTGAATCCCTTCTTTTCTGTGCCAGGGAAGCTGATCACTTCCTATTTCAGTCAAGAAAGTTTCCAGTGACCTCTGAGCTAGTTGGTAACAAACCCAATTAAGTTTAGCATAGTCAGTAGAGGCCTGGAAGATCCGCACTTCTACGTCGATACTACCGTTTATGTTATTCCAATGCGCAGGGCCTAGTGGGAAACTAGGAACTACACTACATGGCGCCCAACGTTTGGTAAGGCGATAAACTAAAGCAAGATGTTAGAGTAACTCAGTCGTGCATTTTTCACACAGACCCCTTTCTCCCGTAAATACTCCAATAGACGTCTGGAGTGGGTGAAAGGTTAAAATCCGCCCGAACTCAGTAGGAAGAGATTCCTATGTAAAGCTCTGGTTTATTCAACGTTGAAGGATACAGTGTTCCAAAATATTGTGCACCTAATCTTTGTCTCCTTGGAGACCTACTCTGCAAAGCCTGCATTTGTAAAATGTCAGACAGTGAAGAAGAAAGGGAAGCAGCTAGGCTGGCAACCCTACTAATAGAGGAAGACTTGAGTCTCCTACAGACTGACCCGGATGCAATTATCATCCCGGTCCACTTAAGAAAGTCTATAACGTTAAAACTTATAGAAAACGGACTGACACCACAAGGTGGTACAGTAATTTTCGTGATAGAGGCACACGAATATCGGCAGACAGAGGTATTCTATTCATGGATAAACTTTCCAGCGGCAAACGCTAGAACAAAAGAGTTTCACTATTACAAAATAGAGGAACCTCCGGAAGAGTACGCTCCTTTCGAGGAGACTGAAATCCCACTAAAATTCCAAGAGCACCTGCTCTGGTTTAATGGCGCCCTAAAACATAATGATCATATTACCAGGCTCGGTCCACTAGGTAGACCAGGAGCAACGTGGCCGGTTCTAGCCAGCTACACACCACATCCGGACATTGCAAAAATGTCTAGAAAAGAGCTGTTAGTACAGCTAAAAACATTAATAAAAATACATAGGCAATTAGTCCAATATGTAATGCGGACTGCAACAGTCCAACCAGCTGTTAATGTACCACAGCTGACCCCTCATCAGGGGAACACTAATACAATTACACCACAGAACATACAGTCATGTCTTGGTAAAACACCCGTAAAACGGGAACAAATTCCTTTCTGGTTAGCACAGAAAATCACTCAAATAGGGGCAGTATTTCCTGATACTACCCCTATTGAGAAACACAGAATCTTGACCATCTGCCTTCCTATGGGAATCGCACCACACGTGGAGGACTGTGACACTTGGGGTACAGTCTTTGCTTCCATTTACACAAAAACACATGGTGTTCCGTCTATGGCGGTAATACCAGAAGTGCTAAAACAGATTCAAAATGAATACGGTCCAGAGCCCGCTTTAACTCTTGGTATGAAATTACTGAAAGACTTCAAGCAGGTCTCGGCTATATTATTAGCCAATATAAATGGAGAAGCAGCATCTGTGGCGATTCGCCAGAAGTTGAAGGAAACAGATATAAAAGATCAGCCAGTTGAGCTTGCCAAAATCATAGAAAAATGCTATGAAGAATTAGGTAGAGACAGCTTGGGTGGAAAACCAGTAAAGCCCCAACTGCTCGAAAATCCTGAAAAACTATTTATTAAAAATTATTTAAACACTCCTAAAAAGAGCTGGGATGGAAATAAACAAACCACTCCCAAGGAAAAAGTTTTCCAGTGCAGCTGAAGGTCTCCTCGACGGAGGGAAAGAACTCCGACTCGAGAACACCAGTCTCCCCAGAGGGAGCCCTCTGAGAAAAGATATAACCATAGAAATAGGGATAATCTGAAAAAACCTGATAGATATCAAAGTATTGATACACGTCTCTCTCGATCTTTTTCGCAGAAATCGGAAAGAAGAGGACGGTCAGACCCAGGAGAGCACACCAAGTCCAAAGACAAGGAACCTGCTCAGAGTAAAAAATCTCAATTTCAAAAAAAGAAGGTAGCCAGTATTAGAGTAATCAACCATGCCGAGAATACTGAGGACACAGTTGAAAAACGGGGAGTGGGCATTGAAAATGTTGGACAGTGCAGCAGAAATCAGTATAGCCCGCAAGATCTTGATGAGTGATCTGGAGACAGTGGACACGAATGAATACATTCAGGTTGAAACTGCCGACACCAGACTTAGCGAGCCCCATAAAATATACAAAATAACATTGCGTATAGAGGGTGATAAGACTAGGAAAATAAGAGGTCTATTTTGGGATAAACTCTCAAAAGGCTATGATATTCTGTTAGCTGAAAAAGATTGGCCCCCAGAGTTTGTCAGGGAGTGCCCTCGTGGCGAAGAAATTATTATGCCTGCCTTCTCGAATCACATTCCGATTCACAACAAATATACTTATGCAAGGAAATGGGCAGTGGCCCAGGCACCGGCATTATATAAAAATCATGTAGGATGGGATGAGGACTCACCTCCTCACAAAATCCAGTTAAAAAGTGAACCAACTGCCCAACGGCAGTATCCCATTAAGCAAGAAGCTAAAAAACAAGTCAGGGAGATTTTAGATCAACTTGAATACCAGGGGGTGATTGATACATGCACCTCTCAAATGAACAATCCTTTGTTTCCTGTCTCCAAGCCAGACAATTCATATCGTCTAGTTTTGGACTACAGACACCGTAATGCATGTTGTAAAACATTTGCAGTACAAAACTCGCATAGTGCAGCCCTAATGAATAACATAGTTAGGAAAAAATATAAAACGACATTAGACATATCTAATGGTTTCTTTTGTCAAAACATTGCACCGGAAAGCAGATATTTGACCGCTTTCTCAGCATTTGGGTCGCAGAAAAAATTCTGTCGACTCCCACAGGGGTTCAAGAACAGCCCAGGACTATTCTCAGCTAGGGTAACAGAGTTACTACAAACATATGATGATGAGGCATTATCTTACGTAGATGATATCTATCTCACAGACGATGACTTGGATACTCACTTGAAAAGAGTGAACACCATTATACTTGGGTTTCGCAGCAGAGGGTTACAAATTCAACTTTAAAAAGTCTCGAATTGCCCATCTGACAGTACTATTCTTAGGGTACGAATTATCAAGTGAAGGAAAAAGCCTAGCGGACAACTTCTTAGAGAAGTGCGCTGTACTCCAAGCTCCAAAAACGCTGAAGAATTTACAATCCATACTAGGTTTTCTGAATTTCGGAAGAACATACATTCTAAATTACGCAGAGAGGGTTAAACCTCTCTACGAACTAATTAAACCTGATTTTAAACAAATCAATTGGACTCAAAAACACACAGAAATTTTGAGATCACTGCAAACAGACATGTTAGCTAAAACAAAATTAGATACACGTGACAACACACGCAATCTTGTAATCCGAGTCATCCCAGGAAGATGCGGATTCACATACTTAACCTCTAATGAGGGAGAAAAGGTACCTATTTCAATTAAAACTCACTTGTACACACAAGCAGAAAAAGCATTCAGTCACACAGAAAGAACTGTGAAAGCAGTGCAAATTGCATTAGCAAATGAACGAGAACTAGCACACGGCAAAACGATTAATATCCTCACAGCGGAATCCGCCTTCGAGGCGCTATTCAGCCCAATAAACCTGCCTACAGTGTCACTGGATCCGAAATGGATACAGTGTGTAGATTCTCTAGGAGCGGAAGATGTGAAATACTATTTCGCCCCGCAATTCGAAGAACTGAATGATTTAGAATATGAAGAAGAATATCCTCTGCCAATCGAACTTCTGCCTCTCCCACAATACGCCTGTATAATCTATACAGATAGATTTGTACAGCATTTCAACGTAGAGAGCAAATCCTACGATGCAGCCTGTGCAATTGTTAAAGGTCGTTGGCTGTGCGGTAAATTCAGACCGAAAGTAACAAAAACTGACTCATTGAGAAACTGTTCGGCTCGAAGAGCTGAAATTAGATGTTTAAAGATGGCGCTCGAAAATGCAGAATGTGAATTCCCGACACTTATCGTGTGCGATTTTCATTTTTGCGTCAACTCTTACAACAATAAATTGCAGAGGTGGATTGAAAACGATTACAAAGATGACACAGGTACCACAATAAAGCATAAAATGCTCTGGAAACAGGTAGCTCTTTTACAGAAAGAACTACAAAAGACTCATGTGATACACGCACAGAGTCTTCAACGTGATGGCGTTCACGTTGCAGGGAATTCATTGGCTAATACAGCCATAGCGGAAGCAACTAAACCGGCTTCTGTAGTCACAAAAAAGCGTACAGAAAAATACATAGACGGGGAAACCATGCTGGCAGTAAAAACGACCGTAAAAGGCGACTGTGCAGCACTGCCCGTGAACTATCCACTCAATTATGCATACATAATCGATGCAAACTCCGTTCCTTTTGCTCGAATCCCTGGAGTGGGGGATAGGGTGATTCCAAACATGAACAGGAGAATATTATTAATAGCAGACGCACACATGGGTGAAGGTCCAAGGCACATTCAGATGAGGGAATCTCTGACTGAATTGCAATCAGTATACTGGTGGCCGGGGATGAGCGTGCAACATCAGATATATGTAAAGAACTGTCCGGACTGTGACAGAGATCGCAGTACTGAACCGGTCCTGCCTGTTGCACAGTTACCATTTATAGAAAGGGTAATGATGTCTGCAAGCCATTCAGCGTCCTATTAATAGTTAAGACTAAAAACACTTAAATAATGTAGCCTCCAGCGCTCGGCTGACGCTAGAACTGTTATAAGAGAGATCTGCGAGTCTATATCGGCACATACGCAATTACCACGTTCCATTCTGACCAGGGTCCTGCTTTTAGCTCTCGAGCTTATAAGGAGGCCATGGCCAGCTTGGGAATTGGGTTGCGGTATTCTTGTCCGTCGCACCCCGAAGGGAATAGTGTGGTTGAAAGAAAAAACCGGGACATAAAGCGATCTATAACAGCGAAGGTATTAGGTTCAGGCGCTGGGTGGGTCAAACATCTAATAAGTGTCCAGACCAGTCTTAATAACTTGTCAAGAAATTCTCTAAAAGGTTTCAGCCCATACGAACTATTGTTCGGAATTAGAATGAACATTCAGGACCTCGATAGTCAGATATCAGTGGTACAAGAAAAAACAACAGACTTTGACATCAAAGATCGTTTGGCTGTTTTACAGGAACTGAATGAAACAAGAAAATCCTTAAGCAACATAAAGTTAAAACAACAGCCATCTACCACTGACGAGGCACCACAAGCAACAGCCCCAGCAAGGCCTGTCTGGATTCCAAAGATTGGGGATCTAGTCAGAGAAAAAATCGCGGTGAAGAAGGAACTTGGGCCTTCTTACAGAAAAGCAGTACCTGTCTTGGCAGTCACCGGAACAAGATCAGTTGTACTACCGCCCCTTGCTGGTAAAAAGGAGAACAGAGTCGTGTCCATCGACCTGGTAAAACCACAAGCATGTGGCCTATAATCAACAGTAGGCCCAGTGGACTCCCAAGGAACAACAAAATACCCAAACTTGCAACAATCCAAGAGGTTCAAACTGAAAGACTAATCACATTTGATCAGCCTGCCGTGCACAGAGAAGGACTATGCAATAATGCCATGGAACTCGTGCCTCTTGAGACACAGATTGAAACAGTTCGTCAAGAAACAACACCAGTCTAAAATAATGTGGCATCAGAAAATGCTACCGAAAGACAGATTGAAAGAACATTCCCAACAATTGACAGAATTGCCTCTGGTTATTTCATCAACTTCGACAACTTCTCTGAAGATCAAAACGACCCCGAAGTGATGCCAGAAACAAAAAAGACTTTTAAAGAAAAAGCAACGGAACTCTTTCATCAACTGAAGGAAATCTACCTTATTTCACCTTGGTTAGAGTTCTGGTTCGGTCTAGGTGTATTTTTCCTCCTGCTTTGGCTCATCATGGTACTTTGTTTGGGAAAATTCATTGAGGGAAAATATATTACAATGGACACAGCAAGTAAGAACATCAACCTAGTCCTGAAACCACACTGACCATCCCACGTGAAGAAAAGAGAACTGTCAACAGTAAATGTCACAGCCATTCCAATACCTGGTGGGGTAGTTTGGGAGAAAACTGACTATGAGATCTATGGTCCGGTCGAAATCCTGAAGTATCCTCATCAACTGAAGGTTTCCTTAAGTGATTTTGTAAAACCTAGTACATTCTCTGATGATTGGGACTTTAACAGTATTAATGGCATGATGTCTGATTTAGTAATGTCAGCTAGATTCACAGAACATGATTATTTACAAGGTTCATCTAGTTATGAGCAATTATTCTGCTACACACATTATGGCGATCATTACTTGCATAAATTTGCACAGCCTAGAAATATTTTTATGTATAATCAATGGGAACATTGTGCTACACCACCTAAAAGCAGTTCTAAAGCATTTTTTGAGAAATTCAAATACTTCTCAGGGTTCAACACCAGTGATGCAGAAACGTTTTATTACAAACTGTTAGATAAAACAGGAATGAAAACAATGCTGACAAATTCTAAATTGATATATTCAGAAGCATTTTATGAAAAAATGATGACATTTGGTTTTGATTATTGGAAAAATAACATTGAAACGAAAACCATTTGGGGTACAAAAGATTGGCAGGTACAAGGCCTTGAAGCACTATTCAGAACCTGCATGATACCAGAACAAATGATGTTTTTAAATGACACAATACACCAAACATCCTGTCTTGGCCTAGCTAAGATCAAAGACCTTAACAAACCGTATATTCCAAAGCCAATACCTGATAATGCAACAACAGATATTGAGATAGACGTATCACAAATTTTACATTTTAACAGAACACATCCTGATTGGAAAAAGTGGTTAATCTGGCCTACAGACACAAACAACTGTCAAGATAGATTCCTGAATAAAACACAGGGGTTAAAAATGACCAGACAAGACCCTAGATACTCCCAGAGACAACATCCAGGGATAGTAACAACATACAGTGTAGGGAAACTCTGCCTCGAATGGCTAGGAACATCCACACTGGCTGAAATTAAGCAACACTTGTCTTTACTAAAAGATGGTGCTGATTTGCGCAATTTCATTCTTGGACCACGCAAACAGCGTCAAAAGCGTTTCATAGCGACCAGTATCTATGCTGCGTACAACGAGGCTTGGAAAGTCACACAAATTGAAACAGCTGAAAAAATACGAGAAATTGATCGTATTCATTTGGAAAAATCACTTTCTGTAGTGGACAATGGGTTATTGACTCTGTCCTCCAGAATGTATTCGTTGGACAATATTGTATCTTCTGCCTTTGACATAATAGACAGAGACTTGCTAATATTACAGCATGGCCAATCTCAATTACGTTCTATTGTACAATTGGGCTGGACGCTGCAAAATCTTCGTTCAGGCTATGTGCCTTGGCGTTTAATCAAATCAGTTTGGCACAGAAAGGAGCAGACTATACAATCCTGAGCATCGAAAAACTTGAGAGATTACCATTGACAATGTCAGAGAGTCCTGTCATTGAATGGATAATACACGGAATTATCACAATTCCGATAACAACTTTCCGGTTTAAAAAATGCCTTGAATACATACCTACTGGCCAGTATGAACGATTGGGTAAAGGTTATGTAAAATCAGAATGGAAATTACCATACACACATTCTTGCTATAGTGACAGCGACAAAAATGTATTTCTTAGTGGTGAAAACTGTAAACATTCACTAAGCGGTATACTTTTGTGCCAGGGTATTAATTTACATGGAGCCTGTGAAGGTAATTCTAACAACCTTTCATGCCACCAGCTAGTCACACCTGCAACTCGGATAGAGCCCTTCTTTATGCAACTTGCAAACGGGAGTTACATTCTTAGAACGGATCACAGATGTTGTGGCCTTGTTCCAGGGAAAAGTTATCTAGTAAGCGTAACATCCATGGTCAAATGCTGTATGCAGGCATTGTTCCCTAGCGGGCATGTAGACACAGAGACTCCCTTCTGGCCTCGTCTGAAACTCTATTCTATACGAATTGATACTTTAAGCAAAATGAAGTCTGTGCTTTTACAGACAACAGTGCCCATAACGTCATCAAAATAGACGTATGATCTCCTAGTTGCAAGGACAGCTACGGAGGTTCATTAACTTTTATCAACAAATTGCCCCGTGCATTTCGTAGAAATGCTTAGCCAACTCCTTAACATGTCTAGTGCCACAGGCATCCCAGGCATATTTAAGACGATTTTTACGGGACTGCTAACACCATTTCAGGCAATTCTGGGAATCGTTCCAAATTTTGTCCACTCTGTTTTTGGCGGCATACCGTTATTTTTGGGACTTGTAGCAGGGATTTTATTTTTGACCCTCCTGCTTCGTTATGGCAAGCCAAAGCTCAGACATAGCTCCCATGGGAATGGAAGAGACAATCCTAGCAATGCGCTACCGGGAAAGAATAACTAATGTCCTTGGATTGGCCAGGCTGAGAGATCTAAACATGACCTGGTTCCTTTCATTCAGACCTATATGGCAGAACTGTATCTTACCGGTACTTCGATGTATGCTATGCGGAGATGAGTGCGTGTTGGACATCTGTCTTTCACTTCCATCAGCAGTACCAATGGACGTCGATACTTTGCTCAGTCCCATAACGGCTCACGCATTGTGTTGTCCCCAGCTGCTACCAATCCTGGTGACAGCATTCATTGAGACTCCTGTGCTACGACTAGGTGGTAACAGTGGAGCAAGTGACAAAAGCAACATCACCCAGGTACGACCTTCTGTGAGCATTGCTGATCCCGACTATGATGACAGCAATCATTCTCACACCTGCCAAGTTACAGCACTATCGAATTTGGTTGAACTGTCACCTGATTTTGTAGACCAATTCTTTGAGAGCCTGTCTGATATGATGTTCTCACCCGAACAGAAATAATAACTTTGGAGAAGCTTTCCGACACACAGCGTTCCCATGAACTCTGAATTCGGCCTTCAGTTTTGAACAACAAAAACTGCTAAAAGCGTTGGAACTCTATTCCCCGTTCAAGCATTAATTCTTTTGAATTGAACACTTTTTAATATTGACCCTTTTTTGGCACGAACAAATTCTTTGCTTAAAGTAAAAACTATTCTTAGAGAACAGAAGCTTCAACTTCTATTTCTAAACACATCTAGAGACATAACAACCTTACACCAGCCTCTAGCACATTTATTGCAATGCATTTATATGTGATGATTTATCTCGCCCTTCTTCTGTTTCAGAGATATTTCATGTGTAATTCTTTTTGCATAATCGTTCATTGATTTCATATGCAATAATTTTTGAATGATTTCTATGCTTCGAAAACATACAGTACCTAAATTTCGCGTATTATAATATACGCCTATTTCAAATGCATTTATGTATTTTGGGGTGGGCAATGTTACACATGCATCTTATTGTTCTAGTTTTAGTAATTTGATGGACATGAACCCGTGGAGTGGGTGTTGCGTGCTTATCTAGGATCCTGATCGATACTGTGACCTTATGCCCCTATTCGGCTATAAATCCATTTATTCCCTATATTGGCATAACCGTTCAAGTGCAATATTCAGTAACTCATCTCTGGCCTCACACGAACAGAGCCACATTCCAGAATAGCTTTCTCTGCCACTTCCTTTGCAACCAATTAGTGCAATGACAGAGCAGAAGTCACTATCTGAGATTCCTAGATTAACACTCTGAGTTCTTCAACAAGATAAAAACTCAGCAAACCTGGAAATCCCCGCTTGCTGTGTTTTGATTAGTAATAGAACTCTAATGAGCAACTGATAAGTGATCACTTCCTAGTGACATCTATATTGACGTCTTATGTCCAGCAAACTTACGTCAAACAAGGCACCTTTCAGGTATAAATATTACCAACGTTGCCTTAAGCAAACGCGGTCTGCTGCTGTTTACGCTGATGCCATCACTGATGCTAGCTGCCTCAATGCCATCGCTGCTATCTTCGCTACTGCTGAAGAAGCTGTCCTGCTGAAGATATCATAGCTGCTATCGCTACTGCTATCGCTGCTAACTAGCGAAAGATGGTGTGGTGAACCTAGGAGCTGAACAGCCGTCCCCCTGCAAGAGCCCAGCAGATGCAAGCTGCCCGCGGACGCTGTCCCCCCTCCTCCTCCTTGACGCGCTGAAGAGAGACGCTGTCTTTCTCCTGCCGAGAAATCCAGCTCCAGCGTTTCTGGTCTACCCTTGCGGGTGACTGGGATACCGAGTTTCCCTGAAGGAGATACCAGACCTCCATCATTCTATTCAGAGGTATGGTGTTGACTAAACCCTTAGTGAGAATTCTTGAAGCAAACCTTGGCAAAACCAACTTAACTTAAAGCTACTTACTTACTCCCCTCCCAAGTATTAGGCTTAGGTCAGGTACACTGGGGTAGGCGTAGTTAGAAGCACCAGTTGAGTATTTTAGCCTAAATGTATATATGAATGTATATATGTTTTATTACTTTTAAACCATTGTATGGCTAAGAAACCATATCAATGCTTTTACAGTATTATTTCGCAATACTTATCTTACTGTACGTACTTTTTATAATAACAAGTCTTGCAATTGTGGCAATTCATTTCTCTTGTACGAGAAGAAAGACTGTTCAATAAATGTTAACCTTTATTGACAAACGCCCGTCTCTCTATTCTCTACATATTGTGAAAGTAATCTGCACCAACCTGACTGAGTAAAATAACTGTCTATTGTTTCACACGACCCTAGAGATTGACTCTTGATCTGAGGAGCAAAGTTGTCATGTTGCACGGTTGTTGGAAAACTGAATCCCTTCTTGTCTGTGCCAGGGAAGCTGATCACTTCCTATTTCAGTCAAGAAAGTTTCCAGTGACCTCTGAGCTAGTTGGTAACAAACCCAATTAAGTTTAGCATAGTCAGTAGAGGCCTGGAAGATCCGCACTTCTACGTCGATACTACTGTTTATGGTATTCCAATGCGCAGGGCCTAGTGGGAAACTAGGAACTACACTACAATTGAATTGTGAGCCTTATGGTCTCTCTCTCTTGCCTCTTGAACTTGAACTCTTTATGGGTTCCTGCTAGCACTCATTTCACCCCATTCTTTAGAATAAGGATTATGCTTTCCTTTACCAAAAGTGATGTATTGCTTTATTTGATATGACTTGTTTCTAACCATATTTGTACCACCAATTTTGTAAACTGATTGATGCACTTTGGACTAACTGAATAAAAATAAAAATAGCTTTCTAAACATGTTAATGAAGAATAAACCTTACAACTAATCAAAACTCTCATTATTAAGTGAACTTAGAAATAGTATTGTGCTTCTGACATTTGTGATATATATCTCCTGATCTACTCATACACTGCGGCAAAGGTCTTTTTCAGAGAAGTGATTGAGAGCCGGGATCAACCCAGTTGGTGTGAGATTGAGATGGTAATCCCATTTTTTTTAAAAATTGATTCCCGCTCCAGCAACCCCAAATCATGAATTCGTTCCTGATTTCTTCAAAATAGAGTATGTCTTATGCTTCATTTTTCTAAGGTATCCGACACAGACTGTGTTTGACAGTGATAGGGCAATCACAGGACTCTTATTCCTTTCAAATTTCCTGAAAGGATGTGTAGTCAGACAGCTAGAGGACTACACAAGTAATAATGATTTCTGATGCAAATTTCAATCTGGATTTCCTTGTGGCCACAACACTGAAACCTCCATACTCAGTACTGTGGACATTAGTTTGTGTCTCTTTAACAAATTAAAACCCTGATTCCAGCTTCTCCTTAATTTGTTTGCAGCCTTTGATGCTATTGACAAATAAATTCAAGAAACAGAATGGATATTGAAAGAATAGTGAATAGTTCAGAACCTATATTTCTGACAGAATAAAACTCATCAAAACAAGAAAATCGTTCTTGAATCCTACCGAAGTACATTGTGGAGTACCACAGGTCTCCATCCTCATCACCAGCTCTTCAATGTATATGTAGAGTCATTAGCCAATAATTGAAATACATATTGTGTCTTCTTTTTACAAGATGCAGACAATGCTCAACTATATTTTAAAATCAAATGCTCTAACAGCCTCAAACCCTTACCTCCTCCCATAACAATGTTCAGAACCAATACAAAAATGAAACTAGCATGGAGCCCTCCAAGGACTAAGGGCCAGGTGTATGAAGTTTAGTGTCTGACAAAACCATATTGCAAAATTTTGCTATTCACAATTTGGTATTCGCAACACTAATGTACAAAAGTGGGTTTTACACTTTCTCTCGATTTCTTGTGGGTCATAAATAGATCTACCTAATGAATATGAATGAGAAAGGTCTCCGTTTGAGCCCCTTTGGAAACTGCAAATATCACAGGCCTGCTGGGGTTAAATGCTTTTAAATAAATCCATCTTTTTTTTTTAAAAAGCTGCCCATTTTCCTTAAAGGAAAACAGAATGCATTAAAAAATAGGAATTGTTTTTGTGTCCCTTTTTAAGAGTAGGTAGTGTTTTTTTTTGAATGACCTACCACCAACTTCAAGTTTACATTTTGGATTTGGCCTCATGGAGGTGGTGGTCTCTGAAGCCGGGGGGCCACATAGACCGCCTCCATATTGTTTATTTTAGCCCCGGGCAGTGGTGGTCTCTGAGGCTTCTTAAAGCCCTAGGAGGCAGCTTCATATGGCCCCCGTGGTGGTCCCCATGGCATAAAAATGCCCTGAAGGGGGGCCACGTGTGCCCCCCTCCATTCGTTTTATAAACTCTGCATCCCCCCAGGACCTGGCCTACCCAGGGTTTTCATTAAAAACAAGCACAAGAGAACATGCTTGATTTTTTTATGTTTGCCATGGATTTATGTTCAGCGGTTCTGGTTTAGTCGTGTCTAAAATTCCTTTGGTTATTCACATGGGAAACACACTTTTTTTGACCCGCTCCTTTTTCTCAGCCTACGCTTGACTTATCACCCCAAAACATTCCATGCACAACAAAAAGTACCAGCACACTTTTGTTGGAAAATTTCGTGCAGATTAGTCAATCATCCACAAAGATATAGGAAAGTAAAGAAACGTTTTTCCTTTGAAAACAATATATAAATATATAAATTACTACAGAGTGGTATTCACTTCTGTGCAGTTATTATTAGGACCTAGTTACCATAGCAAAAAGATTTTTGGGTTTGCTATTAACTATGATGGAGTTTGATGAATCTTCATGAAAATTTCCAATAAAAAGTTCAACCACCTCAGCGCCTTCCTTGAAAGTTTTGGGGTGATTCATCAATTAGGGGGCTGAGAAAAAGAGGGGTCTCTAAACGCGATTTCCCGAATCAATTTCCATAGAGAATTTTAGACATTACTACAAGCAAAATGGCTGAAGGGAAATAAACCAAAATCAGCAGAACGCTAGATCTTTAATCAGAAAGCATGCTTTTTGAGATGTGGTGCAAATCTATTCAGTACTTTTTGAGAAATTAAAGTTCAAAATGTAAAGCTGTCTGGACACTTGGGTTCGCCACACTATCGCAAAAGTCCAGCGGACACGCAACTTCAAATAATAGAGTGATCTGATTGGCCAAGGGGAATTTTTTCCCTCTGCCACCTTTGCTCCCAAAGGAGCAAGAAGCTCCTGCAAATCCTGTGCTATATTCTATGTACTATGATCTGCAAACCTCATTTAGTTATCTGTCTGCAGATGTCACAGTGTTTATGATGTCACTGCTTCATCCCAGTTTCAGAATAATATGTTTCAATGCTGTGGGCTACCTGTCTGGGCGATGGCCCTGATTGGCAGATGATGAGCTGTGTAGCTCTCTACAAATAAAATACTCTTCGAATTATATCCAGTTTCCTAACTTACTACAAAATTGGCGACAAGGCTTCTACACAGCAGAAACTGCGCATCAACATTGTGGACTACCTCACTTTCATCATCTGTTTTAAGTGTTGCATTCTCCATCATCGACTTACATCTACAATCAAAACTTATCTACCAGCCTCTATGTGGATCATTTTGGATTGGATTCATCAACTGCACCATTTCATGTGGTTTTATCATGCTAAGTCAACTTTATTTTTATCTATCTACTTTCTACTCGGGGAGTCTTTCATATGAGACTCTTTCTGCCAAATTCAATCTACTCCACTATCACTGCATTTTGTATGGTGTTTCTATTTTTAGAACAGGAAGAAGTACAAATCCTTATCTTCCGATTCTCCTTCCGGTGAGTGTCTTCCTTGAGCGGCTGTTGAAGTTTCTAGTTACAAGCTTCGGCACAGAGCTTTTTGTAACTTTGATGATAGATATTTGAATGTCATTATGTCAGCGATTCTATTTTTAATTTAAAAACTATTCATGTACTTATTTTAAAGATGTGTTGCGCAAGCAAATAAGTATCTAGTTTTAAAAATACACTGATTCTTGTGTTGTCAGTGAGCGCACGCCCTTTACCGTGAGGTCTGACTTGTATTTCCCTTGCGCATTCTCCCATTGTATTTCACCTGTTACATGTGCAGCAACTACCGCAAGCTCAAAGTGTTCTTTCTTGTGCATCCTACGTTACGTATAGCATTGCGTTTTGCCAACCACAAGCTGCCAACCACATGTGGATACTACGCATGTGTTTTGTTCTTTTAATAAAAAAAACAATTTTAAAGAGAGGAAGTGAAACGAAGAGTTTATCTTGCCAATCATTCTTGCCAACCATGATGTCATAATGCACTTCTTCTCAAGCCTTCAAGCCTGGAAACTTTTTGTTCTCAAGCCTTCAAGCCTGGAAATTCTTTGTTCTCTACATTCCATTTTAAAATATTGGCATTCCATGAGGTCATAGTGGTTTTATTTCTACAACTTTGAAAGCTCTACTCTGCTTCAATCCGTTGTACTATTTGGCACTACAGCAATACTTTTCTCAAACAAAACTATATTGCTTATTTTTTTTCTTAAACTGTTCAAAGGGAGATATTTGTGTTAACTTTCAATGTGGATTGTTGTTATTTGCACAATAACTCCTTATCTGTAACGTGGATTACAGTGATTCATGTGATTCACGCACTAACATTTCTTCAACGGATTACAGTGATTCGCACACTAACATTTATTCAACGTGAATTACGTGGATTACTTGGATTACAGTGATTCACACACTAACATTTGTTCAACGGGAATTGCTGTTATTCACACAAGTTTCTTTCCAGCAACATAGATTGCAGTAATTCTTCTATCAACATTTTATTTTTCAATGAAATTACAGTGATATACACTAAGGTTATTCTTACTAAAATGTTAAGTGTTCTTTACATTTTATTATTTTTATTTCCTTTTAACATAATGTCTAGTATGCAATCTATTAATGCTCCTCCTTCATTTCTGGAAACTCCAGGAGAACCAACAGTGAAATGGGATATTTGGTTTGATGCCTTCGAAACATATCTAGGTGCCATTGGAGCTTTAAGGTATCGTCCAGAAAGAAAAAAATGTCTGTTATTACATTCTCTTGGATTTGAGGGCAGGTACATTTTTAAGCATTTACCTGATCTGCCTGATAGTGGTGAGTTATTAGACGAGTATCAAAGTACAGTATCTAAATTGAAATTATGTTTTGATAAACATCCCAGTTTAATAGTCCTTAGACGTATGTTTTTCAAGAGGAAACAGGCAGAAAGTGAGGATGTTGATTCTTATTTTTCTGTCCTTAGAAGGTTAGCTTCGGTTTACCTTTTTGAAAACTTTACCGAACAGCTCATTCGTGATCAATTTGTTTGTCACTGTAAAGACAAACAAATTAGACAGAAATTACTTTCTATGGAAAATCCTTTACTTGACGTAACCATTAAGGTAGCAAAAAGCATTGAGACTTCACATATTTCTTTGCTTTGAATTCAATGTGCAACTACTGTAAAAACAAAATTGGGCATTTTGCTACTGTGTGTTTAAAAAAGAAATTTCAAAAGAAGACTGTAGCCTGTGTCTTAGAGTCTGATGATGATAACTCAGAGGGAGAAATTGTTTCTGTTGTACATGATCATACCACATCCTGTGACTCATCCATACCACGCACGGGAGATCCTTCTTCATGTGTTGATCCTATAGTTGAAATACTTGTTGGGGACAAAACACTCGATTTGTTAGTAGATTCTGGTGCCAGAATCACTATGATAACACAGAAATTATTTTTTGAGACATGGGTAGAGAGACCGTTATTCCCTCCTGATCGATCACCTGTTTTTTACGAAGGACGGAAAATTGAATTATTGGGGTTCTTTGAAGATTTCCTAGTGTTTAAAGGAAGGAGAATTAGAGGGAAAATGTATGTAGCTGTCAAAGGACTTAATGTACTAGGGTGGTTTCACCAGGGCCTGTTTGGTATGCAATTAAAAACTAGCACAAAAGAACAGGTCATGTTAGTCACCTGTGAAGAGGAAAGCAGCAAGTGGAAAAATGAATTTCCTTCAGTCTTTAATGAAGGGAAAAATTACTGGGTTTAAACATAAAATTATAGTCAAAGATGGAGCAGTCCCTATCAAGTATAAACTCAGAAGTGTACCTTTTAGTATCAGGGAGGATCTCAATAAAGAACTTTCATCTTTATGTGAGAAGGGCATTATTGAACCTACAGATTGTTCCCTTTGGTTGTCGCCTCTTGTTGACGCTCGGAAACGGGATGGCAAATTGAGAGTATGTCTGGACCTCAGATCTCTTAGCAAAGAGATCTGGGTTGATTCGCATCCTTTACCAAAGATCATGGATCTATTCAGCAGCATTAACGACGCTGAAGTTTTTTCAAAATTAGATTTGGCTAGCGCCTACCATCAAATAGAACTTCATCCTGATTCTCGCCCTTTAACAGCATTTGTATCCCCTCTTGGAACCTTTTGTTACAAGAGGATGCCGTTCGGATTAGCTTCCGCTGCATCAGTGTTCCAGAGGGTTATGCAAAACATGTTGAGAGGTGTAGGAGGTGTCCTTGTGTTTCAGGAGGGAAACAACCTTTACAACGCAACTTTTACACCGCACTACCATTACAACGAAACTTTTACAATGCAACATCCATTACAACGCATGCATTTACAACGCAACCATTACAACGCATGACATTACAACGCACTACAACACAGACCACTACAACGCATGCCATTACAACTCAGTCATTACAACGCATACCATTACAACGCATAGCATTACAAGACATAGTACCCTTACACTATCCAACACTTACCCTACTGTTGCACCCCTGGAGTTAGAATAGTAATTTTTACCACTACACTATCCAACACTTACCCTACTTTTGCACACCCTGGAGTTAGAATAGTAATTTTTACCCCTACAATATCCAATACTTACCTTACATGCAATGTAATGTAATGTTATGCGTTGTAATGGTATGCGTTGTAAATGTAGTAGGCGTTGTAGTAGAATGCGTTGTAAAAGGTAGAATTTGTTGTAATGGCATGCGTTGTAATGGTATGCGTTGTAATGGATGTTGCGGTGTAAAAATTGTGTTGTAAAGGTAGGCGTTGTAAAAGTATGCGTTGTAACGTCATACATCTGTTTCAAGATGATGTTATTATTTAAGCTAAAGATGACGACACACATGATGCCATTCTCAGAAATGTTCTACATATCTTTAAAAAAAATGGTGTTGTGCTAAAAACTGAAAAATTTAGATTTTCTTGCAAAGAAATAGAATACCTTGGTCATCTCTTATCCCATGAAGGAATCAAACCAAGACAGGGTCTTATAGATGCTATTATGAATGCTTCTGTACCCAAAGACAAAACTGGTGAAAATTTGCTTTTGGGTTTGTTGGAATATTATTCAAGGTTTGTTCCATATTATGCATCAATAGTCAGACCCATTAGTAACCTTCTAAAGAGTTCAACAACGTTTCTATGGTCCCCAGATTGTTATCGTGCCTTTGTAGAAGTTAAGAGTTCTTTAAAGACAAGTGATGCCCTTACTCCTTTTGATCCAGATTTACCATGCTGCATAACAGTAGATGCTAGTTAGGTTGGTTTAGGAGCAATCCTCACGCAGCAATGTGGTAATCATGAGAACACAGTAGCGTTTGCCTCTCGGGTTCTCAGAAGCGCTGAAATTCAGTATTATGTAATAGAGAAAGAACTACTAGCTTGCTTGTGGGCTATTGACAAATATCGTCCATATGTTTGGGGAAGACATTTCAATTTAGTCATAGATCATAAACCCCTTGTTTCAATATTGTCTTCTGGTCCAAGCAAATATTGTACACCTAGAATAACCAGAATGGTTAGAAAACTTTTACAATATAAATTTGAGGTTACACATATTGCTGGGGGCAAGAACACAAGGGCGGATTTTCTTTCTCGTTTTCCTCAGAGTGGTGATTTCAGTGAAGGGACCAGTTTTCAAGATTTGAATGAGGAGGATGATGAAGATTGCTTTGTAGCATCTTTAGATATCTCTGTCTTAGCAGTTGGTTCAGAAGAAGATTGCAGATCTCCAAAAAGTTAGAATGTTTGTTAAAAATAGTTGTCCGAAAGAGAAATCTTTGTCCTTTGAACTTCAACCGTACTGGAAAATTGATTCTGAGATATCGATAGAAGATGGCTTGCTCATGAGATGTGACAAGTTGATTCCACCTCATTCTCTTAGATCTACCATTATGAAAGAGTCTCATGAAGGACATGTGGGGATTTCCCTTACCATACGGCGGGTCCGCCAAGATTTTTGGTGGCCCAATATGGATAATGAGATTAGAACAGCAATTGAAAATTGACCGGTGTGTTGTTCGTCTGAGGAAACACTCAAAATTTCTACCTCACCTTTATCTCCTTTTGATTGTCCATCTGGTCCATGGATCAAAGTAGTTATTGATATCATGGGTCCATGTGAGATTTTACCTGTGGGGATGAGGATCATCATTGTTCTGATGGATTATATATCTAAATGGCCTGAAATTAAGGTGGTGAGAGAGGCCAGTTCTTCTAGTGTCATCAAATGTTTTAAGGATGTATTTTTGAGGGAAGAATTTCCTCAATTTCTTGTCTCTGATAATGGGACCCAATTTTTGAGTGATGAATTTCAATCTTTTCCTAGGTTGAGCGGGATTAAACACCATAAAAGCTCATTATATCACCCATAAACTAATCGCCTTGTGGAGAGGATGAACAGGGTCATAGGTGAGTGTGTCAAGTGGGCTGTCAAAGGTAGACATGATGTTTTAGCTTCACTCGAAAGTATGTTATGGTTCTACAGAACCACACCCCATTCATCCACTAAGATTTGTCCTTTTGAGATTCTAAGAGGAAGGAAGGCTGATACCAGTTTTCGACCTGGATGGATGTGTAAATGGTTATATTCACTAATTAATGTGGAATCACTTATGGAAACTGCAAAAAACAATTTTGATAATGCGCAATGTAAGGAAGAAACGTGGTTTGATAAAAAAAAAGGTGTCAAGATGGTTTCTTTGTGTGCAGGTGATTTTGTTCGAATCAAGAATCATGTGTACACTAAGAAAGGGAAATCCAAATTTGGTGAACCTGTCAAGGTTATGAGAGTGTGCAATAATGCTGTTCAAGTAGATGGCGGTTGTTGGTGGAATCTATCAAAATTGGTCAAAACTAGATCTTGTTCTTTTTTTAATGATTCTAGTTCAAATGGACAAGATGAGTTGTCTTCTTCTCTTGGACAGTGGAGGACAGAGGACAGTGGAGGACAGAGGAGCTCTAGAATTTCTACCACTCCTCGCAGGTTTAGTGATTAATGTTTTATTCTTATATATTATGTTATGATCGTTTTGTTTATTTGGGTTGATGAAAAGGAGGTATTGCAATGTTATACAAAAATGTTATACAACCTTATTTAGTTACCTTTTTGAACATTGTGTATTTAATGCTTAACTTCTGTGTTTATTTATGTTATGATTATTTTGTTCATTTCGGTTGAAGAAAAGGAGGTATGTTATATACTATGTACTTTGATCTGCAAACCTCTTTTAGTTATCTGTCTGCAGATGTCACAGTGTTTATGATGTCACTGCTTTTTCCCAGTTTCAGAATGTTATGTTTCAATGCTGTGGGCTAACTGTCTGGGAGATTGACCTGACTGGCAGATGATGAGCTCTGTAGATCTCTACAAATAAACTACTCTTCAAATTATATCCAGTTTCCTAACTTACTACATCCCGCCCGAGCTCTTTCTCTGATTGGCTGTCCGCAGCTTGAAGAGAAATGTTGCAGCCGTCATTAAAGGACACAGGACTCCAATATATCATTCCAAGGGGCATATCTACAAGTACGGCGATAAATAAACAAAAAATACGCGCTTAGTGCCTTGTTATTTATCGCCGTCTATCGCTCGAATTTCTCGCCCTAGTAACGCGTTATTAACAACACATTATTCTAGGACGATAAAAATTCCAGAGATAGCAGGAAAATGACCATTTTGAAGGGAAGATCGTTGGTTTTCCACCGATGTTCCCTGCAAAATGGCGATAGCTTTGCTGATACGACCCACAGGGTCGTATCAGCATAATCCGCCCCAATTTCAGGGATAGGTAAGTCTGCATTTTAGCAGACGTTTGTTAATGGAGAAAAAAGTAGTTTTCTCCAAAAACTAGTGTGTGCTAAAATCCTGTGGGCTGCCTTGTAAATATCGCGATGTGAACATCAACTATATTTGCAAGTAGGCCATCCGGTGTACGCCCACTTTGCATCTCATTAGAAATGCAAAGGGAGGCGTTGGGAAAAAAGGTGCTAACATGCGATTAGGCATATTAGCACCCTCTTGTAAATAGGGTGTTAGTTTTATCTCCGCTTCTTTGGGTTTTTGAGCCAAAAAAGCAGAGATAAAGCCCTTGGACATATGCCCCCATGTCTCTCTCTCAGTACCCTAGTACTTCTATCCCTGCCAACACTCTAGTCCGGATAGCAGCATGTGCACTCTAGTACCTTTACTCTGAGTTATAGCCCAAAACTTCTGAATACTGTGTATAGTATTCAGTGTATTAGGCTATGAGTGCCACTCTTAGCCTAATACTAAATCTTCGTATCATAGTCTGCCTATAGAGTAGAACTTCTCTCTCTATCTATAGCCTAGTACTAGTGTCCCTACCTTCACCCTATTACCACTCCTCTGTTTATGCCCTAACACTTCCCCTGTCTATACCTAATACCTCTATGCCTACATATGCTCTATTGCAGCAACAACTACTACCATACCCTAATGCCACTAAGCATGCACTAGTACTTCTGACCCTACATGCACAGTTCTACCTATAAAAGGTTATCTTAATACATACACATAAACATAAACTAGTACCTGTACACTGACCTCTCTACCCAGACCTATAACCGAACACTTCTATCTCTACCAATTCTCAAGTATCTATATTGCTAGCTATACTTAATTATCTCTATGTGAACATTAATGTTAATAAAATTTGTAAAAGCACACGAATACCCGGAGGTGTCTTGGCACTGGAGACACAGTAAGCATGCACAGCATCTAGTCCTGAAACAGCCAGGTCTTTAACTTTCTCCTAAAACTGACTAGGGAGTTAGCATTTCTAAGTTCCATTGGAAGGGAATTCTAAAGCTTAGAGGTGCCATAATGGAAACTACGGCCGCCCCAATGTGAGGTACGGATTCTAGGAACTATAAGAAGTCTAGCCCCTGCAGACCGAAGATGTCAGGTCGGTTGGTACCATACAAAAAGGTTCTGGAGAAAAGGGGGGCCTGTTGATTCAAAGCTTTATAGGTGAGACACAGTGCCTTGAAATTAATATGCTGAGGTACAGGGAGCCAGTGCGAATTGTGAATTTCTTTCGATACCGATTTGTCCCTGGGGATATTGAGCAGTAGACGTGCTGCTGTGTTTTGGACCATCTGAAGCTGCCCTTCTCCCCCATTCTGTTCACCATGTTCTCCTTATCTGTTTTCTTGTGGCATTTATCTATCTCATGTAGCCTCTTTTTCCTTTTTCTTATGTTAAAATCCTACAAATGTTTTGGTGAAATTAGCTTTCTTTGTTTTGAAAATTTACCAGCATTGGATTGTCAGACTGATGTTCTCAATTTGTTTTCTCTCCAACATGAGGTAGACCTTTCTTACCTGGGGAATTAAAAATGTAATTGTACTTTATTTGATGTTGGCATTTTCCATTATAGTACTCCTGCCTCATGTACCATATTAGCTAAGCACCAACCATTAAGCAGATTTACTTTATATTGATTGAAAAATGTGAACTTCGTTTAATTTGATAAATTTACCGTTCTTGTTTATATATTTTCATATTGCCACCTATGGTAAGAATCCAACAAGGCTATGTACTGTTGAAGCTGACATGCTGGAATGCATAGCCACATGGATAAAAGATACTCTCAAGAATGCCGCTGGTACTACTATACCAATTTATGAATACTAGTGAATGCAAAAGAAATCAGCACTAACGTGTACAAAACCTCAAAGGTTAGACTAACGTATTTTAGAGCTGGTGTCCGCCAAACCACTCTTAATTGTTAATGGCATGCACAATTATAGTTCCTCTGTGCGTGTCAAGACACTGCAGCTCTGGAAATAGATGGACTCAGCAGAAAGTGATCTTGCTGTCCTGCCTCTGGTTGTTATTATGAACCAGGAAGAGGTCAAATAGAGGTGTGGCTATTATGCTTAAGAGTCTCTCATATTGACAGTAACTGTATTTTAATTTTTTTAACTATTTATTCGTCCAAAGGTCAGCCTCTCGACAGATCCTACAGAGCAGCGGTCATGCATGTAACAATTGTAATTGTCATTATGTGTGAGGAAGGAACATCATTGTTGGAAAACTGACAATAAATGTGTGCGTGTCAGCATGTGTCTGTGCGTGCGCGGGTGTGTGCGCGCATATGTGTGCCGACCATGCAAGTAAGTAAAAGATGTAGGAGATGACGTGTGAGATATTTAGATAGCAGATTTCAAAAAGAATTTGGGAGAAAAGGGTCAGTGACAGTCAGACTACAGATGAAAGGGTGAAAGGGTCTGGGGGAGTGCGGAGTAATTGAGGCACTTCACATGCCACACACCCTTCCTCAGACGTTCTAATATTCAAGTCACAGTCGAATATGCTCAGAATTATTCAATTGTATGTATTTTCCACAAAATCATTGATATTTCTCATTAATGTGATACTGCTAACAAGCACAAAGCTAATAAGTCTGGCTTGTTTTAGGCATATTTTATTGTTGCGCGATATGTCTGGATGCAGTACAGGGAAATTCGGGAGACACTCAGACACTGGTCATTGCTTTCATTTACTTGGAAGAAACTGGTACTGGAAATATCACACATTTGACTGTTAGACTGCCACTCGAGCGCCTACTGAAACCCTAGAAATATCACACTTAAGCAATCTAAAATCTTGGCATGTATGAGAAATCATGAATTTATTGTTATTCCGCGGTTGAAAGTTCTGGTGTATCCGGGAGCAAAGCCACTTATTGACGTCATATGTCAGAGCAACAAGATTTTAGTTTACTCTAAGACTTTGACAGCAGAAAAGATTTTTAAATTAGTGAAAGCTAATAACTTAACATACCACTAGATGTCACAAACGTTCCACGAATACACACAATATAGTTTGAAAAACGTGTAGGCTACTTCAAACAGTTTTCTCTTTCCAGAATACTGCAGAGCCTAGTGTTCTCCGTAAAAGGCACATTGCAATTGCCTTTGGCCTTGACAGTGAATATTCTTCTTTGGGTTTATTATGGTCAAAAGTCTTGTTCAATTAACGGCAGCTCTCAATAATAACAATATTAACTCGTTTTGTATAGCCAGTCGCGGCCGGCATGACTCGCGGGTATGGTGCGGGGGGAAGGATGGGGGGCCGGTCGCGCGGGGAGGAGGTCGCCGGGGGGGTTTAATCTAAAAAAACATTTAAACTTACCTTTGCCTCTGGTCCAGCGGCGCGTCTCCTCTCTCTGCGCCTTACAGGAAGCAGCCTCCCTCTCCGCCCCTAAGCCAATCACAACACTGCAATGGCACCGTTGTGATTGGTTAGGACGCCAACCCCAAAGGCGTCTATGGGGAGGCCATTTTCTCTATGTAGGCTGCATGCAGCCTGCATAGATAAAAGGCAGAATGTACATGACTGGTTTGGTCGGCAGGGCCGGACTGGGAACAGAAACCGGCCCTGGCACACTGCTCAGCCAGCCCCCCATGGGGTGAGGGGGAGTGCAGCAAAGCAGTTTGCGAGGGCCGGTTTCGGCCGATTTTGTTACTGGGGGCCGATATTGCCGACCCCCGGTAACAAAAAAACGGCACCCCAGGGGTCCAAAATCGGCCCCCACCCTAGCGGCCCACCGGGGAAACACCCGGTGCCCGCTATGGCCAGTCCGGCCCTGTTGGTCGGCCCCATGACCGATCAAACAATTAGCACCCACAACAGTGGGCAAGCCACTCTTCCCCTGCCTGGAGCACGAACGCCTACCAGCCCGCCCCAACCAAATCCTGCCTTCTGCTTTCTCGCAGTGTGAGAAGCAGAAACATAAAATGGTACAACAAACTACAACCAACAATTCAAAATGAACTCACCTGCATTAAGGATATCTGTGCAGAACTCGCCTCATTCGCCTCAATGTCCACCAACAGGATCACTCTCTTGGAGACTCCTCGGCACCCCAGAAAGGAACTGGCCTGGCATCGGTGGACCGGTGATCAGATGCTCTACCGATCGTGCTGTGAGACTTGCTGAGAGTCTCATCTCATCTGCCTCGCCGTCTTCAAGCAGATTCACAGAGCCCCGGTGAGGTTTGTTGCTTCTTCACCCTGGGCATAGTCCTGTTTTGTGCGGACTCCAGCGACTACCGATTGCTGACTACCGATTGTGCTGTGAGTCTCATCTCTTCTGCCTCGCCGTCTTCAAGCAGGTTCATGGAGCCCCAGTGAGATTTGTGGCTTCTTCATCCTGGGCATAGGCCAGCTTTTGGTGTTGACTCTGGCGTAGGGGTCGGGGCTTGTTATGCGCTGGTGTGCCATGCAGCCTACAACCAACCAGCCTCATAACTCAGCAAGATGGCCAGGTAGACGTGTTTTGCCTCGGATCCCGGTCCGCGCAACACTCCTGTGCTCTTAAGCACACTAAACATCTCTAAACTGAGCACATGAAACTCCTACCTGATGCGGAGCAAGTAGAGTGAGAACGGGTGTGTCGCGGCAGGGAACAGACACCCTGGTGGGCTGTGCCGAGGTCTGGGAGCACGGCTTAGGAGCAGCGCAAAATGGCAGCCATCATTCAAAAAGAGATGAGGGGCCATTAGGCAACGGACGACAACTCCGCTTGGTCTGAGCGGACCAGGGGAGCCCACCCCCACCCTTACAAGTGACCAGCACTGGTAACGGGAGCGCAGCAAGTCGCTTTGACCTGAGTGTACTGGGCCTGGACTGTGGAGGGCTGCGGCGGAGGCCCACCATGAGGGACGTCACCCTCCTAATGACCGGTGAGCGGGGGGCTTTAAATCGGCCCACGATGATTCAAAGAGTGGTGGGGCGCCCCTGCACGTTGAGAGATCGGTTTGCTCCTGGGTATAGGTGGCATTATGGGGACTTGCCTGACATGCCTGACCTGAGCATGGTGGCCAGAAGCTCTTTCACAACCCTAATCCTGGCGCTACTCATCCAGATCCAGGCATGTCCCCACTCAAGGCCCCCCTCGAGCAAAAGATTAAAATGGATACCGGCTGTTTCTAACTCCAAAGGCAGAATCCTTTGTCTGACCCCAAGATGGCTGCCACAGTTTTCCCTACCACCAGACTCCGACCAGACCTTGATCACATCTCCCATCGGCCTGTATGGTAGCCCCAGCTCCTTCTCTGGTTTGTTTTTACTCCCTACCACCTACTTCTTTTACCTCTATCCTCATAGCCTATGTATCTATACAAAACTGTTTTTCAGAAACGTTGAGACCAGAGCAACATGGCTGATTCCCGGTAGAGTTGCTAGACCGTCACCTACCCAGCCAAACATTGGACACAGTTCTTTCTCGTCTCCCTGCTATGGCTCGTTTCTCCTCTCATTTCCCACAAATTCTCTCAACCTCATTGTTTGTTTACTGTACCTTACTATGCTATTGTAACTGATGTAATTTGTAACGCAATGTTCATCTGGTATAGCGCTCTGATACCTCCGGGTCTAGCAAGTGTTATATATACCTTTTTAGATGTACCTTGTAATGCAATGATCCTCTGCTTAAGCGCTCTGATACCTCCGGGTCTAGCCAAGGCTATGTAACCTTATTAAATCAAATAAACTAAAAACTTGTTTACCTGAATGCTGAGACCTGAGAAACAAGGCTGATGCCCGGTGGAGCTGCTAGACAGCTGGACAGTTAATGAGGAGATTGGTCCTGGTTTCCCCCTTGACCTTCACCGACCCAGCCAGACATTGGGCACAGTTCCTCCTCGTCTCTCCGCTATTATTCCTTCCTCCCCTCCCTCCTACGAGTTCTTGAAACATTGTTTTAAGTGTACTGTACCTTACTATGCTCTTCTATCTGATGTAACTTTTAACGCAACAATCCTAAATGTGAAGCGCTATGATACCCTCTTGGGTCAAGTTTGCGCTATAAAAAACTTTATAAATAAAAAATAGATAAATAAAATAAATAACTATATAATACCATTTTATGTTTCTGATTCTCGCACTGCAAGAAAGCAGTGGGGCAACCCTCCTCCTCCCATGTGGAGGAGCTGTCCCTGTATATAGCAGGTATTACCGTGCCCTTGATTTTGCCATGGGCTTCCAATACTTAGGTCATTAGAAGAGTATTCAATTTACCAAGATTGGAATGGACAAAAAAGACATCATTTTGCTTCTTGCAAAGTGAGCTAAAAAATGATGATGGATTCAACCCAGATCTGTGACTAGGGGTGAGTGTCTGAAAAGTTTCAGCACTCCGTCCATCATCTCCTTGTGTTTGCTTTGTTCGCTTTAAGTTGGCAGGGTATGCGGAGACATGGGTCCCTTGGTCACTTTGCCATTGGATTCCAGCTAGCCTGGCTGATGAAGGGTGTTACCCAGAAACCGGTCCCAGGATGCTTGTTTCCGGTTCAGGGAAGACATGGCTTGGCAGTTTGGGCTGGACTGTACCCATGAGGCATAGGGTCAAGACTGATTCTGATAGCTGGGTCTGAACTGAGGTGGCTGAGTGAGCTGAAGAATGATGATGGATTCAACCCAGATCTGTGACTGGAGGTGAGTGTCTGAAAATTTCAGCGCTCCGTCCATCATCTCCTTGTGTTTCCTTACCACAAACAGCATATCACACAAAAGCCTCTCGTGAGGTCAGGGGCGTAGCTCGGGGGGCTGTGGGGGCGGTCCGCCCCGGGCGGCCCTGTGTTTGGGGCAGCAGCCCGCGCGGCGCTGGTGGCCCATTGCAACGTCCTTTATGGTTTATTTGGGAACACATGTGGATTGTTGGGGCCACTGCGGCGGGCCACCTGTGCTGCGAGCTTGGCCCTGGTTGAGTTGCAGGCGCACCGCCACCTGCTGCTTGCGGCTGCCACCTGCACCTAGCATATGCCTGTGACGTTTTACGAGCGTCTGTCGGCTTTCGCTCGCGCCGGGCGGTGGCGTCTGGGTTCTGGTGTGCACGCCACCTGTGGGGTGGGGCGCAGGAGACCGTAGTGGGAATGCGTGGCGGCGTGTGTGAGATGCAGGTGGGGAGTGAGGGAGACTGGGTCAGACACGAGTGGGAGGACACGTAGGTAGAGCAGGCTTGAGGCAGGGGCAGCAGGCTCGGTTCTGGACTGTGGCCCGGGTGCAGGTGCAAGGGCTTGGCGAGGGGGAGAGATCCTCTTTGGCGCCGGGTGATGTGTGCACACTGTCCTACTGAAGCAGTGACTTGACCTCTGTCCAGCTAAAAGATCTCTTTGGAAGATTTAGGTCTGCATCTGCCTGGCAATGGACAATTGAATTCACTGTCGTGAGTTTGGAGATATTCCTATCCAAGTGCCTGTCTCTGCAGGCGAGAACTTAAGGTACTTTAAGACGAAATGTTTAGTACAAATTCCAGAGTGGGTGTGAGACGGGGTGGAATTCTCGTCACCTGATGTGGATAAAAGGAATGTGCATAGCATATTGGTCCGGATTCACCTTTCCTGACCCCTTCGGCTCTTTGTGAGATCAGGCTGTGCCGCAGAGTTTGAACGGAGCAGTTGGGAGAAAGTGTGGCTATTGTTCCGTTTTATTTATCTGCAGGGGCCCAGCTAGATGTGTACTTCGAGGATGTGTGTATATATTTTTTTATTTTTTTTAGATCTATAAGAGCCCAGCATGACGAGTGCTTTGTGTGTGATGTGTATATTTTATATTGTTGTGTCGTTGTCATGGCGGTGCAAGACACGGCTACTGGTATGTCCAGATAACTCTGGTGATTGGTGGTCCTGCTGGAGAGCAGTATTTTGTCTGTACCTGGTTTTTAGATGCAAATAAAATGTGTTTGTGTGGATGGCTCAGTGGGTTGCTTGCAGCACAGAGGTTGCAGTCCTCGAATGGGACAGTGGCTTGTGGGCTGACGTCGAGGAGCTGCATGCAGGCTTGAATGGTGTGGTTAGAGCTTGTTTTTTTTGGTGTTGCAATGTGGTTGGAGTTTGCCCTTTCTTTCATTGCTCTGGTGTTGCTGTGGAGTTTGTTTTTGCAGATATAAATTTTGATCAGTGAGGCTAACTCCGCAACCACTGGGGTATGCTTTGGGTCTGTGTTTGTGCATCTCCAGACCAAACCCTCTTGAGATATGCTGCCCACCAGTGTGGATGACGTGTGGTGCCTGCACCTTGCAATCCTCGTTGGCTTGGGTGACATTCCTTATGGACTGATTTGAATGCTTGTGTGGTTCATTGTCTCTGCGTGATGTGGGTGCTGTGACACCCTACCCTGTGGGTGGCGCTATACAAAAGGTGAGATCGAGTGTGAGAGAGGGGCTATGGGGAGATGGGGGATGCTGTTTGAGGGTGTACCTTTGTACTTCTGTGACCCAGTTGGTGCACGCAGCGGAGCCAGCGCTGACGCTGCACGCTGGGCAGATACTCCCCCTCGCGCCCTCCCGCCACGAGCGGAGGCCACGCCCCCTTTTAGGCCACGCCCTCTACCCCACCGCATATAGCTAACGCGGACCTACAACTCAGCAAAACTGAGAGGTAAGCTCCTGAGGCGGAAGCCGGGAGCGAGGCACTATCTTGAAAACTTGAAAGTCACAGATTGCGTGTGATTTTAACAATTGTGTGGTGTCACTTATTTGCCTTGTATTTTTAAAAAGAAAACAGACTGCTTGTTTTTTAAGGAAAGTTTACCTTTGTACTTCTGTGACCCAGTTGGTGCACGCAGCGGAGCGAGCGCTGACGCTGCACGCTGGGCAGATACTCCCCCTCGCGCCCTCCTGCGACGAGCGGAGGCCACGCCCCCTTTGAGGCCATGCCCCCTACCCCACCGCATATAGCTAACGCGGACCTACAACTCAGCAAAACTGAGAGGTAAGCTCCTGAGGCGGAAGCCGGGAGCGAGGCACTATCTTGAAAACTTGAAAGTCACAGAGGGCGTGTGATTTTAACAATTGTGTGGTGTCACTTATTTGCCTTGTATTTTTAAAAAGAAAACAGACTGCTTGTTTTTTAAGGAAAGTTTACCTTTGTACTTCTGTGACCCAGTTGGTGCACGCAGCGGAGCGAGCGCTGACGCTGCACGCTGACGCTGCACGCTGGGCAGATACTCCCCCTCGCGCCCTCCTACCATGAGCGGAGGTCACGCCCCCTTTTAGGCCACGCCCCCTACCCCACCGCATATAGCTAACGCGGACCTACAACTCAGCAAAACTGAGAGGTAAGCTCCTAAGGCGGAAGCCGGGAGCGAGGCACTATCTTGAAAACTTGAAAGTCACAGATTGCGTGTGATTTTAACAATTGTGTGGTGTCACTTATCTGCCTTGTATTTTTAAAAAGAAAACAGACTGCTTGTTTTTTAAGGAAAGTTTACCTTTGTACTTCTGTGACCCAGTTGGTGCATGCAGCGGAGCCAGCGCTGACGCTGCACGCCGGGCAGATACTCCCCCTCGCGCCCTCCCGCCATGAGCGGAGGCCACGCCCCTTTTAGGCCACGCCCCCTCTATCCTCAGCTCGAAAACCATAAATTATGTGCATCTTTCGGTCGCGCAGCGGGCGCACCGTTTGCGCGCCGAAGGCGCGCCTAAGGCAAGCCCGTCTGCGCTCGTCCGCGGCCGGGCGCGGTCCAGGGCCATAACCCCTGTCCGGTCTCCCAATGATCCCATAACCTACAACACTCAGGCCCTATGGAACCCATGCCCGACAATAAATGAATGCTGCAGGCACAATATGGAGGTCATCTCCTCTAATAAATGCCGACACTGCCCATTTCAAACGTGTACACAGATAGACGACAAAAAATGGACCAAGAGCCTCAGAGGAGGTCTGCTAAACTGTTGATCCCTCCCAAAACACGCCTTGCAAATTTGGAACATCCTCCTTGAAGAGGGCCTTGACATACTCTTTCTGACAGAGACATGGCTAGAGGTAGATTCCGACCCTGAAATCATCGAATCCCTTCCACCTGACTTTAGTATAGCCAGGGTAGATCGACCGGTAGGCCGAGGAGGTGGCATCGCTGTGATCAGCAAGGCCCCCCTGGTGTGCTCCCTTGAACCTCTTGGAATAGATAACTGCGAAGCCGGCAAATTTGCACTGAAACTTGGCCCTCAGGACTATATCTCGGGTGTCCTCCTTTATAGACCTTCTGGGACCCTGGGAAATTTTAGACCAAGTGTTAGACCTAGGGTATCCTAGACTACATAGGGTAGCCTGGCACAGTAGGGGGAACAGCTAAAACTCCAAGGCGTTGGTTAAGTGCTTACAGGACCCACTCACAGTAACTCAATGACTGACCACTGAAAATAAAAGACGCTACACCAGTTTAGAAAAATACCAGTACCTTTTATAAAAATTCTCTTTTGTTCTCTTCTTAGGCAAAAGCAGTACACATTTAGTTCAGCATAGATTTCATATATATTACACCAACTTCAATACTTTTCTCAATTCAGTGCAGGTTAATCAAAGGTACATCTCATTTGAGGTAAATTACTATCAGTTTCACAGAATGCCTTCTCAATTAGCTATTACATAAGGGAAAATTCCCTATATAGGTTCAATGTGCTACTTTTCATAAACCTGGCATGTACATTACCCCTCTCCTCTCAGCTTTCCGAACAGCTCAACAGGTTTCTACCCCCCGCAGCGTTCCTCACAGTACTTGCAACCAGCTAGATGGTTAAAAGGAGACAAGGTAAATTAATAAGGCTTCCTTTTGTTTATTCTATGGCTACACCACTCTTGAAGTAGAACTGACTCCAGGTGATTAACTGCCTGCAGGGGTTTTAACAGGGAGCTCTGAACACTACTGGCACTCTCTGGCCCAGCTTCCAAAATACTTGCACAAGGCACATGAACCTAGAGGTTCGTTTCCCTTCTCACTCCCTCCCTTCGTATACTTATTTTTATAGTCAGAGGGTTGTTAGTCAAGTTTTCACGATGTTTACTCTAGAGGACTCGGCACTTCACAGTTGCGTTCGTTATTGCCGCTTCAGGGATTTACTGTCCGCCGGCACAGCCGCCTCCCGCTTCCCCACGTTCCCTGCTTACTTTATTTGAAGGGCAATCCGGCTTGAGTTGCCCTTGCGCTCGGTTGTCTTCTTCTAGCGCTGACGACGGGGCCTCTGTGGAAGTCGGCGTCGGGGTGGGGAAACGGGAAAGGCTCACTCCAGTCCGGGACGCTCCTCCGGCGGGACCGTGGCGACGCTTCTGCCTCCTTCCGCGTTTCCTCAGGCTGAAGCTCCGCCTCGGGCGCACCTCCTCTGACGCGGCCGGGTCCTTCCTTCAGTCAGGCTCCGCCTCAGGCGCACCTCTTCTGACGCCGCCGGGTCCTTCCTCCTGGCTCCGGGCTCCGCCTCTCCTCCAGCAACGACTCCTCCCGTCGACACATGGGAAGCTGGGCACTTCACTCGCGCCTGGGTCAGGCTTGGTGACGGCGCTACACACAGGTAGGAGCCTCAGCCGATTTCACCGCCTTTCTCCACAGTGTGAGAGCTGGTCTCGAGTGGGGTGAATGTGGCTGTCCTCACTCCTCAGCCAGACAATACAGCTCTGGATCGATGTCCACCTGCTCCGCCCACAGCCTTCAGGGCAGGTGTTCAGGTCACACACAAGGGTCGCTTTGTAGCAGTTTGCGAGGGTCTTCTCACAACACGACCCAGTGATTTAAAATCTGGTCACAAAATCTCTGGTCACGGTTAATGGATGACGTGACAGTGGGGTTTGGTCAGCCTGGAAGGGGGCACTTCCCAATAACGCGACAGCCGGCCCACAGGTCGATCTGGTCACCACTGGTGCGCAATCCTCCTCCACAAGTTGCCTCTCTCCTCACTGGTCACTCCTGAGACTGCACAAAATGGCTGCTGGTCACTGGCCTTTTATAGAGTGGCCTGAGACCTCTGGAAGCCACTGGATGTTTCTGGAACCTTCCTCATGTTAGTCTATGGGACTGTCCTCCTGGAATGTCCGTTATGGCAGTTGGTGGACACCATTTTAGGTTCTTGAGTGTCCCTAGATTTTCCAGGAGCTTAACTAGGCCTCACAGAGTATGAAGGGGGAAATGGCGCCATAGTCAAGGAACACCTAGCCCCCTGACAGCACTGAAAAATCCTGGTAGACATTAAAAATAAAAATAGAAACACTGGGAGGCTAAGGGGGACAAAAATAAATAATGATGGTTAGAACACCTCCAGATGCAGACAGGTCTAACACCAAGCTTACAAGAACATCTCACCCACTTATCACTGAGACATAGGAAGGTTCTCCACATGGGTAATCTAAATATCCACTTTGATGAGACCCAGCTAAAGGAGGTCACTGACCTAAAGCAGGAATTATTAAATACGAATCTTGTTCTAAAAAACCTAACACCCACACATATCCACGGCCATCTACTGGATCCGGTGTTCGCCAACTGGGAGGGCATCACCACGAGTACTCCTAACCCACTCCCCTGGACTGACCATTTTTTAGTCCCTTTTGAAATTAACACTGTATACAAGCCTGCCCCCCTTTTGAGTGGCAATAATAGCTACCCACATCGGAGATGGAAAGAAATTTCACAACCCATCTTTAACGAGTTGCTAAGCTTAGGTGGGATGCCGGGAGGCACAGATAGTGAAAGCGCCAATCAAAACTTAGAAACCCGAATCCTTGACGCCTCTAATAGGGTAGCCCCTCTATCCATGGCCAAAAAAGGAAACAGAGTCAGGAGAACGGCACCTTGGTACAATACAGATCTGCAGTCGGTCAGATCAGAGTGCAAAAAGCTAGAAAGACTCTGGCGCAAGGACAAGAATGATCAAACTAAGCTTCAATACAAAACAGCCCAGAGAAGCTATCAAAAACAGGTCAGAGTTGCTAAAGCAACCTACTACTGAAAAAGAATTAGTGAGGCAGACTGCTCATCCAGGGAACTCTTTAAAATCTATAAAGAAATCTCAGTCGTCTCGCTTTCCAATTCTCCGGACACTGATTCCGTCATGGAATGTAACAAGGTGGCAGCATATTTTGCCAACAAAGTCAAGAAAATTTACAGCTCTTTCTCCACTCATCCTGCGGCTAGAGTAACCTTCACAGAAATGAAGGAACCGGCGATGGCAATTTCAAAACCGAAGCTAGAATGCTTTACTGTCCCGCAAAGTAAAGAACTTGCTACCATATGCTCTAGCAAAAAATCGGGCTCTCCTCATGACCCCGCTCCTCCAAGGGTTCTGGCCGCAAGTATAGCCACTTTAGAACCATACATCCGCCATGTCCTTACTACATCATTCGACTCCCAGACCCTGCCAAGGAAATGGAAAAAGGCAATTGTACTACCTATTAGGAAAAAATCTAATGTAAACCATGATGTCCTAGAGAACCTACGACCAATCTCTCAACTACCCTATACCGCCAAAATTGCTGAGAAAATTGCAAATGTGCAACTGATTGCATTTGCGGAGCAGAATAATCTCCTACACCCCTCCCAATCGGGTTTCCGAAAAGGCTTCTCTACTGAGACGGCCTTATTAAGAGCCACCAAAACTCTCGTCAAGGAGCTGACGCTGGACTAACCATGGCACTGGTCATGCTAGATCTGAGCGCAGTGTTCGACACTGTAGCACATATCACCTTGCTACAGTGTCTGAACAGAGGAGGTGTGACTGATACAGCACTCGGTTGGCTTAAATCGTTTCTGACAGGCAGAAGCTTTCAGGTTCAACGGGGCTCATTTCAGTCTGAAGAGTGGGTACTGGAACAGGGAGTGCCACAGGGCTCTGCTCTAAGTCCTACCCTTTTTAACTTATATATGGCACCCCTGGCTGAGCTAGTTCAATCGTTCGGCGTAGAGATTGTATCCTACGCCGACGATACTCAGCTCTTACTCACCCTCACCCAAACTCCGGCTGCTGAGGCAAATAATTTCAGAGCCTGTATGCAAGCACTGGCCACTTGGATGGATACGCACTGCCTTAAATTGAACGGATCCAAGACGGAAGTCTTGGTGGTTGGTGGTGATCAATGACATTGGACATGTGACTGGTGGCCAAACTGCTTAGGCGACATGCCAACACCATGTACTGAAGCCAAAAACTTAGGGATATGGATGGATCCCACACTCTCCTATGAGACACACATCAACCGTCTAGTAGGCAAGTGCTTTGGAGTCCTTAAAACTCTCAACAAAACCCTGGATCTCCTTCCTTTAGAGGCCAGGCGCACTAGGACCCAGGCACTAATTACATCACACCTCGATTATGGTAATGTCCTGTTCTTGGGAGCTTCTAGTAAAAGCATAGGACGACTCCAGATATTGCAAAATGCTGCAGCTCGCCTAGTGCTTAGACTCCCACGAAGAGCTAACTCTAAAGCCACCCTGGATGCCCTCCACTGGCTCCCAGTGAAAAATAGAATAAAATACAAAGCACTCCTCATATGTCATTAGATCATCTGGCATAAAGCCCCCGGATATCTGACAGGTCTGGTTACCAGATACGAACCACGCAGATCCCTTAGATCTAGCGATACGGGCACGCTTGTGACCCACCGCTACAGGAGAGAAAAAATGGGAGGCCGGTCCTTCAGAGTGACGGCTGCCACAGCATGGAATAAACTTCCCATCCTTCTCCGCCTGGAGCCTTCAGAAACTATTTTCCGACGAAAACTTAAAACTTTTCTGTTCTCCTTATAGCCTACTTTTGCCCTTTTGCCTCGCACTGTCCTTTCCCCCCCTTAATGAGTTTACTTCCTCTCTCTTTTTTAGCGCGGGGACACGCCGAGATGGCGTACTTAATCCATGCGCTCTATAAATGGCCTTATTATTATTATTATTATTATTAGGGTGACATTTGGGGAGTCTGAGGAGGAGGTCATGGGGGTCTGCGGAAGGATGGGGTGCACTGTTGGAGGGTGGTGGTGGGGAGGTCTGGGAGGAGGTGATGGGGAGAGGCTGTGGAGCTGTGAGGGGCACTGGTGGAGGGTGGCAATGAGGGAATCCATGGAGGAAGTCAATTGGGGGAGAGGCTATGGGGCTATGAGGGGCACTGGTGGAGGGTGATAATGAGGGAATCCAAGGAGGAGGTCATGGGGAGGAGGGCCTTTGGAGGGATGAGGGGCAATGTTGGAGGGTGGCGGTGGGGGAGTCCGAGGAGGGGGCCGTTGGGGGAGGGTGGGAGATGCGGAGAGATGGGGTGCACTGGTGGAGGGTGGTGGTGAGGGAGCCTGGGGGGGAGGTCATAAGGGGGGGCTACATAGAGATGGAGTGCACTGTTGGAGGATGGTGGTGGAGGTATCTGAGGGGAGGGAAGTTAGTGGTGGGGGTGCCAATGGGTGGCTCTCCACATGCTCTGTATACACACGGAAGCGGTCCTTGTGTCTTGGTGACTGTTTGCAGGTGGATGTGATGTGGTCTCTGACTTGTAGACTGCCTCCAGGGGCGGCAGGTTGGGCCAGTGGTGGCCCGCCCGGGGGCACCCTAGGCCCATCCAGGTGGAAATTCCTGGAGCCCGGTCTGAAAGGCAGGCACGGGGAGAACGGGCAAAGACGGCAACGGAGAGAGAGTGGAACA
Source organism: Lissotriton vulgaris (assembly GCF_964263255.1). Lineage (NCBI taxonomy): Eukaryota > Metazoa > Chordata > Amphibia > Caudata > Salamandridae > Lissotriton > Lissotriton vulgaris. The sequence continues at coordinate 1,415,420,456 of NC_141693.1, forward strand.
GGGGCACGAATGGAGGGGGAGTGGAGAACGGGCACGGGGACGAAGGCAAAGGAGTGACTCATAGTTGGAGGGGAAAAGAGAGGGGCATGGGAGTGGGCCAGGGGAGGCAGCGGAGTGACGTAAATAATTAATTTACTCTCTTAATTTCTATGCAGGTAAGTACTTAATCAATAATAACTCAATCGGAAATGAAAGAAAACAGAGTCCGTGGTGTTAGAGTTTCTAAGGGTTTTATTCCTCATAAAGGAATCAGGATATCATGTTCTGACCACCACAGGGGTGTCAGAAGGGATAGATGAGCGCGCTCTCGTTTATTATCAATACATAGCTTATATACTTGATTTATATCATAGGAGTCAATGTAAGAGGCGTAACAGCTGAGAGAAGACAAGATAACAGTATACACGTGGTACTAGTACATCATCAAGAGGCGTAAACTAGGCGTGAACCAGAGGTGTGTGCTAGAAACGTCACTGATAGGTGACGCAAGTGGGTGGCACCAAGGGGTGGTGCTAACAGAATGTTGCAATGTCAGCAGAAAGTCGGAAGCTTGGATGCGCGCGCAGCTGCATGACGTGTGATTGACGGGGTGCAGGGGACTTGACATTTACACTGACGGAAAGAGACAGAAGTCTGGCATGTCAGATCAACTTGCACCTCTATCATATCTGGTATCTGATGTTTTAGGAACTATACTATCTGGGCGGAAAGGTCTCTAGGGCAGAAGCTATTCTATGCTAACTGTGGATGCGTGTATAAGCGCCTAAGTGTCTACATGTAGAGCGTGGGGGCACGGGGCCTTCCTTGGAAGCATGGCAACGGAGGCTATGAATTACTTGCATTAAGACAGGTCGGCCCTTTGGCTCTGCAGCTGGAGAGGATGTTTACAGGATCTAGTAGGCAGGAATGTATTCTCGGGGAGCGGAACAGATAACTCGAAGGTTAAAGTCAGTCTTGGCAGAAAACAGGCTTGAGCTGAGCGCGAGGGGCCGCGCTGAAAGTAGGACAGAGTTCACGGGTACAGAGGTAGCCTGGGCAGAGTCAGGAGCCACAAAAGAGGTTCAGATGGCAGGAATTCAGGGCCTACTCTTGCTAGAGAAGGAAAAATACGAAAAGTGTACTACAAAAAGACGGTGGCATAGCATACTTAGGAACGGACTATATAATCCATTTATGGTGGATCTGAAAGAGGACAAGTTAACGGTGGACGCAAATGTATTTGCGTCTTCATAGCTGGCACAGGAGGGAAGTTACATGTACTTTAAGCTGGTACATGGAGTCGGTGGGGTACGCGCTAGGGAACACATCATGACCAAGATTTAATTTTCCTCATTCCCTCCTTGTTCCCTACGGACCCTTCATGAAATATCGATCCTCATGAATCGATCAGTTTGTTCTTGTAACATCATTTGTTCTTCTTTCTTTCGGTTACGTTTTGAATGAAAACTGGAATGTTCAATACAAGAGGTGGCACACAGTCCACAAATCGCTGGCCCACACTGCAGGCACAGGCAGCAACTGAATACTAGGACTAGGCCAATGCCTAGGAAGGATAGGATCTTCCATCCCCAAGCTGTTAACGTTGTCCAGAACCAACCGGACCAAGTCCAGGTGCCTGGAGTCTGATGTATCTGATTTGCAATCTTATGGAGACGGATGATAGCTTGATATACAGATGGTGCATTTTGTGGGATGAAAACACAGCAGCTTGACCCGATGACCTTACAGGCTCCGCCTCTATCTGCCAAGATGACGTCAATTACAAGACGATTCTGAAGGACAACAACCCGCATAGCGGACTGCTCTTCTGTTAAGTTACCTAGGGCTGAGGTAGTTTCATTTACTACGGCTTCAAGTGTTCTAGTTAATCTGCGTATTAATTTACTATTCTGGACAGGGCCTAAAAAGAAAAAGAATCCTTTATTAAAGTCAGTGTACTGTTCCCATGCCGTTTCTGTGTAGTCGACAAGTGGGGTATTTCTTCTGAGTCTATTCTTTACTAGATTGCTATTTCTATGGTAATCAGGAGGAGCTAGGAAAACAGGTGGCAGGAGGAATGCAATGTAACATGTACCATCCCAATCTGGGGGTAGACGTATGTATGCGGTATGACCACAAACAAAGTAAGAATGACTGGTAGCTTTGAAGGATGATTTTCCATCATCACTGAATTCGACCACAGTAGTGCATTTACTATGACCTAAGTGTACTGAACCTTTCTTCTTGATACATAATTCACCAGTGACTGGCAGTACTGACATAATGGGTAGAACTGGTGTGGCTTCGGATTCGACAGTAAGAATCATAAGGCTAATTGTATAATTACCTAATCCATACACTTCATTTTCTAGATCAGTTCCTATTCTAGTGGGGAGTCCCTCCTTATCCGGGTAACAGACGTCTAGGAGGACCAAGTTCAGGTTTCCCCAAACCCAACCCCCATCGAAAACAGCAATATCGGGATCTAAAGAATTAATTATCTTAAACCATGCTCCGCAGGAGCCATTGTGAGAGAACGGGTACGGAAAGAGAGGCAGGGCTCCCTTATAATTCTGGTAGGGAGGGAGTCGGCCACATATCCAGCAATTTGTAGCATTGTTAGTTTGATGAGAATGATGTAACATACTAATGAATGTATTGTTGCGCAGCGCGAGTCTGTAGGAAAGCTCATGAGGAGGTAACTCACTAAAAGTGTGTTCAGCAGAGACATTGTAAGCAGATTGTTCACGCTTGAAAATAGGATAATAGATAGGTAATAAGATGCTAGTAACAATGATTAAAATACTGAGAATAAACATAATTATTAGTGTCACTATGCAGTGACTACGAAGTGATTTGCAATATGTTCTTTTCTTTTCTTCTCTCTCTCTAACTCGATCTAGGGGATACATGTCAGAAACTATTTAACCGATTCACCTAGGGGAGGACTTAAACAATTAAACTGTCTGACTTGCTAGATCGCAATTTCATACGATATTGTTCTTGAGGAGTCTTTTCTCTTTTAACTTCGGTAAAGTCTTTGTTATCACAGTCTTTGGTGGGGGTGGGTGTGTCTTGTTCCGGTTTCAGTCCTGGGAATGTTTTGATATGGCTTAGGTGGACCCACCCCTTTCTGCCTTCCAATTTGACTGCGGTCTTTGTTGTAAGAAGAACGGTCTTCGGAGACTTCCAGCGGGGCTCCAATGGACTTTTCCTGTCGAAGTTACGGACGAGGACAACGTCCCCGGGGCGGACGTCATGCGGCTTCACATCAGTGTTGTCAGGGAAGGCTGCGGCAACCTGTGAACGACATGATTGGAGTGCAGACATCAAGGAGGCAAGGTAATCTGTCAACATATTAGAATCAACATCGGTTATCTTTTTAGGAATGGGCGTCCCCCACATATTCGGTGGTCTTCCAAAAACCACCTCGTACGGAGATAGCCCTGATCTTGAATGGGCGACCATTCTCATATAGAATAGTGCCACTGGCAGGGCGACTATCCAGTCGACCCCTTTTTCCTGACATATTTTGGCAAGGCGGATCTTTAATGTCTGGTTATGCCTTTCTACAAGGCCTGCTGCTTCTGGATGTCGGACACAATGGAACTTCCACTGGTATCCCAATAACAAGGAAACTTGCCTCATTAATTCGGATGAGAATGGTTGACCGTTATCTGAGTACACGACACGAGGCATGCCGTATCGTGGGAAGAATTCACGAACCAACTGTTTGGCAGTGGTCGGAGCAGTGTAATCTGGGACTGGGTATGCTTCGGTCCAGCGGGACAGAGCGCAGACAACTACGAGAACATATTTAAATCCTCGACAACGGTCCATCTGGATATAATCCATCTGGAGGACTTCAAAAGGGTGATCGGGAGGATGGAATCCACCTTGCTCTACAGGGACGCTTTTACCTGGATTGAACTGACAACAGATCATGCAAGTACGCACTTTCTGTTTTGCGGCTGCTCGTAAGTGTTTATTGTTCCAGAGATTTTGCAAACTGTCTAGCATTGCTTTCTCTCCTAGGTGGGCAGGACTATGTGCTGTATTTATCATGACCTGAACCATAGAGTCAGGGAGAAACCATGTAGTTTTTCCCTTCGTCATCCAACCTTGATCTGTCTGGATCCCTCCTAGTTCGATCCATTTCTTTATTTCTTCTGGAGTAGCATGTGTCTGAATGTCAATAACATCTAGTGTGGGATCCCTGACTGTCATGCAGTTTGTCGGATCTGTTGTCTTTATCGTATCAGTTGTCTGAGTGTGAGTCAGTGCTGTATGTTTTGCTGTCTGATCTGCCAGGTCGTTACCCTGGGAAATAGAATCTGTGACTTTAGTATGTGCTTTACACTTCATGACGGATATGCCTGAAGGCAGATGTATTGCTTCTAACAGTGCTTGAATGAGTGGACCGTGCTGTATCTTTGTACCATGAGAGGTCAGAAAACCTCGTTCCTGCCAGAGCATGCCGAAGTCATGTACGACTCCGAACGCATAACGGGAATCAGTGTATATGTTAACATTTCTGTTCTTGGCTAGAATACAGGCTCGGGTCAGAGCGATGAGCTCTGCCGCTTGAGCAGACAGTGTATCAATACGATGTGTTTCTTTAACTTCAGTTTCAGTGGTCACGGCATACGCGGCCACTAACTCTCCTGTACTTGTTCTCATGCATGAGCCATCCACATAAAGTGTCAGGTCTGGATTTGTCAATGGAACATCTGTTAAATCTCGTCTGGGCTTTGTTACTGCATTAATGATCTCTATACAATCATGTGGAGCTGGATCTATCATAACTGTAGGTAACAATGTCGCTGGGTTCAAGATACTGCAGCGTCTGATTTCTACGTGTGGTTGGAATAATGTCAATTCGTAACCTGTAAGTCGTGCTATAGTCAAGTGTTGAGTCTGGGTTCTGTTTAACAGAACCTCTACAGAATGTGGAACTTGTACCGTTAACTGATGACCTAAAACAATTGAGTCACTTTGTCTGATTGCTAACGCTGTTGCTGCTACTGACTTTAAACATGCAGGGAGCGCCTGTGCTACTGAATCCAATGTACTTGAAAAATAAGCACAAGGCTTATGTGAACCTGCTTGATCTTGGGTGAGGACAGACAACGCTGTACCTTCACGTTCTGTAACAAAAAGTGTAAACGGTTTGCTGTAACATGGTGTTGCTAAAACTGGTGCTTGGCATAAAGCTTTCTTTAATTCCTCAAAGGCTTGTGTATGTTCCTGAGTCCAAGGGAGGGCAATGGAAGTTGCTACCTCCTGTGTCGTTAACTGAATGAGTGGTTTAGCTAGAAATGCATATTGAGGAATCCATTGTCTGCAGTACGAGGTGAGGCCTATGAAGGCCCGCACTTCCTTTTGTGTCTGGGGTCGTGGCATATGTACAATTAACTGAATGCGATCGGGAGTGAGCTGTCTCCCCACTTTGGACAGCAAGTGACCCAAGTACACAACTTGCTGAACACAGAATTGTAGCTTTGAAGGGGACACCTTGTGTCCCTTGTCGGCCAGGAAATGCAAAACTGTCAGTGATGCTTGTTCACATTCGGGCTCACTTCGTGCGGTGATCAGTAGATCATCGACGTATTGCAGTAAAGCGGTATTAACTGGCATTTGAATACAATCTAGTTGTCTTTTCAGTGCTTGACTATAGATGCTGGGGCTTTCTGTAAATCCTTGAGGTGCGCGGGAAAATTTGAAACTTCGTCCATTTAAACTGAATCCGAAGAGATATTGGCTCTCCGGGTCAATAGGTACACTGAAGAAAGCGTTCTTGAGATCGATTACAGTAAAGAACGTTGCTTCTGAGTCAATAGCAGTTAATAGGGAAGAGATATCGGGGACCACAGGATACTGTGGTACAATACATTTGTTCAGTTCTCGAAGATCAATCACCAGCCGATACACTGGCGGTGCATTGCGGTCTGTACGTTTAAGAATTGGAATGATGGGTGAATTACAGATATTGGAGTCGGTCTCTACGACCACTCCTTGGGCAATAAGCTCTTCAATTATTTTCAGTAAAGCCACTACAGCATCGGGTGGTAACTTGTATTGTCTGATTCTGGGTAAAACAACTCCTGTCTTGAGTGTTACACGGTATGGAGTGATATGCATACAACCTACATCTGCTGGGCCTTTTGCCCATAAGTGATCTGGTACATTTTTCAATCTTACATCAAAGTCACGTAGAACATAATGACCCTTGAAATCCCGTAGAAAGAGTCTGACCCCCTCTGGGGAGCAGCATATTATAGCTCCTAGAGCTTTCAGTGTTTTAATTCCTAACAGATTTTCTGGACATGATTTCGTAAGTAACAAATCGGTAACTCGAGATAATGGACCCACAGCTAGTGGTACTGGTTCTGACACTTCATTTACAATAGGCTGTCCTGAAAAACCAAGGGAAACATTCTGTGAGCCTGAGAGGGGTGCCCCTGGAACTTCATTATGACTTATAGTAGTGCGACTTGCCCCTGTGTCAATTAAAAACTTTCTGTCTTTTCCTAATACGTGACTATGTACATAAGGACCTTCTTGATCTACAGGAATTTCGATAAGAGGCAAATCACCTTCCCTCTCTAGGCTGTTTCATGTATATCGCTGATAATCTGGATATGCCGATTGGGCATACTGGTACATCTGTTGTGAGACTTGCCGGGTTGCAGCAGCGGGCTGTGTCTGAGCATGCTGTGGCTGCGGTACTGCTACTGTCTGTACTGTATGGGACTGATCATGCATAGGCTGTGTATTCTGCATTGGCTGTTCGTTCTGTGAGGTCTGTTGATGACCCTGTTCATGTCTAGGCGGACGCGGTCTTTCTTTAGTTTTACCTGTCTCGATGTTATGTTTCAGGACTGGACATTCATGTACGTAGTGAACTGGCTGCTTGCAATAATTACATGTCCCTTTAACGGGAGCGGCAGAATGATTTGTCTGGGCCCCACCTTTTCTATGACCCTCGGCTGGAATCGTCTGAGCTACTAACATTTTCATTTTCGTGTCTTTCATACGTTTCTGTTCCTGATCTTGTTCTTCCCTTATTCTGTTCTGGTGATATTGTAACATTTGTAACATCTGTGATGGCGTATTTGCCTGCCAAGTACTTTCAACCTTGTACACTCTGTTTTTAACTAATGGTAGGGCGTTCTCGACTAATTTTGTTACAAAAAGGTGTGGATATGACTCGCTGCTAACCTTTAGGCCACTATTTATGATAAAACATTTCTCGAATCTTGAATAAAAGTCACTAGTATCTTCATCTTGTTTCTGTTTACAGGACGAGATTGCGTCCCAATCTTCCTTTCTTGTCGTCAATAATCTTGGCAAAACCTGTACTATTAAACCTGGTAATGCTTTAGTCTTATCCCCAAGGCCTACCCCTGGGACTCGTTTGCCTTCTTCGTCTTCTATTTCTGCCCAGGCTATCTTTGACTCTCCCACCTCCCAATCTTTTTCCTTTAATTTCTCGTAAATGCCCGTAGGCAACAGTACCTTTAACATTTTCATAATATCATCATACGTGTAATCTCCCATCAGTAACATGTCTTTAAGCTCTCTATGAAAACCTGCAGGGTCTTTATCATGGCACGGAACTAATTTCTTCATTTCTAACAGTTCTAACTTAGTCAGTGGTGTGTGAACATACACACGTTTCAAGTGCTGATCCTCACCCATAACTGGATGTACTTCTCGTAAGGGATTCTGACTTTCAATGCCACCACCGCATTGCATGTGATACGTTTTCCTTTCTGGAGGCGGGGCGGGAACATATTCGGAGCTTAGGAAGTTGTAATACTTACGTCGTTGCTCTAGAATTATTTGTATTAATTTGGTACTAAAACCTCTCCATCTATCCATGAGTAGTGCTTCTAATGTCTCGTGTAAGGGACCTGGATCAGAATGGTGATTTCTGAACTTGATGAGGAGGTGCTGAATCATGTATACACCTGCTATTTTCTGCTCTTCTGGGGAAAGGTTCAAGAATGTCTGTACTAACGTGTCATCATTATATACGTCTGGGTTTTCGGCCCATAACACGGCTGACCGGGCTAGTTCCTGTTCATCCATAGAATTGAGTACATGGTACCCCACTCGGTCTCGAAGCCTTTTATCAGTTTCCTGGAACTGATGCTCAGAAGAGTTCGGATTTGTTAAGGCAGAGAGAAAGACTCTCTTGCTTTCTGGACGGACACCTTTCCTAAGGTAGGCTCCCCTACCTACATATGCTATGGTATCTGTAGACCTTCCTGGTGCCTCGTGTTCATCTTCCTCCTCGGAGGAAGCTTTGTCACTCTCTTCCTGGTGTGCAGTCAATACTGCCTTTCTAATTTTCTGGGACATACTGGCTATGCAAGCCCCTTTATCGTGCCTTCCGTCGGCTATATTTTGACCCCACTTATTTAATGCGTCTAACTCACTTTGATCTGTCCCGGGCCTGTCTCGTTCCCTTATTACACAATTTATGAAAAATCGTAATATCTGTGCTTGAATGTCAACTTTCTGTTTATGCATGGCAGCCTTGACACTGTCGGGGTCTTTCCCTGTCAGTATGAACTTATATAGTCTGTCGAGAATTTCCTGCATTCCTACATAGCATAGCAAGTTATCGGTGGCAGATCTTAATCGGAGTGATGCTAATACCATTAAATCGTCTTTTCCGGGTACCGGATCATATCTACAAACTGACATCCTATCTTTGAATGCGTCAAGCCGGGATGAGTAGGGGGACTGGAAAGGATTCTGCGTGTCCCTTAAATGCAATCTGTGTGTCGGTGGCGGGGTCTGTAGACCCGCTGTCGCACCTCCTGAGGCGGATGCTTGGGCATTATCTCTTCGCGGAGTCTGGATTTGGACTTGAATTTGTCGTTTAGTAAGATCAGGTAGGACTGGTTTCGGTAGGTCTGTTTTGAGTGGGGGAAGTGGCGGAGCTGGCGGAACAGTGGAGGTCTGTCGCGGTGCCGGCAGAACCGGATCTGGGGGCGGAGTGCCACCCCCGTCCCTGTCAGTAGGCAGGGCACGAACAGGCAGATTGGTATAAGCTGGTACTACATCCTCTAGATATGAATTCAGGAATATGTCTTTAGTAGTTTTATGCATTACTTTAGTTGGAACTAATGGTGTCGGTAAGTTTTTCGGTATTTCTGATTCAGTTTCAGATGTGCCATCTGCTGCAAGATACATACCGTTTACAAGATTATTTCGGGCACGGTCTATTTGTTCTGTTTTTACTCGGATCCCTTCAGTAACTAATTCGTTTTCTTGCTCTTTATCTGATTCTTTAAGTCTGTCTTCTCTACGGAGTGCTTTGTCAGCACGCTTACGTGATTCCTTACGCCAAAATTCTATGGCGTCCTTCTGAGATTGTCTAGCTTTCTTTTTCCATAATGCTTCTTCTACCCTCATGATGCACTCGGCATCCCACGTTCCGGTAACAGGCCATCTGTGTCTTTCGTCTAGGTGTTTGGTGTAATCGGCCCATAAATCTAGATATAATATGGCATCTATGCCGTGTTTCTGATACATAAAATTGCCTGGAGTGTCCCTAGGGGGGATAGGAATTTCTTCCTCCAGTAACCCTTTCCTAGTTCCTATCTGTTTTAACTTGTTAAAGAACGGCATCTTGCTTACTTATTACTGAACACTAGATCTTTATTCCCTAATACGAGTTTACAGCTAGTTGATACAAGAAACACAATAATACACGTTTAAACAGTCACATTCATACCACAACATTAATCACATAAAAAAAACATTGAAGACATAGATAACTACCCCCCTTATACTAGATGTACTGCTCAACAGTACGGATACACTGGTGTAACAGTGCAGAAATTCGGAATACTTGATATACTGCTAAACAGTACAGATACACTGCCTAAAAACAGTGCAGACCGGACTTGCGTACCCAAACCCGTCTAGATACGACCCAGCAATGGTACTCACCGGGAAGCACGGAAACAGAAGGCCTCGGAAAACTCGACTGGACTCGACTCGGAACTTCGGAAAACTTCGGAAAACTTCGGAAAACTTCGGAAAACTGGTGGGCCTCTTCACACCTCGGACCTTGCTTCTTTCGGCTGGGCTCTGGTCGGGATCCTCCGCACTCCTCACCGCCTCGTCTGGGCACTGATCGCAGTCTTCGTCACCTCCGTGGGTCAGAGGGAGATGCAGGAAATCCTGCCAGTACACGTGTATTCCATCTAACTGATGGCAGGGGACAGAGTTTGCAACGCACCAACCGGCGCGTGAGGTGGGGGAGGGGTCCCTATTCGGGCGCCAAAATGACGTAAATAATTAATTTACTCTCTTAATTTCTATGCAGGTAAGTACTTAATCAATAATAACTCAATCGGAAATGAAAGAAAACAGAGTCCGTGGTGTTAGAGTTTCTAAGGGTTTTATTCCTCATAAAGGAATCAGGATATCATGTTCTGACCACCACAGGGGTGTCAGAAGGGATAGATGAGCGCGCTCTCGTTTATTATCAATACATAGCTTATATACTTGATTTATATCATAGGAGTCAATGTAAGAGGCGTAACAGCTGAGAGAAGACAAGATAACAGTATACACGTGGTACTAGTACATCATCAAGAGGCGTAAACTAGGCGTGAACCAGAGGTGTGTGCTAGAAACGTCACTGATAGGTGACGCAAGTGGGTGGCACCAAGGGGTGGTGCTAACAGAATGTTGCAATGTCAGCAGAAAGTCGGAAGCTTGGATGCGCGCGCAGCTGCATGACGTGTGATTGACGGGGTGCAGGGGACTTGACATTTACACTGACGGAAAGAGACAGAAGTCTGGCATGTCAGATCAACTTGCACCTCTATCATATCTGGTATCTGATGTTTTAGGAACTATACTATCTGGGTGGAAAGGTCTCTAGGGCAGAAGCTATTCTATGCTAACTGTGGATGCGTGTATAAGCGCCTAAGTGTCTACATGTAGAGCGTGGGGGCACGGGGCCTTCCTTGGAAGCATGGCAACGGAGGCTATGAATTACTTGCATTAAGACAGGTCGGCCCTTTGGCTCTGCAGCTGGAGAGGATGTTTACAGGATCTAGTAGGCAGGAATGTATTCTCGGGGAGCGGAACAGATAACTCGAATGTTATAGTCAGTCTTGGCAGAAAACAGGCTTGAGCTGAGCGCGAGGGGCCGCGCTGAAAGTAGGACAGAGTTCACGGGTACAGAGGTAGCCTGGGCAGAGTCAGGAGCCACAAAAGAGGTTCAGATGGCAGGAATTCAGGGCCTACTCTTGCTAGAGAAGGAAAAATACGAAAAGTGTACTACAAAAAGACGGTGGCATAGCATACTTAGGAACGGACTATATAATCCATTTATGGTGGATCTGAAAGAGGACAAGTTAACGGTGGACGCAAATGTATTTGCGTCTTCATAGCTGGCACAGGAGGGAAGTTACATGTACTTTAAGCTGGTACATGGAGTCGGTGGGGTACGCGCTAGGGAACACATCATGACCAAGATTTAATTTTCCTCAGGAAGGAGCATGTGAGGGTGGCGGGGCAGCGAGGCTGGGCTCCAAAGGGCCTTGGTCTGGTCAGACGACCAGTCCAGATGGGTGGGAGCTGGGGCTATTAGTCTTTTAGTCGATAAGGGCCCGAGTTGTACGGACCTCTGCGTTTTTTTCTATTTACTTGTGCCTATGCTCCATCAACATTTGGGCAGTAACAGAGACTGTTTTTTGCGCTTGTGCGGCACATATATACAGAAAATATTTGCAGTGCATCGCCATTCACGGCCAGTCCCATAGTGGATGGCGTAATGGTACTTGAGGCGTTCTGCGTGTCGGGCAGTAAGCCTCTTTCATGTATTGCCCAAGCAATATTGCTTGCATGTATGTTCTATGTACAGGGCTGAAATTTGGGAGTCTAGATCTCATGTTGCTAGATGGCGTGTGTATGTGTGTGGGTCTCCTGCTGCTGCCCAGGTGTCAAGTGTATTTTGGGATGGGTTTCTCCACTTTGTTCGTGTTGATGGCTTCTGTTTGGTTGTGTCTGTTCTGTGGCCATGTATAGCCTTGTGATGGCTTCCTTTTCTGATCTGCTATGGCTGTGGTTCTAGCACTGCTGGCATTTGTGGCAGCTCCTGAGTGTGGCCTTTTTTGCTATTCTGTGTAAGGCATGATGCTGGATGAACCACCCCATATCCTACTGGAGGGTCTAGTTTGAGAGAACACTTGGTTGCAGGGTTTTGATTGTGACTGAGACCATGCTTTGGGATGTCACTGGCACTGTTGTGCTGCTGCCCTGCACATCGCTGGATGCTATGATCGGTGATGTTCTGGATGATGAGTTTGGTGAAGATTTGGATTATTTGTTTATTTTATTTATTTTGAAGGTTTTGTAGAGCGCGGGCAGGATCCTTGAGGATATCAGAGCGCTATGTGGTTGAGAGTTGGTGTCCACTCATGTGAGTGTTGGATTTGGTATTGGTTTTCTTCTCCATTTGAGAGAGAGGCTGAGTGGTGGGTTGCAGATTGCAGAGCATGGAGCCCTGAGCACTGTTTGTGGGGTGTGGCGTGTGGGGAGCTTCTTTCGGGCGGGTGAGCCCCGGTGCAGATCTTGTCTATTAGGCTTCCTCTTGTGAGAGAAATGGGGACAGACTCTCTCCAGGTAGAAATGGGGATTTGACTCTCTCCAGGTAGTGCGCCAGGCTGGCCCACTACCTGGAGAGAGTCAAGTGCTAAAAAGGAGAATATTGTCATCTAGAAGCAGTGCACCATTACGGTGGTGAAAGGACACTAGTAGTGAACAATGTTATTTTTTACAACTAATGCCTGTAACCTCTGACTTTGTTAGAGCTCTAAAACATAGATTCACAATAGTAGCAGTGCACCATTACGGTGGTGAATGGACACTAGTAGTGAACAATGTTATTTTTTACAACTAATGCCTGTAACCTCTGACTTTGTTAGAGCTCTAAAACATAGATTCACAATATCAATCTACCTTTGGGGAATTACAAGTAGTGGAAAGATTGCAACTAATTTGGTTTTGCCTGTATCTAATGCATTGATGCGGATGAAACCACTTGAAGCCATTGTAAATGTCGAAACATATTGAGTCTTTTGCTGAGGATGATGTTTCTTTATGCATGTTTTTAACTAAAGTTGTGAACAATTATGCACCTTACACAATGTAATGTTTGGAGTTTGGAGTGCAGTTACATTAACATTACCTCTCAGTTCAGATATTGTATATAAGTTGGCAAAACCAGTGCTGTTGACATTTTAGAGACAGAGTTATCAGGAGTTCATTTGAGTGTCTGTACAACTAGGTATGCCAACTCCCATTGTTGTACGGTAAAGCAGCTTCACTGTGCAGACAGAGACAGGAAACGTTTATCCCTGCACACAAAGGCTATCTTCATTACTTTTATGTGAAATGGTGACAGGCTGTGCACTTACTGCCCTAGTTGATGCGGACTTGATACATGCAACAGTGTATTCCTGGTGTACCTCCATAGAAGGTTGATTCAAACTGTTTGAACGTCAATATTCAAGCTTAATTTGGGAAATTTGATAAAAAATAATGGAAACACAATTGTAAGCAGCTAAATATAAAAAAAAAAAGACAAGGACAGCTATTTTGATTTTTTTTAAAGTGGAACGGTCTCAAAAACGCTTTGCTAATTCCCACACAGCATAGGGACAGTATGGACAGCTGGTATGCAATGTTTCCAAATGCAGAGAGAAGAGGATTAGCATGTGTAGCAGCAGTTCTGTTATGTTGACCTGCCAGATAAGGTTCAGAGTTAGCCAATTACTTGGCCTTGGCACTTTATGCAGACATCAGTCTGCGTTTGTGATTCATCCATCAGAGGTTTTCCTGTAGGGGAACTGAATCACATTAATGTGGGTGGTTGGCTTGGAAGACATTGGTTATCCTCATAGAGCTGTTCTATAAAGGGAGTTGGGGAGGGGAGAGACTCTTGACACTTTCCAGCCTAACCTGTGTTAATGTTGAGTGTGTTTGGGGGTTCAGCATGGTGATTTACAGTGGAGGTTAGGGTCTTGAATTCTTCCCCCTAACTAGTGTCAGCTATGGTAGTGTTGTTGTTGGAAAGTAATGCCATTTACCCTTCTACATGACACAGGTGGTTGATGTAAGAGTCATTCTAGTGTAACATGTTTGTGGATTTTATATTTCTCCTTTGATATGCATTGTTCCTCATCTAGGTTCTAATACAAACATTCCACCCTAGGTTCTTGTTTGCCTGCATCCTTGTAGTTGGAACTGGCCTGTCTCTTGCTTGCATTGTCTCTGTTGTCTTGTTCTAGCCTTCCATTACTACTCAGCTGTAGATGACGGATCCCTGAACAGTGTCATGTATGTGCATGTTTGCATTGTGCTGAGGGGATTACCAGGTAATCGTTCACTCAGCTCTCTGATGGATGTTACATGCGGTTTTTCTGAGACCCCAGATAGATCATGCAGTCTGTGTGTTCTCCTTTGTACTGCCGATCACCGGTGTATTCAATTGTGTAGCCTTGGACCGTGTCATGTATGTGCATGTAACTTGCATGATCGAGGTAACTATTAGCGGTGATACTACGTGTCTCTTGGACCTCTTTCAAGTGCTCGCCGTCCTTTTTCCCCAGCAAACCATCTCCCCCCTAGGGGCGGCAATCTGAGGAATAGCCCCGGGCGCCACAAGCTCTAGCTACACCACTGCGTGAGGTTATACTTTCAGCCCACTCTGATGCTAAATAGAGAACACATATAGTAATTCCTCCCGGTATGCTCCTTTGACCTGTGAAACAAACAAGTTGTATGCTAATTCCAGATACAATAAATGGTTTACGTTACCTCTATAATTTGCCCATTGTGACTCAGCGTCACTATTTTTCGTTTGTATTTAATGACATGCTAAGGTATAACATGCATAATCATTCAATACACATGTTCATGTATAATCTCATATTTTGATTGACTATAATGTGTGATTTTTATTCCATATATAGTTAACCCTAGTCAGGTTGTGTTTGTGTTAATGTTAGCATTCTTTAGTGCATTTTTTAGTGCACACTCAGGCAAGAAACGATGTCACACACTCAAAGACTGAACTAAGACCAATTTGTTTGTATCAAAAATACTATTTAGTTGATAGGCTTTATTTCGATATAAAAATATCATAAAAGCTTGTACAACAAGTATAAAACACAACATTTATAACAATCATTTCATAAATATACAAAGGGAGAAAAAGGGAAGAAATTGTTAAAAGCAGTTTAAGACAAGAATTAAATCGACAAGGAAAGCCTTCTTACACGAATCAACCATGACCACTTTAAAATTTTTGACACAGCACAAACAATCAAAGTGGATGTCAGACATTAAAATACGTACTGCCACTTTGTGCTGGTGGGTACCTAAGAGTCTACATAAGGGTTTAAGCCAGCGCACAATAGTCCGGACATTCGAAAAGAATGTGGGCTACCGACTCTACTCGAGTGGGACAACGCGCACAGAAGGGGGAATGCTGGAAAGAGGATTTCCAGCGGGCAACTAATTCGCCTACTGGATTGAAATCATATCTAAGTAAGGTTCATAGGCCACCACATCTTTAATCCTTACAAAGGCTACAGTGGAATTGCAATGGCGTGGATCTAAAAGTAATTTAGAAGAGACCCAATTCCAATACAATTTCTTAATCGTGGCTTTAGGTGGGGCAGTTCTCTGGGCCCACGATTCACCCAGCCCTAACTCCACTAATAGCCATTTTACATCCCTCAACCATTTAATCCTGGACCAGCCTTCCATGGCCATAACCTCTGATAGCGCTTCTGCATAGGAGGCTAGTTCGGGCACCCGCCACAACCGCGCCCACAGAAGCAAGGGGCGGAGTAGCGCTTGGTCCTTAATCGATCTGCAACCTAGATTCAATACCACGGGTACTGTAGGAGTACTCAATGGGAGAGCCATCAGATCTTTCAAAAAACTGCTCTCCGATTTTGCTAATTCATCCAAGTTGCCGGTACCCCACAACTCCGCCCCGTAAAGGGCAGCACTAAACCCTCTAGCTTTATATATCTCCATAACTGGGGCTATGAGTTTACTTGTGGAGGAACGTTGTTCCTTAAGTAATACTCCCTCCACCCTTTTATGACTGAGAAGCATTTTTTGGATATTTGGGTTCCAACTAAATGTGTCATTAAGGCGGATACCCAAATAGTCGAACTCAGATACCCTCTCTAATGGAACAGAATTCAAAACCGGAGATCGCCCAGGTTTTTTAGGAAGATTCATAATCAAATACTTGGTTTTGTCCGAATTGATTACCAATCCTCTCAATAAACAAAACTCCTGAAAACTATTCAGAAGGCTTTGGAGGCACATAGGGGACTTTGAGATAAGAAGGGTGTCGTCTGCAAAAAGCAGTGTTGGGATCCGTTTACCCGCCAGGGAAGGAGCATCCGAGGGATTCCTTAACAAATGCTCAACCACTCCTTTCATATAAAGAGAGAACAGAGTGGGAGCTAGCACACATCCCTGACGGACACCCCTTCCCACAGGAATCCTATCCGTTTTTTCTCCATTCGTGCCCCATCGCACCTACGCAAAATTGCCCGCATGTAATCTCACGAGGAGGGATAGGATGTACGGAGGCAACCCCAATTCCAAAAAAACCTTCCATAACTCCTCCCTTGGTACCAGGTCAAAGCAGTCTTAGGGTCTATAAAGGCCAAGTACAGACTGCCTTTGCCCAGCACCACCACCTTCCAGTACAAGAGAGCCAGTCTGAAGGCCTGTTCAATAGTCCCGGTTCCAGAGCGAAATCCAGCTTGGAAGTCCGACAAGATGTTGTTGTTATGTTATGTTGTTATGTTATGTTATGAAGCTTTGGTATAGCGCACGGCTACTCGAAAAGAGTGTCCCGGCGCTTTCCACCTGCAACTCAGAGTAAAAATAACACAACACAACAAAAATGAGGAAAGAAACAAAACAGAAAACAGTAAAAACAGCCTAAAGATTAAAAAGCCAGGTCTTCAGGCTCTTCCTGAACTGGAGCTGATTGGCAATGCTGCGAAGCGAATTCCACAGCTGGGGAGCTTTACAGCTGAAAGAATACCCTCACCCGGGGGACCACCGCTTTATACAGGGATTCCGAACGCAAGGAGCGGACTGGTCGATAGAAGGCCAGTCTCCGCCGCAGGTATCCATCCCCTGATCCAAACAGGGCTTTATGCATCAAAGTCAGGGATTTGAACTGAATCCGCTTCCGGATGGGCAGCCAGTGTAGCGCCTGTAGCAGCCCGGAGGCTCGGGCTCGTCTACGCAGGCCAAAAATAGCCCGGGCGGCAGAGTTCTGCACCACCTGTAGGCGCTGAACCAGGTAGTCAGGGAGGCCAAGAAAGAGGGCATTAGCATAGTCTAGCCTTGAGCCAACAAGAGCCTGCACAGTAATCCGCCTGTGCTCCTCAGACAACAGGGGCAGGAATTTACGGAGCATTTTCAGGATTCCATAACAGGTGCCAGCCAGACCCAGAATATGTGTTCTCAGCGACAGCTGGTTGTCCAGCTTGACACCCAGATTTTTAGCCACCAAGGAAGACTGTGCAGGAGGGCTCATGTCGGACGGCCACCATTGCTGCCACTCCGGATCGGCGACGCAACCAAAGAATAGAACCTCATACTTGCTTGAGTTGGCCCTCAGACTGTTCCACTGGAACCAGTCGAAGACCAATGCAAGACAGTCCCGAATTCTCTCTCCATCAAACTCCTGGTCTTTCCGGCATGTGAAGAGGAGTTGCGTATCGTCGGCGTAGGAGACGATCTGGGCCCCGTATGCCTCCACCAAGGCCGCCAAAGGGGACATGAAGATGTCGTCCACCCACTGGAGCACCCTTCCCAAAATCACCTTCCCAGCCATTTTTTGGGTTGAGTTGATGAGACTTATTGGCCTGTAGTTGGGTGGGTTATCCCGACACCCCTTTTTAAATATCGGGACAACCTCAGCCCCCTTCCAGGAATCAGGTACAGGAGCACCGCTATTAATAGCGTTGAGCAATATTGAAACCAGCTTCCCCCACTCCTTGGGGTTAGCCCTTAGCAAGTCACCCAGAATCCCATCAGGCCCTGCTGCTTTTAGAAGCACCAATGATTCAATTACACCGTCCACCTCTCTAGCAGTAAAGGGATCGCCTTCAGTATCCCCTGAACAATCAGCCAAAGCAGAGGTGGTATGGGGAGCTATTATTTAGTTAAACCAAACCAAGCCTGATGCAGGTAAGTGAAATATTACTTTACAAAATCTTATGCAGTGATTTACAGTTGAGTGCAGGTTCAAATGCAATTGGTTGAGTTACAGGTAAGTCAGGAGTTTAAAATTACTTTTAATTACTTCACAGATTACTGTGCACATTACTTTTTAGACTACTTTTTAAGTTCCTTTTGTGAATCAGTGTGATATGCCTAGATATCACACAGAGACATTTCCTAGACAAAAGGTAAGTAATTCACTTTTAGTACATTTGTAGTTTTTCAATGTTCCATACAAACCAACTCCACACTTAGAAGAGCTTTCAAGGAAAGGCAGTCAATGGAATTCTTTGGAAGGAAATGAAATTAACGGTTTGCAGGTAAGAACTTATTTGTAGAAGTTGGTATTCTGGGATTAGAACCAGAGTTTCCCCAGGGTCATGGAAGCACTCTCAGAACTCCTTCAGCGGCACTAGGGCAGCCGGGTGCAGAGTGCTGAGGCCCAATGTTACCAATGGGGATAGGGGCCCTCCGGTTGGTGGCTGTTCACAAGCCGGTCACAAGGTTGTGGGAGCAAAGCTCCTGGTGTTAGGCTCAGGGCACAGGGGGATCCAAGTTAGCACCCAAAGTACACCCGCAGCGGCACACGGGAGGCTGGGTGCAGGGTGCTGTGTTGGCATCGGGTGCCCTGCTGATTTCAACAGGGATTCTCCGGTTGCAACAAACACTGCAGGCTCAGGGGGGAAGATCTTCTGGAGGTGACTACCAGTTGTGGAGGTAAGTTGAGATGCTTGGGGATGCTGGGATACTGTCAGTTGGGCCACCCCAGGCCATGCAACACAGAGTGCAGGGGTGTCTTTAGGCGCCGGGTTTTCTTACCAGCTCCGATTGCGGTCGGGAGGATCCTCCAGAAAGGGGATTGAGGCGTTGGTTGGAGATTCGAGGCAGGTCCGAGATCCCCAGATCTCAAGTCAGGATCACCAGGGAGACCTACTCGTGGTGTTGGGCCACTCAAACTCGGCCGTGGGTGCCAGGTGTAGAGTGGTGTAGACTTGTGGATTTGGCCGGAGCAAAAGTCTGTGGGTGAGCAAAACCAGTGTTCACGGGAGACAAAGTCTTGGTTTTTGAAGGCAGGGCAGACCCTCTGGGTTATTGGGGGCTGCTGGCTGCAGGACACACCAGGATTTTGCTGGAGCAGGTTCGAGGTGAGGATTGGCCGGTAGGGTGGGGCGAAGTCAGTGGGCATCCTCCTCTTCTTAGTTCAGCACAGCTTCTTCAGTCCTTCTTCTACTCGTCTTCTGGTTGGTTCTTGTCTGAGGAGGGAAGGTTCTGGGTTGCCCCTAAATACTAGACTTAGGGGCATTACAGGTAGGTAAAGGTCGTGACCAATGTGTCCCTTCCTTGGGGTGGGTACACCCCCTATTGTGCCACCCTCCAGTGGGAGAGGGGCATATACCTCTCTCTGGCAGGCTGGCTCCCCCATCTGCAAGATGGCGGGGACTGAGAGTTGTGCTTCACCTCGCATCCCCCACCTGAGGGGTGTGGTTGGCAAAGGAAAGAACACCTCCCCCCTCACTTGGTTTTCCCGCTGATTCTCCCGCCCAAAGTGGGGGCCAGTTGCAGGAATGACGTTTTTGCAACCATTTTCTCACTGATGCAAGATTTCTTCAGGTTGAAGAAGACATTTTGCAGTTTCTAATGTGGAAACTGTGGCAAACAGTATGAAGTCTACAATTTTTTATTTTTTTAAGTAAAAGGCAGATAGATTGCCTCCTTTTCTCTGTAACTCGATCAACACCCTATGTAAACTGAAGGATATTAATGTTCAGCTATCGCCTAATGAATGTGAACTGCCAGAAAATGCATAGTCTCAGGCAAGGACTTTGAATTTGCTGCACTGATCCACCATTTTGTTTCCCTTCTCTCTCCGATTCATGTCCATTCTCCATCCTTTGTGATTGCCAGAGCAGGAAAACAGATTTGAAAGCATTCCTAGACCAGTAATTATTGCTTCATTGAAGGCTCTGAACATTACCGATCAAACTTCCAAAGCCACGAGTTTGTTTCTTGGGAACCCAAAAATAGTGGCCCTGATAAAATGAAAAAGAAAGCTTTCTTCTGGTGCATGGAGACAGGACCTCCATAACTCGCATGTCATTGTGTAAAATATGCTAGTTTAGGAAATTAATGATACTTTTTAATCAGCTTGGGGACTCTTCCTCTGCTCACTTAAGAATAGTTTTTCCTCACATATTCTTTCATGTTCTATCTTCACCCTAATTTTTCCTTAAAACTGGGCGAATTGACGCCCCTCCACGCACTTTCTGTCCACTTGATAAAGCTATTTTCTGATTTAAATTTGATGTGCATATTAACATTAACCTAATATAAGTTAAACAAAAAAGCTAGGATGAACAGAACAATGTTTTCCTGACGTATGCTAAACTAGGCCTCAACTCTGTTTTGTATTAATACAGCTCCTGCTTCCTAATAATCATTGTGTTTATATTTTTCAATGAAACAGCAAAATGTGCACGGTTTGTTTTGCAATGACATGTTCTCTAAGAATTCCAGAGGAAACTTTTAAGCACTTTTCAAGGCTCTTCTTTCCTTACTCACACACTGTAGTCCATTCACTTATGAAGCTTTCTACACAAGTTGACCTCGCACACCAAAATGCTGTATAGCAAACACAATGTTAGTATTCAGTAAACATTCATGTTATGACTAAAGTAAAGTCAAACTGTTCTCCCAAGGAATTGGTACAAGTCAATTTTTCTTCGTTATGTTCTCTTTATTGATTGAAACACTCGCAGATAAAAAATAGCCAACGCGTTTCGTCCGAAACCGGACTTCTTCAGGGCTTTGCGCAGTGTGTTCCTATATTAATGGTCTTCTCCGTCCTGGCCAGTATACAGATAGTCAAATTTATGATTAAAAAGTTCGCGGATTCAATTATACATCCTTTCATATATGGATCCAGTAAGAGGTAGCAAGAGATCAAAAGGTAATGCCTTAAATTCGGCGAGTCCGTCGTGTATGCGTGTGGTCGTCTGGAATCCGGATACCAGACGACCACACGCATACACGACGGACTCGCCGAATTTAAGGCATTACCTTTTGATCTCTTGCTACCTCTTACTGGATCCATATATGAAAGGATGTATAATTGAATCCGCGAACTTTTTAATCATAAATTTGACTATCTGTATACTGGCCAGGACGGAGAAGACCATTAATATAGGAACACACTGCGCAAAGCCCTGAAGAAGTCCGGTTTCGGACGAAACGCGTTGGCTATTTTTTATCTGCGAGTGTTTCAATCAATAAAGAGAACATAACGAAGAAAAATTGACTTGTACCAATTCCTTGGGAGAACAGTTTGACTTTACTTTAGTCATAACATGAATGTTTACTGAATACTAACATTGTGTTTGCTATACAGCATTTTGGTGTGCGAGGTCAACTTGTGTAAATAGATATACAGAACAAATTCATTTGTTCTAAATTGGGCTCTAGGGGGTTGTAGCCCAGACCATTCGCACCCTTGCTTTGAGTAACTGTTGGGAACCTGACTTGTGGTGCGGCACTTAAAGCCTCAATCCCCTTTCTTGCTGTGATAGATTACTTATGAATCTTTCAAATGTTTATGTGAACAGATTTGTTCCAACGCCACTAATGACGATAGGTCAGAAAAGGGCAGAATTACTATTCATTTAGAGGGAAAGTGTTGGAATAGTGGTATTATTTGATATGATGTTTTATAATGCTGAATTTTGATTTGAGGTTGTATTGCTGCATTTGCTCACCCCATGCCAAATGTGTAATTTGGATTGCTTTCTATGGTAAAAATTATTATCAAAGTCTGTGGGTGACACAGATCTTTTGGGTCTGTTCTAGGCATGTTGTCCATTTATCTATTGATTTGTTGTACATTTTGAATCATAGCCTATTTTTCAGATTTTGCCCAGTGTTGCTTCTGTTTTAAATAATAAAAGCCTTCATGGCAATTGATTCTGAGTTTTACGGCTGATTATTTGAAACTGCTATATTTTCATCTCTCTGTATTACACTTTAATACTTTGATACATCTTCAAGGTTTTCTGATCTATGGATCTCAAACTCCCTTCTTTAGTAGTCATTATTATGGACTGTATTTTGAAATGTTCCCGCTCACCTTTGCTGCCTGCTTCACGTTGCTTGTCGCCACTGGTCCCGGGATGCCGACACCATCATTAAGCGCCAGGAGGTGCTTCATAGGCGGATGCGGGCTCCTGCAGCGCGGGTCCCGATCACCTTTGCTGCCTGCTTCACGTTGCTTGCTGCCACTGGTCCCGGGAGCACCACAACATCCAGCCTGCCTGCACCTGTGGCACCCGGCCACCGACGCCATCATCAAGCACCAGGAGGCGCTTCATAGACGGACGCGGGCTCCCACAGCGTGGGACGCACGCGGGCTGGCCTGTCTGCACCCGTCAGAGACCGAAGGAGGCCGGGCTGGGCCCCCCTCTTGGTCTCTTGGTCTCCATTTTCCAAGGAAACTGTGAAACTTAAGGTTGCTGCTGCCAGATCTCGACCACAGAAATATTATCTCCTGTATATACGAGCTACAAGTAAGACGCATTCTTTCTATACTCTTTTAAGACTGGGCGAATAAGATGGGGAAAAGAAAAACAACAGCATGTCATACATCAAAATCTTTGAGTAAGCCTAAAAATACATATATGACTCTGCTTAACTATCTTACGGGGTCCGTAGGTGATCTTGAAAAACAGATCTCATCAGTAGAAGAAACTTTAAATGTGGATTCATTGGCAACCTTATCTAATGATAAAGTAACTTCACTAGCTGAGCGGAGGGTGGATGAAAATCGCTTTCTGGGAAAAAAGAATATTGAGCAAGGGAAAAATGGTTGCATCCACACTGTTTCAGATGATATTTTCATTAGCGATCTGGATATTGATATTCTACCTCCCTCTAAAACCTTGTAATCCATCGAGATTAGAGAGTCCCGATATTTCCACGAGTGGAACACACACAATCCCACCTAGAACCAGAACGTCTAAGATTATTACAAAAAAACAGCAGGGGCCAAAAGGCAAAATCCAGACTAAAACAGGCACAGAAAATGTGTCCTGTTTAAAAAATAAATGTAAGGTACCCCCTATTGAGATTGAGAATTGGCCTACCCTAGTAAAAGATCATACTGAGTCTGTTAAACAGTCCATCACCGCCCTGACAGTTAGGTTGGAAAAAATCGAAGCAGGTATGAAGAAAATTCTTGAAAAACAGAGTTTGGTCTCACAAAAGGGGAGTATATACAATATGGGGGCTTCTAGTATACCCCCACAGACTGGGAGTGCAAATTTGACCAATACCCCATCAGTATTAAAAAGGCAGACTTGTGAAAGGGACAAGGGAAAGGGGACTGGGACACATCTACAATCATCCAACAATAATGACCAGGTACCTCAGACTACAAACACTTCTGTTATCTTTTAATTTGTAATCTGAGTGAAGATTTGTAGTATTCTACATAACTCTCATTCAACATACGTTTGCTACAAGTTTCTTTTATATTACATAAAAACCCTTTTTGAGAAAACTTTGTTGACAGTTTTAAAGAAAACACAGGATTCACACTGCATACGCTCATCAGAATCCTATTTTTTATATATATAGTCCCATGCACACGACAGTTGTGAAAAAAATGTGAAAGGGCAAAATGACCCCTCACGGGCTCACCACCAACAGGGTAACTGGCAGGGACTCACCAGATAAGCCCATTTTTCTCATCATTGGCTGTCATATTGCCCAAATAAAAAGTGTCCAAAACAGAAAATAAAAGTGTATAGAAGTGCATATAGTGAAGTGACAACAAATCACACTCCATGTTGTGGCAATAGGTGATTAAAATTGACAAGGATTCACTCAAACTCGCAACAATTTTATTCTTTACCAAGTGAACCAAGTAAAAAGTAAAAAGTAAAAAGTCAAGTAGGATGTTATTTATGCATACCCTTACTGAATGCCAACATGTTTCACTGCCTTTCGTTTATTTGGGCAGATTCTTCAGGGCCAGACTTTTCGCCACAGCACCTTGGTTGGACACATCATTCTAAAAAACTGTCAACAAATATAAAAACAGAAATAGACACACCATTAGGCATTTTTCTAGTGACATACTATCTATCTCCTCTCTTTATTCCCTACATATTGTCATAGTAATATTTACCCTCAATAAGCCACCGTGTTTCCTACCAGCTTAGAGGTACATGAAATGATGAAAAAGACTCCCCATGTGAGTCCTCCTTTTGGATTCTGTCCTTTATTCGTTACATGAATCTAAAAAGCAGAAACAATCTCTTTGGTATTCTCATAAAGATGTAGCCACAGCGGGTCTTTCACATCCTGTACATAGCCACTTCTCATATCTTTAAAAACTTCTATTGGTATAGACCTGTCCTATAATGTAACACTACCATTTTGTAGCTGTACCGTGTTCTCACAATCATCTTTTCTCCAATAGTCGTTCCAAAACTCATATATATAGCATTATCCACACATGAAATTGCTCCCATATCTTAAAGATACAGATATCTTCTCAGTAAACAATGCCAACCGAGTATGTACTCATACCGAGTCTTTCGCCATATCCGTATGTACCCATTCTCATACCCACGCACATGGCCGAAGACCGCTGCTGCATTCTGACCCAGCAATATTTTAAAATGCGTCTCTCAACTGCCTATGCTTCAAAAACTCCTCGGCATAGTTCTTTATCATGAAGGGATTGGTACAGTCCCTTAGTGCCATATTACACCCTGGGTGATACCGCAATTATATGCTCTAGACTGTAACTGCAAATGCGGTGGCTGATCACCAGGGTTATATCCTCTGAACACCTTTGTGTCCATTCAGCTTGTAAATAGAATTTTTTTTACCTGCGCCGCAGTAAACATCAAAACGGGGCTCCCTCCCATCTCACCGACCGGGGCCTCACGGAGAGTGTTGTCTCCTTCATGCAGGCTCCACACACGCCGGCTCAGTTTATAATTCAACTCACGCGGCCCCTCGCGTACACCCGCGAGAGCTCAGCCACCATTTTGGATCGGGAAAACACCCAACGGTTTCAATGTAAACAGGCATCCCTCTTCGACAAACATCGGAAAAACCCCATTCTGGCTACAGACGATTCCTCGTGGCACTGTTTTTTTTTTAAAATCCGGAGGAGAACAACTTTATTTCAAAGGCAGTATAGAGACAACCAAAAACGGTTTTATCTTGCAGTCCTGATTTCACTTGCACAAATCAAATCCCTACAGGCTAATAATGCGATAATCATTTCACCCACTGTTGCTGATCCTAACACAGGAAAAAATCTATTGCTGTTAGGAGTCCATAAAAGCACCATCATGTAATATGACACTGTAAAGAGACACGACTCCATCATAGACCCCAAGTGCACAACTCCAAGCGAGACTAAAAGGAAGTACCTGTATAAAACTGATAATGGTGGGACAATTAGTAGTATTTACAATCAGCCCACCCTGTTCCACTCAATCAGTTTGTTTAGTCCCACTTGGTTAGTTTTCTCCTTAAAGATCCATCGAGCTTCTCTTGAAAAAAGGATCTTATCAACATTTTGGGGAGTGCCAGTTACTTTTTCAAGTACTACTCACGTGAAGCTATGTTTAGTGCTATGACAATGTTGCATCAGTTTAGTTGTTAATTTTCCTGCCTTTATTGTACTGAGATGTTCTTGGACCCTTGTTTTAATCTTTCTGGTAGTCAGACCTATGTAGTACAGGCCACACTCACACTGTAGCCTGTACACCACATTGGTGGTGTTACAATTGCTAAAATGAGACAAGAACCATTCTCGGCCAGATGACAACAACACACTCTTAGTCTTCTTCGTAAGGGAACATACCGAGCATGTTCCACCAGGGAAATGACTCTTGGGGATGGTACTCTCATTCATATTTTGCACTGTTGGTATGCAAATATGCACCAGCTTATCCTTGAGATTGCTCGATCTTTTAAACGCAAATCTCGGGGGAGGCATCTTAAAGTCATTATTCGACAAAAGGGCCCAATGTTTCCGAATCGATCTTTGAATCTTAGTGCTCAGGGGGTCAAATGTCATGACTACAGGTACACATTCGTCTTTTGTTTTTACATTTTTCTCTAGAAGTGCACTCCGTGTGGTATTCAATGGTCTTTTTCTAGCATGTTTTATGATTTTAGCAGGATAATTTTTGTCTTGCAATTTCTTACTCAGTTCCTTTGAATTTTCTATGTACTCCTCAGTAGAGGAACAATTCCTGCCGTACCGAAGGAATTGCCCCACAGGCGAATTGTCTCTCAAAGACCTAGGGTGATACGAGTCATAGAGCAAGATGGAATTCCTGTCCGTTGGCTTCTGATGGACACTGGTGTATAAGGTATCCCCAATTGCTTCTATTTCTAGGTCTAAATACACAGCTTTCTTATTACTGTACGACCATGTAAATTTCAGGCTGGGATTCTGGGTGTTTAACCAATTAAGGAAGCCCACAAGTTCTTCTTCCTGTCCTGATCAAATGCATAGAACATCATCTATATACCTCTTCCAGAGGCGGAGATGCCTCTGGAAGGGGTTGGTAGATTGATCCACTATATGTTCCTCAAATTGTCCAACATAAATACATGCTAGACTGGGTGCCATTGTCGCGCCCATTGATGTCCCTGTTGTCTGTAAAAACAGATGATCCTTATAGCAGAAATAATTCCTAGTCAAAGCTAGTTCCACACACTGCATAACAGAAGTTTGTGGGACATCATAGAACCATTCCTGGTCCCTCAAGGCACGCGCTGCTGCCACCAGCGTCGCATCTTGAGGGATACAGGAATATAATGATTCTAAGTCTATTGTGACAAGGAATTCATGCACACAATCAAACTTCATGTCAGTCAAAATGTTTAGAACTTCAGTGGTGTCCTTTACAAAAGATTTTTGATTAACCACAGATTCGCGAAGGAAAAAATCAGCGAACTGTGACAGTGGTTCCAACACTGATTGAATCCCTGAGACGATGGGACGTCCAGGGGGAGGGCGTGTTGGTTTGTGAATCTTCGGTAATATATAGAAGGCAGGAGTCCTTGTATTCTCATTCACCAAGAACTCCGCCTCCCTCACAGTAATCCACTTCCTTTCTTTTGCTATGCTCACCATTTCACGTATGATTTTAAGAAGGTTATGAACTGGATCACAGGTCAAAGGTTGATAATTAGCCCGCACATTCAGAAGTCTTTTGACTTCTGCATCGTAGTCAGTGGAATTTAAAATCACCACCGCCCCACCCTTGTCCGCCGATTTTATAGTCAGGCACGTATTATCTTGTAAACTTCTTACTGCATTCCAGTCTTCTCGTCTCATGTTCGTTGCTTTGAAAGACTCATCATTACTCTCAAACTTAGAAATTTCTTGGAGTACTTTGGATTCAAATACTGCCATTTCTGGTCCCAAACCAGCTAAGGGTGGACAAAACTGAGATGGTTTTCTCAAGTTCGTATTGTAAGTTACCTGATTTTCTTGGAGTTTGTTGGCCAAAAATTTCTTTAATTTGATTTTACGCATCATTTCATGAAATTCAACCCTACACTTAAAGGTGTCATGCGTGGGGGTAGGGACGAACCCAAGTTCTTTATTTAAAACCTTTTCCTCACTAGCCGTTAGAGTATAATTAGACAGGTTCACTACAATACTACTGACAGTTGGTTCCTCCCCCGACTGCGAGTCACCCTCGGGGAGTAAGATTGCCATTGCGGGGGTTGATTGCCCCTCCCACGTCCTCTTCCGCTTCCTGGTGGGCCACCCCCTCTGTTGTTTTTCTGACCCCGACCTAAAAAAGATCTTAAAAGGACTCCCAAGTCTTCCCTGCTCTGATCCTGCTGGTTAGACTGATTGAACCTCACTCTGTTCACTCTTAGTTCTTGTTGGCCTTCTTTTTCCTCCTCACTGGAGGTGTTATTGAAGGTCCAATTGTTTGGGGTCCGTCTCAGTTGTTGTTTCGTCCCTCTCCCTCTCTGATATCCACCCAAACTTTGTTGTTCCGGCCCTGCTTGGTAATAACTCTCACTGATATAAGGGAAGGCCCACTCGTGGGTGTACCTTTCAAGGTTGCGCTGTAAACCCTTAATTTTTTGATTGATCATATAGGTTTTATAATCATTAAGATCTTCTTGGATTTTACTTAGTTGTTCCTTAGTATCAATGATAGTCGTGTCTCTCTTTATACTTTCTTCTAACTCCAGGATCTCCTTCAACAGTTCTTCACTTAACCTCTTAGCAGTGCTAATAATTAAAATTAGCCAATCATGCGTACACTTGTTCGCTATATAGCTCCAATCAAGCCTGAATTTAGCGCCCGTGAGGGGTCATTTTGCCCTTTCACATTTTTTTCATAACTGTCGTGTGCATGGGACTATATATATAAAAAATAGGATTCTGATGAGCGTATGCGGTGTGAGTCTTGTGTTTTCTTTGAAACTGTCAACAAAGTTTTCTCAAAAAGGGTTTTTATGTAATATAAAAGAAACTTGTAACAAACGTATCTTGCGTGAGGGTTATGTAGAATACTACAAATCTTCACGCAGATTACAAATTAAAAGATAACAGAAGTGTTTGTAGTCTGAGTTACCTGGTCATTATTGTTTGATGACTTTTGAGTGGAGGGCGACCAGGGTTCCTTGTTCTGATGTAAATATATAATTTACCGTCTTAATTTCTATGCAGGTAAGTACTTAATCAATAATAACTCAAATCGGAAAGAAAGAACCAGAGTCCGTGGTGTTAGAGTTCTTAGGGGTTTTATTCCTCAAAAAGGAATGGTCAAGACCAGAATATCATGTTCTTCCCACCACAGGGGTAGAAAAAGGGATAGAGCGCTACATTTTATTGACAGTACATAGCTTATATACTTAATTCATTGTCATAAGAAACAGTACAGTAGGCGTAACAGCTGAGAGAAGACAAGATAACAGTATCCACGTGTTACTAGTACGTAATCAGAAGGCGTGGATTAGGCGTGAACTAGAGGTGTGTGCTAGAAACGTCACAGGTAGGTGTCACTAGGGGGTGGCACTAAACAGAAATGTTGCAATGTCAGCAGAAATCGGAAGCTGGGATGCGCGCGCAGCTGCATGACGTGTGATTGACGTGAAACTGGAGGGTGCAGGGGACTTGACATTTACACTGACGGAAAGAGACAGAAGTCGGCATGTCAGATCAACTTGTACTTCTATCATATCTGATATCTGATGTTTGGGAACCATATTATCTGGACGGAAAAGGTCTCTGGGGCAGAAACTATTCTATACTGACTGTGAGTGCGTGTATAAGCGCCTAAGTGTCTGCATGAGAAGCGTGGGGGCATGGGGCCTTCCATGGGAGCACGGTAACAGAGGCTGTGAATTACTTGCACGGAGACAGGTCGGCCCTTTGGCCCTGTAGCTGAGGGGGATGTTTACTGAAGCTAGTAGGCAGGAATGCATTTTCGAGGAGCGGAACAGATAACTCGAAGGTTATAGTCAGTCTTGGCAGGCAGCAGGCTGAGCTGAGCGCGGTGGGCCGCGCTGGAAGTAAGTCAGAGTTCACGGGTACAGAGGCAGCCTGGGCTGAGGCTTTCAGAGTCAGAAGCCAGAAAAGAGGCTCGATGGCAGAAATTCAGGGCCTACCTTGCCAGAGCTGAAAAACATGTAAGGTACACTACAAAAAGACGTTGGCATAGCATACTTAGGAACGGACTATTTAACCCATTCAGGGTGGATCTGAAAGAGGACATGTTAACGTTGGACGCAAATGTATTTGCGTCTTCATAGCTGACACAGGAGGGAAGTTACATGCACTTTAAGCTGGTACATGGAGACGGTGGGGTACGCGCTAGGGAACACAACTTGACCAAAAATTTATATTTCCTCATTCCCTCCTTGTTCCCTACGGACCCTTCATGATATATCGATCCTCATGAATCGATCAGTTTGTTCTTGTAACATCATTTGCTCTTCTTTCTTTCTTTTACGTTTTGAGAGAAAACTGGAATGTTCAATACAAGATGTGGCACACAGTCCACAAATCGCTGGCCCGCACTGCAGGCACAGGCAGCAACTGAATACTAGGACTAGGCCAATGCCTAGGAAGGATAGGATCTTCCATCCCCAAGCGGTTAACGTTGTCCAGAACCAACCGGACCAAGTCCAGGTGCCTGGATTCTGATGTATCTGATTTGCAATTTTATGGAGACGTGTAATAGCTTGATATACAGATGGTGCGTTTTGTGGAATGAAAACACAGCAACTTGACCCGATGACCTTACAAGCTCCACCTCTATCTGCCAAGATGACGTCAATAACAAGACGATTCTGAAGGACAACAACCCGCATGGCGGACTGCTCTTCGGTTAAGTTACCTAGGGCGGAGGCAGTTTCATTCACTACTGCTTCAAGTGTTCTAGTTAATCTGCGTATTAGTTTACTATTTTGAACAGGTCCTAAAAAGAAGAAGAATCCTTTATTAAAATCGGTGTACTGTTCCCATGCCGTTTCTGTGTAGTCGACGAGTGGGATATCTCTTCTGGGTCTATTCTTTACTAGATTTGTATTTCTGTGGTAATCAGGAGGAGCTAGGAAAACAGGTGGCAGAAGGAATGCAATGTAACAGGTACCATCCCAATCTGGAGGTAGGCGTATGTATGCGGTATGACCACAAACAAAATAGGAATGACTGATAGCTTTAAAGGATGATTTACCATGATCACTGAATTCGACCACAGTAGTGCATTTACTATGACCTAAGTGTACTGAACCTTTCTTCCTGATACATAATTCACCAGTGACTGGTAATACTGACATAACGGGTAGAACTGGTGCAGCTTCTGATTCAACAGTAAGAATCATAAGGCTAATTGTGTAATTACCTAATCCGTATACTTCATTTTCTAGATCAGTTCCTATTCTAGTGGGGAGTCCCTCCTTATCAGGGTAACAGACGTCGAGCAGGACCAAGTTCAAGTTTCCCCAAACCCAGCCCCCGTCGAAAACAGCAATATCAGGATCTAAGGAATTAATTATTTTAAACCATGCACCACAGGAACCATTGTGAGTGAACGGGTACGGAAAGAGGGGCAGAGCTCCCTTGTAATTCTGATAGGGAGGGAGTCGGCCACATATCCAGCAGTCTGTAGCATTGTTAGTTTGATGGGAATGATGCAGCATACTAATGAATGTGTTGTTGCGCAGCGCAAGTCTGTAGGAGAGTTCATGTGGAGGTAACTCGCTAAAAGTGTGTTCAGCAGAGACATTGTAAACAGATTGTTCACGCTTGAAAATAGGGTAGTAGATAGGGAGAAGTATACTTGCAACTATTATCAGAAGACTTAGAAAAAACATTATTAACAATGTCACTATACAGTGACTACGCAGTGATTTGCAGTATGTACGTTTCTTGACTTCTCTCTCTCTCTCTCTATCTCGATCTAGGGGATACATGTCAGAAACTATTTAACCGATTCACCTAGGGGAGGACTTAAACAATTAAACTGTCTGACTTGCTAGATCGGAGCTTGAGTCTGTACTCCTCTTGGGGAGTTTTCTCTCGTTCGGAAGTTTTAAAGTCACTGGGCTCGATACAGTCTTTGGAAGGGGTGGATGAGCCTGGGTCGGATTTCAGTTCATTACACAGTTTAACATGGCTCATGTGGACCCACCCCTTCCTGCCCTCAACCTTCACCGCTGTCCTCGTAGTAAGTAGAACGGTCTTCGGCGATTTCCAGCGGGGCTCCAACGGACTTTTCCGGTCGAAGTTCCTTATGAGGATCAGATCACCTGGACGGACATCATGTGGTTTCACATCAGTGTTGTCAGGGAAGGCTGCGGCAACCTGTGAACGACATGATTGGAGTGCAGACATCAAGGAGGCAAGGTAATCTGTCAACATATTGCAATCAACATCAGTAATTTTCTTAGGAATGGGCGTCCCCCACATATTCGGTGGTCTACCAAAGACCACTTCGTACGGGGATAGTCCTGATCTCGAATGGGCAACCATCCTCATATAGAACAGTGCCACTGGCAGGGCGACTATCCAGTCGACCCCTTTCTCTTTACATATTTTAGCAAGGCGTGTCTTTAATGTCTGATTATGCCTTTCTACAAGGCCTGCGGCTTCGGGATGTCGGACACAATGGAATTTCCACTGGTATCCTAGCAATAAAGAAACTTCTTTCATTAATTCGGATGAGAATGGCTGACCGTTATCTGAGTACACGACACGGGGCAAGCCGTACCGTGGGAAGAATTCACGAACCAACTGCCTGGCAGTGGTCGGAGCAGTGTAATCTGGGACTGGGTATGCTTCGGTCCAACGGGACAGAGCACAAACAATTACGAGGACATATTTGAATCCTCGACAACGGTCCATCTGGATATAATCCATCTGGAGGACTTCAAAAGGGTGATCGGGAGGATGAAATCCACCTTGCTCTACAGGGACGCTTTTACCTGGATTGAACTGACAACAGATCATGCAAGTACGCACTTTCTGTTTTGCTGCTGCTCGTAAGTGTTTATTGTTCCAAAGATTTTGTAAACTGTCTAACATCGCTTTTTCTCCTAGATGTGCTGGACTATGTGCTGTATTAATCATGACTTGAACCATAGAGTCAGGGAGAAACCATGTAGATTTTCCCTTCGTCACCCAACCTTGATCTGTTTGGATCCCTCCTTGTTCAATCCATTTCTTTATTTCTTCTGGGGTAGCATGTGTCTGAATATCGATAACGTCTAGTGTGGGATCCCTGACTGTCATACAATTTGCCGGTCCTATTGTCTTTGTCATGCCAGTTGTCTGAGTGTGAGTCAGTGCTGTATGTTTCGCTGTCTGGTCTGCCAGGTCATTACCCTGGGAAACAGAATCTGTGACTTTAGTATGTGCTTTACACTTCATGACGGATATTCCTGAAGGCAGATGTATTGCTTCTAACAGTGCTTGAATGAGGGGACCGTGTTGGATCTTGGCACCATGAGAGGTCAGAAAACCTCGTTCTTGCCATAACATGCCGAAGTCGTGTACAACTCCGAACGCATAACGGGAATCAGTGTATATGTTGACATTTCTGTTCTTGGCTAGTATACAGGCTCGGGTCAGAGCAATAAGCTCTGCCGCTTGAGCGGACAGTGTGTCAATACGATATGTTTCTTTAACTTCAGTTTCAGTGGTCACTGCATATGCGGCCACTAATTCTCCTGTATTTGTTCGCATACATGAACCATCCACATAAAGTGTCAGGTCTGGATTTGTCAGTGGAACATCTGTTAAGTCTCGTCGGGGCTTTGTTACTGCATTAATGATTTCTATACAATCATGCGGGGCTGGATCTGTCATAATTGTAGGTAACAGTGTTGCGGGGTTCAGAATGCTGCAGCGTCTGATTTCTATGTGTGGCTGGAATAGCGTTAATTCATAACCTGTCAGTCGTGCTATGGTCAAGTGTTGAGTCTGGGTTCTGTTTAACAGAACCTCTACAGAGTGTGGAACTTGTACTGTTAACTGATGGCCTAAAACAATTGAATCGCTCTGTCTTATTGCTAACGCTGTTGCTGCTACTGACTTTAAGCACGCAGGGAGTGCCTGGGCTACTGAGTCCAATGTACTTGAAAAATAAGCGCAAGGCTTATGTGAACCTGCTTGATCTTGAGTGAGGACAGACAATGCTGTACCATCACGTTCTGTAACAAAAAGTGTAAACGGTTTGCTGTAGCATGGTGTCGCTAAAACTGGTGCTTGACATAATGCTTTCTTTAATTCCTCAAAGGCTTGTGTATGTTCCTGAGTCCAAGGGAGGGCAGTCGAAGTTGCTGCCTCCTGCGTCGTTAACTGGATGAGTGGTTTAGCCAGAAATGCATATTGAGGAATCCATTGTCTGCAGTACGAGGTGAGGCCTATAAAAGCCCGCACTTCCTTTTGTGTCTGGGGTCGTGGCATATTTACAATTAACTGAATGCGATCGGGAGTGAGCTGTCTCCCCACTTTGGACAGCAAGTGACCCAAGTACACAACTTGCTGAACACAGAATTGTAGCTTCGAAGGAGACACCTTGTGTCCCTTGTCTGCCAGAAAATGTAGAACTGTCAGTGATGCTTGTTCACATTCGGGCTCACTTTGTGCGGTGATCAGCAGATCATCGACGTATTGCAGTAAAGCGGTGTTAACTGGCATTTGAATACAATCTAGTTGTCTTTTCAGTGCTTGACTATAGATGCTGGGGCTTTCTGTGAATCCTTGAGGTGCGCGGGAAAATTTGAAGCTTCGTCCATTTAAACTGAATCCGAAGAGATATTGGCTCTCTGGATCAATAGGTACACTGAAGAAAGCGTTCTTGAGATCAATTACAGTAAAGAACGTTGCTTCTGAATCAATAGCAGTCAATAGGGAAGAGATATCGGGGACCACAGGGTACTGTGGTACAATACATTTATTCAGTTCTCGAAGATCAATCACCAGCCGATATACTGGCGGTGCATTGGGGTCAGTACGTTTAAGAATTGGAATGATGGGTGAATTACAGATATTGGAGTCGGTTTCTACGACCACTCCTTGGGCTATGAGCTCTTCAATGATTTCCAGTAAAGCCACTACAGCATCGGGTGGTAACTTGTATTGTCTGATTCGTGGTAGTACAACTCCTGTCTTGAGTGTAACACGGTATGGTGTGATATGCATACAACCTACATCAGTTGGGCCTTTTGCCCACAGGTGATCTGGTACATTTTTTAATCTGACATCGAATTCTCGCAACACATAA
This sequence comes from Lissotriton vulgaris, assembly GCF_964263255.1. NCBI lineage: Eukaryota > Metazoa > Chordata > Amphibia > Caudata > Salamandridae > Lissotriton > Lissotriton vulgaris. Next base: position 1,415,455,528 of record NC_141693.1, read on the forward strand.
TGACCCTTGAAATCCCGTAGAAAGAGTCTAACTCCCTCCGGGGAACAGCAGATTATAGCTCCTAGAGCCTTCAATGTTTTAATTCCTAACAGATTTTCTGGACATGATTTCGTAAGTAACAAGTCTGTGACTCGTGATAATGGACCCACAGCCAAGGGTACCGGTTCTGATACTTCATTTACAATAGGCTGTCCTGAAAAACCAAGGGAAACATTCTGTGAGCCTGAGAGGGGTGCCCCTGGGACTTCATTATGACTGATTGTGGTGCGGCTTGCCCCTGTGTCAATTAAAAACTTTCTGTCTTTTCCCAATACTTGACTGTGTACATAAGGACCTTCTTGATCTACAGGAATTTCAATAAGAGGCAAGCCAAATTCCCTCTCTAGGCTGTTTCATGTGTATCGTTGATACTCAGGGTAAGCAGATTGGGCATACTGGTACATCTGTTGAGAAACTTGTTGAGTCGTGGCAGTGGGCTGCGGCACCGCTACTGTCTGTGCTGTATGCGATGAAGCATGCATAGGCTGTGTATTCTGCATGGGCTGTACATTCTGTGAAGTCTGTTGCTGAACCTGATCTTGTCTAGGTGGCTGCGGTCTCTCTTTAGTTTTACCTGTTGCTATGTTATGTTTCAGAACTGGACATTCATGTACGTAGTGACCTGGCTGCTTGCAATAGTTGCATGTCCCTTTAACGGGACCTGCGGCGTGACCTGTCTGGTTCGTACCCTTTCTGTTTCCGTCGGTATGGACCGACTGGGCTACTAACATTTTCATTTTCGTGTCTTTCATACGTTTCTGTTCCTGTTCCTGTTCTTCTCTAATTCTATTCTGATGGTATTGTAACATTTGTAACATCTGGGATGGCGTATTTGCTTGCCATGTACTCTCAACCTTGTATACACGATTCTTGACTGCTAACAGAGAATTCTCAACTAACTTTGATACAAAAAGATGCGGGTACGATTCGCTACTTGGTTTAAGACCACTATTAATAATAAAGCATTTCTCGAATCTTGAATAAAAGTCACTAGTATCTTCGTCGGGTTTCTGTTTACATGCTGAGATTGCATCCCAGTCTTCTTTTCTAGTTGCCAATAATCTTGGCAGAACCTGCACTATTAAACCTGGTAATGCTTTAGTTTTGTCCCCAAGGCCTACCCCTGGGACACGTTTATTCTCTTCGTCTTCTATTTCTGCCCATGCAATCTTTTTCTCTCCCACCTCCCATTCCTTTTCCTTTAGTTTCTCGTAGATGCCCGTGGGCAGCAGTACCTTTAACATTTTCATGATATCATCATATGTGTAATCCCCCATTAGTAACATGTCTTTAAGCTCTCTGTGGAAACCTGCAGGGTCTTTATCATGGCTCGGGACTAGTTTCTTCATTTCTAACAGTTCTAACTTGGTCAGTGGCGTGTGTACATATACACGTTTCAAGAGATTGTCCGCACCCATAACTGGGTGTACTTCTCGTAAGGGATTCTGACTTTCAATGCCACTCAGGCATTGCATGTGATACGTTTTCCTTTCTGGGGGCGGAGCGGGAACATATTCAGAGCTTATGAAAGTGTTATATCTATGTCGTTGTTCTAGAATTATTTGTATTAACTTGGTACTGAGACCTCTCCATCTATCCATGAGTAGTGCTTCTAATGTTTCGTGTAAGGGACCTGGATCAGAATGTTGGTTTCTGTATTTCGTGAGGAGGTGCTGAATCATGTATACACCTGCTAGTTTCTGTTCGTCTGGGGAGAGGTTCAGAAATGTCTGCGCTAGTGTATCATCATTATACATATCCGGATTTTCAGCCCATAATATGGCTGACCGGGCTAGTTCTTGTTCATCCATCGAATTGAGTATGTGGTACCCCACTCGGTCTCGGAGTCTTTTATCAGTCTCCTGGAACTGATGTTCAGAAGAATTCGGATTTGTTAAGGCAGAGAGGAAAACTCTCTTGCTTTCCGGACGGATACCTTTCCTAAGGTAAGTTCCCTTACCTACATACGCTATAGTATCTGCAGTCTTTTCTGGTTCTTCAAGTTCTTCTTCCTCCTCGGAGGAAGCCTTTTCTTTCTCTTTTTGGTGTATATCTATTACTGCTTTTCTAATTTTCTTGTACATACTGGCTATGCAAGTTCCCCTATCGTGTTTTCCTTCAGATATATTTTGACCCCACTTGTTTAGTGCATCTAATTCACTCTGATCTGTCCCAGGCCTGTCTCGTTCTCTTATTAGGCAATTTATGAAAAAACGTAGTATCTGTGCTTGAACGTCAACTTTCTGTTTCTCCATGGCCTCCTGAATACTGTCAGGGTCTTTCCCCGTCTGAACAAACTCATATATTCTATCTAGGCGCTCCTTCATTCCTACATAGCATAGCAGGAAATCAGTAGCAGATCTTAACCGTAGTGATGCCATCATCATTACATTGTCTTTACCGGGTACTGGATCATATCTGCAAACTGAAAGGTTTTCCTTGAATACATCAAGGCTGGGAGACTTGAACGTAAAAGGACTCCGCAAGTCCTTGAGCTGTAACCTGCGTGTCAATGGCGGGGTGTGTAGACCCCCGGCCGCACCCCCTGAGTCGGAAGCTTGGGCATCATCTCTCGGCGGAGTCTGTATCTGAACTTGAACTTGTCTTTTAGTAGGATCAGGTAGAAGTGGTTTCGGTAGATAAACTTTAAGTGCGGGAAGTGGTGGAGGTGGTGGAACAGGAGCTTTCTGTTGTGGTACAGGCGGAATTTGATCTTGGGGCGGGTTACCACCCCCGTCCCTGTCGTTAGGCAGGGCGCGGACAGGCAGATTGGTGTAAGCGGGTGCTACATCCTCTAGATAGGAATTCAGGAATATGTCTTTAGTAGTCTTATGCATTACTTTAGTTGGAACTAATGGTGGCGGTAGATTTTTCGGTATTTCAGAAATGGCCTCAGGCGAAACCTCAGCCGCGAGATACATACCGTTCACGAGGTTATTTCGTGCGCGGTCTACTTGCTCTGTTTTTACTCGGATCCCCTCGGTAACTAACTCGTTTTCTTGGGCCTTTTCTGATTCTTTAAGTCTGTCTTCTCTACGTAGTGCTTTTTCAGCACGCTTATGCTCTATGGCGTCTTTCTGAGATTGTCTGGCTTTCTTTTTCCATAGTACTTCCTCCACCTTCATGATGCACTCAGCATCCCATGTTCCGTTAACAGGCCATCTGTGTCTTTCGTCTAGGTGCTTAGTATAGTCGGCCCATAACTCTAGAAATAATATGGCGTCTATGCCATGCTTGTGGTACATGAAGTTTCCTGGAGTGTCCCTAGGGGGGATAGGAATTGCTTCCTCTAGTATCCCTTTCCTAGTTCCTATCTGCTTTAATTTGTCGAAAAACGGTATCTTGTTTACTTAATACTGAATGCTCAATCCTTACTACTTAATACTGAATACAGATAGCTATACAAGAACACAATAATGCACATTTAAAAACGGTCACACTCATACCACGACATTAATCACACGAAAAGACATTTTTGAAACATATATGACTACCCCCTATACTGGATATACTGCTAAACAGTACAGATACACTGTCTAAAAACAGTGCAGACCGGACTTGTGTACCCAAACCCGTCTAGATACGTCCCAGCAATGGTACTCACCGGGAAGCACGGAAACAGAAGGCCTCGGAAAACTCGACTGGACTGGACTGGACTCGGCTCGACTTCGGAAAACTTCGGAGAACTGGTGGGCCTCTTGACACCTCGGACCTTGCTTCTTTCGGCTAGGCTCTGGTCGGGATCCTCCGCACTCCTCACCGCCTCGTCTGGGTACTGATCGCAGTCTTCGTCACCTCCGTGGGCCAGAGGGAGATGCAGGAAATCCTGCCGGTACGCGTAGTTTCCGTCTAACTGATGGCAGGGGGCAGAGCTTGCAACGCACCAACCGGCGCGTGAGGTGGGGGAGGGGTCCCTATTCGGGCGCCAAAATGATGTAAATATATAATTTACCGTCTTAATTTCTATGCAGGTAAGTACTTAATCAATAATAACTCAAATCGGAAAGAAAGAACCAGAGTCCGTGGTGTTAGAGTTCTTAGGGGTTTTATTCCTCAAAAAGGAATGGTCAAGACCAGAATATCATGTTCTTCCCACCACAGGGGTAGAAGAAGGGATAGAGCGCTACATTTTATTGACAGTACATAGCTTATATACTTAATTCATTGTCATAAGAAACAGTACAGTAGGCGTAACAGCTGAGAGAAGACAAGATAACAGTATCCACGTGTTACTAGTACGTAATCAGAAGGCGTGGATTAGGCGTGAACTAGAGGTGTGTGCTAGAAACGTCACAGGTAGGTGTCACTAGGGGGTGGCACTAAACAGAAATGTTGCAATGTCAGCAGAAATCGGAAGCTGGGATGCGCGCGCAGCTGCATGACGTGTGATTGACGTGAAACTGGAGGGTGCAGGGGACTTGACATTTACACTGACGGAAAGAGACAGAAGTCTGGCATGTCAGATCAACTTGTACTTCTATCATATCTGATATCTGATGTTTGGGAACCATATTATCTGGACGGAAAAGGTCTCTGGGGCAGAAACTATTCTATACTGACTGTGAGTGCGTGTATAAGCGCCTAAGTGTCTGCATGAGAAGCGTGGGGGCATGGGGCCTTCCATGGGAGCACGGTAACAGAGGCTGTGAATTACTTGCACGGAGACAGGTCGGCCCTTTGGCCCTGTAGCTGAGGGGGATGTTTACTGAAGCTAGTAGGCAGGAATGCATTTTCGAGGAGCGGAACAGATAACTCGAAGGTTATAGTCAGTCTTGGCAGGCAGCAGGCTGAGCTGAGCGCGGTGGGCCGCGCTGGAAGTAAGTCAGAGTTCACGGGTACAGAGGCAGCCTGGGCTGAGGCTTTCAGAGTCAGAAGCCAGAAAAGAGGCTCGATGGCAGAAATTCAGGGCCTACCTTGCCAGAGCTGAAAAACATGTAAGGTACACTACAAAAAGACGTTGGCATAGCATACTTAGGAACGGACTATTTAACCCATTCAGGGTGGATCTGAAAGAGGACATGTTAACGTTGGACGCAAATGTATTTGCGTCTTCATAGCTGACACAGGAGGGAAGTTACATGCACTTTAAGCTGGTACATGGAGACGGTGGGGTACGCGCTAGGGAACACAACTTGACCAAAAATTTATATTTCCTCAGTTCCCTCTATGCTCCTTTTTTGAATGCACACATCTACAATCACCAGCAAATATGCACAATGTGACATCAATTAGGGGAGAAGTGCCTAGTGAAAAACCGATAGGAAGATCCAGAAACCATCTGGATGATAGACAGGCATGTGACTTAACATCAAGATCATCAAGTTCATGGGCGATACACAACAGCCAATGTAGCACACAGATTTTAAATTTACCACCGGCTGCTACACCGTTTACGGTAATTTTAGCCAATGTTCCAGCTTCTCCTCTGGGGGAAAACGAAACATGGATTTCATTGAGGAATAAAGCCATACACTATCTAGGGAGCAGAACCGGATTAACTAGCGTAATGTTTTGAGATTTTAAAATGGTGAGGAGGGTTGGTTGGGTTGGAAGCAGTGGGAACGTTTTTAAAGGAGACTGTGTCGTCCTCTCATTTGGAACACCATCCCTGGTAAGGGAAGTTGTATTGAGAGCTCGAGATGCAAACATTACCCATACTAGCATTAATGTTCTCCCTCTGTTTTTTTTACCAGCCTTAGCACCCTGCATGCCAAAATAGAACTCATCCTTCCACACAGTCCATTGATTGTCCATTTTATAATTTGGAGGTGTCAAATAGATTCGGCCCTCTTCAAACACTGGATGAGAACGATTGACTATTTTTCAGACAAGATCAGAGTGCCATCACTAAGGGGTACGACATACAGAGCGTCTGTGAAGCTCATCTAACTGACCAAAGTAGTTCCTTGGAAATTGAGCCAAAGGAATTGGACTCAAGTGGTGAAGAAGTTTCTGGATCAGCTCAAACAATTAGGGTTGAAATAGAACTGGGCGAGACTAGTGTTCCTAGCCGATATAAGCAATCTAGGAATAAACAAATTTGCCAGATCGACTCTGCCTCTGGATTAATATCCCCCAAAACTGTTAGTGTTCTCTTTTTGAACATAGCCGGTCTCCAAAGTAAAGTGAATAACACAGTTTGGTTAGATTTCATTGACAATTTTGACATCCTATGTGTACAAGAGACTTGGGTAACAGATAAAGTGCATATAAGTGGTTTCAAGGCATTTCATACGCGAGCGATTCACTCAACACATGAGAGACTGAAGGGGGGAATTTGATTTTATGTATCAAATCTGGTTGGGGCAACAAAGTCTGAAATGATAAAATCTGAAATCTATTATCAAATAGTATTGATACGTATAGATTGTAAATGTATCCTTATTATAATCAATTTTTATAATAATGTTGAAAAAGAACGGCTGGGTGCTATACTAAAGATGCTTAGTGACGAACTTAGTGAACTAAAGGTAACTAGTGACATTGAAATGATTACTATTTGGGGAGATGATTTCAATATTGGCTTATGTCCGTTAGCTGGACTTGCAAAATGCGGCGTAACAGTACAGGAGGATAATCCCTCGATTTATTTTGTGCACTGTAAAGGGGAGTCAGTAATGGGCTGGACACGAGGTTTGGGCAAAGCGGGTTTTATTTTCATGTACAGTTTCTTTTTTCGTAAAGTCAGTCTTTCTTTGGCGAACTCTGCTGGGTCCGTGGTGCCTACTGGGTCAGCCGCTTTTCCAAGGACTGTCTTGCCCGGGGTCGGGGCTTTTCGAGGGAGGCAATTCTCAGGATGACCGGAAAAAGAACAAAACAAAGAAAGGACTAATTACTTTCTGTCCTCGTTTTTATACTTGGAGACACCGGGGAAGTGTATGACACCTTTAGTGCTTAGCCTTGCCGACTTAGTGAAACGTAGTGAGGAAAGGGTATTTACAGGGTTCAGGGGGGTGCGGGTTCACTAGAAGCTGAGGGTATTGTACGCGGGAACAGTCCCCTTCTCCCCACCCAGCTCGTAAACTTGTCCCGTACCTGTCGGAGCCACACTCCTCGCTCGGGAGTGTGGCACGGCGCAACGCGGTCCCGTTGGCCTTCTGGCACGTCTGCTTCAGTCCGTAGTACTTCTGCTTCTTCCTGGGGCTCGTCTGCTTCTCGTCCTGGCTCGGCGTCCAAAGCTCCGTGGTGTCGCCGGTCCGTCTTCCTCGACTCCTCCGTCCTGCTCTCTCCTCCTCCGGTGATGTCACACGCCTCTACCTGGACATCCGGCTTCTTAACCAATCCTGTGAAGTACACGTCATTGTGGGAGGGGCCATCGTCCGAGACACATGGCCAGTTAAAGGGACCGGTCTGATTTTCTTCCGCAAGTGCGTGCCACGAGCACGGTTCGTCCTGTGGGGAAGGATGAAGGGAATCATTACATGTCCACCAGTCATTGTCCTTGCCGTCCCCCTGTACACTGGTTAACTCGGGCACCTCGTTACACTCCTCCCCCCCTGGATTCTCCCATTCGGGGAGAAGAGGCGATTGAGACAAAAAGTCTGCGTTGCCGTTGTCACGTCCCTTACGGTGTTTTACAACAAAGGAAAAGGGCTGGAGGAACAAGAACCATCTGAGTACTCTAGGATTTTGGGAGGAGTTTCTTTGCATCCATTGTAAAGGAGTGTGGTCCGTAAACAGCACAAAAGGACGACCTTCCAAATAATATCGCAGTTTGTCAATGGCCCATCTAATAGCTAGGCATTCCCGCTCTATAGTTGGGTATTTCCTTTCTCGTGGATGCAATTTGCGACTAAGGAACAAAATAGGATGCTCCTTTCCATCATCTCCTTCCTGTGATAATACGGCCCCTAGACCAATATTAGAGGCATCCGTAGCCAACGAAAATGGTTTTTCAAAATTGGAAGGTATTAGAACAGGACCTGTTGTTATAGCCCTTTTTAGAGATTCAAATGCCTCCTTGGCTTCGATGGACGGATGACTCAAGTGGGAGGGCTTTGATGACTTACTTACTTACTTACTTACAACTTGCAGTTGCCGCAAAGTTCTCAATAAATCGTCTATAGTATCCTATTAGGCCCAGGAATCCCCGCAGTTCTTTTTTTGTAGAGGGAAAAGGGGTTTGCACAATGGCTTTTACTTTGTCTTCCTGCGGAGCTATTACCCCCTCCCCTAATAGAAAACCGAGATATTTAACCCTGGGAAAGGCAGCCCTAGATTTTTTTGAGTTGATATGCAGGCCTGCTTTATCTTGTTCCTGTATAATGTTCAGTAAGTGGGTTAGGTGTTCTTCCCATGTTCGACTGAATATTACAATATCGTCCAGATAAACGGAACAATATTTAGTGTGTTTGGCCAGTACATTGTTCATTAATCTTTGAAAGGTGGCCGGGCCCCATGCAGTCCAAATGGAAGAACATTGAACTCATATAGTCCCTCTTCTGTGGCGAACGCTGTCTTTTTTTTATCCTCTTCTCTTAAGGGCACCTGCCAATAACCTTTTGTGAGGTCTAGTGTGGTTATGTATTTTGCCTCCCCTATTCTCTCTACAAGCTCGTCTACCCTTGGTATAGGGTAAGCGTCAAAGGCTGATATGGCATTCAGGGCCCTGAAATCCATGCAAAAACGAGTGGACCCGTCTGGTTTTGGAATCATAACTATGGGGGAAGACCATTGGCTGTGGGAGGGTCGTATTACCCCTAACTGGAGCATGTCCTGTACTTCCCTTTTCACATCCCCTCTTCTAGCTGCAGGAATCCTGTAAGGTCGTTGTTTGACTGTTTTTCCTTCCTCTGTCTGTATTCTGTGTTTGGTCAAATGAGTCAGACCGGGGGTATCAGAAAATATGTGAGAATAAGGAGTTATTGTTTCCATCAGGTCCTCTTTTTCTTTTGTCGATAAGTCAGGGTATAGAGGCAACTGCTCTAGAGTGCTTGTTTTTCTGTTTACAGGCAGACCGAAGTGTGTTGATTTAGGAGGGGGTCCTATCCACTTTTTTAGGAGATTGATGTGAAACGTCTGACTTCTAGATGGAGACAGTTGTACTCTGTAGGTGGTGTTGCCTATGGTTTCTACAACAGGATATGGACCTAACCATTCACTTTTGAACTTTTGGGAAGAAGAGGGAAGTAAGACCAATACCAAATCTCTTTTATCCAGTCTTCGCCATCTCTTCCCTTTGTCATAATGGAACTTTTGTTTACGTTGGCTCTGTTCTAAGTGGGAATACGTCAAATCTCTTAGTTTTCCCAACTTGGACTTAAGTTGTTGAGTATAATCTAACAGAGACCGTTGTTCCTCAGACTCTTCCTGTTCCCATGCATCTTTGGTTATCTCCAGAAGTGACCTGGGTTGTCTATCATACAATAACTCAAAAGGGGAGCAACCTAGGCTACTCTGTACCTGGGCCCGTAAAACATACAGGGCCAGGGGGAGAACCTTATCCCAATCTTTGTTTTCTACGGTTAGCATTTTTTTTAGTGTGGATTTCAGGGTGCGGTTGTATCTCTCAACGAGACCATCCGTTTGCGGGTGGTACGCTGATGTTCTGATCTGGTGTAAGTCTAGCATCTTACATACTTCCCTCATTAATTTTGAAACAAAAGGAGTCCCTTGGTTGGTAAGGATCTCCTTTGGGAATCCTACTCTTGAAAACAACTCGACCATTTTGTCAGCTACATTTTTCGTAGTGGGGGCCTTAAGGGCAAAAGCCTCTGGAAACCTGGTGTGGTAATCCACTATTACCAAGGTGTACGTATGTCCGCTCGAGGACCGTGGTAAGGGGCCTATAAGATCCATCCCAACTCTTTCGAAGGGTTTTCCTATGAGGGGCATGAATTGTAGCGGTACGGCTTGGGGTTGTGTCATGTTTTTCTTTTGGCAGACCTCACATTTCCTGCAGTACAACTCAGCCTCTTTATAGATGACAGGCCAGTAAAAGTGTCTGGTTATGTTTTGGGTGGTTTTTTCTGCTCCTGAGTGTCCTGCGGTTAGATGGGAATGAGCATAATATAGGATCTGTTCCCTAAAAGCAGATGGTACCACCAATTGAGGGGAATCTCCTGCCTTGCCTTCCCTATAGAGAAGTTCGTTTTTTATCATGAACCTCGGATATGTCAGAGAGGGGATGGTCTTACCAGCGTGTGCAGATTCCCAGGCATTAAAGAGGGATGTGTCATTCGCCTGCGCGAATCTAAAACTTCTATCCAGCACCCAAGGTTCTTTTGCTAGATAAGCAGCGCCCTGTTTAGAGGGGGAGGGAAATCTGTCGCTGAACAGTGACATAAAGTCGGGGTTATCTACGCCAAGTATGATATCTTCTGGTAATGAGTCTATTACTCCAACTTTGATTTCTACAGGGGCTCGGTTTTGTGGTTTTATGATCATCTGGGCCACAGGATATGGTTTTACATCCCCATGTACGCACCGGATATGCACCTGTTCTTTGGGTATAATTTGAGAAGGTAGTACTAACTTTTCTTGGACTACGGACTGGCGGCATCCCGAGTCCAACAAACCCATGATATAATTCCCGTTTATCAAGATACGTACATAGAAGGAAGGTCCCATCTCTGCGGTGTACATGACAGCTCTGGGGACGTATCCAACCTCCATTGGTTCTTCTGGAGGTTTCTGTTTTGGGCACATCCGGGCTGTATGTCCCCAATCCCCACAGTCAAAACACTGGGGTCCCTTAAATGGCACATTGTCCATCCGAAATGGTCGCGGTTTCAGGGGTGGAAGCGGTTCTGGTTTCTTTCTTTCGGTCTTGTGGGATACAGTGGGCTTGGTGTTTTTTTCTGAGTCCCATGCAAAAGTTCTAGGTTGGGCTCTAGAGTAGTTCGTGGCCATTTCTATGGCTTGCGCCACTGTCAGTCCAGAATGCTGGCGGAGCCATCTTTGAGTTCCATAGGGTAATGCTTCCATGAATTGTTCAAGGACTATTTGATCCATTATCTCTTCTTTATTTCTTTGATTGGGTTTTAACCATTTCTCGGCTGCCATCTTTAATCTCAAGTATAAAGTTTTGGGGTTTTCACCTGTTACCCCTCTTTCCTTTCTAAATCGTACACGGTACGCCTCAGGGTCCAACCCGGGACGGTCAAGGATAACTTCTTTAATTTCTGCATAAGGAGTGCTACCTACATGATTTGCTACTTGGTAGGCTGCTTGAGCCTCTCCACTCAATAATGGCGCTAGAAAAAATGGCCATTTCTCTACTGGCCAGCCACAGGCCTGTGCAGCTCTCTCGAAATTGGATAGGAAAGCATCCGGGTCCTCTCCGGCAACGTATTTTTGAAGTGCTACACCTGAGGGATGGGGAACAGTGCGGTCAGTGCTAGAACCAGGTACTTGTGCCACCTTCTGGAGGCTATCTATTTGAGCACTGATGGCATTTTTAAAGAGCTCTCTGTCTGCATCCGCTATGGTAATCTGGTTTTTTACAGCCCATTCCAACTTATCTTGTTCCTCTATTAAATGCTGGATTACTTGTTCCATCAGGGTTTGCTGGTGGGGGTCTGGTAATCTCACTTCTGACACCACTTGTAAAGGGGAGTCAGTAATGGGCTGGACACGAGGTTTGGGCAAAGCAGGTTTTATTTTCATGTACAGTTTCTTTTTTCGTAAAGTCAGTCTTTCTTTGGCGAACTCTGCTGGGTCCGTGGTGCCTACTGGGTCAGCCGCTTTTCCAAGGACCGTCTTGCCCGGGGTCGGGGCTTTTTGAGGGAGGCAATTCTCAGGATGACCGGAAAAAGAACAAAACAAAGAAAGGACTAATTACTAATTACTTTCTGTCCTCGTTTTTATACTTGGGGACACCGAGGAAGTGAGGGACACCTTTAGTGCTTAGCCTTGCCGACTTAGTGAAACGTAGTGAGGAAAGGGTATTTACAGGGTTCAGGGGGGTGCAGGTTCACTAGAAGCTGAGGGTATTGTACGCGGGAACAGTCCCCTTCTCCCCACCCAGCTCGTAAACTTGTCCCGTACCTGTCGGAGCCACACTCCTCCCTCGGGAGTGTGGCACGGCGCAACGCGGTCCCGTTGGCCTCCTGGCACGTCTGCTTCACTCCGTAGTACGTCTGCTTCTTCCTGGGGCTCGTCTGCTTCTCGTCCTGGCTCGGCGTCCAAAGCTCCATGGTCTCGCCGGTCCGTCTTCCTCGACTCCTCCGTTCTGCTCTCTCCTCCTCCGGTGATGTCACACGCCTCTACGTGGACATCCGGCTTCTTAACCAATCCTGTGAAGTACACTTCATTGTGGGAGGGGCCATCGTCCGAGACACATGGCCAGTTAAAGGGCCGGTCTGATTTTCTTCCGCAAGTGCGTGCCACGAGCACTGTTCGTCCTGTGGGGAAGGATGAAGGGAATCATTACATGTCTACCAGTCCATATCTTTGCCGTCCCCCTGTACACTGGTCAACTCAGGCACCTCGTTACATGCACTCAGACAGGGAGGGAGATGTTTAATGAGATTCTATTTTCATATGACCTTGGTTTTGCAAATAGTTTATGCTCCCCTAGAGTGGATTTTGGGCGCACCTTCATAGGCAGGGGCTTAGAATCCAAAATAGATTTTATAATTGCCCCTAATCGCTACGCAAATTATATCACAAGTTATAAAATCCCCAAAAATGTAACAAGTGATCATCTGCCTTTAAGTATTAACATTACATTCCCAACTGTCATAGAAAGACAACACAACAATCAAGTAGTTTGGACTCAGAATGTACAAATGGATAGACTGGATGGTTACACACTGCGTTGGTCCAGCTGCGATCCATCCGAGCTTAACAAACAAATTATAACCAAGGCTTACAACTCTATTTTAATGTATCTAGAGGAATCTTCTTCCTACAAAAATATATTGTTAGTATTCGCCCAAATTACATGAACTGTCCAAAACTTGCTTAGAGTTGAAACCAAGGACTATCGCACCTGTAGGAAGGGATGGTTTGATTAAAATTGCTCTAAAGTGTATAAAAAGTTGAAAGAGGCCCTACATAAAACAGAGAGAGATTTAGAGGAGATTAGAGAATGTAGGAGCAATATAATCATGCCAGAAGGTCACAAAGTAAGGAACTAAAAGAAGAAGCTTGCCCTGCAAAAAGGCTCTATAAGTAAAGCCAGCTTTTCTTTCTGGCAGGCGGTGAATTTTTATTAAGACCAATGCCCCCACAATAGCAGTGGCATTTGAGGAGAAGGCCTGGGTGTATTTCTTCTCAAATGTTTATAACTCGCAGGGGAGGACAGAAAGTGCAATAGATTGCGCGAGACAACAGGGGTCTGGGCCTTTTGTCTCTTTACCTATTGATTCTCAGATTGCACATAAAGATGTTATTGGGGTGATAAATGCAAGCAAAAGTGGTAAGGCCCAGGGACCAGATGGGGTGCCAATTGATTTGTTCAAATCAACTCCATCACTATGGACACCACTTATAGCATGGGTCCTCCAAGCCTGTTGTGTGAACGGCTTCATTAGTACCTGGTCGGAGTCGATCATTGCACCAATTTTTTAAAAAGGGGAACGTGCTAATCCTGCATGCTACCGACTGATATCTTTATTAGATTCCCTGATGAAGGTAGCAGGAAGGATTGCAAACATGGGCTGAAGAAAACAACATCTTAAGTGATGTACAATACAGTTTTAGATCAGGCCTAGGAGTAAATAAGCAGGTTTTAAATCTTAGTATCTTAACAGGAAAATATACCCAGGCTAAAGCGAGGGAGAATTTATTTGGCATTCTCCGACCTCACAGCCGCTTTCGACTGTGTCATACACAGTAAATTGTGGAACATTTTGATTGCTTTAAAGGTCGACCCGGTCCTGGTACAGTTCTTACACCAATTGTATATGGGGGCAACTGCCAAGGTTCGATACAGAACCAAAGGGGTGTGTACTGCATCATTTAACATGGAGACGGGTGAGACAAGAATGCGTATTGGCCCCTTTCTTGTTCACTCTTTACACAAATGCTTTGGAACAGGAGTTGGTGGCCAAGACAATAGTCTCCCTCCTCTACGCAGACGATGCAGTTCTGATGGCACATACGCAGATAGGACTGCAGAAAGCTCTTTTATCCTATACTGGCTTCATGGAGGACCTAGGGTTAAAACTAAATGCAAAGAATACCTTTGTAATGACCTGTGGGCGAGGGAGACAAAAATGTAGGAGTCTCCAAGTTGGGGGAAATAGGATAGACTCTGCTAATATGTTTACATATCTGGGAGTCCTATTTAATCGCACTGGTACCTGGGGCCAGGCAGTCAAGAGTAGGAGTCGTCTCTTTATGAAGTCGACCGCGTCTCTCATAAATTTTTCAAAACAATTGGGTAGAAGGCCCCTGGAAATTCTATACGAAATGTATCAAGCAAAATGTGCGAGTGTAGCTATTTTTGGGGTGGGAATTTGGGGTTTCTAGGATCCATCCCCCATTCAATACGTTGAAAATGCTTTTTTAAGATTTATTTTAGCTGTACCAGCTAGCTCACCTGTTTTTAACTGTCACAGTGAGTAAGGGATACCATATATTTTAAACGTCATTCAGGTTCAACCAGTGTTACTCTGGCACATAATTTGGACCTCCAGTTACAGGCCTAAACCAAGAAATAATAAGGGATTCTATGAAGTTGGATCATGCCACAAAGATGACCTGTTTAAAATATATAAAGAACTTCATGCATGACCTGGGGCGTCCAGAGTATTATTCCACCCCAGAGTCCTTAAATGCTATCTGCTGGAAGGAGTTTAAAGTAATCTGCATGACCCACCTTGAGACAAACAGACTTGTAATGGAGATGAATAAACCCGCAGTCGTCCAACATCAATTGACTGTAATAACATATGATATTCAACCACATACTCTACGCTATCCAGTGGGGTATGACAGATATATTTTAATGCGCTTTAGGTTCGGGACCTTTCACCGAATAATTAGCTATCCTTAGAGGAACGATTAGTCCAGAGAACTATATCCATGTACCTGTGACAATCTCTCCCCACAAACAACTATTCATGTAATTCTATTTTGTAAATTGCATGTTAAGGAAAGAACCAGATGACTCTTACCCTTGTTAAGATTGGGGGGATGAAGACAATTTTGACCGGCCTTCCTACACTTACAGCTATTAGATAGTGATTACTGCATTGGAGTTATGGGTGTTTTTTTTAAAGTATATTGAGAGTAAGGAAAAGTAACAAAGCTGAATGTTGTCCAAAAGTAAAATAGAATGTTCTAAACTTTGCAGGACTGTCTTATTTATTTATAATTTGTATCCCTCACAATAAAATGTTTGGATTAAGCCCACCTGTAAATGAATGAATTCTGGAACTGTATACATCTGTATTTTAGAAAATTTTACGATTTTTTTGTATCTGTTCACTTTTGTGATTTTATATGACTAAAATCGAATAAAGCTCTTTTTGATTTGATTTGATTTGAAATGTTGTTTTAATTCTTGTCTCTAGGAACACAATGCCTCATTTATTCTTAAGGACAACATCATCCCCGACCTCAAAATGGGTGCTTCAATCATATATATTATCCAAAAGATAGCAGCTTTAAAGATTAATTAAGGAAATTGATCTACCCCAAGATACCATTTCCCCCATTCTGCAATATCTCTGCATTCCCTAATTTCCGTTTGGCCAGGTCCAATTTATATTACTTGCAGTGTTCAAGAGCTGCTTCAGGGCAAAACAGTGTGAGTATAAGTAGAGCAGAATGATCTGAGTGGCAGTGGCACTTTGGTAGTGCATTGTGGGATTTGTAGTTTGACAGTGCAGATTTGTAATGATGATTGGAATTAGCTGGTTGTAAAAAAGACTATAATGATAAATGGTAATCCAGAATACCAATATGTACTTCCTGAGTCCATGCTGCCTGCTGTGACCAAGTTAATCCATTGCCAAACTCTTGAAGGGAGAGTTGGTAAGGTTTTAGAAAATATTGGTATAAGACTGGTTTTGAGCTGTAGTCAAGATCTATGTCAAATATATTTTTTTTACTTTTCAGAAAATCAATCAAGGAAAGCAAACATTAGTGACCGTGAGTCACATACAGGCCGGACTGGCTACCGGGCGTTTTTGCTGGGGTGGCAGGGTGGGGTTCACCACTGAGGGGGCCGATTTTGTTGCTGGGGGGCTGCAGGTGCTTCTAAATGAACAATGCAAAAGAAATAGTTTAAAAGCTTACTTTTTAAAACATTTGTTTTGCATTGTTTATTAAGGAAAGCCCGGTAGCCAGCCCAGCCCTGTTCACATAGGAATGTCTGAGGGACCATTCACTTGGTTAACAGCCAGCTTTTATTACTATTATTGAGGGAGCTGATCCATTAATGCAGTGTGACTTCTCCACTTTAGACAGACAGAAGTAACCATTTCAAAAACAAGATCCTAAAGCTCCTGTGTACAGCTTAACAAACTGAGCAAATGTTCCACCACTGTTACAGACCAGGGGACGTATTATGGTAAATGCAAAATGTCATTTTTGCGCCTGGCACACCTTTAAAAGGTGCACCGGGTGCAAACAATGAAAATGCGCTCTATTACTATGAATGCGCTGCCCCAAGGGCAGTCGCGAACTTGTGCTGCCTAAAGGGCAGTGCATTCCTGTGAAAAACGGAGCTTCTGCTTTACAGCACTCCATGTTTTCACAGTGCAGGCAGCAAACTGCACATTTGATGAGAACTAGAGATCTCCTTGCAGGCGGGTGTAGTTATTGATGTCTGGGGGGGTCCATGGGACCCCATTTCCCTCCTCCAGAGGGCTGCCATCAGGGGGCTCACTGACAGTGCTCCACTTTTTAGATGGCGCACTCTCATTATGCCTCCTGAGGGCATCGTTGCCTCTGCACTCACGTCTATAATAGGGATTCCCTCATTTGCATGTAGCACGCCCCCATGCAAATGAGGAACGCCTCCTGCAGATAGCGCTGGTGGTTGATGTGCACAAGTGCTATCTGTATTATAGAAGGGGGCGCACAAGCATCTGCGGCACCTTCTGGCATACCAAAGTGTCCCAGAGGCGTGCAAAGAAGGCGCAATTGCCTGTTGCTTAATGTAATACGGCCCTCAGAAGCTTCAGGTGTGGTTGAGAAAATGAACGGAATGATAAAATCCAAGCTAGCTAAAGTATATGCCTCAAAGCCCTTGAAACACTTGTACTTAAGGGCATTAGAAACGCTCTAAAGAAAAAACTGGCCCCTCTCCACATTACATCCTTTTAGGGAGAACTATTAGAATCCCATGCATTCCCTCAGCACCACTTTTATCAATAAGTGATGCCATTGTACTAGACTACTGTAAAAGCCTGGCTGATGTATTGATCTGTGGTGGAAAGCCCCCTCCATATAATTCTTGTTACGAATACTGTTGTGAATTATATGCTGGTGTCCTACAGTGGAAGCATACCACTCACATGGCAAAGGTTAAGACTGCAAATGAAGAAGTGGTGACAAAAACACTGATTCACAGTGTCAAGCTTGACTTTGCTGTGTGGATCTAGAGGGGGAAGAAGGAGAAGTTGAAGAGTGGGCGAAGAAAACAAGAATCATATTCAAGAAAAAGAAACATCAAACAGCAATATCACGAGCGACAAGAACGAGACTGAAACTCCAACTGAAAATCGAGGAGACATTTGGGCTGAATCAGTGAGAAGAAGCTAAATATTGCACTGGAATTCAGCGTCCATCGGAGAAGAGCCAGAGACAATTAAAGTATATTCTGAAAACAGAGAAAATTATTTAACCTGTACTTAAAAGACCGACAAGAAAGACCAAACAAAAAGTATGCATCACCCGTGAGGACTTCTTTATCATCAGTTTCCACACATATTAAGAAGTAGATGTGGAAGTCTGTGAACTAGCAAATTGCTACTAGTTCATTTTTGAGAAATATTAGAAATCGGGTGTCTGGTTGGTTAGGACGTAAGCCTAAGCCACGCAGAACACACCACTCTGGTCAGGGTAATAGATTTACACACCCAAGATAACCCCTGCTCACTCCCTTGGTTGCTTCGTAGGGCAGTCAGGCTTATCACAGATGCAATGTATAAGTGTTTGTAAGCGTTTGCACAAAACACACATACACCAGTGACACACTAGGCACACCACAAAAGAGACTGCACACAAGGTTATATAAAAATAACATTTGTAATATGTACACCTAAACACACATTAGACTATAAATCACTGAGTAGCATGCAAAACACATTTAGACCACATAACAGAAATCAGTGCGCCAATATGAGCTTGTCATCACACAGATAGATCATGCCACATTTCCATAGATTGGTACTTTGCCATAGGGGAACTGATCATAGCACAGTTCGTCATATAAAACACTTTTACCACAATTAGGCTGTTTCCAAGGATAACAGTACTTGCAGGACTGAAACGCTATGCATAAACCCATCAGACTACCAATCACATAAAACACTTGTGCCTCTAGGCACTTCATAAAAAGGCATGTAACCACAGGCCATAATCACTGGAACTACTTTGCCACTAGGCAGGGGTCAAGGTTACATGTGTAGGGCACTAATATATAGATAGACATATTGCACCTGTCCTTAGAACAGCACTGCTGTGCATTTGAAAATGACCCACAACCTGGACCCTGGCCATCAGTGCCCAAACCACTGGGCCCAAATCATGCCGCCAGTGAGGCACCCACAGTACCTCTCGTGAATGCGGGCCCCAGGTATCGGAAGGGGGAAGTGCAGGGGACCCTGAACTACAGTTAGGGGCCGACGGTACAGTTTTACAAAAGCCAGAATTCCCCCATGGACTGGGAGCCCTCACTAGGGCCCCTGTATTAGTATTCCGAATAAGTGCACTGAGGGGCAGCTGCAGCTAGAACACACACATGTCTTCCCCGGCCTCACAGCACTCAGCTGCCTTGTGGGGAGACCTCGCTGGACTCTTGCCCCTCCTTCTCTTCCCTCAAGGCCACGGCCCACTTCCGCGCAAGCAGCACCTGCACCTGGCCGCCAGAAGGACTTTCCTCGCTGTCCCAGGGAAAGGGTGGGTCCTTGCAGCGGCGCAACGCCCACTGGGCTCAAAGGACTTTAGCCCCCCATCGTGTGTGGCAGCCCGGGCTGAGACATCTTCCCGTGCACGCACACAGCCGCACCCGAGTACTTCACAGATCTTTAAAAGACCATTTGATTGTTGATGAGGCTTTGTTGTTTTTCACTTCTTCTTAGAGCCCCTGCATCTCCACTCTGCATATTGCTGGAAGAATTAGCCCCCCCAACATTTTTTCTTAGCCTCCACGAAATTCGACTCTAGTTGCGCCTCTGGGTCCTTACGCTCTTGCTACCACGGCCGCCGGCTGCCTCGCGGTGACGTCAGGGACTCCTGCGCTCTCCCAGGCATCGGGCAGGGCTGCACATGTTTTGGCAGATCTTCTTCTCCTCTGGTACGACACTGCCTCTCTTTCCGCAGGGAGGGGGAGGGGAAAGTTTTGTGGCACTGTGCGGCAGAAGGGGCTGCCCACACTGAAATAAAAAGGGTATCTTCCAGATTCTAAACTTGCAACCCACCCCTTTTTCTCTTTTTCTTTTTCCAAGAGCATAGAAATAAAGCAAGGCGAATTGCCTAAGTTTTTTCTCAAAAATTCCTTCATGAGATACACATTTGTTCTAAGTAGGATAAAAAGAAATTGATCCAGGCTGGAGAGGTAAAGAATGCCCAAAGATAATAAACTTTTACTTTCATTTATTCATATTCAGGTTTACAGTAACATACTCGGCAAATTTGGCTAGGCTCTTTTCATGCCTATATTGCATGGTACCAACTATTTTTTTCCTAAGCAGTGAAAAGGAGATCCCTGAAGAAGTCACAGGACCAGTTGCAAAATCTGCAGAGGTGCCACAGTTTTAGAAAAGTTGCCCCAACTATTTAGGAACCAATAAATGTTAATTTTAATGTTAATGTTAGGTGGTGTTTTATATAGTGCTCGGCTACTCCGGGGAGTGTCCCGGTGCTTTATGACCTACAACAGAAGCAGAAGGGGCAGACAAAAGGAAGACAGGGCCTACTGAATAAATAGCCAGGATTTCAAGTCCCCTTCGATCCAAAGAATTGAAAAAAGGATGACATTTTAATTTTAAGGTTGCCCCCATTGGACCCTTGTGAGAACGAAGTAAAACACTTGATACATCTTGCCCTTAGACTTTGGGATTCCCGGTGTGTTGTGTTTTTATTTTTAACAATAGGAAGATCCAACTACGTAGGTCCACCTCCCAGTTCATAATACCCTTAACATAAACAATTACAAAACACTTGAGATTATTTTCTGCCCAAAAAGGTCCTTGGTTACCAGCCAGGGCCTGGGATATCTTAACTGGTACTTATTGGTACAGGGCATGGTGTTGGTATTATCTGCACAAATTAGAATTTCCCTATCCTGGATATTTATTTGGAAATTAACAGCAGAAGAATGTTGCCCTGGAAACACCACGGCATGCTTCCGCAAGACGAGTTACACACATTGAAGGTAGTGCAAAAAGAGAAAAGGGGCATTAATAACAAACGAAAAAGGACCATAGGAATAAATAACGACAATAATAGTTATTGGAGTTCATCGTGAGATGAGTGTTCCTGATGTACTCCAATAAGGAACTTCCAATAGGCATGACATCAAAACCCTAGATACATGACAAGTGCCTCCTGTAAGGTGTAGCCAGTGTTTGTCCTGTCCTGTAGCACTATAGCCAGAGTCCTTGCAGCTCTACTGATGTACTCGTGATTACCCAGCCTCCATGATTGTTACTAAAAGGAAGTCAGCAAGGGTATATAGGAGGGCATGACATGAACAACTGGGAGACGTCTTCCATCCACCAGCCTCAGCACATGACCTAAAATCATGTGACTGTGGGGAACTTGCTATTGGTTCCTGTACCTAAATCTGTAAATATGTGTAATGTAAATGTACATGTTGGCACAAATCTAACTACTGCTGAATCCCGCTCCAATGTAATGTTGTTATCCCTTCAGCACGTTCCATTCTTTGCCTTTTGAACATTGTTTGAACGAAACTCAATATGCACAGCAGTGTTCAAACAAGAGAACCTCATAATCAGAGGTGCTACTTTACTTTGTGTCGATTGAAGTGTCGATTGAAGTGAAAAAAATACAAGCACTGTATCAAAACCTTTCTTACTGACAATTTCAGGTGCACCTGATACTACTTCTCTCTCCAGAAATGATTGGTCTAGGGGCAAGAGTTTACCTTTATATGATGGCCATTTGGTGAGGTTGGCCTACTCCAAAGCACAGCATTTATCTTTTATGTCCCATATTTCAGTTTTTTCCGATCAATGTAATTCACACAAAGAACCGAGTGATGTGGATCCAATTTTCGCTATGATTTTTCCTCATCCATAAGATTTGCCCCTGCATTCCCTTGGAGTGAGGCATCTCCCAGCCCATAACTAGTCTGTATATTCTGGTCTTCTTACTTTCGTTGAATCTCCTCAACTTCAACAACAGCACCTGCAGCGCAGAATAAACACCTATTCAGGTGTGAGAGTGAAAGGCTGATTTCCAAGAGCGCATTTGTATTAGTGTTTTCCAACAATTATTATAAAGCATTTTTAAACTGGTTTATGACATGTTAGTGCATTCCAATATTAAATTTCTTTCATTGCTTGAAGAAGACCACTGGAGTGAATCCCCTCCATGGACTGAAACGTATTCGTCAGCACCTACGGTATGACGTAAACACTTAAAGACAACACTATACTGTCAGCAAAACTTCTGACTGCAGTGTATTAAATAAAGAGGTGCTGACAATCAGAGGTCCATCCGCCATACTTGGGATTGACATACCCAAAGCTGTTAGTGAAAACCCTCTGCATGTGATTTATTGATAGATAGTGCTGAACGAAGGCATCTCTGTATCAAATACAACATAATTATTGTGTGGATAGCCTTTACAGATTGTTTTTCAAATCATGCCATCGTCCGTTTCTTTATTAGGCACAATAAAAAGTTCCTGCCCAGTATCACCTAGTTCCTGCTATGATTACAAATTACATTCATTCAGATGATTTCCCTACCATAATATTTGGGTGGGCAGATGCACCAAAAGACTGACCACAATAAATGGGCGACTGAGAGGCGAGCAGACAGTAGTTCTTGGGACAGGCAGTAGTCGGATGTGTTCTCAAATGGGACTTATGATTTTTTTGAAGAAGCACTAAGTTGCATATTAGCTTTTTGTGGCCATGTTTTAATTTTGCTATTCGACCTATGCTTTATAAGGTCACCTCCAAAATCTTCAGTCCCAGGGGTTAGAAGGCCTGCAACGAACAACAGACCACGATTCCTATGTTTGCATTCCCAAAATGGAAACTGTTCTTTAAAGCAACTAGGGCCCCTTACAGGAACCAGTGCTGCTTTAAAAAAACACAAATCCCATGTGTGAGCACATCTAGCTACTGCCTGCTCTCAGTCGCCAACACCATTCCCAAAGAGGAAGCTGTCCAAATAAAACAGCTCTGCCTTTGTTGAAACTATTATCAGCACCTTCGAGGAGTCAGGAACTTTTCATTGATTTGCAATCATTGTTATATAGCATTCCTAATCGCAATAGAGAGGGGAACACCCCTTTCATGCTCCTTTCTTAATTAATTTTGTAATGTATCTGTAAACCCATTTTGAAAGTCTAAATTGGCTTTCTGACTCACTGATTGTTTAAGTACATAATGAAAATACATGTTGCGGTTGCTATCTCTGTGAGTTTGTCATTCTTAAGGTTCCTGAACAAAAAATTGCTTTGTACACTTCACTCTTTGTTTCTTACAAACATTTTGAGTTTAATTGTAAACTCTAATTTCGTTTGTCTATTCATGATTGCTTTCCAGTTCACTGGCTGTGATTGACACCTTTGCTACTGCAACGAGCTGCTTTTTAACCACATTGTATTGTTTTGGGGTGTTTAAGGCAGTTTGTGGTTATCATGCATAAAACGTGACTATGATTTTTGCTTCCCACTATGCATCAAAGCAAAAATGAAAACAGTATCAAGCAAACGAAGGATAATAAGGCTCAGCTAAAGCTCCTTTGCTTGCTTTTATTACCTGCGTCACCTTAGGCCTCACAGGATTAGCACCTGCTTATCCCAATTATGTGACTTGTTAATGAGGAAACGATGGTATATTTGTTAATCTTGTGGCTCTAATTGCCACCTCTGTATTAGAATAATCCGCCTAGGCTCATCTGCACTCTAACTCCACGGCACAGGAGAGAGTTCTCGTGCGAGTTTGCACTTTAGTTTATTATCGTCCAATGAGATTGACTCACTGGAAGCACCATCTGAAATATTAATCTCCTACAAAAAGCATAAAGATGCAATACTTATGTGACTAAAAACTAAAGGAAAACAAACTATTTGTAGTTAAAACAAGTGTATCGTAAATACATATCGATTTGTGACAAAACACAGTAGTTCAAAGTCTAACAGTCTGGTATCCTTTCTCCCTCGGGCGTGTACAGCGGTTCCCAGCTCCTATATTACGATATTTTTATTTTCCATGGAGTGGGGTCAGTTCATTCCATCCACCGTTTCCTGCTTTCATAGATGGCGGTGTGCAGCTGACGATGGATATTCTCTTGAAGTATCTTTGCACTCTGTTTCGGAGAAACCTCAGTTAACTCTACTTCGCAAACGATAGTTCAATGATTAATATAAGTGTAGGGATTTCTTTAGCCAGGCAGGATTTTACCGTTACTCTAGTTTAAGCTAGGGCTAAATCTCTCAATCAAGTCTAGTATGTCTGGATGAAATTGCATAATTTCCTTTGCAGCAATTTCACAAAATTACGTTTTATTAAGTAAAGCCGGCTTTGAAATGTTGTACTATTATTTTGCACAAAAAAAAAGTCCTTCCATCCATTTTTGAAGGAAGGATGCATTTCAAGTCTAAAAAATAGATCAAGAACGTGCGTGACATGAACAACAGCCTATCGCGTTTGGTTCGTTCACGTTCTTCCTATGCTCCCACAACAGACATTTTCCCCATACAATGGCATAATCTGAGGCATTTTGCATAACAGTTATAATGCAAAATGTCAAAAATCATGCACAGTTAAACTGTCATAAATGAAGTTTTGCCAGCTTCTAGTTGTTAGAGGTGTGTAGATGTAACAACAGCACAAACCCCAGATGTACAGTCCTAGGTCTTTAACTGTGAGGCAGTGCTGATCTACATGGAGAGTGAGTGAACACATGAAGACAGAATAATCAGTGTGTGGAGATTGAGTGACAAACTAAAAAAAGAGCTGTTTACAGCTATTCAAGGAGACAGCAGCCTCCTGTCAGATAGGTGAGGTCACACCGCAAGCTTGGAACACTTTGCAACCTCTTCCTTGAGCTGATCACTGGGTTCTAGTGGCCCGTTGGATTTACTAGCAGTTTGACCGACAGCCCGTGGCCTGCATTCCAAGGCCAACCCCTAAGTGGCCTAATGGAAGGTTCCTCTTCTCAAGTGGCTTAATAGAAGCTGCATGGTGGTACTTCAGGTCCTGCGCTCAGTCATATTATGTGTAGAAGTGCTGGTCTGCCATGGAGGAGGTCAGGGGATTATGAGCTGTTCCTTCTTGAACTGCTTCAGGCATTCCCCATACATGTCTTGAAGTGTGGGTGCACTATTAGAGAAGCATGTCATCGAGGAGGAAAAGCCAGATTGGCACCATGGTTCAGTTTGTCTCAATGCTGGTAGGAGATTGGAAATGGTTATGAGGAATACGGGTGAGTATGTGCATATGTATGTGTTTGAGTAGACAAAAGAGAGAGAGATAAAGCAAGAGAGTATACTGTCCAACGAAAGATAAGAGGGTTACTGAATAAGTAGACCAGAGTAAAGAGAAGCATTAGGTTTATTTCCTACACCTCAGCGACAGCATACCAACTGCCTATTCTGAAGCATGCAGGCTCCATATTCTATATTCTAGAACTTTATGACCGCAAGGTTTCACTGTTCTAGTCTATTCTACAATGTTCTGGTATTTTTGACAGTACAATCAGCATGGGTGACAGACAAATACCACACATCTCCCTTTTTTCACAAAAGATATTTTGCTCAGATTCCCATCCCAGAAAGCATGTAAACACATAATAGTGAATAACGCAAAATATAAGAATAAGTTAAGAAAGGATTTTCATTCATGGTTTCACAGAGTTACAATTAGACACGCGTATCACATTAGACCTCCAAAGATAAGAGGAAGTTAACAATGTATTAACTGTCACTGTATTAATTGACTAAGTAATCTTTTATGAAACTCAGGGGAGTCGCCCATCCTCTTGACCTTTTGTATCACAGAACTGTCTTTCATATGTCCACTTTCTGACATTGCTTCATTGTTGTTGACACATGTCTCCCCATTGTGCCCAGGTCAGTAATGTTTTACCAAACTCATCAGATTCCATAGTGTATCATCCAGTTTCTTGACCCCATTGTAAAAGAGCTTCACGACTTTCACGTGTCAGGAGTCCATATGATGTAGAAAAATTGTTTTTATTAAATAAGGTTAAAACATAATCCTCGGATCTCGTCTTATTCCTCCGCTCGGAATCGGCCGCTTTCCCGAGCGGAGGAATAGGACGAGATCCGAGGATTATACCCTGAGAAATCGAAACTTGAAAAATAATTGGAGATTTTGAAAACAAGTTAATATTATGAAGACTTGCAAAATGAATATATGATATTGTAAATAGCCTTGAAAAAGCCCCGGCGCAAATCGCCACGGGGCGAAACACGTGTCGGCTGTTCATGTTTTAACCTTATTTAATAAAAACAATTTTTCTACATCATATGGACTCCTGATTCTGATTACAAGAGCAAGGATTCAGCCTAAGGATATTAACAATTTGGTCAAACGCACTCATCACCCCCTTCAAAGACTTTCTGTTACAAAACTCAAGCGGTCCAGAGTTTTTTGAGTGTGTTTCCTTCAATACATGAAACGTGAAAACTGATATAGACTTGGCATTTCCTGTGGACCACTCCTTTTCCCTAGAAACGACTTTCACGTGTTCAGTGAATTTTGACTATTGTTTGTCATCAGTTGGAGCTTTCAGTCTTACTCAATCACCCACTTTTTCAAACCTCTCCTTGAGGGCTGCCTGCAACTCTAACTCCTTTTTTTCCTCTACTGTTGGCCAACATCAACCCTCACCCAGCCTTTGTGCCATTTCATCACCTAGGAATCAGTCTAGAATTGAGCTTCCTACTCTTTAACTATGCAAAGGAAGTCATACCTATTCACTAATGAGGATAAGCGATAAGCCTCTATTTCCGCTCCACACCTATTTCCTGCTAAACTCATTAGCTCTTGCAATCTGAAAGCCCTGTTCGAGTGTTTTGTTAACTCTTTGTACTGTCCCATTGGTTTCTGGGTAATTCAGGGAACTAAGTCTGTGTGTTATTCCATTGCATTGCATACATTCCTTCACTTCTCAGGAGCAAAACCGAAAACTATTGTCAGTTAAAAGGGTGTTGGGTAGTCCCACTCATAAGAAGTTTGTGAAGATCCTAAAGTGGCATAATATATTATAAAACAACTTCATTGGTTGTGGCACAGTACCAGAGGACTACAACAGGCAAATCCTCTAGGGCAACTGACCACAGGTGAAACTTAGAGAGAAACAGCTCCATGGCAATAGAACACAAGAGATCTTAAAGCAATACACATTAGCAGCATTAATACAAGAAAGAACAAGGAAGAAGTAATTATAACACATCCTACCCCTTAAAACAAAACATAAATTAAACATAGTCCATCATTTTCACAGGAGGGTTAACAGTTCTGCCGACTGTCTTAACCCTTGAAGCCACAGATTCTGTGATAGAATCATCATCAACACGACCACCTGAATTCTCGTTACTGATATCACAGTTAAGACAACCATCACAAATCCCAAACTTTTTTTTACCAAAGTCTGGTTTCTAGCTTCTATGTCTTTACTAGTACAATTAGGGCACTTAACAACTCTCCTCACTTTCCAGACTGTTCCACACTGTTTTGTAGTTCCGTGGTTCGAGGGTCCATGGTTCGGTGTTCCGAACCCGTTCAATAAAGGTCGTCGGAAATAGACGATTTTGGTGTCAACGGACCGCAAATCACGAGTGCGGTATGTACGAGTGTTTTCGCATTAATCGATCAATGAGAACACTACGTATTTAGAGATTTCGTACAAACCCTTGGTTTCCATTTTGTGTACGGCAGCCATTTTGTGTGGTTGCCCTCACATAGGCCGATGACTGCGGCCGAACAAGTCTTTGGGACACGTACACCTTAGTTGACTTCTGAATGACCTGGCCGAGCTGACTCCCTTGCCCGAGGCTGACCTCATTGAGCCAGTTCCTTGTTAAACAGCTGGTCAGATAAAGATCAAAGGGTAGGACATGCCGAAGTTTATGGTACACTGCACCCACCTTTCTATCTTGCTTCCAATCTGTTTCTGCTCCTTCCTTTACGACATAATCACTGATTTTTTTTGAGGGTTTTATGATGGGTTTGTCCGGCCTGAGCGAACAATAATATTGGAATTTGCTTGGTCATTTCTGGTGGGCTGGACAACGGAAAGTGGGATTGTCGTCATACGCTACTTTCAAAATGTCACATTTCTATTGGTCAGTTTGTATGAACCCAATGCTAATTTGGAATGTTGCCTGAGGCTTGATTTTTGGCATAAAAGACCATGCTCTGCTCATTGAATTTGTGCAGTCTCTAGCGAACCACCCGTGTTGTGCTTCGTAGACCTCTGTTCCTGGTTGCAGCCAATAAACTTTGGTCTTTGACGTCATCAAGAAGTGTCCCGTGTCTCTGTTTGCCAAGGCAGGGGAACTCGAAGGCATCAGGCGTTTTCCCTGACGCCGCTGGGTTCTAAAACCCGGTCCTTCAGTTTATGTTAACTTTCATCACTTTACTAGGATGACCGTATTTTGCAACTCCTTTAACCTTGGGTACTCTCACTCTCCACTTAGTGCCATATGCTTCTTTCATCTTCTCCTGTTTCTGTTCCCACCTCATAGAGATATCCTGCAAATCATGGGCCTTAATTTCAGGTAGTTTCCTTTTGATCCACCATGGACATAACTTAGACACAGGCTCTCTTACTTTTAACAAACAAAAAGCACTCAATTCCGTAACACAATTGGGAGTGATGCGATACATCCATATCCTCTCCCTCAACACACCTTTCCACTCTCTACCTTATTTCCTTGCCCATTCCTTCCCAGTTAAACCTCTCAACCTGGCCATTGCCTTGTGGTCATACAACTCAGTAGTAACATGTTTAGTAACACAAACACTCAAAAACTTCTTCATCTCACCGGACTTCAATTTCACACCATTGTCTGTTACTAAAACTCCAGGGATGCCTTCATGAGCAAAGACTTCTTTCAAAAATTCTACAACAACTCTTGAAGTGACCGGGTCAACCAACTTAATTTCTGGCCATTTGGAATGGTAATCCATAACAACTAAAACAGAACGAGCATCCTGAGGCAAACAGCAGTTAGGACCAGAATTGTCAAATGCTACTTACTGCCATGGAAATTGTGGCCACGGCACAGTCTTCAATGGAGCAGGGAAAGGCTTCAACATCTTGCCACTCCTAATGCACTCACTCACTACACTCCCTCACAACTCTGTCCACCATCCTATCCATACCTGGCCACCAAAAATTAGCTCTCATCAGTCTTCTCATAGAGGACATACCAGGATGATCCTCGTGTGCAAGTATCACAATTTCCTCCAGAATATGTTCAGGAGGTACACACTCACCCTCCTTAAAAATCAACTCTCCTTCCACTTCTAAATCACACAAATCTTGCTGGAAGGGTCTCAATTCAGAAGGTACTTCTTTCCCCTAGGACCAAACCTCAATGAGGTACCTCTTAAGTAACTTTCATTTCTAATCCTCATTGGCACAGTTATTCTACTTTTCTTCAGAAATGCTGCCAAACTCTTCTGCCACAAAATTACCAATTGAGGCCAATATCTCAACCCTATCATCACAAGTTTCTGAACTTGTTGTCACTCTGACATGGAAGACGAGAAAGGCAATCATGAGTTACATTATATCTTCCTCGAACATGCTCCACACAAATACTATACTCTTGTGATTTGGAGGTGAGTCAAGCTATGTGCATCCTGCTGCTCAAGCAAACTGCCTAACTCACTAGAGCTATCTAATAGGTTAGACTTGATATTTTCGAGTTTCGCTACATCAGTTGTGACTCGATCCCATTTGACTCGCCTATTATCATTTGAGGGGCAGATCTCCCTAGTTATAAGAGGAGCATTTGAGACAGTGGGAGTTGTGGCCCAAAGTGGAGACATGGTGAACTCAAGGGGATTATGATCGCTGTCGGTAGTAGTTCCAACCACCATATCCATCACCCCAGACCACAATTTAACATCTAATAAAATATAGTCAATGCGACTCATGTTAGCTGTTCTATTGTATGTATCTGCCCCCATCCTGTCAGACTTCGTACATACGTTTGCTGCCCTATGCCCATATTCAAGTGTTAGTGCATGTTGCTGTATCGTTCTGCATGCCCATTTTTCAATAGGTGGTAAATCAAGCAGAGGGATATGCCATAACTCATCAAGCTTGCCACTGTCAGTTATGTCCTCTGCGTCTACAGGTTCATAGGTGACGTTGAACTCACCTGCTATTATTAAAAGAGCTACGGACTCCCTCCCTTCTAGACAGTCTTCTAGCATTTGGATGGTAGATGATCTACAGCCAGCCTTGTAGCCTCGGCATAAACATCGAAAAGGTCTAGTCCTGCACCATTCCTGCACCAATATGAATAGCTAAAATGTCTGGTCCATTAATCTTAATCTCCTGTCTGGTGTAATGGAATTCAATTTTGACCCAAATCAATGGACCTCCAGCAGGTCGACCTTGCTTTTTAGTAAGTGCTGGGCGACAAAAGGTCACATACCCAGGAATAAAAACTGGGGTAGTAGACCATGTTTCCTGAAGAAAAACATACATCAAATTGTTCTATATATTGAATCATAGTGCAAGCGCCCCCTTGGGCCTCACTCCGGCTAAATTCCATAATATCATACTAAGCTTTGATGCCGAACCTCGTACTGGTGGACATGAGGGGTAGATCCTGTATGTAAAACAGCTTGGCCACAGGTCTGCAGTTGTCTCACGTAATAGTACCAGTGATGGTATGTGTATGGTCTTAGGTTCCCTTCACGATTCAGAAAAGGGGGTGGTGATGGACAGAGTATCTGAATTAAACAGAACACTCATACCCAGTCAACAGATCAGGGCTTGATCCATCACCGTTTTTTAGCTCACTGCACCATCCCAGCTCAGAACCTGGCTACATGCAAATTAGTCTGTCCCTGGCCCAGTGCATCATGGGAACAGGGCAGACCAAACTACCAAGCCAATTCTTTTACTGGGAAGGAAACAAGCTTCCGGGGACCGGTTTCTGGCATTACAGCCGTCTTCGGCCCGGCTTGCTTGAATCCTGATGGTGCAATGAGCAAGGGACTCACATCTGAGTATACCCTTCCACGCTTATGGTGGACAAAGCGATTCAGAAAAGGGGGTGGTGATGGACAGAGTATCTGAATTGAACAGAACACTCATACCCAGTCAACAGATCAGGGCTTGATCCATCACCGTTTTTTAGCTCACTGCACCATCCCAGCTCAGAACCTGGCTACATGCAAATTAGTCTGTCCCTGGCCCAGTGCATCATCGGAACAGGGCAGACCAAACTACCAAGACAATTCTTTTACTGGGAAGGAAACAAGCTTCCGGGGACCGGTTTCTGGCATTACAGCCGTCTTCGGCCCGGCTTGCTTGAATCCTGATGGTGCAATGAGCAAGGGACTCACATGTGCATTTTGGAGTGATAGTTTGTAGTTGATAAGAGGCCTAGACTTTTTCATGTGCCAGTCAATCAACAGTGACAAGTGATGAGTCAGACCCCATTAAAGTGCCACTTTGATTAATGGTTTGTAGCTGTAATAAGGTAGAGGGTCTAAATTTTAATTGAATGCCAGTGGGAGTAGGTGAACAAGATATTTCCTCTAGAGCTACGAGGTTATGGGCTATGTTCCCATTCTTAAAATGTAACTGAATGCAGTCTGAATGCAGTCTGAATGCAGTCTGTTTGAGAGGAGTGGTCGAATTATCTTTTAGCCCATGAAATATCCTCCCTGATAACTGATCTGCATCCCCTCACTTTGCAAATCTAACTATGGGGTTTGGGGCAATACTAGGTTCTTTAGAACAGCCAATTTCCGGCTTAGAGTGATGTATTGTGGGGATGCTTCTTTCTTGGAGAAGCTTAATCTGGTCCGTAAGGGCTACAGTGAGTGTCTTAAGTGAAATAACTTTGCCCTTAAATCTAGCACGATTGCAGCCATATCCTGACCCACTACTAATGAGCCATCTGGAATACCCTTAGCCCTTCGATCAATTAATCTTTCGTCTGCTGGAGTTGGGGCAAGCCCTACATAAGAAGTGCTCCCCAGCTCAATCACTTCACCTTGTTTATCACAGAACATGTTCTGGAGGGGGAGGAACCTATTTGTTAAGACAATGTTGGTATCAGTGATGATATGCATGTTGTCTATGGCTTCATCTTTAGCAGTAGTAGAAGTGGAGGAGGACCCTCCCTCCAATGCGTCAGTTATGGTTAATTTCTCCATGTCATTTAGGTGGCTTGGGGTGACTGAGGAAGGATTTTTGTTACTGCCTGTGTTCCGGTTGTTGAAAATGGCGGGTACACGTCTTGCAGGGGTAGGAGAAGGATTGGGATCAAGAGTAGGGTTGGGATTTGAAATTGCATTGGTTGGACGCAATAACTCTACAAAGTGACTAGTGTAGCTGGAGGGATGGTGGGAGCTCAGATCTCCTCACATTCCAATAGTAGATTATCAATACGAACCAAAACACCATTGTTCGCTACTGGTTTACGAACCAATTTGCATCTGACGGCCTTCGAGCTATGCCCTTCAGTACCACCTCCCCCCTCACTCGTTACGAGTTTTCTTTTGCCTATTATTTATGGAGTTTATGATGATGTATAAGTAGGTAGATAAAAATAGGGATATAAATTTGCTTAAAAAGACAATACAATTAATACAGTGGCAACGTCTACAGAGGGCCAACTTGCATCTAAGGACCAACTTGCATCAGAGGGCCAACTTGCCAACTTGTGTCTACAGAGGGCCATCTTGCAGCTGCCGGGCTAGAAAAGGATAAATTACACTAAATGTCCAGGTCCAAGTCCACAGTCCAGCCTCACTGACCGGGGTGAGAGAAAAAGAAATAACATTAATAAAAGTAGGGAAACTCACAATTAGTAGTATCCTAGACCACAGAGCCAAGGGAAATGGCCCTGCCCTGCCTCTTCCTGGCAAAGTCGGGCAAGGACGGGCCCTCCCTTGGCCCGGGTTCAGCCCGCGCAGCAGGGCTTTCCTGCCGAAGATATGCGCCTCCGGCCGCAGGAAGGGGTGTCCAGACCAGTAAAGCCTCCTGGGGACTTGGTTTCCATGCCCCAGGTCAGTTTCAGTGTGTCCCAAGTCTGCTGTAAACTTGTAGAAAATTCAACTCAAAACAATACACTCCTTTGAGTCAAAATAAGTCAATTATTTCTAGATATTTACAAAAGTGAGTGTACAATTGTCAGGACTAGTGAAATACAGTTATAACACTAGAACAACCAAAGGCAGACCAAAGCAGACTTGTTACTTCCCCCACTGGTGTATGAATTCTCCAGTCTGTGTGAAGCACTCCAGTATGAATGTTTGTGGTATGACTGTGATATGTTTGATTTATGACTGTATGGTTGATATTTTACCTTGTGCTGTGTCCCCTATTTTCATTTTTGTCACAAAAAAATTTCTTTAGTGTTGACTATACCCACTAAGGTTAAAATTATTGTACCTTTGAATATATTTTGCAGAATAAAGTAGCTATTCAATAGCATTTCCCAGTCTTGAAGTATATCTTTCTCTAGGTTGATAAAAGGTCATTTTCAGCGCAACCCCCGCAGAGGGATTTTCCTGCCGAAGATATGCACCTTCGGGCGCAGGAAGATGTGTCAAAACCAGCAAAGGCTACTGGGTGACTGTGGTTTCCATGCCCCCGGTCGGGGTCAGCGTGTCACATGCAACTGGGTTTTCCTGCCAAAGATATGCGCCTCCGGGCGTAGGAAGGAGCGTGAAGACAAGCAAACACTCCTGGGGGCTGTGATTTCCGTGCCCCAGGTCAGTTTCAGTGCATCCCGTGCAGCGGGGCTTTCCTGCCAAAGATTTGCGCCTCCTGGCGCAGGAAGTAGCATCAAGATCAGCAAAGGCTCCTGGGGGCTGTGGGTTCCGTGATCCAGGTCAGTTTCAGTGCGGCCAGGGCAACGGGGTTTTCCTGCCGAAGATATGCACCTCCGGGTGCAGGAAGGAGCGTCAAGATCAGCAAAGGCCCCTGAGGGTTATGGTTTCATGCCCCAGGTCAGTTTCAGCGGATCCCAAGCAGCAGTGCTTTCCTGCCAAAGATATGCGCCTCCGGACGCAGGAAGGGGCATCAAGACTAGCAAAAGCTCCTGGAGGCTGTAGTGTCTGTGCCCCGGGTCAGTTTCAGCTCGTCCCCCTGAACTATTTTCCCCTGGCCACAAAGTATGGTCAGTGGAGGGACTGGTGGTTGGGTGATATGGGGTTTGTAAGGTGGGTGTAGAGGAAACGAAGCAGGAACATATAGAGGCTGAATTGCACAATGCAAAACCAAACTGTGTGATCCTGGATAATTGTTATTTATTTTCACGTTGCCTCCTTTTTCTTCTCTTGTGTTTCATTTAATAAACTATGATGTTTTCCATTTATAAATTTTATAGCAGCCTAGGCTACCCAGAGGGTGCACATGACAACTGACTTGCCTCTTAGTTCACTATTGGCATTATTGTAATGGTAGCTGGAAGCATGAATGTTTCTAAATATCTTCTTGAATACTATCCTAAAAAAGTCATATACCTCTCAATGCAGTGATATATTAAGGAGAAAAGTTTCCATGTGTTAATCAAATACATGTGTTTAATGCTGAAGATACTTTACTATATCTTTACATGATTTCTGTATGATTCTGTTAGATTTCTTTAAAAAATAAAGGTTTTTCTAAAGTGCAGGACATCTTAATTACTTCCATTCTGGATGTTAGTGCTGACACAAGTAAACAAACCCAACAAACAATGCCAATACTGATCATCAATTAGTTATTCATTTTAGCAAATCAAAGAAATAGATCAAAGATAGCCTGAAACACTCATTAAATTCTCCAATTTATTTTGAAATTCTTTTCTCTTTTTATATTTTTTATTTAAAGGGACTTTTTTCTTTTCTTAGGACAAGCTTATATATAAATACAATACCTAAAGTGGCTTTTCTATCTACAGACACCGGACTCTCACTTTATCATAAATTTCTCACATTCAATCATTTACATTCAAACTCATTTATAACCCATACTAGAAAACAACAGTACAAAAATAACCCTTCCTGGTTAATCTATCCTATTTATTGTTTTTACAAACCAGAGGGGACAACCAAACAACAGCGCACATCCTACATTAGTCTTTCTAGTGCCCTCAAGTACAACATTTACAAAGTGAAAAATATTTACAGTGCAACCAAAAGCTAAATTATTACAACACGTTTGTTTGGCAAACAATGCAAGGTCGACGCATTTCGAACCCCCTTCCTTTTGACGGTTCTCTGCAGGACCAGAATGGCTGAAAAAAACAAACAGAAATACCATCTCCTACTTTTTAGTCCAACACACAAACACTGTGCTAGAAAGAACAATACACAAGCTTTACACGAGCAGACAGGATCATCTCAGAGGCAGTGTGGAAAGCATTTGTGAACACATACAGTAATACAGTGAAAACATTTCAAATGGACACCACACCAGTTTAGAAAAAGAAGTAATCTTTATCTAAAACAAAAAAGATCAAAACGACAAAAATCCACAACACAGTAATAATGACTTTTAAAAGGTAGAACCAGTTCTGTTCAAAGCAAATTGCAGATGCGACACTGTCAATACAAAGTACCTTGGATGCGTCAAAATCAAAAGCAAGAACAGCCACTGGGAAGGAGATGTGTCAATTCCATACACGCAGGGAAGGTGATGCGTTGGTTCCTTACTCCAGGGGAGGTGATGCTCTGGTTCCTTACTGCCACTCAGGGGAGGTGATGCTCTGGTTCCTTACTGAAGGGGAGGTGATGCGTCGGTTTCTTACTGGGGTCCCAGCGGCCTTGTAGAGTTGATGCCTCAGTGGGCTGTGTGAGGATCGGGGATGCAGCGGTTCTCGATGTGGCGGCGGCAATGCCACTTGCGTTGGTTTCTTCAGCCCCGGTCCCACAATGCATTGGTTCTTCTAGCCGCACAGCAAGGCAGGCATTAGAATCGGTGCGGTGATCTTGTCCTTCGTAGATCAGTGCACTCGAAGCGGTGTGAAGTGATTTCTCGAGCCGCTGTGGCAGGCAATGCATCGGTTTCCTCAGCGATGTGTCGGAAACAGGTACAGATGTGTTTTGTGCTTCTCCTTGTTGCATTACCTTTCCAGCTCCCAACAGCAGAAATAACCTCCAGAAGCCCAGAACAGCAGCATGCACTTCTGAGCAGGTCAGAACTCTCAGCAAGGGAGTTCAGGGGAGCTGGGAGAGACGTCTTTGGATCCCTGAGACTTCAAAACAGGAAGAAAGCTGTACTTCAAGCCCTTAGAGATCTTCCTCAAGCAGGGAACACAACACATAGCAAAGTCCTTGTCCTTTTCTTTGCAGAAACAGCCACTGCAAGACAGCCCCACACAGCACACAGCAAAGGGGAGGTACTTTTCCTCAGTTTCTCCAGCTCTTCTCCTTGGCAAAAGTTCCGCTTGAATTCCAGAAATTATCTAAAAGTCTGGGGTCTGGGCCCCTCTTTTGATAATACAAGATCCTTTGTTCTATCCTCTCTGGTGCAGCTTCCTGGCAGAGGTGGAGACAGCATCGTCTAAGGCAGACCAGGCCCAATCAGGTGTGAAAGAACTCTCCTTCACCTAATCTAAATGCAGCCCAAGTCTATTCAGCCCAGCCCTGACTCTCCCTGGAAAGGCAGGACACCCCTAACCCCCCAAGTGGATGTCTGAACAGAATACACATCCCCAGCCCCTGTCACTCTAAAGCCAGACAGTCAATGCATAAACCTAGCAGAGGCACACTGGATGGCTAAGCAAAAAAAAAAAACTACTTCCTAAAAGTGGTATTTTCAAACACAGAATGTAAAAATCATCCTCACTAAAAGATGCATCTTTATATTTTGAGTTCAGTCATACTATACTCCATTTTCCTATCTAGTTCTCATGGGCAGCTATGCTTATAAGATGTTATAAACTAACTCCCCATTCTATCTTATGTGACAGAAAGCCTTACAATAGCTTTCAGGAAGCGATTAAAGACACTCCTGTTCCAATAGTGTCTTTTTATGTCCTCTGGTCTTACAGCGCTGGGATGCTCGAGAGTAGCCATGCGCTATACAAGAGGGCATTCATTCATTCATTCAATAGAGAAAAATGAAATTGGCACTTACCAGGTCGACATGGCAGTACAAAACTGCGCACAGGAATTGCAGTGGCAGGTCTGAGTTACATTTACAGGGTGCTTATATGGGGTGCACAATCAGTGCTGCGGGCCCACTAGCAGAATTTGATTTATAGGCCCTGGGCACACACAGTGCACTATTATAGGTACTGACTATTAAATCAAATATGCTAATTTGTAATCACCAATCCATAAAAACACTTTAAAGGGAGCACTTGCACTTTGGCACTGAGCAGCAGTGCCCAAAGCATCTAAACCAGCAAACACGAAGTCCAACATACAGCAAAAATAACAGGAGGCAAAGGCAAACATACAGGTGAAACCCACGCCAATGATGCCAGGTCTAACACGTGTCCCCTCCATCTGAAATGGGTGGAGAACTATCCTTCCCTTTGGGAGTTCTCTTCACTAATGCAGAAAATTCTGAACAGACATTCAGCATTGCGTGTTCTGTAACAGGTCGGTGTTCCACTGTGAAGTCTATCCACTGTAGGGAAATGGACCACCTCAACAACTTTGGGTTCCCACTAAGCCTGGGCAAAGCACTATGCTACGCTCGCGTAGTTTGCGAAGTTTGCGCTACTTTGCACTATGCGAATTGCACGCAGCACAGTGCAAACATGCGTAACTTAGTGCAGCGGTCATTTTTTGCTTGCTCGTGGTCCTCAACGTCAAGTTGGCGACCGTGAGCAAGCTAAATGACATCCCAGCGAGACTTTTTCCTCATTCTCAATCAGCAACATCAAGTTGCCGATCACGAGCGTGGAAAATAAACCTCCCGGCGAGCTTCTCAACGCGGGGAGGTCAGGTTTCTCATTGCGAGTAGTCGCCTATGATCGTGACCGCTCGCGATGAGAACTACCAGTCCGCGTTGAGAAAGCTGCCGCTCAAGTAGAAATCTACTTGAGCGGCAGAAAACGACTGCTTGCACTGTGCAAGATGCAGTTTGCACTGATTGCATAGTGCGGACAAGGATCTGGCACTGTGCAATCAGTGCGAACAGCATTTTGCACAGTGCACTACGCAGTTCGCGTAGCTACGCGCAGCTCGCGTAGTACGAAGTGCAATTTGCGTAGCTACGCGTAGCGCTACTTTGCAAACTACGCCCAGGGTAAGTTCTCACTCCTCAGCTGCATCAACCATCTGAGGGATCTGTGGTCGGTCTGAACCCAGAAGTGAGTCTCAAACAAGTAGGGCCTCAGCTTCTTCAGAGCCCAGTCCACAGAAAAAGCCTTATGCTCAATCGCACTCCACCTCTGTCCCCATGGAAATAGCATCCTAATAATGAAGGCTACAGGTTGGTCTAGGCCCTCCGCATTTAGTTGTGAGAACACAACCCCCACACCATGCTCTGAAGCATCAGTCTGCACCATGAATTCCTGTGAGAAGTTGGGTGCCTTGAGCACGGGTGCTGTGCACATGGCAGATTTCAGGGCATCAAAAGCTTTTTGACAGGCGTCAGTCCAGGTCACCTTCATGTGCTGCTTCCTGGAATTCAGCTCTGTAAAGGAGGCAACAATGGAGCAATACCGCTTGACAAATCTCCTGTAATATCCAGTGAGGCCTAAAAAGGCTCTCATCTCTGTCTGGGTCTTCAGGGGGTTCCCATGCCAGAATGGTGTCAAACTTAGGCTGTAGGGGTCCCACCTGGCCTCTCCCGACCTGGTGTCCTAAGTACGCCACTGAACCCTGCCCGATCTGGCACTTGCTGGCCTTGAAAGTGAGGCCTGGTCTCTGCAGAGCGTTGAACACTTCCCAGAGGTGGTGCAGATGTTTCTCCCAAATGGCAATGAACACTGCAATATCCAGGTAGGTGGAACTTAAATCCTCCAGTCCAGCCAACTCATGGTTGACCAATCTCTGAACTGTGGCAGGGGCATTCTTCAACCCAAAGAGCATCACCCGGAATTGGTAGTGCCCCTCTGGGGTTGTAAACGTGTTCTCTCCTTGGGCCCATAAGTTAAGGTAATCTGCCAGAACTCAGACATTAAGTCAAATGCACTAAGGTACTGGGCAGCTCCCAACCAATCTATGAGCTAGTTAGCTCTGGGGGTGGGCATCAGTCCTAATGACTGAATGGAGCCCTCGGTAGTCCACACCGAACAGGAATTCTGGTGTGGCACCGGGTACGGCAGCCTTTAGGACCAAGTTTACTGGGCTGGCCCAAGTGCTATTTGAGGGGTAAATCACCCCTAGTGCTAACATCTTGGAGACCTCCTCCTTGATGCAAGCCTTAACCCTGTCAGTCACTCTGTAAATTCTATCCTTCACAGGAGGACTGTCCCGAGTGTCCACATCTTGGACACACCACTGAGTGATACCAGAGGTCAAGGAGAACAGAGCAGCTAACTGTCCCAACAGTTGACAGCAGTCATTCTGCAGTTCAGGTTCAGAAGTCATGGAGGGGTAGAGGGTTATACCGTCCACTGACCCATCATGGGCCCGATGTAGGTAAGTTCATTTTACCCCTTCTTAAATACCGAATCATACCGATTCTGTATTTAAGAAGTGGTAAAATGGAGGGGGGGAGGTGTAGGTATTTCAGATTCGATAAATACCGAATCGTTAAGATTCGGTATTTACCGATTCTGTAAATACCGAATAGGTAAAGCCCATTGATTCCTATGGGCATTGAAGCCCATAGGAATCAATGGTCATTACCGAATCGGTATTTACCGATTCGGTAAATACCGATTTGTGCAAGGGTGCAGGGGGTGTCACTTTGACACCCTCTAGCACCCCGAATTCAGGCACGTGTGCCATGTGGCACACAGACATGCCCTAAGGGCATGTCTGTCTGTCACATGGCACAGGTGTGCATGCACAGATGTGCATGCACACCTGGATTCGGTATTTTACCACCCAATTGGATTGTGTGGTAAAATACTGATTCTTAAAGGCCTGTGGCACTCTGACATGTGCCAGCTACATCTGCATTTACAGAATCGGTATTTTACCGAGTCTGTATTTACCGATTCGGTAATTTTACCGAATCGGTAAATACAGAATTGGTAAAATACAGATTCTGTAAATGCATGCCCTATATCTGTAAACCGTAATACCGGTCGGAAACGGCCGAATTCGGCCGTTTCCGACCGGTAATAAGGCACCTACATCGGGCCCCATGTTCCTTAGCGGACAGGAGGTCAGGAAGAGGCTCAATCTCCTCCTCCATTTCAGCATCTGTTGCTAGGAGCATGCCCACTTCGAACCTCTCCAAGTGGGGCTTAGGACGGTTCAAATGCAGGGCCCGCAAAGGATTCTGTGGAAACTGCAAGTCCACCAGATAGGTGACGTTACTCTTGCGCTCCACCACCTCACATGGCCCAGTTCGCTTGTCCTGGAGCACACAAGGCTCCACTGGGGCCATGACCCACACTTTTTGACCAGCCTGAAACTCGATCAGAGTGGCATTCTGATCATACCACAGTTTCATCTCTTCCTGGCTGGCTTCCAGATTTGTCAGAGTGAGCTGCCTGAAGCATTAGACCAGTTGTCTGGTTCCCGAAAGCCAGCATGTAACTATATACATCCTGGGGAGGTTTACTGGGAGTTTTCTCCCGGCCTTCTTTGGCCAGGTTCTCTTACAGGATGTCCATACAGGAGTTCAAAGAGACTGAACCCTATGGACTTCTGCGGTACCTCCCTCTAAGCAAACAAAAGAAGAAGATAAGAAGACGTCCCACATATGCCTCATGGGCAAAGCAAGACCCATAATCCTGCTCTTCAGGATCTGGTTGAATCTGTCAACCAGCCCTTTACCTTGGGGGTGGTAAGGAGTGGTGAACTTATAGGTAGCACTGCATACCTGCCACAGGGGCTTCATATCAGTGGACATGAAGTTTATACCTCAGTCAGACACCACCTCTCTGGGGAGTTCCCCATCAATGCCCGACATACCACGGGGGCCATCACAGGCCGGAGAGGGATGGTTTCGGGGTACCAGGTGGCATGGTCTACCAAGACCAGGATGAACCTGTTGCCATGGCTGTCTTGGGATCCAGAGGCCCCACAATATCAATACCAACCCTCTCAAAGGGGGTGCTGACTACAGGGAAAGGTTGTACAGGATCCTTGCACTGCCTCCCACTCTTACCACTTGCCTGGCACGTGTGCCAAGACATGTCAATGTCAGAGTTCTTATGCATTTGGGGCCAGTAAAAGTGGGTGACAAGCCTTTCAACATTCTTGTCTTGTCCTTAATGCCCTTCCAAAGGCACATAATAATCCAGCCCCTGTAGGAAGGCTCTGAATCGCTGGGGTACTACCAGCAAATGGGCTGACCCAGGCTCAGCAGCTTTAGGCTCACTATACAGGAAACCATTATCACAGTAAATCCAATATGATCCAGAATGATCGCCGGCTGCTTGGTTTGCAGCCTGCTGCTGCATACCAACAAGAGAAGGGCATTTCTACTGCTCATGGCAGAAATCATCCCTTGAGGGGTCCCCTTCCTGCTGCAAATGAGTCAGCTCAGGCAGGTCCTTCAGTTCGGCCACTTGATCCCCTGTAGGCTCCAAGGTACCCCCTCAAGGTTTGCCTCCTACTGGACTGTGGAAACTTCAGGGGCCAGTTAACCTCTTCTCTTTCTGGCAGGCACCTGGGCCACCCTTTCAGGCTCCAGGTCCTCTTGATTGCCCCTACTGGCTGCCATAGACCGCACTCAGGAAAACCCAACATCTCCAAATGAGACATACGCTCCAACTTCTCCCAAGGGGGACTCTCCAAATCATTGCCTAGTAGACAGTCAACAGGCATGGCTGGCCTCACAGCTACATTCAAGGGACCTGAGGACCCCCCCCCCCACACTCAAAGGGAGCATATGCCACTTTGCAGGGGCACTCTATGTTGTCAGCTGTAACTACGGGGTAGAATGTGTTGTGGACCACCTTCTCCTCAGACACTAGTCGACAACTGACAGCTGTCACACTGGCTCCAGTGTCTCTCATAGCTACCACACTATTGCCACTCAAGGTCACCCACTGCCTGTGTTTTTTAGGATTATCAGGCAGATGAACCCTTGGGACCATCTCACTGTCTCCTAAAGTGACCAGGGTCATTTCTGAGGGCCCCCACCCCTCTTGGGTACCTGCCTTCCCCCAAGGCTTCACTAGCCAACTCACGGGCGGTGCACCTGTGGGTGCACTAGTGGCTTTCTTGGGACACCTAGGATCTCCTATGAAGTGGCCCACCTGACCACAATCAAAACATTCCCGGGGGGGCCTTCTGGGTAGGCTTTATCCCGGAACCCATGGCTTCTTCTCACCGGGGGGCTGGGAACATTTCCCTTGGGAATTACATTGGACCCTTTTTAGAACTCCTTCTGTTTACCTTTGTCAACCCCACTCTTCTGCTGGGGACCCTGCCCACCTTTGGCTGAGTCTCCCACATAACCTTTGTGGACCCTGTAATTGACCCAGCAGTCCGCCTTCACAGTAAGCTTCCTCGGGTCAGTCAGCTTACTGTCAATCAAATGTTGGTGTAGCTCTGGCAAGCAACTACCAGACAAGTGCTCCGGTGCAACCAAATTATAGAGACCCTTCACCCAACCATCCAGCGCTCTGCAAAAATAGGACACATACTCCACCCAAGTGCTTGACCCAAGCTTCTTACTGGCCCTCAACTGCTGCCTGTTCAGTTCCGGGGTCAAATCATACTTCCTGTTTAAGCTTCCTTCAAGTGAGCATAAGACATTTGCTCCTTGCTTGATAAGGCTAACAAAGTGTCCTCCCCTCTTTCACGAAGCAGTTCCAGATCCCCGCTCCCCAGTCTCTCTCAGGGATTCTGTGGGACCTCATTGCTACCTCATATGCCTTAAATGACGGACTAATATCCTTATTCTTTACAAAATCCTGAAAAAACTTCCATGGGGATGTATACCTTCCCTTCTTCAGGCACTGGCAACAAGCTGCCACCCTGGAGCTGGGTGCTACACTCTTGGACTTTTTGTCCAGTTCCTTCAAACCTCTCTCATGCTCTAAAAGCATCCTCTTTTCCTACATGGTCAGTTTCAGCTTTTCTAACTTCAATTTCTTACTCTCCGTGTCACAATCCTTCCCCAGCCTGAGCTCTGTAAGCTCCAACTCAAGCACTCTGCTTCTCTCCCTGTCCTCCAACTCCTCTGGTGACAGACCCTTTGAAGACACACTGCTCCCCCCGGACAGTAACCTCCCTCCAGGCAGACCCAATAGCCCATCCTGCTGCCCATCTAAATTCTCATCCTCCACCATAGGCTCCTCGCTATCCTCACTGTCATTCCTTGATTCCAAGCAGACCCTCAGCCCCTTTTGGTATTCCTCCTTTTTTTTGTTGCCTCTTACTGCAATTTTAAATTTCTTGCTGACAGCTTTCACTTGTGGTACAGTGTAGGTTTCAACCCAATTGATGCTGGTTTGCTCATGGTAAAAATTGGCAGTTCTCAAGTTGCAAAAAGTTCCAAGAAGAAAGGTTCCATCAATTGTATGTGGTTGCATAATGGTCTG
This sequence comes from Lissotriton vulgaris, assembly GCF_964263255.1. Taxonomy (NCBI): domain Eukaryota; kingdom Metazoa; phylum Chordata; class Amphibia; order Caudata; family Salamandridae; genus Lissotriton; species Lissotriton vulgaris. The sequence continues at coordinate 1,415,498,681 of NC_141693.1, forward strand.
CACTATACTAGTAATGTACACCAACCACTGTATGTAAGGCAAAAATGCAGGTCCAGATTCTCACCGCTGACCACCACTGTTAGAAATGGGGGTCTCTAGTTGGCAATAGTGTTCACCGTTGCCCAAGTAGGGACCCTTCTTCCTAGTCAGTGAAAGGGGGATACATTTCTAAAATAACCCCTGCACACCCCCTTGGTAGAGTGGCAAGAGCACACAGGCTTATTTCAGAGGCAGTTTGTAAAGCATTTGTGAACACATACAGTGAAAACACTACAATGGACACCACACAAGTTTAGATAAATTAGTAATCTTTATCTAAACCAAACAAGACCAAAACAACAAAAATCCACAATACGGTAATACAAATATGACTTTAAAAAGATAAAACAATTCTGTTCTAAGCAAATTGCAGATGCAATACTTTCAATACAAAGTACCTTGGAGGCATCAAAATCAAAAGTAAGAACAGCCGAAGGGAAGGTGATGCATTGGTTCCTTACAACCAGGGAGGTTATGCATCAGTTCCTTACTCAAGGGGAGGTGATGCGTCGGTTCCTTACTGAAGGGGAGGTGATGCGTCGGTTTCCTACTGTGCGGAGAGGGGATGCGTCGGTTTCTTACTGCAGCCCCATCGTCCTTCTAAATTTGGTTCCCTGGGGCATGAGGATCGGGGATGCGTCGTTTCTCAATGTGGTGGCGGCAATGTCACTTGCATTGGTTTCTTCGGCCGCGGTCCCACAATGCGTTGGTTCTTTAAGCCTCACAGCAGGACATGCATCGGAATCAGTGCGGCGATCTCGGCCTTTCGATCATCGGTGCACTCGATGTAGAGTGTGGCAATTTATTGAGCCGCGGGCAGGCGCTGTATCGGTTTCCTCGGTGATGCCTCAGAAACAGGTATGGATGTGTTGCGCTTCTCCTTGTTGCTGTACTTTTCAACCTCCCAACAGCAGAAACAACCTCAAGGGGCCCAGAACAGCAGCAGGCACCTTTTGGCAGGTCAGAACTCTCAGCAAGGGAGTTCAGGGGAGCTGGGGATGAAGTCTTTGTATCCCCGAGACTTCAAAACAGGCGGCAAGCTCTACTTCAAGCCCTTGGAGATCTTCTTCAAGCAGGGGACACAGCACACAGCACAGTTCATACACTGCACCCTGGCCACAGGGGTACCTTGGGCCTACCTTAGGGGTGACTCACATGTCATAAAAGGGAATGTTAAGGGCTGGCAAGAGGGTGCACTTTAAATACAAATATAGAACACCTGAAGTCTAGAACATGTGTATGCAAGCCAATGTTTAGTGCCTCTCTCAAACGCAATGCTACAAGTTGTAAAATGGCTGGGGGAGACATCCCTTAAGGATAAGAACCCTCACTCACCCGCGGGTGACATGCTTCATCATATGGGTCCTCCTTACCAGTGTGGAAAACCTAGTCACCACTGGGAGCTACTGCTTCGGTGTTTAAAGATCAGAGATGTTTTATCAGGTAAGGGACAGGATGGTAATCCCATATGTGAGATGATAGGTGTAGTAGGGTATGCAGCGCTGTGTGAAGGAGTGGGTAGGTGAGATTAAAACTGCCTAAGTGGAATCACTGAATAACTTTAGTAATGTGTTCAACTTGACAGGGTTAAAAAGAACAGCACAGTAGTATGGATATAGAACCACTGTCACTTGATGGTCAACATGTTTCAGCCTGATGATCTATACCAGAGTATCAGCGGCTTTCTTCAGGACCAGATATACTACGTGCTAATGCTGCTGCAATTATGTGAAAAAAATATATAGTAATAAAGAAAAGTTTTTATACAAAACCGGTATTCCTGCTTTTCATTTTCTCTGTCAGGTCATTCCCAGGTATCTGTGTATAAACACAAGTAGCAAGAACAAGAGAGAGAGAGAGACACAAAAACACATGTGCTGAGTTATCACATGTAAAATTTTATGTAATGTATGCATTTGTCACTGTATTGCAAATATATTAATGCTAGTACTAGTCATAGGTTGCTAGGACTTACCCTCTACTGTAGGATAGTCCTGCCTCACCTCTACCTGGCTGGCTGCTCTGGAAGGAGGCCCCGCTCTGCGGGAAAGGAATACAGGTGTCTGAATAGGTACACCAATTTTGCTTCTAAAAACTCTATTGCTCTGTCAAACTGGAAGACCAAATTACCCAAAGGTATAACTCAATGCAAACCCTCAGGAATTAACTGAGGAGAACAACTGAGGAGAAAAACTGTGGCATACTTAGGATGGGAATGCTGAATGTAGACTATTCCCACCGAAAAAGGTATTTATCACAGGCAAAGGTGACCCGTTTTAAAGCACCCAAACCAGTTTTTTAACCAAAAAGAAAAGGTCGAAGCTGCTTGTCTTACCTGTCCGTCGGTACCTCGATACTTAGGAGAGCTTGCCCCGGGAGGTACCGAACGGCAGGCAGACTCGCGTTTTAATAGCGGCCGTCTGATTGTTTCCAGCCATGCGCGACACGGGGGCCTGATGTTATAGCTGGCTAAATGCATGCCTGTGTTTACGCTGCGCATGCTTCGGGGACAGTGATTCAACCCCGCGCATGCGTGTACGTGTTACGTGTATCCGGAACAATGATTCAACACCGCGCATGCGTATTAGTGTGAAAAAAGGATACTACACTAATGCATATGCGTAAAAGCCATCTGTGTAGTGCGCCCATGCTGTTTATACATCGGGCCTCTGAACCTAGCCATTTTACGCTTGTAGCATTGCGTTTGAGAGAGGCACTAAACATTGGCTTACATACACATGTTCTAGACTTCAGGTGTTCTATATTTGTATTTAGTTTGCATGAGGGAACGCACACCTATTAGTCTATAATCTATTATCCCTCTAGACCCCCAATCTACGGTAGTGTTATATAAGAGGGTGCACTTGCCAGGTCGAAATGGCAGTACAAAACTGTGCACAGACACTGTGGTGGCAGGTCTGAATTACATTTACAGGCTGCTTATGTGGGTAGCACAATCATTGCTGCAGGCCCCTCTAGCAGCCTTTGATGTACAGGTCCTGAGCACACAGTGCCCTATACTAGGGACTGACTAGTAAATCAAATATACCAATCATGGCATCAGGAATCTATAACAACACTTTACAGGGAGCACTTGCACTTTGGTACTGAACAGCAGTGGCAAAGTGCCCAAAGCATCTAGACACAGCAAAAATAACATGAGGCAAAGGCACAAATCCAGGGGAAACCCACGCCAGGGCTAACAGGTACCAACTCCTGCCCTGGGCAGATTTGGAAGGACCGGAGGCGACTCTGTCTACCATGGAAACACAAACCAGATACATTCCTCTAGAACTCTGAAATGTGAACGCTGTTAGCTGTGCCTGATGTTAAGAGGCAATCTGATGCTTGCAGTCATACTGTGCTACTGGAGGAGGAAGAAGCCACCAGAGAAATAGAAATGTCATGGACTGCCCATTCATAATGGAGAAGCCGGGAGGAGCTTCGCACGCGACCAAGATGGCCGCATGAGCACAGGGTTCCCGAGACCCTCGCAACCTCCCGCATCTATCCTGAAAATTATCCTGACTACATTGACGGGTTATCGAAGACGAGCCATAGCTGATGCTGATATCGTTGTCCAAATTTGAATCGGACTTCGGGAACCGGAGTAACAACGATTTGAATATTGCGACCTGCCCCTTGGAGTTGCCCGGAGCTCGAGTTGGTATTGTGCCCGGGCAGTAGTTGAACAACAGCGGCCTGAGGAGACACTGACTTGAACTTTCACTTTTGTTTTTTCGAGGCGCCAGTCTGATCCTATCTGTGAGCGAGTCTACTATTAGCAGAAGCTATTTGACGGCTCAGCGACCATATGTGATGTCCTAACTGCGTATACTGGGCCTGGACGGACTATGCCCTCTGGTCGCCGCTGATGGCTTGATCGCAGTCCCTGATGCGGCCATTTTCTCTTGTTGCCCGCCACTTTGGAAGGCCCTCTCGTCTGTGATGGCGACCAATCTGATGGCGACAAGCAAAAGTCCAAGACCACTCGGCGAGGTGGCTACACCCAAGCAAACCATATGGATCGATATGCCCAATCTAAAGGATCCCCTGGTGGACCGAGTAGATCGCTTGATGGTACTAAGGAGAGCCCTGCCTCATCGGCAGAATTGACATTACAAGACGTCATGGGCGCCCTTGATGGGATGAAGGCATCCATCGGCCAACAATTTGAGACTCTCGACCACAAGCTGGACACCATTTCGATCGATGGTAATTTGATCCGTACGGATTTATCAAAAACCAATGAGAAGGTCAAATCTTTAGATCTGAAAACTGCCAGCCTAACGGGTGATGTGTCCGACCTGCAGACAGAGGTCCACAACCTGCGGACCTCTAATGATCTTTTTGCCCGCCGGTTGGATGATTTTGAAAGTAGGGTCCGGCGTAACAATGTACGCATTATAGGGGTCCCGGAAAAATCGGAGGATCCGGCGGCTGATCTATTTGTGGAAGATCTTATCACCAAACACCTAGCTCCTAAGGGTCTGAGCAAGTTCTTTGCGGTTGAACGAGCCCACAGAGTACCGGGTGGTAAGCCGAAGTTGGGTGCCCCGCCCAGACCTCTCATCGCCAGAATCTTTAATTTCTGTGATAGAGACGCTATCCTGCAGGCCTCACTGATAAGTGGACCCACGAAATTGGAAAATATCACTGTAAATTTCTATCCTGACTTTACACAGGCAGTCCAAAAGCAAAGACTTGGATTTCTGGGCGTCAAACGGCGACTGAGGGAGATGAAGCTGAAATACGCTATGCTTTTTCCAGTTAGGCTGCACGTTGAATTCGAGGAACGAACATATTTTTTTGATCGTCCAGTGATGGCGGGAGACTGGCTCGACACTTTGCCGCACCAACGTGGCCGAGAGGAACATTCTGGAGGAGCGGAAGGCGGCCCGACGGAGCAGGAATAGGAGTAAGATTTCCGGTCCCTGAACCTTACGGATAAACTCTGACTATGTTTCGATGACTTATATTGTATGATTCGATATGTCATACCCAGGGGTGGCGGGGCATATGGTAGACTCTTTCCTCCTCTGGGGCTTCTTTTTGTAGACTAGTTGATATCAGGGCGACAGGCACACTGCAAGTTGGGGTGGATGTTTAGTCTTATGCAGGGGTGCAGGGTGGGGGGATTTGTAACGGGTTCCTGGTTCGAGGGTGGGGGGTGTTCAAGTGGGTGTGTTTTGGTTCAGTGCAAGGCAACATATTGTTATACCATTTGATTTGGATGCTGAGTTCCGAGGGGGGATGGATCTGCTTTCACCTTTGGGATGGGGGTAGGGGATTGAGACTAATGAGTTGGAATGTGAATGGGTTGGGGGACAGGATAAAACGAGGGGTTGTGTTACAATTGTTGAAGGGACTTTCCGCTGATGTGGTATTGTTGCAGGAAACGCATCTGATCGGTAACACGTGTCATGCCATGAACCGGAGAGGGTATCGCCTAGTTGCCCATGCGGGGTTCACCTCTGGATCCAGGGGGGTGGGTATCCTAGTTAGGAATTCTCTCCCCTTAGAAATAGATGCAACAGTCCTGGATGATAGGGGGCGCTACGTAGCTCTTACTGGACGTTGGGAGGGTAGAATTATATCCTTGATCTCTGTGTGCCTCCCCCCGGGTCTACAGTCGACAACTTTTGCTGACCTGGGGCGAGTAGTATTGGGACTTCCTGAGGGAACTCTGGTCATGGGCGGAGATTTTAACTCGGTTGTCTCTGGCAGGGAGGATCGACACCCACCCAGGACCTCACGGGGTAACAGAATTGGCTTAGTGGCTTTATAGACACTCTGGGGGTAGTGGACTGTTGGAGACTGCTGTACCCGGCCAAGAATCAATACACTTTCCACTCGGGTGCACACAGTAGCCTTTCCAGGATTGATTACATCCTGATGCCAGCAGTGCAGGCCCCCTCCATTACTGAGGTCCGACATCTAGCTCGGGGAATATCTGACCACTCTCCACTGTGGCTTCGGATAGAGTCGCGTGTAGGTGCAGAGGGGCGGGTAGCCCCAATTAATCCGTGGTATCTCCGCAACCCTAAGACTCGCGCAGCATTGGACAAATCCCTTGACCGGTATTTTGTTGAGAATCTGGGATTGGTGTCTTCTGCAGTGTCGCTTTGGGAGGCTATTAAGACGGTCATCCGAGGTCAGGCGTTGTCATTGATTGCTGGTGTGAAGAAGAGTAGGAATGAGGAGGTAGTTAGTCTCGAGACAGAGATCACCGAGCTGGAGAGTGACCTGGAACTGGGCGTCACCCGTGAGAGGATGCATGTTCTGCGTCTTCAACAACTTGACTACAGGGCGTTGGTTATGGATGCCGCGAAAGTCATAGGCAGGGAGCAGCAGGGTCGATTGTATGATGTCGGGGATAAAGCCGGCAAACTGATAGCTTGGTTAGATAAAGGGCTAGTCGTGTGGTTCCTGTGATTGAGAGAACGAATGGTATGCATGCGACTGAACTCGAGGAGATTGTCCAGAGTTTAGCGGAACATTTCCAGGAGGTGTATTCCCCCGTATCTGATAAGCCAGAGGAGGACTCCCATTTATTGTTGCGCGACATTGCATTGCCCAGCTTATCTGATTCTGATAGAGAGTTGCTGGATGCCGTAATAACCGTGGATGAGGTGGCTCTCGCTATTCAGTCCATACGCTCCGGGAAGGCTACGGGCCCTAACGGTCTCCCCATTGAACTTTATAAACTGCGCCCGATAAAATAGCGCCATATCTTCGTGACATGTTCTTGGAATCGCGAGACAGAGGCTCCCTTCCCCGTGATCAGCGTCTTGCGACCATAGTGGTGATTCATAAGGAAGGGAAGCCAATGGATCGCTGTGCCTCTTATAGGCCTATATCACTCCTTAACGCGGAGCCCAAGATCCTTGCTAACTTATTGGCCAATCGTATAATAAAGGTGATTAGTGACTTGATTCATCCAGACCAATCCGGTTTCATCCCGCATCGGAATACGGCACTGAATCTGCGACGCTTGCATGGTGTTCTCGCGAGTACTTCGTCATTGCGTGAGCCGGCCATCTTGGCCTCTTGGATGCCACGATGGCATTTGATACTGTGGAATGGCCGTATTTGTGGGCCGTACTTGCCAAGTTTGGTTTTGGTCATGGCTTCATTAGCTGGGTCAGGCTCCTCTATGAGGACCCGTATGGCGCAGGTTGTGGTAAACGGTCGGGTCTCTGAGCCCTTCGTTCTCGGAAGGGGTACAAGACAGGGTTGTCCATTGTCTCCGCTCTTATTTGCCCTTGCTCTTGAGCCCCTTGCTGCCTGGATTAGATGGGAACCGTCGTTGAAGGGTATTCAGTGGGCCCCAGACCTCGAAGATCGTATTTCGCTTTATGCGGACGACATACTGGTGTACCTGACGTCGCCCCGGAAGTCGTTAATTGTTTTGTTCGATGTCCTCACCTCTTTTGGTAGGAACTCAGGCCTAGTCATCAATTGGACTAAATCTTACTTATACATCCTCTCGGGAGATGGTTCTCTTTTGCCACGCGATTGTCCCATCCAGGTTACACAGACGTGTTTTAAGTATCTTGGGGTTTATGTATCGTTGAACCCGGCTGTCCGATATGAACGGAATTTGCTCCCACCACTAAACCGGTTGAAGCTGGACGTGGTGCGCTGGCGCAAGCTGCCGCTTTCGCCGCTCGGCCGCGCAGCGCTTTTCAAGATGATGTCGTTGCCACGCTTCCAATATGCTCTTCGGAACACCTTTGATGTAATTCCCGTGAGCTATTTTCGGATGATTGAGGGTCTCCAGAAGAAGTTGATCTGGGATGGGCGTTCGCGTATCGCCCTCGCCAAACTGACGCTTCCATGGTATGATGGTGGTATCGCTCTCCCTGACATCAAACGGTATTACTGGGTGTCTCAATTGGGGGCCATTAATCATGGCATGTATGGTCCCGAATTGAACCCTGCGTTTGCAATGGATAGGTGGCTGTTGCCGGGAGGCGATTATTATAGAGCGCTTTACTATAGACTAGATGGAGGGAGGATCTTCGGGCCCACAAAGATAGCGGTACGGGTATGGCACTGCGCAAACAATGCTATGGGTTGGAAAGATCGACTGACCCGAGCGACCCCGCTTTTTGCTTCCGAGAAGCTGGGTAACTTGTGGAAAACAAAAGGATTTGATAAATGGGATATGATTGGTGATTGGTGAGTGACCTCTGGGCGAAAGGCAAGTTTAAACTTTTGAGGAATTGAAAGCAGAGTTCCAACTTAGTGACAGGGAATATTTTCGATATGCTCATGTCCGCCATGCCTTGCATTTGTTTTTCCGGAGAGTGCGAATATTTCGGAATCATCTCCGCTTGAGGATAGAATACTGGATTCTCATGTGCTAGATAGTACTATCTCTTTGATCTATAAAAAACTGATCAATGGTAGGACTGACCTGTTGGTGCTCCTACGGGACGTATGGACCCGAGACGGTCTTGAATTAGACGATGACGATTGGCAGTCCGCGATCTCCTCTCCCAAGGAGGTCGCGATTCCTGCCCGTCTCCGGTTGGTGCAACTTAAAATCTTGCATAGAGTCTATGTGACTGGCCCCCGCATGATTAGAATGGGTTATTCAGTTGATGGTCTTTGTAAGAGTGGTTGTGGGCTGCTCGGGACGTTTTTGCATATAATCTTGGAGTGTCCTGCAGTAGCTGCTTTTTGGATTGGGATACACAATAAGATGGAGGAGGCTACCGGTGTCGCTCTACTGCCCGAGGCTAGACGTTGTCTCCTGAATATTTGGGAACCAACTGACTATAATGTGGCGCAGACGCAGTGGGCAACCCTGGGAAACATGGTGGCTAAGAGAGACATAGCGCAGTTGTGGGGTTCCCAGAGGCCGCCCACGGTCGAGGCTTGGATGGAAAACATGGATTGGTGCATGTTTAGGGAAAAGACGGTCTATGTGGCACGGGGCGACCCAGGAAATGGAGTAAGATCTGGGGTCATTGGAACACTTACCGTGGAGACATTTGCACTCCTCCTCTTGTGGAGGCTTCTGAAGTCCCACTTTCCCCCTGACCCACCATTCCTTGTAATGCAATATATATAACTGATCTGAAGCTTGTCTCTCCCCTGCTTCCCTCCCCTGATATGATTTGTATACCTTATTGTATGGTCCCTTTTTGTTCCTCCTTCCTCATTCGGACTGATATCCTATTCTATTGTGTTTATTGCCTTGTTTGTTTTTTACTTTCAATAAAAAGATTTATAAAACAAAAAACATAATGGAGAAGCCATGTAGAATTGCTACCTTAAAGAATATAGGGCCTATTGTCAAAGTTACTTGTATACTTTGTAGTAAATTTACTACTTTGGCTATTCACCATTTCCAAGTGTAAATTTCACAAAGTGTTGACTTACATGTCCCTGGAGCCACATTTACAAATGTAAAGTTACTACACACAAAAAGGACACAGTAGTAAGTCTGGCACCACACATACCAACCACTGGTATTGTACCACTGGTACTGCCTGACTGACTACATAATAAGTAAATATAAACTTTTTAGTTTAAGAACTTTTAAATATATCTTTATAATGTATTTTAATCGAATTTACTATATTTATATTAATACCATATTTAATTTAAAATTAAGGTAATAGAGGAAACTTCTCACATGTAGGCAGAGTTCTCCACCATCATAGAGGGGATGTCCCTATGGTAAAATAGTAAATGTTTATTAAACTTTTTTTCTTAAAAATAGTAAACGCATTTTATATTAAATATTATTGTAAACTAATTCAATATAATTATTTTACATTGTTCGTATTTTTATTTTTAATATTTTAAATGTAGAACAACTTACAGCAGTATTATATTGGCACAGGTTGAGAGGAATCAATATGAGGTCTGGCAATATTAGCATCAGTCACAAATTGTAAAGCACTTCGTCTGAGCAAACAAAGAGTTACACTGTGACACTACAGGGTTACTTCAGGAGATACTGTTAACCTTGTCCTCCATGTCCGCCATTGAAATGCTGCATGACTTAACTCCAAAGGTGCCTTTGATTGATTTATCAGCGACCCAACTGAGTTCTCAATTACAGCCAAACAAGAGGACAGGTTTCCAATACACCTTTGTTTATAGTCATTAGATTTTGTAATTTTAGAGTGGAAAAAACAATTTGTGTAATTACACAAACCTTTATAGCTAACGTTATCAAAAGAGGCTTGAACAAGTGGCTTTGGCAGCTGTTTTGAGGTATCTGCTGAACTCTTTTTCTTTTTTTGGAGCTGGTGGAGTGCCAGAATGAGAATCCCCATGCTGGCGAAAATGAATAACGGCTTCAACAACAGGAGGAGATGTAGATGTAAAGGGGTTACCCAAAGCATTATGACTAATATTTCTTTCATCTGTGTTTAATATAACCTCCATGGAGTCTTTTGGTTGCCAAAAAGTGCTGTCCAACAGAAGTAAGGGGCATATTATCAAGGAACGGCATTAACATTATCGCCGCTTTAGCGGCAAGAAACTGCCGCTAAAACGGCGATAATGGGCTTGATAATATGCTCTTGCGAATTCCAATAGAAGCCCATGTTCTGGTGTTAACATGGGCTTCTATTGGAATTTTCTACGGCATATTATCAAGCCCAATATTGCCGTTTTAGCAGCAGTTTCCTGCCGCTAAAGCGACGATAATGTTAATGCCGTTCCTTGATAATATGCCCCCAAATTCTTTATTTATCATCCCCATAGTACTGACCAAAAACTAAAAATCGATTTTGAGAAAGGCCAGTTGATGAGGAAATAATGTTTTTTCTTTTTCTCAGTTTAATGAGCACAATAGGTCCTGTGTATCCGGGGGTGGGGGCGGGGGGGGTGGAATAGGTCTGGCCTCTGTCAGATGCTGTCAGGCGCAAACAGGCCTAGTCTTTGCCCAAGGAAATGTGGTTTAGAGCTCTGCCTCCAGCCAATGTAGCTGGGAGGTGTACTTCATCCCTCACAAGCAGCAGTCTCAGGTGTAGCCTTCCTGATATATATTAAAGGTTGCTCTTTCTTAAAACTTCCTTCTCCCAGTGTATTGTCTAAATATCCGATCGATCTCCACCTTATTAAGTATTAAAAACTACAAAAACGTATATGTATAATATTAATTTACATACATTTGTTTCAAAATGTAAACTTTGCTTATTTTTAAACTTAAAAAGTTATCCCCCAAAAAATATATATATATAACATCAAATTAAATGTATATATATTTTGAAAAGTTTAAATAAACATTTTTATTTTACAATTATTTTCTATGGGGTTCTATTTTAAGTACCTACCTGCATTATTTTCTTCGGAAGGGTGCTGCTGTGCCAAGGGTTGGCTATGTGTGGTGCTAAACATACTTGTGGTCTGAGCTGGAGTAGTTAAACTTACTACTGTTTTGAGTCTTTTTTGGCTGTAGTGAGCTCAGAAGCACTGTTTTAAACTAGAAATGGATTTACTCTTTTGTAGGTGGCTATCTGTCCCTCCATAAACCCCTCCTAAGGTATCCCTGAACATGTCCTATTAAGTAGGTATTTCATTTCTCCAGCCATGCATCCTGCTAAGTATTATTCTTACATGTGTGAGATTCATGCCATAGAAATAGGAGCGGTGGAGGTGAAACTTAACAGATATACATTTGTGAATTGCATTTTGTAGAAAATAGTGTTAATGTTGTAATACTTTACATACTTCAAAACGTAATCTGTGAATCAGGTCCTATAGGTTTGTATGGACTAGGCATGGGCGAATTTTGCGAATCTCGCGTTCGCGAATTTTGCGGATTTGCGAACTCGCAATCCGCAAAATCCGCGAATTCTCACAAATTTTTTTTTGTGTGTGTTTGCGCGGGTTTCTGCCAGTTCGCGAGGGTTTTGTACAATGTCGCAAATTGCGAACTTACCTGTCGGGTCGCAAGTTTCGCGAACTTGTTGTTTCTACGTGTCCAGCCTGTTTGGGACACTCTTCTTCATCACTGCCACTCTCTGTCACCACTGCCACTCTCTGACTACTCATGCCACCCTCTGGCCCACCCATGCCACCCTCTGTTTCATCACAGCACCCTCTGGTTGTCCAGTCAGTGTACATTATTATGGCAACACAAGCACACCTTCCCTGCCTCAAGTGACCTGAATTAATTTGGGGCTGATTAATGTGTCACAGAATATTTTTTTAGCTGGCACCTGCTTCCTTAGTGCTTCCTGATTAGTGATCTTTTGCACTTGCTAAGTGCTTTCATTGTTGCAAAATTAGTTACAACACCTGCCCTGCCCCAACTGACAATAATGAATTAGGGGCTGATTAATGGATTTGAACTTCCAGCCTGGCTCCTGCTTGTCTCCCTTAGCTGTAATTCAGGACCTTTGTGGCATATGTGTAACTATTCTGAGGTTCAGAGCAGGGTCACATAATAGTTGCAACTGGCAACTGAACTCTGGAGGGGCCCCTCAGGAAGCACTACAGGAAATGGCTACTAATGATGAGCCTGAACTTTTGAACCTGGTAAGTAGTTTCAGTTTTGCTAAGATCGTATTTCTGCAATTTTGCACTTATTCGCGGGGCGCGAACTCACGCAAACAGTGCGAACAGTGCGAGCAAAATCCGCTGCTCGCGGATTTGCGGATTTTGCGGGAGATTCGCAAATCTCGCGGATTGCGAATTTACCGAAAATCCGCAAAATCCGCGAGCGAAACGGATTTTCCGCCCATGCTTAGTATGGACTAATGTTTTTGTCATTGGTGAATCGGGTCCTATAAGTTTGCATCTTTGTCATTTTGGCCTTATTTTAATCATAAAATACTTTTTGATTTTACTAGATCAGTCTGGGAGCTTTGCAAAGTGGTTTTTTAATTCAGGTGTTGCATTGGTACTGCTGAAACGTAACACACATTCTGTTTCATCTCAGTTGTGTGCTACTAATTGGTAGATGAGACTGTTCTCGAGTAGCAGTGTTTGCAGTAAGAGCAAGATTTGCTTGGTGATGAGAAAATGTGCTTCACTGGGCAACCCAGCTTCCTAACACAGGCGTGAGAACAGTTAATTATTTCTTTCACATCTGGATGTCTCTTTTCTTTAATTAAATAAAGCGCATAGGGGTTTACTTACAAAGAAGTGGTGGAGTAAGGCGTTAACCATCACGGCTTAACGCCTCACTCCGCCACTTCAGAAATGCAAGGTTGCACCATATTTACAAGGATATGGTGCAGCCTTGCGTTTCCCCCGGCGCTGGCTCTACACTTAGCAGTGTAGCTCCAAGGCAGGCAACCTTGCATTATAGTGCAAGAGTACCTGCGTGCATGATTGTTTATGTGTAGGAAGGTGTCCCTTCCTGCACATAAACAATCTTTAAATGCCGTTTTGTCACTTCTATATGTGCTGCTCAATGCAGCACACATGGAAGTTACAAAATGTAATTCTTTTAACCCCTTCACCGCGGGGCTAAATCCCCCACGGCGCGGGGGGAGGTGGGCCGCGCGTGGCGCCGCCGTGCATGTGATGGGCTCAGCTAGTCATGCAGCATGGTGACGAAGTGCTCATGACGAGCTGAGCTCGTCATGACTCTGCCTACTCAATGGAACGCCCCGCACAGGAGGGGAATTATCCCTGCGTGGGCGTTCCGCGGCAGTCATGACGGCACAGCGCCACTGTGCCTCATGAGCACCGAAAGTGCTAGGGATTGTTTATGTGCAGGAAGGGTGACCTTCCTACACATTAGCAATCCAAGGCATATAGCTTTTTCCATGTGTGCTGCTTCGTTTCGCCGAGTTAAGACCAGGTTTTCCCTGGTCTCAATTTTAACACTTGCTTCTATTTACACTGCCCTTGTAAATAGCATCACAATCAATGGATGATGCGGTGGAACGCCCACTGCAGCAATCACTGCCCACCCCTTTCACGCCAAGCATAGCATGAATGGGGGCCTTATTTACAAGGCAGCATTAAGCCACGAACGCTGCCTTGTAAATAAGGCGAGGCCCCTATCACCACAGGAACGTCGATAAAAGTGACCTTCCGGTGGTGATAGGGACATGTACATATGCCCCATAGTCTCCTATTTTGTATATTTTTTATACCTTTTCTACAATTCACATTCACCGGTACTCATGGCAAATAATATCTTTAAAAATCAAAGGGAGTGCCTCTATAAAAATTAGGATCGGTGGAAATAAGAAGCAAACCCCTTAAATATATTGTTCCAGCCACTCATTTAGTATAAAGTGTGTCCTGTTCCCATAAATGTGGAAAGTAAAAGCAGGAAGATACATTAAGGACACACCACTTAGCACTTCCTTAATAATTGAAATGCTACACCTCTCCCCTTAGTCTTCCCTTGCTGCACCTGTTTTGCCTTGACTTTCCTAATCTGTAAAGTACTAGACATTTTGGGTTATACTAACAAATTTGATATTATTTCCTGCATCACTGCAAGAGCTCAAGATCATCATGCAGCATCACAGTCCCTTTTGTTGCTGTCAAAATGGCGAACATCTTTTGGGCATGTTTGACTCTGCTTAGCTTCCTGACTTAGGCTATTGTCTTACTTGAGGCCATATTATCAAGAAAGGGCGATACATTATCGCCGCTTTTATTGGCAGGAAACTGCTGCCAAAGCGGCGATAATGGGCTTGATAATATGCCCTTGTGAATTCCCATAGAAGCCCAGGTTAACACCAGAACCTGGGCTTCTATGGGAATTCACAAGGGCGTATTATCAAGCCCATTATCGCCGCTTTGGCGGTAGTTTCCTGCAATAAAAGCGGCGAGAATGTATCGCCCTTTCTTGATAATATGGCCCTTGGTTATTTAGATGGAGACAATGCTCACCCTGACTGGACTGCATTGTGTGCTGGTCTGACCCTTTCAGAGTCTCCTGCTGAAGAAGTACTCGCATGCAAAGTTAGTCTGCGGAGTGCCATCATGACAGTCCCAATAGCTTGCCACATGACAACACCTCGGTCTAGTTAGGGGGTACCCCGGGAATACACAATGCATAGAGCCACAACCCTCCTCCATTGACCCGTTGTTACTGATGAGGGCAGGGGTGTAGCTTCTGGGGGAGTGTTTGGGGTTTTACACCGCCTAATAAATGTATTTTATGCTAAATAGTTGGGTACGGGGGATTTTTATCGAACAGACTGGGGTATCTGTCAGATTTTTCACACTGAAACTGGCACAAGCATGAGTCCCCCCTCGACAGCCCAGCTACGGCAGTGTGGCCATGGCACACACTGGTCGCACCTGACTCAATGTTTGGGATGCAAGCACTCTGTCTTCACTCTTAGCTTGCTGATGGCCTGGCACAGATTATAAAATTATATGCAATTTGGGATCCATGCAGTAACTTCCTCATTCTAGCTGAATGCTGGCCATATGTGTGTATGTATGATAGTGAATGTTTGTGTAAGCATGCATGTGTGAGTGAAAGTAAAGGTTATTTGGCATGTGATGTCACTTCCACCACCCCTGGCATATTTGTGAATTGGCATTCATGATCTGCCACCCCCCGAATTCAAATAATACTCTAGGAGCTTTAAAGTAAGAGATTGTATATAAACTCTGTAAGTGGAGGGTCTACTCCATCACAAACATGACAGATGTCCTCTACATCTCAAGACCACAGGATGTACTGCACATGTAACAAAGCAGACAGGATGTCCACTATGTTTGTGACAGAGTATCATGGCTGCCAAACTCTAAATCATCCCTATGTTGAGACAACCAATAAATCAATGAACGAAGTGTTCATTGAAAATGTGGGTCACTTGTTTGAAAGCGTACTGCTGATGTCGCCTGAAACCTGAAGATCACGAGTACCAGTCCCAGAAAGTCCACAGCAGCCTGCTCTCCTTCTATTGTGTTAAACTGCGGTCAGTATTTGGAGAACAACGGCACCTAATATATATAGTATATAGAACCATAAAAAAAGCATTAGGGCTGCACATTGATATCCAGTTAGGCTTAGAAGTAAAGTGGATCGAATCATCGACCTGATTTTAGGTACCTAACTGTCGAAACGTGAACATGGATCAGAACAGGAGCATCATACCTGTCAATTATGATGAAAACAATACTAACAATTGATGCTATGACAATATATATTAACTGTTTATGATGAACAATTTTCTGACTTCTGTGTTTTATACAATTATTATGATTGAATGGGGTGACTAATATAATACGTCTTTGAATCTACAAAACATACTGGAAAGAACCAGGTATGGCGAGGTAGTAGAATACATGATTGTTTGTGTTGAACGGGCCTCTCAGCACTCTGGGCCCCGGTGATACTCTATCTGCTGAGCCAGTGGTAGCTAAATTGCCTGTCATGGCCTAACAGTGGCGATTCCTCCATGGGGGCATTTGGCCCCCCCCCCCTGCTTTCTCGCCGTGCGAGAAGGCAGAAACAAATGGTAGTTATTTATAACTACCATTTGTTTCTGCCTTCTCGCACGGCGAGAAAGCAGAACTAACTACCTGGTTTAGAGTTACTCGAGGGCAGGGGGAGTGGCTTGGGGGAGTGGCTTGCCCACTGTTGTTAATACTGACAGGCTGCCCAAACAGACAGTATTACCAACAGTGGGAAAGCCACTCCCCCAAGCCACTCCCCCCTGTCCTCGAGAAACTCACCCTGTTCTATCTGTATCCTGCAGCAGCAGCACACAGAGAGAAAATGACGTAGCTTGGGGCTAGCCGGCCGCACCAATCAAAACACGGCGCGGCGGTGGAGGGGAGGGAGGCTGCCTGCCGTGCCGCCTTCCTGATGACGTGCTGCCTGCAGGACTTGAACCAGAACGGCGGGAGTCGGGACCATCCGCGCCCGTCCGCGCCTGGCCCGCGCCCAGCGCCAGGACCCCTGGCCCCCGACGTTTCCAGCCCACCCGCCGGACCTACGATGCAGCAACCATATACGCACTCAACACCGGCCGAACCCCCGGCTGCCACCGAGCCACCCCAAGACACACCCACGGACCCTTCACCTGCCAATCCTGCAAGTTCTCCTGCATCCGGACCCGCACCGCATCCGCCAAGACGAGCACCAGCAGCAACCACCTGAAGTGCATCCTGCTCAACACCCGCTCCGTCCACAGACACGCCGTGGAACTCTGGAACCTCCTCAACACCACATCACCAGACGACGCCTTCGTCACGGAAACCTGGATGAATGTCTCCTCAGCGCCCGACATCGCCATCGCCATCCCGGATGGATACAAGATCACCCGGAGGGACCGCGTCAACCAGACAGGAGGAGGCATCGCCATCGTTCACAAGAACACCATCCGCATCACGACCAGCTCCGACGACACCCTCACAGCCACCGAACACCTGCACTTCCAGATACACACTGACCCCAAGACCACCCTCAGATGCACCCTCATCTACAGACCCCCGGGACCACGCACACAGTTCAGCGAAGACATCGACGATTTCATCAGCCCGCACGCCCTCCCCTCCGCTGACTACATCCTCCTCGGGGATCTCAACTTCCACCTGGAGAACAACAACGACCGCAACACCACCACCCTGCTGGACAACCTCGCCAACCTCGGACTCAAGCATCTGGTGACCACCCCCACCCACTACGCCGGCCACACGCTTGACCCCATCTTCTCCTCCAGCAAGGACATCGCCTTCAGCCACGCCACTGGACTCCACTGGACGGACCACAGCTGCGTCCACTTCAGCTTCAGAAGGACCACGATCCACCACCGCCCACAACAGGTACCCCGCAGATGCTGGAACAAGATCACAGCCGACCAGCTCGCCACTTCCCTGAGCAAGAACCCTCCCGCCAGCTCATCGAACCCCAACCAAGCCGTCAACAACCTCACAAGGTGGATCAACAACAGCGCAGACGACCTCGCCCCACTGAAGACCCCCCCACCAGACCCGGCACCAAGAAAGCATCATGGTTTACCGACGAACTCAAGAGCTCCAAGAAGAACTGCCGAGCCCTCGAGAAAGCCTGGCGCAGAGACCCAACTACTGACAACATGACCACCCTCAAGCTCGCCACTCGAAAACACCACCAGCTGATCCACACCACCAAGAAAACCGCATTCAAGGAACGACTCGACAACAACGCCCACAACAGCAAGGAACACCTGCACTTCCAGATACACACTACCCCAAGACCACCCTCAGAGGCACCCTCATCTACAGACCCCCGGGACCACGCACACAGTTCAGCGAAGACATCGACGATTTCATCAGCCCGCACGCCCTCCCCTCCGCTGACTACATCCTCCTCGGGGATCTCAACTTCCACCTGGAGAACAACAACGACCGCAACACCACCACCCTGCTGGACAACCTCGCCAACCTCGGACTCAAGCATCTGGTGACCACCCCCACCCACTACGCCGGCCACACGCTTGACCCCATCTTCTCCTCCAGCAAGGACATCGCCTTCAGCCACGCCACTGGACTCCACTGGACGGACCACAGCTGCGTCCACTTCAGCTTTAGAAGGACCACGATCCACCACCGCCCACAACAGGTACCCCGCAGATGCTGGAACAAGATCACAGCCGACCAGCTCGCCACTTCCCTGAGCCAGAACCCTCCCGCCAGCTCATCGAACCCCAACCAAGCCGTCAACAACCTCACAAGGTGGATCAACAACAGCGCAGACGACCTCGCCCCACTGAAGACCCCCCCACCAGACCCGGCACCAAGAAAGCATCATGGTTTACCGACGAACTCAAGAGCTCCAAGAAGAACTGCCGAGCCCTCGAGAAAGCCTGGCGCAGAGACCCAACTACTGACAACATGACCACCCTCAAGCTCGCCACTCGAAAACACCACCAGCTGATCCACACCACCAAGAAAACCGCATTCAAGGAACGACTCGACAACAACGCCCACAACAGCAAGGAAATCTTCAACATCGTCAAAGAGCTCTCGAACCCTAGCGCCGGAGACAACGACATCACCCCATCGCAAGAACTCTGCAACTCGCTCGCCTCGTTCTTCCACAACAAGATCGCAGACATACACAACAGTTTCAGCACACAGCCGACGCACCCTACGACTGCACCAACGCCCCCCACCAACGCCATCCGCGCCTGGACCCCGGTCAACACCGAAGACACCATCCGCACGATGAACTCCATCCACTCCGGATCTCCAACCGACCCCTGCCCTCACCATGTCTTCAAGAAGGCCGACTCCATCATCGCACCCCACCTGCGGGACATCATCAACGTCTCCTTCGACACCGCCACCTTCCCAGAGAGCTGGAAGCACGCCGAACTGAGCGCCCTACTAAAGAAACCTTCAACGGACCCCACCGAACTCAAAAACTACCGACCCATCTCGCTCCTTCCTTTTCCGGCCAAAGTCATTGAGAAGACCGTCAACAGACAGCTGGCCGCCTTACTCGAGACAAATGGCTCCCACGACCACTCACAGTCTGGCTTCCGGGCTAACCACAGCACCGAGACCACCCTCATTGCAGCCACCGACAACATCAGATCCCTGCTCGACAACGGAGAAACAGCGGCCCTCATCCTCCTAGACCTCTCCGCGGCGTTCGACACGGTCTGCCACCGCACCCTAGTACAATGCCTCAGCAACATCGGGATCCAAGAGAAGGCACTGGAGTGGATCATCTCCTTCCTCGCCGGAAGAACCCAGAGAGTCCGCCTCCCCCCGTTCAGATCCGAGGCCACCGAAGTCATCTGCGGCGTACCCCAAGGATCATCACTCAGCCCCACGCTGTTCAACATCTACATGAGCCCCCTTGCGGCCATCGCACGCCAACACAACCTCAACATCATCTCCTATGCCGACGACACCCAGCTGATCCTCTCCCTCACCAACGACCCCACCACTGCTAGAACCAACCTACACGAAGGGATGAAGGGATGAAAGACGTAGCCGAGTGGATGATGAACAGCCGCCTGAAACTGAACTCAGATAAGACGGAAGTCCTCATTCTGGGATCTTCGCCCTCTGCCTGGGACGACTCCTGGTGGCCCCCTGCCCTAGGCAACGCACCCAAACCGACAGACCACGCACGCAACCTGGGCTTCATCCTGGACTCCTCCCTCTCCATGACCAGACAAGTTAATGCCGTCTCCTCGTCATGCTTCAACATCCTCCGCATGCTACGTAAGATCTTCCGGTGGATCCCCACAGAAACCAGGAAGACGGTCACCCAGGCCCTCGTCACCAGCCGCCTGGTCTACGGCAACGCCCTCTATGCCGGAACCACAGCCAAACTTCATAAGACACTCCAACGCATCCAGAATGCCTCGGCACGCCTCATCCTGGACATCCCCCGACACAGCCACATCTCCGAACACCTGAGAAACCTGCACTGGCTCCCCGTCAACAAGAGAATCACGTTCCGACTCCTCACCCACGCACACAAAGCTCTCCACAACCAAGGCCCAAGATACCTCAATGACCGCCTGACCTTCTACACTCCCACCCGCCAGCTACGATCGACCAGCCACGCCCTCGCCACCGTCCCCTGCATCCGAAGAGTCACAACGGGAGGAAGATCCTTCTCCTACCTGGCTGCCAAGACGTGGAACTCCCTCCCCATCCACCTCCGCCTGACCCAAGACCACCTCTCCTTCAGGAAGCAACTCAAGACCTGGCTGTTCGAGCGGTGCGGACCTCCTTCTCCCAGCGCCTTGAGACCCTACGGGTGAGTAGCACGCTATACAAATGCTTTGATTGATTAATTGATTGATATTTTATTTTATTTATATTTGTTTTCGTTTGGGTATGTAGAAGGGATACAGCCCTTGCGTAGGGGCCGCAGAGCTAAGTGTGTGTGGGGGGAGTCCCGGGAGTGGGTCCTCTGCAAAATGTAATGAGGGGGCGTCATTAATGCTGTAGCCAGTTCTCCCGCGCTTCGGTCTTCTCAAAGACGTTGGACAGTACTCAGGAGCCGCTGCCAGCTTTAAAAGAAATTCAGCTTTAGTGAAAATGCCCTAGAAGAAAGTGTCATTTTAAATTAGGAGAGTGATAGCACCCCTCCATCCGGGCCATAGAAGTTTCATCGACTTGGGCCCCCACCTCTTCAGAAGCGGCAAGCGCGGCCCTGCCGAAGACTTGTGCCAGCTGTGAAGTCAAATGTCTTGCCAGCGCATTAAAGGAGGCTGGAAGGGTGCGAGGCTTCAGGTTTTTGTGCTGTGCGGGTCCGTGGTAATTCACAGTCCATGGTGCGGCCTACTTGCACAAGGCATTTTTTGCAGCCTTTTCGAAATATGGCATTGGCCTTGGGCACGGTTGTGCAATGTGCACATTTGGGATTGGGGGGCAAAGAGAGATGCATGCGCGATCAGAGCGGAGGTGAGCGCGGGGGCGAGAGTAGGATCCCCCACTGAGGTGCTGAGGTGTTCTGCAGAACCGATGCGGTGGATCTTCCGGGAGACAGAATGAGAAGGTTGTGTCTTTATAGAATTATGGAGGAGATACTGAATTTAAGAAGGCCTGTCAAGGCCTAAGGTGTTGCAGGTAGACAGTGAAGTGGCATTAAATGAAACGCCGGCCAGCTGAGAAAACAAAGTCCATTTCCTGGAGCACTGTCCAGTTCTGCAGGCATCTAATATCCAGCATTGTAATCCAGAAATTACGATACTTGTAACAGTCTCTTTTGTCTTTTTCTAGTTTTGAACACTGCTAGTGGAAACTATGTGAAGGGGGGATGAAGTTGCTTTGGATAACATAGCAGAGTGTTGTTGAATTCTTTCTTTGGGAGCTAGTTTAGTTAAATGTTGTAAGGTGGTAAAAAGGGGAAAAGGGCTACGCATTACCAGTGATGGATTGTTGCTCATCATCAGGCCGACATAAGCATCTGAATACTGATAGGCTGGGTTCGTTTAGCTCTGGGGATAGTCAGTGTGATTACAAAAATGGCGAGAAGGACCCCACAAACTCACCTTATGGCAGTCAGACTCACTCACTAGGCTCACTCGCCACCGAGCACTCACCTCAAACATTTACGCCCACTACTTTCCAATGTCACCAGCCACGACTGTGGCCTAAGCCTCTGAGAGGCAAGCGTAAAGCTGAGCTCCTCCCATCGCATGGAAAAAACATGTATTGCCCTACCTCCAATTGTTGAAACCGATCTTGAAATGTGTATCTCACAATTACTTGCCTGAAGATAGAGCACAATTGTATGTTCCTCTGAGAGTGATGCTTTGGCTGGAATGGTGCTCGTCGGCCTCCTCCCTTCTCCCAGACCTGCCCAGCAGCAAATGGTGAGGAGATGGCACACTAAACAGAGGGTGCCTGTGCCCATGACCTGCCCCAGATTTCCAGCGCACACTGTGGCTGCTTAATGGGGTGACCCAAAGAGAGTGGAGATAAAACTAGGAGTGCGGTAGATGTAGCAGCACCCTCATAAATCTTGGAAGAGTTTAGATAGAGAATGAACGACAAAGGTTTTACCTGGCAACATCCACACATTCCCTATGCCTTTACTGAGATTACTTTACTGGCAAGCATTATTACTCCCAATGCCCATGGTTGCGCAGGCATTTTAAGACGGCGCAGGGGCACACCAATGCCACATGTGTCAATGGCAGGGCCTCCCTCATCCCCCTGTGGGCCTGTAACCTAAGTCATATGAACGTGCAGGCGAGCTGATGCCGGGCTATGTGGCTTGCACTGGCCCTAGTGCAGATTTTGGTTTAAAAAATCAGAGAAGAGCCCTTCTCCAGAGATGGCAGGGGGAGGCAGTTGGTGCCTTCTGTTGATATTGTTATTCTATTGCTAATGTATTGTTTTGGATAAAGGAAAACACGATGTTTGTGGAAACCTTGATGGCTTCTGGGGCAGTTGGTCTTTTCTGGTGAGAGCTCTCTGAAAAGTGATCAACTGGGTCCCCTTGTAGAAGCATCTCAAACTCAGACAGCGGAACCTACTGGCAGGGTTGCAACAAGTGGGCCCTTATAAGTAAGTCAAAACAACAGAACAGCTGTAAAGTGAAATATGGAAGGAATAAATGTTAGGATGATGGGTTGCTAAGCAACCATATACACAACCTCAAGTAGGGAACTGTGATTGGAGCTTGCAAGCCGAGCAGAAAGAGTTGGATCAAAATTATTTTTGTCTCTAAAAGAGCAGACTGGAGTAATCTAGGTTTGACGAGGGAAGTGCTTGATCAGTGAGGCCAACTGTATGTCTGTCTCTACAGGGAGAGGCGTCTTCTTAGTAGTTAGGTCTGCCTAAAGTGTGATTTGTCTCTCTAGTGTATGATTTGATGCTGACATCCACAACAGCTTCTACACCAAGACCGCCCCGACTACGCCAGACCCCACCTCCCCTGTGAACACCACCAGCGCCAACCGCCTGACCTCCTGGTCCAACTTCAACGACGACAAGACACGCAAGGTCATGAACTCCATCCACTCAGGATCTCCGTCAGACACGTGCCCACACCACGTATTCAACAAATCAGACGCAGCCATCGCACCCCAACTACGCAAAGTCACAAACATCTTCTTTGAAACAGTGACATGCCCGGAAAGCTGGAAGCACGCCGAAATCAACGCCCTCCTCAAGAAGCCCAAGGCGCACCCCAAGGACCTCAAGAACTTCCAGCCCATCTCCCTGCTCCCGTTCCCGGTGAAGGTCATCAAGAAAACCATCAACATGCAATTGGCCCGCCACCTCGAAGACAACAACTTCTTGGACCCGTCCCAGTCCTGATTCAGACGAAACCACAGCACCGAGACAGCCCTCATCACCGTCACAGACAACATCAGGCAACCAACTAGACAACGGCGAAACATCAGCCCTCATCCTCCTGGACCTGTCAGCCGCCTTCGACACGGTCTGCCATCACACTCTAAAGACACGCCCCGAAACAAGAAGAACGGTGGCACAGGCCCTCGTCAGCAGCAGACTGGACTCCGACAACGCACTCTACGCAGGAATTCTAGCCACACACCTACGACAACTACAATGCATCCAAAATGCCTCCGACCGACTGATCGCCAACATCCCCCGCCGCAGCCGCATCACCCCCCACCTGAGAGACCTACACTGGCTCCCGGTCGACAAGAGGATCACCTTCAAGCTCCTCACCCACACAAAGCACTCCACAACGCCGGACCAGCCTACCTGAACAGCAGACTCAGCTTCTACACGTCCACCCGCCAGCTCCGCTCCGCCAGCCTCACCCTCGCCGCTGTCCCCCGCATCCAACGAACGACCTCCGGCGGCAGATCCTTCTCCTACCTCGCCGCCAAGACCTGGAACACCCTCCCTACCCACCTACGGAAGACCCAAGACATACTCGCCTTCAGAACTCCTCAATACCTGGCTCTTTGAGCAGTAGCGGCACCCCTCCTCCCCTCAGCGCCTTCAGACCCTCACGGGTAAGTAGCGTGCTTTACAAGTACTCTGATTGATTGATTGATTGAATCAAAATCAGTCAGCCATTGTGGTACATTGTGAAATGCCAATGTCAAAAGCCAGCTAGCTTCTCTTTGAATACTGTGGAAAAACCCATGACAAAGTCAATTAGCTTTTATTGTTGAACCATTTAATAATGTAGGCAAATATTTTATTTAATGAAATCCCAGTAGTGTTGGTTCTGCTTCTGGCAAACTCTTGAGATATAAGATTTGTCACTCTGTTAATCCTTTTAGATTGCGTGGGAGGAGTTGAATGTTATTTTAAAACCTACAGACATTTTAATTTTTTTAATAATTTTGTGAGTAGTGTTCAGCTGTTCATGCATTACAGAACGTTTGCTATTCTAAAATAAAAGCACTGGCTGGGCATTCATTTATTGGCATGTCTTGCTGTGTTCTAAGCTTTTAGCCCACTACACACTCCTGAGTCAGTCTCCACCACCCGGAGAATTAAATGCAGACCATTGCACTTGATTTTCAATCTGAGATACACCATATTAACTATTGCCCTGTTAGCGATGTATTTACAATACGTCGCTACATGGTAATAGTAACGGCTATCCGTGGTGAAAACTGCCGCTAACACTAGCGTCAAGGCGATAAAAATGTTGACGTTAGTGAGAGAAATGTGAAGAAAGGCCCAGTAGTGGCAAAAAAACTCACGTTATTCAACCCAACAGGACAATTTTTGCCTCTAGAGGCAAAAATAGCCTTTACGTCCACCTCCAATGAAAGACAGGAAATAAAACCAATGGAATGCAGAATGTAGCAGCCAGGGCAAAGTGCAGCACAGATCAACAACCCTTCTAAGCCCCCGAACTGCCAGGATGACCCTTCCTTATGTATATAGAGATAACTCTAATCACTAGTATATGCAGTAGACCTCTGTACTCTCTACCATTCCTATGTGACTCGTAGGCCCACATGCATCAAGCATTTTTGGAGTCGCAAACGGTGCGATTCCTTAAAATCGGCCGTTTGCGATTCCAAAAATGCTTTTTGAGATGCATCATGCTTTTTTAGAAATCGCAACTTTTTTGCGATTTCTAAAATTGCGATAGCATTTCAGAAATCGCAATTTTGCGATTTCTAAAATGCTATGCATCATTTGATTTCAAATTGCGAAATTTGAAATTGCAAGTGCAAATTACCAAGAAGTTGAACCTCGTGGTAATTTGCGAAATTGTTTAAAAAAGCACAAACATGCATTTTTTAAACTGTAAAGTTACAGACTCACATGTCCTTAGGACATGTGTGTATGTAACTTATACTCAAAAGTACATTTCATGGGTGGAGGGGGGGTCATTTGGACCCCCCTCTCCACCCTTGAAATGCATTGCTGAATTGCGATTTCAAATTGCGAATTCGCAATTCCCATTCATTCCTATGGGCATTTTAGCCCATAGGAATGAATGGGAATTGCGAATTCGCACTTTGCTAATCGCATAATATTTGAGAATCGGTAAAAATTGCGTTTTTTACCGATTCTCAAATATTTTGCGAAAATGTACATGCATCCCATTTTGCATTTCCTAATTTGCGATTCCCTAAAAATCGCAAATTAGGAAGTGCAAAATGAAACAATGATGCATGTGGGCCTTAGAGTATTTCCATTCGTTTCCCCTCCTTATGTATATAGAGATAACTCTAATCACTAGTATATGCAGTAGACCTTTGTACTCTACTATTCCTATGTGACTCTTAGAGTATATCCATTCGTATCCCTTCCTTATGTATATAGAGATAACTCTAATCAGTAGTATATGCAGTAGACCTTTGTACTCTATCATTTCTATGTGACTCAGAGTATATCCATTTGTATCTCTTCCTTGAGTGACTTTACTATTTGTACATTTGCAATTTTTCTTTCTGTTTGTATCTCTTCCTTGTGTGACTTTACATCTTGTACATTTGCAATTTTTTCTGTTTGTATCTTTTATGTAACGCATGTATTCCTAAGTTCTTATGTTTTGCAACTGGTTCTTACGTAAAGCGCTCTGACACCTTAGGGTAAAGTCTGCGCTATATAAAATCGCATTAAATAAAATAATTTTTAAAAAATGTAAAAAAGGGGAAGAGGAAATGCAGATTCAGGTCTACAGTTATGAAACATGGCGCATCGCTGGGAAAAATCAGTGATGCATCACTTTTCATAACGCACTCCTTGCAACGCCATGGCAGCCAAAACCTTGAAAGTGGGGACAGTCCCCAGGCCCGGAGGCCTCACTGTGCCTGCATCTGTGACCCGGAGTGGGAGGCAGAGGTGCTGTGGAGTAGCTGGGCCGTGGTTGTAAACATTGAGGCATCCGCCATCGTCCTTACCTGGAGGTGAAGTCTGACAGGTCGCATTGAGGCATGTTGCTGACCTGTGTGAGAAGACCACCTGGAGCACCTTGGAGCTGTGAACGGTAGAGGCGCTCCTGCGCACCAACGGAGGGAGCACCACAGGCCGGAGGATATAGTGCTGGCCGGAAGCTACGGAGGGGGCGGTCCCTGAGCTGTGAAAAACTTGTGTTGTGGGAGCACTGCAACTTCACGCTTAAGGGGGCCCTATTGCCTCACCGGAATCGAGAGGTTCCCCACCAGACTTTGCAGCGACTGATGTACCCAAGCTTGTGAAATTCCACCTGGTTGAGGCTCATGCTGGCTAAGTCACAGATTTGGAGAGAGTGCAGTGCATTGAGCCCTGGTGTAAATGGGCAGGTGAGAAGAAGGTGGGATGCATAGCGAAGGAGGCCCGGGGACTAAACGGGCCCAGGTCTAGCGCCTGTGGGTGACGCATAACCCATCCTGAGCAATCCCTGTGCTGTGGCTGAACTACATCACCTAGGGCACCGCACAAGACTGGTGGGGGAATTCCACTAACTGGATCAAGTTGCCGAGTTCAGCGATTGGTGGTACGTGGGCTGGTTCTCCAGGCCGTTGGGTATGCAGCTTGATCTGCCGTTACTCGCTGGGGAACATGGAATCTGGTCGCCACTGTTAGATTGGAAGAGGCAACCGGGTGGTGCTGCCTTTCCTTGCCCTCAGTTAGTTTGCTTTTTGGTGTACGGGGACCAACCCTTAGTGGTCTTCCTCTTCCCACTGTGCTGTGCCGTCTGGTAGCTGCTGCTGTCCTCATCTGCTACTGCTGGTTCCTCTGACCCGGAGGTCAGGTGTTCGAGTCCCTCCTCCACCCGCAGGTTCCTGTCTGCGCCTCATCCCTGGCGGTCCAGTGGTAGAGCGTCACTGCTCTGCAGCTTGTCTACCCTCCTGTCCCTCTATTCTGCTGTTCCTGTTCATCTTTCTGCTCTTCTTCGCTGCCTTTCTACCTTTGTTTGCCTTTATTTTTCCTGTGCTTCTTTTCAGCTCCTTTTTCTCTTACCTCTCCCTCATTGCCACTGCAATCCCCCGCATCCCTGCCCCCTCCAGTGTCCTTTCCTGTGTTTCCCGCCTCCAAGCTGTCCATCCCACCTGCAGCAATACTTAATAGCGGACACTGTGTGGCCATGCGCAGCGAGTGTGCCACTTATGCTCAGAAGTTTACAGCTGCTGCTGTGAAAAAAGGCCTCTCGGAGTCAGAGGGGATTTAAATAGCTCTAGAAGCCTTTGTTTTTAGTAATTAGAACATTCTGTCCTCTAGGGGCGGAATGTTCTAATAGCCTTGCCATTAGAGGCCTGCTAAATTGTTACAGGCCCTCGGCTTTGACTCGGACATTAACGCTGGAGAGGGCATTGACTGGCTGGTAGAGCTAGATTGGGCTTTGAGGGTATAATAGTAAGGCAGAATGAAATGAACGCATGAAAGCATACATTCTTCTTTGCTTTGGTAATTGGGCCTTTAGCGTGTCTTTAGAGGCAGGAAATTAAAGGGGTTGGAATAAAGATGTACAAAACAGAACATATTGTTTTGTTATACGCTGATGATATGTTGATCTACTTATTGAAACCCTGAATTAGAGCAGTCAGGTTCAATCAATCAATCAATCAATCAATCAATCATAACATTTGTATAGCGCACTACTCACCCGGAAGGGTCTCAAGGCGCTTGGTGGAGGGGGTCCGCTATTGCTCGAACAGCCAGGTCTTGAGTTGTCTCCTGAAGGCGAGATGGTCCTGGGTTGTAACATATATTTGAACATTGGAGAGTTGAGCACTCCATTGTAGACAATGGAGTGCTCTGGGCTTCTACAGGCCGGTAGAAGCCCGGAGAGCAACATTGCAATTTTGTTTTCCTTTCACAGCTGTTGCTGTGAACAAAGGCCTCTCTGAGCCGGAGGGGTTTTAAACCCCGTCGGGCTCTGAGAGGCCTTTGAGCTTACTTATTAGAACATTCTGCCCTCTACGGATGGAATGTTCTAATAGCCTTAGAGCCCTCCTAGCGGGCTCTACCAGCCATTAAAGGCCCGCTCTGTTAATGGCTGGTAGAGCCCGCTAGGTTGGGGTCTAAGGCTATAGTGAAGAGGTTTAGGGCAGTATCAAACGTCAGACTTAATTAGGATAAATCAATCTGATTTCCCTTGTGCCCAGAAGAACATTGATTATACAGAATTACCAATACTTTGGGATACTGTGGAAACTGGAATGGTTTTGGTACTTGAGAATTATAGTCAAACCTGACACCTGGATGCATACGCTCCACTTAGAAGGATGTAAAGTATCCACAGGTATATGGACTTCTATGTGACTCCGCTTTTGTTCAATGGGAAGGATTTCCAGGATAAAGATGCTTGTGCTACATAGATGCCTATACATAGCCCAGGGGTGAATGGGTATACTTATTATGGAGGCGTTCCTATGTTAGACGTCCTGACGAGATGGCTCGTGGGGAGAAGTTAGGAAAAGGATAAAAATTAAGATACTGCAAAGGGAGGGCTCAACACCTGCACTTCAAGGGTACTATTTAGTGATGAATTTACAGCATGTAATTAGCTGGTTTCATGATCTAAAAAAACACACAGCACACCCCTCCAATTTCGTATCTTTATTGAACACAAGATATACAGGTGTCTTTACCTTAAATTGAATTCATTGGGGAGGTGGATGAACGTGAACACAGTTAAAGTACAGGAACTTTACCTAGAGCGTGGATCAGTAGCAAGGTCAGTGTGCAACTCTACTTTTGGCAAAGTATGTTTTGAGTTTAATATTGCACAGAGGCATAAGCTACCTAAACATTTACACATCACACAAAACATGCATTGCATAAAGTCACTCATATCCTTCTTAAATTGACAACACTTACAATATGGTACTAATGTTCTCATGCACCATCTTCAACTTATAACTGGGCTTCCACATAAGCAGAATGCTGATTAGCGTTTCCGATCACTTGACTCTTTGCATACATGAAGCTGATTAGTGTAACCATTGTGGGCCATCAAATCAATGTGCTGATAGGTATTCTCTGCACTCTATTATAGTCTTTGCTTCTTTTCTAGATCAGCTTTTGCTTTGCGATCCATCTTTGTGCTTCTGGTCTTGATGATTACATTTGTCAACTAGTTCCTACATTTACTGGTAGGTTTTTCGAGAGCTGAACCTAACAGATAATGACTACCTCCAGTCAATGATGTGCTTCTCATGCATTCAATAGTAGACATCTTCAGAAGCTTGGTTTAAGATAGATATGTCCACTGTAGACCCATGTGGGCCAGAACCATGTCAAAATGTCAGAATTGCCACATACCATAAGCATAAACATCAAACACAATGAATTTAATAGAACGCATTACAAAGTCAATGCTCATCCCCAAAATCTGGAATGGATGGAGCCCTTCAGGATGGATCTACGTTGGACCCCCCTGGTTTACCTTGTTCTGCCACTTGTGAAAGAAGAGCTGCAGCAGATAGCTAAGAGACTACTTTCTGATCCATTTCGATTTGCGTTTCAAAGCTAACTTCATTTTTCATACTTTTTTCACCTTCAACAGATCTTAATCTTTAGGGGCAGCTGAGATAAAACAAGTGGAAGGTTTATTTCTGAAATATCCATCTACTTCTACAAGCAATTGATCTTTCCTGCTTCCCTTAGTCAGAAACTCAGCCAATTGTATTTTGTAAGAACGTAGACTAAATAAACATAAAAAGCAGAAATATATACTCCACAATATCAACTACCAAAGATAGGGACCTTGTCTAAAATACCCCCACAACAGTTTTGATATATGCCTAAACCCACTCACTCTCAGATATGCTGCGCTTGGAGGTATACATGTGAATTACTCCAGTCCTACAACAGGCAGAAAATAAGTTTGGCTGGTTTTAGGAATGTAAATAAGGTTGGCACTTCTGGAAGGAGACATTTCTAAATGGTCGATATTTTGGCGACCTATATTTTTGAGCCTGTGTTTGTACAGCCTATGCTTTTTTAGTCTTGATGTTTACATGGGTCCTCCTGGGAACTTTTGTGGCTGATTTACTGCCATTTTTTCATTTTCAACATCGGTTGACCTATCCATCTACTTTCTGTGCAGTGGACGGGCTAGTATGTACAATGTATCCACTGCTACACAGTAGGGTTCTTCACCTGAAACTATAAGTGCGGTGAATTCGTATCTCCCATTGTCTCCTCCAACCTCTACAGATGCTACCTTCTTGCTGCGGATTCACTGCTCGATGCCTAACTAAACACCGCCATTTAGTGTGAATGTATTGATGCTGTTTGTTTTATGATAACTACATGTTCTGCTGCCATAAAACTGTGTAGGGGCCGGGACTGATTTACCTCAATCTCAGATATCATGGATTAGCTGCAGTTGTAATTTATGTTTGCAGGTGATTGTGATGACACCTGAAGTACTTAAAGAATTAAAATCACAAAGTGTGCATTCACCAGTAAAATAAAAAAATAGAGATTTCAGCAGTGTGACATACACTGTTTTACAACTGGCCTGACCATAGTTGTGCGTTGCTGATAGAGTGAAGGTTCCCTTTCTGAGAGAAATATTATTTGTTCCAATCACAATGGCACCTAGAAACTAAATTTGCCTTTTCACACTGGGACATGGACTGAGGTCCACAGTTTGCCAAATTTCAATTAGAAATTGCCAGGAAGAACACACACTTTTGTACAATGCTGTCAAGAAAGTATTTAAATTGGTGACCTCAGGCATAAAACAAAGTTGTATAACCATGAGCCAAACAAACAAAGTATTAATCTTTGGAAATGCTCTTTTTGGTGAATACCCTATCTAACCACTAATTCCTCCCAATTTGAATACTCTAAGTCATAAACTGGACCAAATTATTTTCAAGCAGTACCCCCTGTGCACTGGTAGGTGGCATCATGCTGCTCTACACCAACTTCGTCCTGTTCCAGAAGTAACATGTGGAACAGCATATAAGCCCCACCCATCTGCCCTGACGTAATTTGCTTTCGTAGCGGTCGACACCCGCAATTGCGCAGCACAACAGATTGGGCCAGACCAGAGTCCAGTTCACCAAATGGTGATGAGGGAGGGCCAGTGAGGAATCTGTGGTTAGATATTCACTAGAGAGAGTGTTATAGAAGGTAAGTAATTTGCTCCTCTGATGGATATTTTTAAACAGAGATTACTCAACTTTTGAATAGATACCACAGCAGAACCTCCTTGGGGGTGGGTCTGTAAACTGGCTCAGACCAAAAAGCCCTTCCCGTCAGACCTGGCTGTCCAGACAGAAGTGCTTTGTGAATGTATGAAGTGACACCCATTTTGCAGCATGACAAATGTCCAGGATGGGCACTACGCATGCCAGCACAGTGGGAGCAGCCTTGACTCTGGTAGAATGAGTCCACAGTCAGTGAAGAGCAGATTTTGATGCAGAAAAAATTACACTGAAAAAATAGCCCTCTTCTGTACTGCTTTACTACTTTTTGCTCCTGCAAACACAACAAATTGCTGATTGTTCACATGATGATCCCTGGTACGATCAATGTGGATGCTGAGAGCTCTTTTAGGATCCAGCTGATTACGTCTCTCCTCCTTAAAAGGGTTGAGGTGGAACAAAGAATGCTGGGAGGGTGATGTTTTGCCCAACATGAAAAGGAGTACTTTTGGGATAAAGGATGCTCTGGTGCTCAACACCAGCTTGTCTGGAAAGAATATTTTATATGGGATGGGAGGAGGTTCAGAGAGGGCATGTAGCTCACTCACGCACCAAGCCAATGTTAAGTTGATGAGGAAGACTGTCTTTAGAGTGAGGAGTCACAACAGACAGCTATGCAGCGGATTCAAGAGAGTGAACATTAGGAATGTGAGAACTAGGCTCATGTCTCACTGAAGCATAACGAAAGGTGTGGGCAGAAACAGATGCTACAAAGCTTTAAAAAAACGGATCACAAGAAGTGAATTAAACAAAAAGAGCTGGACCGGCAACAGCAAAAATGCAGAACAACAACAAATAACCTTTAGCCTCTTTCGTCATAGTGGGCGTGTGCGGAGGACGGCCACGGGCTGTCCAAACGGCGCATGTGTCATTTTTTCAGCACTGCGGCGGAATGTCCACCGCGGCAAAGAGATTAACTGTGCCCAAAGCATGTCCCAGGTGGGCTAGGGGCAACACAGAAGGCAACATTTCAGATAGTTTGGCCTGAAATGGGACAATCTGCAGAGTACTGCACCAAACCACAAACTTGTCCCAACAGCAGGCATATACCGATTTCGTGAAAGGATGCACTGGCTGTCAGAATGGTGTCAATGACTTCAGAAGGGAATTTGAATGAAGTTAACTGCCCCCACTGATTCTCAAAGCATGGAGATGAAGATTGTGTAAGCCTGGGTGCAGGACTGTGCCCTACTGTTGCAACAGATGATCCTCCCAAAGCAGCAGTCTGAACAGAGGACAAATATTCATACCCAGGAGTTTTGTGTACCACACTCTCCTTGAACAATCAAATCTGATGCTACCTGGATGACTTGGATCCAGTTGGCCCTGATCTTCAGATCCTGGGGGACAAGAGGTAGCAGAAGACCACTGCAGCTTGCACCACTCATTACCCTTGCAAGCGCTGCTAATGACAGTAGCACAACTACTAAACATCACACTCCTAAAATTGCGGCAATTCAGACTATCAAGGCTCCCATAGCTATAAGAATAACTAAGGCTGTAGGTATCAGTCACTTTTAATGTATATTGAACTAAAAACATATATTGTTGTGCTTATTTTGAAAGTAGCCAAACATCGCAACCATGTGGCAGACTGTAATAGGTGCAGGTGCTAACAATTAAGTACTGGTGCCGAGCACCAGAAAAAAAAACGGCTTAAATTAAGCTCTGGAAGCAATGCTCCTCCAACAGGGAGCCGTTTTGGAAAAACTAATGTGCAAAAATGCTGACATTGCGCATTATCCATGGTGACGAAAAGATCAAACAAAGATTCCCCCCATTTGTGGAAGAGAGCCTACGCCACATCCAGGTGTAGGGTCCGTTCGTGATTCACTAAGCGTTGGCGGCTGAGTTTGTGCACCATAGCATTCAAAGATCCCACCGGAAAATCATATAGCGATCCCATCACTTCTAGAGATGTAGTCCTCCTGGCACACAGTCCATGACCCCACCCCGCCCAGTATGTAGTAGTACCACGTTGCATGGTGCTGGTGTGGTCTGTGACCACCTACACCAGCCTCCCTTTCATGGATAACAGGAAGGCTTTCAATGCCCGGCTGATGGCATTCAGCTTCAGCAGACTGATCTGGAGAAACGCCTACGCTGGAGACCAGATGCCTCTGATCTCCACCTCTTGCAGATGCCCCTCAGCTAAAAAACAATATGTTTGTCAGCACTCTTAGCTCTGGGTGCGGCAAAGAGATAAGGAGTGAGGTGTAACTAAAGCACATTGATAGTAAACCCCAACAATGTTAGGAAGTTTGCACAGTCGTTGCCTCAACCCCCAAAAAGCTGGGAAGCCTGCTAGAGCGATTGTGCCTGCTCTTGATAGTATTGGAAGCTCCTTTCAAACCCTTGGAGGGGGTGAAATTGCTGGTGAAACTGTCAGAAAGACCCAGGAAGTGTGCTGTGGCCCTACTGTCATCAACTCACTCAACCAGCTAGTCTGCCTTCCTGCAAATAGGTGAGAGCTGTCAAAGGTCCTATCCATCAAAGTTGACTAGACATCTCAGGAGAAGCTTGTAGAACTCATCTAGCCAGATCTGCAGAGTGCCACACTGGTGCCAACTGCTCTTCTGAGGCATCAGTGGTGTTGAGTACACATTGTATTGTGAATTTGGTTGCATCACAATCATCTGAATAGCCTGTGTGATGGAAGGTCTGATGTCTTCAGGGGAAGCAGGTAGGAACTTTGCCACAGAGTCCCAAAGAGCATTAGAACAGCTGCCAAGTAAAGTAAACAACCTTCAATAACTGAGCATAGGGCAAGACTAGCAGAGGAGAACATGCCCTTACCAAACCCCTAAATGTGCATAGATTTACTGTCCAGCAGAGTAGTGGGGAATGTGTTTGGGTTGACCCTACAGGTGTATGCCTGCAACACTTATATTTCCAGAATTGGATGCGGAGTTAGAAAAGCCAGATCCCTTGGAACAGGGTGATGGTGCAGGGCAAGCGTCTGACTGACAGGAAGTCCAGAGCATGGCTTCGGCCATGGCCTCAGTGGAGTATTCATTAGGCCATCATTAAAAGGAAGCAGAAGTTCTGTGTGATGCGTGCCCGACTGAAGAACCTCTGTCAAAACATTACTTTTTTCGTCCATGTTTGGTAACTGGAGGTCTAACACCTCTGCAGCGAATCGTATTACCACAGCGGAGGAGGCACTTTCTTCAGTGGAAGGGCCAGCAGGAGAGCTGAATACAGAGCCTGGCATCCATTGGCATTCTGCAAATCCTCATACCAATGGTCTTCAGTGGATGGGGACTCCAAATATCCAAATGCAAATGGATGTGGAGGTGCACAGCCTGGGGTTATTGGCTCTGTTTCATGTACGTTTGTGATGACGTTTATTCAAGAATTTTAAGTTGGGTGCTCTCAAGGTTTGCGTGTCCGTCCACCACGTCCAAGTAAATAAATCAAAAGTGTGCTTCCAAGCACTGGAAGCATCCCTTGTCAAGGCACACCTTTGGTTCTATATAAAAGACTCCTTAGTTCATTTATCGAGTTGTATTCCAACGATTTATTGCATTCACAGATGCTTATTCAAATAGTTTCATTTGAAGTTAGAATTGTATTTCATTCCATTTCCAAATTTTGCATCGTTATTACATATGAAAAATCTGTACACAACTGCTCCAATGCATTTCGGGCAGAATGCCCTTCTTCCGGGAGCTTATCTGTAAATAAAGGATATAGCATCTTAACGTTTTGTACA
This sequence comes from Lissotriton vulgaris, assembly GCF_964263255.1. Classification (NCBI taxonomy): domain Eukaryota; kingdom Metazoa; phylum Chordata; class Amphibia; order Caudata; family Salamandridae; genus Lissotriton; species Lissotriton vulgaris. The sequence continues at coordinate 1,415,534,393 of NC_141693.1, forward strand.
TGCATTCATCTCAACATATCATCGTTGTTTTACACAGTGTTTAGTGGTTCACCCTGTGAATCGGTGTGTACGTGTACCCGTTAGTGCTGTGTTGAACATTAAACAATTGATAAGTTTACACTCACGTGTCTTCAAAACAAAATTGCATCTAGAAGCTGTGAACGAAACGGAGAGTTAACAAGTGTGGGTTCCAAAGGGACGCAAAGCGTCTCACGCTTGGTAATCAAAGAGTGAACTTACTTTATACAACAACGCCAAATCATTACGTGTTCTTCACCGTTCTGAAAAGTTTTTCGGTGTGCGTCTGCACTTTCCGTGTCAATAAAGGACACAAACCCATGTGATGCTCGGGGTGTAGGGGTGATTCTAATTTCAAATGAAACTATTTGAATAAGCATCTGTGAATGCAATAAATAGTTGGAATACAACTCTATAAATGAACTAAGGAGTCTTTTATATAGAACCAAAGGTGTGCCTTGACAAGGGATGCTTCCAGTGCTTGGAAGCACACTTTTGATTTGACTCCAAATATCCCCCATCATCATGTTGCTCCTGTGCTCGGTCATGGGAATAAGGCAATATGTCAGGTTTGGATGGGTTGCTGGGAGGCTGGTGCCTGGAGGGACCGGGTACCACCCTCAGCCGAGGTCTAGATGAGTATGGCTCAGAATTCAAACTTTACTATGTGTTGTGCATCATCATCTGACATTGACTGCTTCAGCATCTGTGTCGATGCTTAAGGGCCCAGTAAGGATGGTAGTGTCAGGACCAAAGTCAGCATTGGAACCTGTGTGAAACCTGTAGTAGGTTAAGAGGGTCCAACGAGCACCAAGGGAGGGCCTGCCGGCAAAGTTAAGATTGGAGTTATTCTTGGTTCCTTGGGTTCCAGAGGAAGCTGATAGAGTCACAAATACATGCAGCATGGCTTCCCTGAACTGTTTTATCAGCTACAAGGCTGCTGATGAACCTAGAAAGTCAAAGAGAATTGGGACTCATTCCGAAACTGTCTCTGAAGGAGATCGAGTTTAGGAGAGAGACCAAAAGGAACGTTTATGCCCACACAGCTTCTCTGGATTTCAAGAGTGGCTTGAACTTCTTATGTTTCTTTTTTGATATACCTGAAGACTTCACCCGTGACAATAACCTGCCATAGGAATGGAAGCAGGAACAAGACCTTCTGTTCAACCTCGACCAACGTGGTGTTTTCTGGTGTTCGGTGATGTACAACTTTGCTTCACAGTCCTGTATGGATTTTGGGTTCATCTAGGTACATGCGTTGCCGGCACTGGTGTCGTGCCCAATCCCAAGCACTAAACACACTTGGGGTTCTGTCACAGACATCTGTTTTTGACAGTCCCTACAAGGATTAACCTCTGTAGGTTTCGGAGGTGACATTTTCCCTTGCACACTGGATTTAAAATAATTGGTTAGGAAATCTGAAAGCGTGGAAAGAAAGGAACAGACATTAGCCTGCATGGTTGGCGCTTATATGCAACTCTGCACGTCACTTCCGGAGCACAACAAAATTGACATGGAGCAGCATTATGCATTGTACCGTTGCTTTGGGTGTACTGCTTGAAAAATTGCAGATTGTGTTGGTGAGGAATCTACAGCTAGAAGTATCTATCAGAATATGAAATGATCAACCATCTAGTGCTCTGATGGCCAATACATTTCCTACTTTGCATACTCTGTTCTTAGATACATCCAAGAAATTTCTGTAAAGTGCTGCCGTCTCCTTAAAGAGGATGCAGTTAACTCCAGTAGATCATGATACTGTTAGTCTTCGCAAGAAGAAACTAGGCCTCTTTGAGTAAAAAGTTTAAAACTAAATAGGAAAATAAATGTATATTTGAACTAGTTGTGAAACAGGTTTGGCCCATGCTCCAACCTCCCTGCCCTAGTCTGAAGTTGAAGTGGTTAAGCCCACTATCAGACAGAAAAATGTGGATCAAGTACTCACACTAAAAGAGAATCGCTGGATGTGCCTTGCAAATACTGTAAAATGTGGTCTAAACACAGTGACAGAATGGAATACATTGGCCTTTCTAACCTAGGAAGAGAAAAATATGTTTCCCTTGAAAATTGCTATCAATCTAAAGCTGGCTAGTATTTTCATTTGTGTAATACATATCTTCAGTTAAATATTTAGATAAGATACTGTTCTTTTCCTTAAAAAGTAGAATATTATGTGGTGAGATTCTGCAAACACTCATGTACAAAGACAATATTTTGAGATGATGATGTCATTAGTAAACAGTATGATTGTTTATCTAATAACTATAGAGTGTGAGTACATCAATAACCTTAGAATGTGAGCGCATTCTTTGCGAGAGACTAATTGTTTCATAAACTGTACAAATAATGTTGAGAGAATATTAATAACCAGTACAATAAAGGTACTGAGTTTTAGAGTTATATAAACTGTATTGTAATTCGAAAGAACGATAATCCAAAATACTTGTAGAATTTCCAAGATGGCAACAATGTGGAATATAGAAAATCAGGGATTTGTGACAGACCTTTGATGATATAGATACACTGAATATGCCGTCTCAATTGCATTTTGACTATTTTAGAATTATTTCTAGAAATCAGCTTAATAAGCGATCAGATAGTCAATTGCCCATATAACAATAAGGGTCATCCCTTGAATCACATTAACGGTTTGGTTCGTTTGACAACAGAGAACTAGCTATGTTCTCTATGAAAATTTGAACGTCTGTAGACATTCCAAGATGGTCGACAACAATACAGCCGCGAAGTCATTTCCGTTTTAACTATGGGATTCAGTTCCGGGTAACTAGACTTAAAAGAACGGCTTCCGGCAAACACAAAATTACTCGCGTCCAGTTTGCCGAGAGGATTGCTGCCTGATACATGCCTACTATAATCTTTGAAGTAAGTCCCATAGGCCCCTGTTGTCGGTTTTACTGCTTCCTTAACAACGATGTAATTCGATACGGGGTTGTTAATTACTTTTTTAAGTCTTTTCGTCAAGCCTTCTTTTTGGGTCCTTATAATTTGAACGAACATAAAGAAATTGGACCTGGAAGTTTTTGAAAGGCAATGTAGTTTGAGATGTATTGCAGGAATGCTAAATAAATCGAAGCCAGATAACCGGGTCCAATAGATATAATACACACAGGTGCTCCTGTTTACTAACGGATGACACCGAAAGTCCGATGAAGATTGCTTAAGATATATCCAGCTGCAATCAACAAAAACACAATAGTCCTAACCCTATATCATCTAACATTTGCCTATAGATGTTAAATTATCACATATACAATGATTCATTGTTAAGGATGTCGTTATAAAAGTCTATGGCACAGTAGCGATGTCAGGGTCCGAGAAGGTTATGGATATTTAGTGAGACACTATCTACCTTGGGCTATAACAAGAGTCTCGTTATAAAATGACAATATTTCGTTTTCTAAATGGCATCATTATGACTTAGAGGATCGATGATGAAGCCATAAACACCTAACTTGAAATCATGAAACATGTTTTTCAATCTCGCTTAATAAATCTTTTCAGATCAACACAATTGCGAGAAACACGTCGCTTATCAAAGTCTTGAATAACAGATCCAAAAGACTTTTCTGCGAAGACGTAGCTGCTATTAGACTGATACCTGTGGATATCAGGTAATCTCTTTGCCACACAAAAATTATAAGAATTTCTATGAACTAGTGTGGCCTTTAGAGACCTAGACTATCTTTCCTGTTTGATCACAGAGAACGTCCAAGAACCTCTTGTCTTTCTCCTCTGGTAGAAATCTGAAGCTCTGAAGCCTTTTAATGAAAGTAAGAAATGCACTTCTTAACGTAGAAGAATGTTTGTAATAGATTGTTACCAGCACTATTTACAACCATGACTTGAAATGGGAAAATGTAGATTTAATTCTGATAAAAATAACCAATCAGTTATCTGGGCTGTATGTTTATACATATGTAAATAGACCAAATGGCAATTTAACATTGTTGTAAAACAAAATGTGAATATTATACTTTAAACAAAGTTTTGATTGAAACAAGAAGTACCCAATCTTTGGATTGGATATCAAAATAATGTTTACACGGGTTGTCTTTTAATTAATCACCGATAGACTAAAGATATGACATAAAGGTAATTTTGTACATTGTGTCTCTTTAGGGGTCATTATGTTAATGCAGATTTTGATGTCCTGAAGATGGTCTTGAGGATTTATTCATGAGAAGACCGAAACGTCGACCGATAAATCTAACACCTCATATACTAATGTATAATCAGTGACTGTACTCTAAAGTGATAGGTCCGGTCATCTTTTGATTTGATTTGGAGAAGATTTTATAACTTATGAAATTGAGGCTGAAATGAGATATATCTCGTTTTCATTTGTATGCATTTGATATCAACCACATGGTTGAATGTACCCTATGAATTTTGAAAATCATAAAAGATAATATATTTTTCAAAAAAAGATATTCCCGTGTTTGTTCTCTCTTTCTCTTTCATTGTATTTAAATTAAACATTTCTTGACATTTGATGTGAGATATCTATGACAAAGACATAGAAGTCAACAGAATCAAAAGGTTCTAGATCTGTAGTACTGTCTTAATAGAAGAAATGTTCTATTTAAACAAAATCCCTTGTAGGCAACTCTACCTATTACCGTCTAGTCTGAAAATAGCATTATGCACGCCACTCCAAAAGTTTATTTTTTGTAATAGGGACCTGAGCCTAGGAATATAGACTACGTAAAAGGCTGGGTTTGAGAGAACCGGACAAGGCTGGTTAGGAGCTTTAGGAACATCAGCTTTTACCATCCCAAAAGCAGTCAGGAGGGAGCAGGGCACACTTTTCGTGTAGGCACATAAGGATATAACTTGAGCAGTTAAATAAATAGAGCAACACTATGAATTTTGTGGTATCTGTATAGCACTAACTTAACCAGATAGCAGTGGGGTGCTGTACTGGGTCATATGCACCGATACTCTCAACTAGGGTGATAAGAGGGAATTCTGTGGGGAAGTGGAGGACTGTTGCTATCCAGTGCTTTCACCCCTATCCCAGCCTCACTTCTGCTGGATTTAGTAAAAGTGACACTCCCAGACTTGGCAGAACAACAAGATGTTCCTTTGAGTTACAATCCATACATTTTGTTGACAAACCTGGCACTTAAAGAGGGTTCTTGTGTGAGGACTTGTGTGTGCATGTCATCTTCACTAGACATCTTTGGGTCAATTATTTAAATTGCCTAAAGAGCTGGGAACAATTTGACCTTACTTTGACCACCTGCTATGACATTAATATCTTTCATATGCACTCCTACAACAAGAGAAATACCAGAATTTAAGTGCTAGAACTACTCCATACAGAATCCAAAGACGCTGAGTCACCCTGCTCCATGAACCTTGTTTACCAGGCTAAACGTTTATGTGGTATGCGTTTAATTGGGTTGTGGCTGGACATGTAACAATGCTTACTTCAACTTGTGTTTGAGATCTCTTTCTACAACATTTGTTATAGGGGAGTATCCGGTTTGACCCTCAGCTACTTTATTTTTGCAATAAAAACTGAAACATTAGACCAAGGCAGACAGCGAAGCACGACCCAGTTCAGTTTCAGTGTTCAGTTGTGAAACTACATGGGGGTGAGCAGAGTATTTCAAATGAACTTTCAAATACTGGGCCTGTAATGGCCATCAGTGCACAAGTGTGTCTCTTGTTAGGTTTCAATTGAAAGTATGCAGCAACGTGTCTCTGGTGAGCAAGAAAATGTCGCGTAATGTCCCTCAGGTTGCTCGGAGTCTTCCTTTGCAGGGACTTCTTAGACGGGAGGCAACCTTCTGGAACTCGGAGTAGAACTGACGGTTCACAGTGGCATAAATGAAGGGGTTCAGGGCGGCCGGCACGCAGGTCAGGGCCACGGCGAACGTCTGCAGCTCCAAGATTAGCGCGTTCTGCAGGAAAAACACAAAGAAAAGACTGAGCATGCGGCCAATGTGATGCTCCTCCTCTAGGCTGCTACTAGAGCATGCCATGCTTACTAAATGTGCTGTCTTCAGGGCACAAAATACAAAATGTCAGTCAGTCAGATTTTCTTTATTCGATTTGCAATAGCAATCATGAAAGCACAGTATAAATAATTAAAACTGCTAAAAATCTTTAGAAAATACATGCACTATCCAGAGGCTACCAATTCTTATATAAGCATAAACAGCCCCTTCTAAAAATCTAGATGAATAGCAGCATACATTACAATTATCTTAAAATAGAAAAATGAGAACCATCTAATAATATGACACAAGTAGTTGTAGATTAACTGTAAAGAGGCTCATCCTACTAAAACCTAACAAACAAAAACCTCAATTTTAGGGTCCACTATGTTAGTAGGAAATAAAGGGCGCCACTTAGATCTATTAATCATCATCATAAAAATATTTATACAATTTGGGTAAAAAATCTTGAAGGGCACAGTATTTAGAAAACATATTATTAAAATAACATTGTAACACAGAATTAATAATATTATCACAAATTAGCAGAGTACAGCCGAGCCAGAAACCAAGATGTTAAAAGCACCAACATAAAACAAGAAAGATAGAACTTCCTCCACTATTTTTTATTGTTTAAGTATTTGTATCAGGCATTTATATGTTTTAGCTTGCATCACGTATAGTGTTAAAAACACAGAATCAATACAGGACAAAGTTTTACAGAGCATGTTATATTTCATATAACATAAAGTTATGCTCTGGTGAGTGCAGAAACCTGGAGGACTGGCCATTCCAACTTGTGGAAATTGGTTAACTATAATATGCTCTGTTGAAACACATGAACATTGAATGACTCTAATATTCTCTAGGCACGGGCACCGCATCTAATATTGAACATCGGCTTCATTTGAATAGTGTGTTGTACCTCACTTGAAAAGACTGTACTGTCAATGCAAAAAGATTGGACAACCTCGCTTGTTCAGTGATCACAAAAGACACACCCTTGATGACACCCATGGCTTGAGTCAAGGGTCGACACCTTCTACCCACTATTTCCAAAGGGTAGACACTGTCTACTCTGCAGCAAAGCTGGCCACTTTCTAGCAGAGTGCCAGACTCCTTTCCTACTTCTCCGTGAAATCACAGAAATATGCTGAACTCGTCCGGTGTTATTTTTTGACACTGGGACACATTCAGCAGCGCCTGCATATTGGCTGCTTTTGTTCCAAGCAGCAATGTGCATGTGGGGTAGGGACGTATCAGATTCCAACTTTGCCCATACAAAAAGTTAGAGTTAAGGGACCATTAGTCCTCTTTATGTTGGAGTATACTGGCCAGGAGTTATTGGGAGCCTCACACCTAGATGCAATGGAGGGGTAACAAAGGCCAACAACTCATCACTTTAGCGGCACTTAAGAGAGAAATGCTTTTGACTGTGTTCAATCCCTATATATAAGAAATATGCATACACTGTAAGAATGTAAGATGTGGTGGTTGCCTCGGTATTTACACAAATGACAATTTAAATACCACTATTTTGGTTTGTTTATTTTATAACGCTTCAGCACTACCCATCCTAATGCAGGGTGTCAGACTGCTTTACATCACACGTACAGATTATACATTGACAATACATCATATGTATGTATATCAATATGTAGGATGTATTACATAAGACAGTGAGGGTTACAAGGTGTAGAAGCCACCTATCCTTCATACATCACTGTACTATATTAGAACGATTGCAATGTATGAACTGCAAATAACAAAAGGATCTCGGCCTTAAAAGCAGTAACCCACTTACCCATTTCTATAAAATAAAATTCTGTCATCTGCGCGTTACATAATGTGCTTTGCAGGAGACATATTAACCCTCTAGGCTACTTTGATTCAAAAGTAGGACTAGGCAAAACACAGATCTCTCCAGCAAATATGTTATCCTTATTATTCCCCGAGATCTATCTGGCACTCAAAGTTCTCTGCAGTAGATGCCTTAACTCCATAAGATATTTTTAAAATATAGACATTGCAACCAATTAAGCAACACAGTTTTACTGCCTTGTTTCTCCTGATGGCCAATTTCTTTGTGGCAGGGTTTGAAAAAGCGTCAATGTATACATCGAGGCCCAGATTTTGTATCAGGTTGCATCAATATTTTGGCACAACCCCAATGCAAAATATCATTTGTAAAGTATTGTAATGCGCTCAAATGTACTCATGACAGACCTTCTAATCATATGTGAGGTCTTAAGATCAGATGTCACTTACTACGAAGTTATGTGTTTGGATGCCACTTCCTGTGTTGCCACATGCAATGTCACACGCGGTGATGCCATATGCGGTGGTGTTACACCAATTCTGCCTAACTTGGTGAATCCCCCTACTTCTGTTTTTTTAGGACTTGAGGCCTGATGTCTCCCAAACATGGTACTACTTCTCATGCACTTGCAATTTTCGTTCAATGACCAAATCTGTTTTAAAACAGTTTGTTTTATTTTTTGACATACAAATAACAATACCTAAACATGCATGGTGCGCAAATTACCTTCTCACTCACATCTGCAGGTTTTAGGCATCCCGATAGGCATTTTGTGACCTGCAGTGGAAGTCTTCTGCCTCTAGAACAATCAGGCTGGCACCTTACACTAACACAGAAACCACAACTTAAAATCTCCCATGTGTGCACACGTGAATCTAGGTCAGACTCTTCAGGAGTTTGTTCCCCTCTCTAGCGAGGCTACTTTTAGCGGTGTTTATTTCTGGAGCTAAAAGGCACTGGAGAGACCCCCACAGCTTGGGTGAGAATTCATCGTTTTGAATTTTGGGATAAAGATTCATCATTTGGCATTTTGGAACTCTGGGATTGCTTTGAAGCTACAAAGCAAATACCAAGGGGAGAAGGTGAATACCTTTGTGGAGTGGAAGACTGGGAAAGAAATCCTGGGAAATCTATTAAGATGTATTAAATCTCACCACCAATTACTGACTGGTTCGCCTTAGAAAACACCTGCATGGCTTACTCAAAGTAGAGAATCTGTCAGCAACTGAAGTGGAAAATAGATTTCTCTGTTTCTTTCACAGAAGAATTCCTGCCTGCCTAACAGATTTCATTGGAGAGATTTGCCTTGTGATTTGCCAAATTTCTGCTTCCTCCATTTTGCTCCAGGACTGGTGACACCGGGTCTTTCCAGTGAATGCTGTTGGCAGCTGTCGAACATCCTTCCTGAAGGTAAATGGAGGAGAAGGTCCCAAGACAGAGGAAGATGTTGCTAACTTGACCGAATTCTAGCTGACCAGCAAGGACATTTTTAGGGGACCTAGAAATTGTACTGTCATGACCACTTCAACTGAGCGAAATGGAGTGGAGTCTGAGGAGAGAGCTCTAAATAGCTGACCATTTAAGAACCAGAGCTGACAGAACCTGTAGAAAAACTCTACACTTTGTTTAAAAAAAAAAACTTCCAGTAGAAGACCTTGGGCAAAATACAAATGCTCCCTGAAACAAAGTGGATTCTTTATGAAAGCCAGGTTCCTTTGGGGTTGAGATTGTTTGTGCCCTGTGGGAGCTCTGAACCTCATTCACTGTTTCACAATGAGATAGTATTGAGAACCAAGCATAGCATTTACAATGGTTTTGTTCAACACTTGAATGAACTGCATGAGGTTTTAGGCTACAATGAAATTTCCTGAACATTGTATTCAGCTTCTTGGATACCTCACCAGGCACAGTCTTCAAATGTGTTCCACTGCAACATTTTTCCTTCAGTTACCAGGAATTGTTCATATATTCCAGGTTACCACTGCTGGTGAATATTGTTAGTCTCCTCTGGGAGTTCTGTTACAGGTCAGATGAAGACTGTGGCCTCATAAATTGTATCCGAACACGGACTTCCTACTCCTAGGCTACATAATCAGACTATTCAATAATGGGACAGCGTAGTACACCATGATTATTAGGTCTCGCCTAGCGATGGAGCACTATGCGCTGCTCGCGAAGCGAGACTTATTGTTGCTGTGTAGGTTGCGGAGTGGGACAGTAGATGTGCACGAGCGTCAAAACCCATTGCAGACAATGGGTGTGAACGCGCGGTTTAGCAGACATGAGCGGTGAACGCGCCCGTCTCCTTTCGCACTCGGCCACGCTTTCGCGAGGGCTCAGCTTGCTCCCTCTCTCCCCCTCTCTCCCTGCCTACGCGCATGCAGGACAGAAGATATGCTTTCACTTTCACAAGGGCTCAGCTCGCTTCCTCTCTCCCCCTCCCTTCGTCTAAGCACACGCAGGACCCCCCCCCCCCAATTCGGACTTAGAAACAGTTTATAATTACCTCAATGGCTAAACGCTTTTCTCAGCACTCTGCATGTGGCCAACCTGCGTCTCCGCATTGACCTGCCTCGAGGAGCGCGCCTGCTTTCCTCCCCCGCCTGTGACGAGGCCGCTCCTCCCAGGCTCCTCCTGCCTGTGCCTGCCCTAACCCAGAGGAGGCAGCAAGGTGTGAGCCAGGAGGATCCCGCCCTCTGTGTCAGCAGCCGGATGGAGGAGTCGGGAGCTCCTCTTGCAGGCTTAGATGAAGCTCTGGAGATGAAGCTCTTTCTCTGTGTTTTTCTTTCAAATTGTTATTTGCTTTCCTTAATTGGTATTGTGATTGGGTGTTCAGGGGGATGCAGATGGGGCACAGCCCTCAGTTGGCCCCACAGTGGAGACGCTATAATGACCCCATACCATGCGGCGCTCCAGCTAGCGCAGTCTGGTTGATCTCTGCACGGATAGATCGTGGTTCTTAGTATGCCACGATGGGCACAGAGAGCCCAGCCGTTCTTCCCCGCGTGCAATAAGTCTCAGAACAGTTCAGTTTGCTCCTTCAGTGACAGCCGTAGTGCGCATGCACCCCTCCCGCTCACCGCCGCAGTGCCAATGTAGAGCTTGCGCCATTCCACCTGACCGCACAGGTTCTGCACACTTGGGGACGGACGGCACAAGACCTGCGCGGCTAGACATATGACATTTTCTTTTACAAACATACAAGGAGTCATTTGTTTGCGAATCGATTTAGCCAAAGCTTGTAATAAACCAAACCTATGCCGGGGCAGGAGCATGCTTTTGCAGCTCAGTGGGAGGAGTTCAGGCATCTGCAGTGACTTGTTGCTGAAACCGCTAATTGATGTTGGGGGGTGGACTGCTGCAGTCATGGCCGCGAAGAGCGCAACTTTTCATGACTGGAGGGAGCTGTTCTACACAGCAATGATTTTCAAGTGTATCTTCTGCAGACATCAGTGCACGCTTTCACCTGGCACACACACACATTACCAGCCGTCAGTGCACGCTTTCACCAGACACACACACACACCACCAGCCGTCAGTGCATGCTTTCACCAGGCGCACACCACCAGCCATCAGTGCACACTTTCACCAGGCACAGACACCATCAGTCACTGAACGCTTTCACCAAGCACAAACACTACCAGCCGCCAGTTCACGCTTTCACCAGGCACGAACAACACCAGCTGTCATTGCACGCTTCCACCAGGCACACACCACCAGATGTCAGTGCACGCTTTCACCAGGCACAGACACACACACACTATCAGCCGTTAGTGCACACTTTCACCAGGCACAGACACCATCAGTCGTCAGTGCACCCTTTCACAGGGCACAAACACCACCCGCCATCAGTGCACGCTTTCACCAGGCACACACAACCACACCGTCAGTGCTCACTTTCACCAGGCACAGACACCATCAGTCGTCACTGCACGCTTTCACCGGGCAATAACACTACTAGCCGTCAGTGCACGCTTCACCGGGCACAAACAACACCAGCCATCAGTGCATGCTTCCACCAGTCACACACCACCAGCCGTCAGTGCACGCTTTCACCAGGCACACACACACCACCAGCCGTCAGTGCACGCTTTCACCAGGCACACACCACCAGCCGTCAGTGCATGCTTTCACCAGGCACAAACACCATCAGTCATCAGTGCACGCTTTCACCGGGTGCAAACACCACACACACACCGTCAGTGCACGCTTTCACCGGGCACAAACACTACTAGCCGTCAGTGCACACTTCACCGGGCACAAACAACACCAGTCGTCAGTGCACACTTTCACCAGACACACACACACCACCAGCCGTCAGTGCACGCTTTCACCAGGCAAACACCACCAGCTGTCAGTGCACGCTTTCACCAGGCACAAACACCACACACAACTACACCGTCAGCGCACACTTTCACCAGGCACAGACGCCATCAGTCGTCAGTGCACGCTTTCACCGGGCACAAACACTACCAGCCGTCAGTGCACGCTTTCACAGGACACAAACAACACCAGCCGTCAGTGCACGCTTTCACCAGGCACACACACACCACCAGCCGTCAGTGCACGCTTTCACCAGGCACACACCGTCAGCTGTCAGTCCATGCTTTCACCAGTCACAGACACCATCAGTCGTCAGTGCACGCTTTCACTGGGCACAAACACCACCAGCCGTCAGTGAACGCTTTCACTCTGCACAAACACCACCAGTCGTCAGTGCACACTTCCACCAGGCACACACCGCCAGCCGTCAATGCAAGCTTTACCAGGCACACACACACCACCAGCCGTCAGTGCACGCTTTCACCAGGCACACACCATCAGCCGTCAGTGCGCGCTTTCACCAGGCACACACACCACCAGCCGTCAGTGCACGCTTCCACCAGGCACACACACCACCAGCCGGCAGTGCACACTTCCACCAGGCACACACACCACCAGCGCACAATTTCTACAGGCATCCACACCAGCAGCCATCAGTGGACACATCAATTGTTAACGCATCCACAATTAACTATTGTAGCAATATGGCCCACTTTACTTTTAAACATATTCATCTAAAAGGCAGCAGGACACCATTGCTACAAAAATAAATACACTTTTTTTTGTCCTACAATTTATAGACTTTTGTTGCAATTGGTGTTCCAATATTTAGGCAAGTCCAATAGCTCAAAATTAATGAATGCGAGACCTATTGCATTGAAAATGCTTGTTATTCAGAATGTCCTTGTCCAGCAGTGGCATACTATTTACACGCATGTTAGTTTTTATAATTTAATTTTCAAATACGATAAATGTAGAAACCAAACCCCCTACAATCAATCTGCCTTCCTCCACCCCTGGCTATTTCGCTGACAATTTTCTAATCCTAACTACTAATCTGCAATCGACAATTTGAACCAATTATCTGTTTATGCCCATGCCATACAGTTCCAATCAACAACGCAATGTTTTGTATGTCATAACAGGGGAATTTACAACCTGTAATGTTCAAAACTGGTACTCAAGAGGAACGTCTGGGATTCGGCCTTATCCTAGGCATCTGGTTCCATATGGAAACAAAAAGGGCAAACCCGTATTTCACAGATTACACACTTTGTCAGAATTGTGACCTTAAATAAATATTTCCCTTCAACCTTTTCAATCAATAATTAATTACCAAATACAGCCAGACCCTCCCCTGCAGATTTTAGGACTGGGATGATTCTAATTCCATTCCTGGAATATAAGGGTCAGGTTATCCTGGAATATCCGAGGTCATGAGATTGGTAGATCTTACTTTTTCAGCGAGATATTTATTTAAGGTCAAGATTTTAACGGCCTAAGTGTTGCAGCGTATATTTGTCAAAAGGTGTTTTTTCAGTGTGTTGTTCAGCTCTGCCAGGCATCCATAATTGATCTGGAGAGAAGAGAACTCCTGAAAGAAACTGGCAACTGATAATCATTAAATTGAACCATTACTACCGGATGACACACTCTCTTCCTTTTGTCAAAGTGCGTTAATTATAGGAAGCAGCATGCAGTGCGTGCTATTTCACCATGTTAAAGAAAAAAAATAAGCAACGCCCAGCAGGCCGCCTAATGGAAATTAACGACGTGAAAACCAAGTAGATAATATTGGATGACGCAATTTTAATAAACACAAAGGCGCATTACCCAATTACCCTGCGAACGACACCTGCCACGCAATGCTCATCACGTCTCCTTGGTGACCGCACGTCAACCAGCGTGCGTACTCTCATTTTATTAATTATTGGTGACGTCTACGGCGTCTAGAGGTAGTAAAGATGCACCCTAAAACTCATGGTAAACAAGCAAAAATTATTGTTTTATACACTTTCCCCATGATGCTCTTCATATAAAACCTCTATTAAATAAATTATCTCATTCTTTCATAGTTTCAAAACGTTGGTAATGTTGTTTAAAGGCAGTTACATGTTTACAAATATTATTCCTGAAAGATAGGTTGAATTAATTCCTACAGCTCCTGGAAGCATCATTAGGTTTAATTTGCTGGTCTTTGGCATGAATGCAGAATTACTCCTTGACCAAAAGGCATTTTGTGATGGTGTGAGTAACGGGGGTGGGCGTGTCCCCGAGTACATACAGCGACCCTATGTTCGTCATGTGCACTGGCTCAACATAGAACCGAGCAACAGTTTTTTGCATCCGAGGCGTGTAAAGTACATATAACTCAGAATTTCTTGAACTTTAAACAGAAGAAGTTGGAAACAGTGAGCTGAGATGCAATATTCCCTCACCCAAAGAGTACAATACAGTGAAAAAGGTAGTGAGAGCACAGATAAATGAAGAGTACGACACTACCACAGCAAGATTTTCTCACATACAAAGAGTAGTTATAACATGAGCCACAACAGGAGTGGAATTAACAGTGGCGGCTGCCACAGAATAGTATGAGTGAGGAGTCAGAGGGTAGAAAAAAAGAATTCACCTACCTGGCTGCTGACCACCGTCTCTTCTCCGTCCTTTTCTGTTGACGCCAGACGCTGCTGTCACTGGCATGACAGCAGCATCATCATTGGTCTGAGTTACCCCGTTTGGCGCTCCGACAGGCAGTGGGAGCCTGTGCATGTTGTAGGAAGGTGGCTCTGTATATACTATACCAAGGTAAGGTATAGTGTGCACAGAGTCGAGGGATCCCTAGAGGTATAGCAGAGGCTAAATTAGATAATCACTAACAGCTTTACTTTTAGTAGTATGGTCGAGCAGTTAGGTTTATCAGAGGGTGTGTTAAGCATTTATTGTATTCACTCAGGCAAGAAATGATGCTACGCACTCAGAGACAAAATCCAGACCAATTAGGTAAGTATAAAAGAGGTATACTTATGTTTTATTTGTAGAAACAAGCAGGACTTGGCAAAGGTAGGTAACATATACTTTCAAATGCAAAACTATACACAGAAATGCAATTGTTGATGATATTGGTATTGTTACAGGTTTGTATTTTCTTTAAAAACAGTTCAGAATATTTGAAAATACTTTGTATTACTTTGGCATTACTTTTGAGTTACATTGCCTACTCGGGGATATTCCTAAATATCACACTGTGGGTCCTACAATACAAAAGTAAGACAATTTACGTTTCAAAGTACAGCTACTTAACATTTCAGAGAAAAACCACAACATGGGTTCCTATGGAGAAAAAGAATGTTATCAGTTTGCAGGTAAGTAAACAACGTACAAGGCTGGGTTTCTGGGGTTAGAACCAATGTTTCCCAAGGTGCAGGGAAGCACGTGAGTTGCAGCAACAGTGGCACCAGGGCATCTGGGTGCAGGTATCTGAAGCCCAATGTTAGTCAATGGTGCTAGATATCACACTGTGGGTCCTACAATACAAAAGTAAGACCATTTACGTTTCAAAGTACAGCTACTTAACATTTCAGAGAAAAACCACAACATGGGTTCCTATGGAGAAAAAGAATGTTATCAGTTTGCAGGTAAGTAAACAACGTACAAGGCTGGGTTTCTGGGGTTAAAACCAATGTTTCCCAAGGTGCAGGGAAGCACGTGAGTTGCAGCAACAGTGGCACCAGGGCATCTGGGTGCAGGTATCTGAAGCCCAATGTTAGTCAATAGTGCTAGGAGGCCTTCGATTATGGGCTGCTCACGAGCAGGCCACTTGGTTGTGGTAGCAAAGCCCCTGGGGTTAATATAAGCACTGCAGGGGTCAACAATGAGCACAGGAGCTGCACCACCAATGGCACAGGAGCAGCCGAATGCAGGGTGCCAAGGAGCTGAGGGAGCCCTGTTGATTCCAAAGGAGATCTCCAGTTCGGATGAAAGGCTGCAGGATCGGTGAAAGGTTTTTCCTGAGGGTGACCATCAGCAGCAGTGGTAAGTTGCGTTGAAAGGGGATGCCTGGACACAATCGGTTGGGGCACCCAAGGCCATGGGGCGTCACGTGCAGGGGTGTTGGATCTTCTCACCAGCACTAGTCACGCTTGGAGAGAGCCCTCAGGTTGAGGGTGCAAGCATCGGGTAGAAGGTCGAGAAAGGTCGGGGATCACCAGATCCCAGATCCGGGTTGCCGGTAAGACATCCTCGTGGTATTGTACCACTCGTGCCATGTCCGTCGGGTGAAGAGTGGTGCAAGACCTCAGATCAGCTGCATCCGGGTTCTGTGTTGGAGTCTTTGGTTGAGCAAATCAAGGGTTCATGGAAGACAGGGTCTTTTTGGTTAAAGCACGGCAGGTCCTCCGAGTTCTGGATGGCTGCTGGACACACCAGTGTTTTGCTGGGTGCAGGTCAAAGTTGAGACAGACCGGTAGGGGTGGGGAAAAAACAGTTGTTGTCCTCTTCTTACTTGTTCAGCTTGGCTCTTCGGTCCTTCTTCTTTCTTCTTGTATCTGAGGAGGCAAGGTTTAGGGTCATCCCTAAATACTAAATGTAGGGGTGTTTACAGCGGAGTACAGGTTGGGACCAATAGATTCCTTCCTTGGGGGGAGTACACTCCCTATTATGCCACCCTCCCGGTGGGAGGGAGGCATGAGCCTCTCTTTGATTGACTTTGTCCCATCATCTTCAGGATGGAGGGGACTGCGATGTGTGCCCACCCCTCGCCTCCCCCACTAGAGAGGGGTGCGGTTGGCAAAGGTGTGCACACTCTCATCCTGACTTGGTTTTCCCACCGATTCTCCCACCCAAAGTGGGGGTCAGATGCCAGCTGGGGGCAGCAAAAGGCAGAGCTAGCTTGAGAGATAAAATTCGATTTGTCTATAGTTATAGAGGTATAATGTATCTTTTGTTAGCATGATGTACCTATATAAATGCTTATCAACCCTGCCTTTTGTGATTCTAAAAGGTTAAGTCTATTTAAGTAAAAGTTTCCATTTCTCTCGTACTCTACCATATGAGACCAGCCGAAAACCACACAGACGCCATCTTTGCTTTGTCCGTGTCAGGCCTGAGCTTGGTCCCGTGCTATCCTCCAATAGTCAGTAGGCCTTGTTAGTTGAGTTATAGAGAGCAGCTGAATGCACACTATTCTTTCGATATCCTGAGACCCAAGGTTGCATCTGGCTTCAGAGGTGATAAGCGCATTCCTGAAGGCGCCGTGCCTATGCTCCCAGGCACCAGGACGAAAGGGAGTCACCCCTCCTGAACCCCCCAATAATAGCAGAAGCAGACTTTCGAACTAATCCTGTGTACCATATATGGTCTTTCCTTAGAGCCAAAGGGGCACATGCATCAACATTTCATTTTGCGATTCCTTATTTGCGAAAAATAGGAAATCGCAATTAAAGAATCGCAAAATGAAATGCATCATGAAATTCGCAAATTTATTCCGATTCGGTAAAAATCGCAATTTTTTCCGGATTGCATTAATTTTGAGATTCTGTATTTGCGAATTCGCAAATAGCGAATTTGCAAATAGCGAATTTCCCATATTGCTGCATTCCATGACATCACAACCAGGAAGCAAGGCCACTGATTGCACACACCTGGTTCTAGGGAGAGCTGGAGGAGAGACAGTTGGCAGTTGGAGCTCAGCTAGGAGGAACTGGAGCTGACTGTGAGCCTGCAGCAGAAGAGGAAATGGTGTCAGAAAATGCAGGAGAAGAACTACAAGCCAGAAAAAGAAAGATTGCATTTAGTGACCAGGAACTGGAAATTCTAATTGAGGAAGTAACTCAGAGGCAGGACCAGCTATTTGGCAAATAATCATTGAAAGTGCCAGAAGCTGCAAAAATAAAACTATGGCTTGCAATCCAAGCAAAAGTAAACGCTGTTGGGGTTGCCCACTGTGACATTACAAATTTACAGAAGCGCTGGTATGATCTGCGCAGTCGTGCAATGGAAAGGATTGGCAACAGGATGAAGGCAGCTAAGAAGACTGGCGGAGGAACACCCAGGGACAGGCCTAATACCCCCCTTGAGGACTTGGTGGAAGGCACCCTTACTCCAGAGGCAGTTGTTGGCGTGATAGATATTGACACGTCAGAGCATCAAGGTAAGAACACAACATGTGTGTTGCATGTAAATGTGAGTTTGAGAGACCCCTAAGTTTGTTGTAGTTCTTAAGAAATTGTCCCCTTATTGTAGAAATTAAAATGTATGAAATTGCAGTAACTACAACCCCTTTCGCTTACTGCACTAATGCATCATGGGAGTTGTAGTCATTTCAAAATAAAATTCTGAAGTACTATGGCAAAGTCTGTATAAGTTAATATTTTACAATAGGAATGTAAGATAAGGAGACATATAATGCATTATGTAGGTTTTATTTGTAAAATACTTGATTTTACACTGTCATAAGTGCAACTTAAAAAAGTAACAGACTGTTTGCACTATTTCAATCATAGATACAGAACAGGACAGAAATTAAAATGAAGGGTCCAAGTTTCACAGTCTGACAAGCAGAGTGCGCCAACTGCAACAGTCAGAGAGTGAGGATGATGACAATGTATCTGTCCAATAACAACAGGCTGCTCCAAACCCAGCAACCCTAAACACACAGCAGAGCAGGCGTAGTAGGTTGCAACAGTTCTATAGGCGCAGGCCACGACCTTCACAAAATCAAACGGCAGGAGAAGATGAAAGGAACGCCAGTGTTGTGGAGGTTAAAATCCTGAAAGTCCAGCGCCTGCAAGGCAAAGACATACGTGTCATTAAGGGCAAAATTGTTAAAATCAGTCCTGACATTGGTGGCATACACAACTGTATTCAGCAAATGTCAAATGTCATTGAGCAAGGACAGAGAGCGACAGCTAACAAACTTGACCGTGTGGCAACAGCAATGGAGAAAATGTGTACAACAATCCCAGCGCAGCAGTTAGCAAGTGACCTTAGGCATCATAGGGCAATGTCCAGCATGCAAGGGTATACCAGGGCATTGAACCGTCTTTGCAACACTACAGCTCAGCTTTCAAAGCGAACAGTTGCCATGCAATTGGAGATGTCACAATTTTGCGGTGATGTTGCCAGGGGCATGATGACACTCATGAATGTTGTGGAGGGTATGCAAAGTGAAGCTGCAAGTGGGAGCTTACTACATGTGGGAGGGATTGAGGGAGGCTCAAATGTAAGTAGCCTGCTGGAACCTTCTGTCTCTGGGGGACGCCGAAGCACCAGAAGAAAAGAAATTGCAGAGAGGCCTACTTTGGTGGATGCAAAAAATTCTGGAAAGGCATTAGGGGCGCGTGGACGCAAGAAGTAGGATATGACTTAACACCTTGGCTGCTAGGTGTTTTCCCCTCCTATGCTGACTCATCGTCAAGTCCATTGATCATGACGAGCTCAGCTCGTCATCAGCACAGCTCAACCGTGCATCATGACGAGCTGAGCTCGTCATGAGCATGGAAAGGGTTAATAACCTACATAGTTTTTGTACAAAGGACATATGAAGAAAATGCATTGCAATGACTATGACCAGTAAATGCATTTTAATTTGCTGTCAACACACTGCATGCACTAAGATGTGTTAAGTACCCTCAATCAATGATGGAAAAAACTAAAATAAAAATATTTCAGTTATGCAGAAAGATGTGTTGTGTGATTCTTACCTCTATTAAAACTAATGTTGAGTTATCTCTGCCCTTCTTCTCCCCTCAGCTGCGTCAGGTCCACGTAGTCTTGGTTTTGGTTGTTGAAGCTGGTTACCATTGTAAGGTAGTACATCCTCCTCCTCCAGTTCTATGCCTCTTCTAGTGGCTGAGTTGTGCAACATGGCACATGTTGCAACTATTTTACAGCATATATCAGGACGATATTGTAAAGCACCGCCAGTCTTATGCAGTATACGAAACCGAGATTTGAGGACACCAAATGTTCTCTCAATTACGTTGCGGGTTGATATGTGTGCGTGGTTGTAGTGCTGTTCTTTCCGTGTAGCTGGATTCAAATAGGGTGTGAGAATGTATGACCTCACAGCGTATGCACTGTCACCTATGGAATGGTATGGAAGAAACACATTGGGAGTACAATGTGACAACAAGGTTCAGAGATGTATGATAATTGAAGGGAATATATTTACCAAGTAAATAGCCATCTCCAAAATCTCCCGCAAGCGGTCGTGCGTGTATGCCACTATGCCTAAAAATGTAAGAATCATGGGCACTTCAAGGGTAACTTGCAACTAAGTCAGTGATTATAGTTTTGGAATTGCATATTACCTGAATGTTTAGTGAATGGTAACATTTCCTGTTGCGGTAAATGTACTCATTTTCAGATGAAGAACAAATGGGGACATGCGTGCCATCTACACAGCCAATCACATGTGGAAAATGTGCCATGTTGTAGAAATCTAATTTTGTTTGTAGCAATTCCTGTGGTATGATGGGAAATGAAATGTAATGCCTAATCCTTTGCAACACTGCATTGAGGAAAGCATTAAAGAAACGCGATAGGGAACTCTGGGACACACCTCCAGCAGTAGCTATGACACCATGGAAGGACCCCGACGCAAGGAGGTGTATTGAACACAAGACCTGTACATGGGTTGGTATGGCTTGTGTCCTGCATGTCTGTCTCTGCAAGATTGGGTCTTATTCATCTATCAAATCCAAGATTGAGTCAGCATTGAGTCTATACTTATCATATATTTCTGCTTCTGTCTGCCCTAGTAAGGTGACGCGCACTCTAAAAATCCTCTCATGTATCCTCCTTCTCCTCCTTGCTGCAGCTCTCAACCTCAGCCTCTGTGCCGCAAAAAAGAGTGCTGCCATTGTGAAACATTTTTTGAGCCAATCTGGGCTCCTTTAAATACTATCCTAATGAATGTCACCAGTTTTTTTTCCCTATTTTTCCACCTGGTCTGAGTTCTTCTAAATTTAAGAATTCCTATTTGCGATTTTTAAGGAATCGCAAATAGCGATTTTTCATGCATGTACAATTTTGAGCTAAATTTGCGATTCCTTCATTTTGCGAAATTTTAAGGAATCGCTAAAAATTTACCGATTCCTTAAATTGCGAAAAAACCAAAAAAATCTTCATGCATCCCAAAACTTGAAACTGCATTTGCAAACGGCCGAAATTTGCGATTCGCACCATTTGCGAATGCAATTTCAAATGATGCATGTGCCCCTTAGAGCCAAGTAGATCTTTTCCATGTACGGTGACTTCACGTGTGGATCTGAAGGTATATATGCAATGTAGTGACTGTAAGCTGGCAGTCTTCTACGCGCACCTTATCGGTGGGGATGAGAGAGGCTCATCTATAGAGTATTTTGTGTAATAAACGATTGACTTTTTCTTCACTGCCGACTGACTGATTATTTGATAACTCATTATTGGGACTATTGGTAGGTATAGCCCTTTATGTTATTTTTTATGGTAAGTCAGTTGGCAACTCTGGTGGGACTCCGCGTTTGGGGTCGTCCTCCCGTAGTCAGGGAAAGAAGGACAAAGAAAAGGGAGCCCTGGTCAAGGGGGAGGACTAACTAAAGATTCCGTCTTACTCCGCTCTCGCGATCAGAGAGCCCCAGCTGCTAGTGACCCTTCGGCGGAGTCCTACGGGCGTAACCCAGGAGCTGACCGTGTTGGTCTTCAGGAGTTGGCAGTGGAGAACCCGCAATCATACCTGTGTGCACCAGGTGAGTATAGATTTTGGTGTTTTTGGATTACGCTGTTAAACGGCGTTTTGGAAGCAGTTAAATGTATTGGATTTGGTGGTCGGTGTACCACGGAGAACTTTGGAGGTCTGACGGGGTGCCATTGTGGTTGCACGGGCAGATGCTCCACGGACTTGTTTGGTGAATAATAGAGGTTTTGATCAGACGCCTTGTTGGGGCACTTGTGGTGCGCACTCGGCCGGACTGCTCTCGGAAAAGCCTGCGGTTGTACCCGGGTAGCCTTTAGGACATATCTGGAGCGATGCTAAGGCAGCGGGCTTATTCAGAATAGTCCTGAGGGTGAACCGGGAAGATCAGGGGATGGTCTGTAGGTCGGTCTGTGGTTAATTCCTGTCTGATGGCCTTTTGGTAGTCTCTGGACTGCCTGATCTTGGTATCTGTTGGTCTGGTGATTTGAATCAACGAGTTCTCCATGAACGGGAGTCGACAGGCTCCGTTCCTTGGTTTTGGAATAGGACCTGTCATTTTAGAATTTGTATGGGAGGAGAAGCTATGGAAAATAAAGGGAGGTCAGACCATCACCCAAAAATCTATAGCATATGATAAAGAACAGACTGAAGAAAGCATTGACTGTACGAATAGGCAATTTAGGTTACAGGTGGATAAGAGCTATGCATCTCGAACAGAGAGGATGAGATAGAGGATTTATTGGAGGTGCACCCCCTGCCTCCTTATTCTCCCCAGCGCATATACCCTGCGGTTCTTCTAACTGCAGCCGTGGCCACAGCTGCCTCGGCACCTGTCGCATCTACTTCCCCCGCCCCTTTGCGAACTCCTCACGCTTCATCATCTTCGGCACCTGGAATGACTACTCGATTAACTGATGCATTGTCATCTCCTGCCATGTCCCCGGTGGTACTACTTCACCAACTCCGGCTTGGCCATCGCTGTCTGCAAGTTCGACCTCTACCGTAGCTGGTTCAACCCCTTCTCATGTCCCGGGAACTCTTAGTGCACAACGATTGTATACTCGATCAGCGGTGTGGTACGATGAAAGACGGCTAGTAGTGGATCAGGCATCTCAGTGGATATGAAACCCCATTTATACTATCAAAGATATTTTGAGTACTCTTAGAGATTACGAGCCGGTTATGCAGTAGTACACTTTGGAAAGTATGGCCAACCGTTTGATTTCCCTATGGGAACAGTGTTTCCCGGACGGGAGAACCCCTCAGATTTTGCATGACATTCTGGATCGAGCACATAAGTTTGAGTTAGGACAGGAAGATGTGTACAGAAATGTTGAGATTCTAATGAGATATAGAGAACGTTTGCATTTGAAATGCCAAAATTGGGATTCTCAGCATCCTATGTGGGAAGTCCATCCTATTTATCATCCTGAGTTACCGGAGTTAAGAGATGCCAATGATCAGTAACTAGAGCTTGTGTGGAGGCACGATTTCAGGAGCAATGGGTTTATACTCCTTGGAAAAGAAGTGGGGTCCTTTCTCTGAAATCACAACTTCCTGATCCCCGAAAGAATTCCACTGCCTATTACAAAGAACTCACTGAGGCTGCTTCTTCGGCTGTAATGACTCTGGCTGACATAGAGTAATTTTTCGGTTTACTGGTTCCTGTGGATGTGTGGCGCCAGGTGCATGATCAGAATCATGCTGCCGAATTAGGGGGTACCTGGGAGGAATTTAAGGATTGGGATTGGGATCGGGACTGGAAACCTGGCGATAAACCTAAACAGGAGATTCTGGCATTACCAAGCGGATCATTGCGTACAAGCATGCTTTGATCCCGCCCCAAAAAGTAGACTGGGATCAATTAACCGCTTGCAAACAGAAGAAGGGCGAGAGTGTTTCCGATTTCTTCCCTCGGTTCGAGGGGATGTTTATCGATTTTAGTGGACAAGACTTGTCAGTGGAAGGTGGTATACTACTGTTTGTTAATCGTTTTGTGACTAATCTGTTACCCGAAATTTTTGCACGGCTGCAGGCTGCAGAGTGTACTTGGACCACTTCTACCCCTTCGGTCATACTAAGCATGGCTCAGTATTATGAGCACAGGGAAAACGAGAGTAAGGACAAGTCAGAAAAGAAAGCAAAGGATCTCAAGACTCGAGTGCTGTTGCAGCAAGTAATCAGGGGATGAGGCAGAGATGGAGGTGGCAGAGGGTTCGTCCTGAGGGGGGCGGGAGCAGGACGAGGCGGAGGTCCAGCTGTTGCTTAGGGAGTGAACCAATGTGCTTATTGTAAACAGGAAGGGCATTGGCGAGCTCAGTGTCCTTTGTTACTAGCACAGAATGGAGCAGTAAGGGGAAGAGGGAGAGGTCGAGGTGGTGTGGATTGGAGTGATATGAAAAAAGAAGCAAAAGCACACAGTGAGTCAGGAAGAAATTGTTTTGATAATCAGAGAGGAATGCAGTATTATAATGAGGAATTCGTGACCGACGGTACATATGGGTATGTTTATACATAGGACAGCCACGGACAGAGTGGGGGCCAGGTGTCAGTACCCGTTGATCAGCAAGAGCCTTATGTCAGGGTGCGATTAATGGGGACTTCCGAAAGCTTTCTAGTGTACACAGGTGCAATGAATAGCTCCATTGCTCGTTCGCTGGTCCCAGGGGCTGCTCTGTCCGGGCAAATTAACGTTTCAGTAGGATTCTCTGGAATCCCAGTGGTGAGCCCCATCTCTAAACCTATCCAGATTACTATAGCTCTAGTGACAGTGGATTCTCCGTTCTTGCTGACATCACATTGTGGAGAAAATCTACTGGGACTGGATTTGCTAAAGAAAATTGCATGCAAAGATTCATTGTTCCCCTGATGGTGTGTATCTGACTATACAATTGCCAGGCAAGCATACTCAACAGTGTTTTGCTAAAAACAAATCCCTCCCTCCAGAGTTCGCTGTTATCCCATCAACGTTGTGTTCGACTGGAGATACCGATGTTGGTCTTTAAAAGATTCCGCCTGTCTCTATTACTTTGAAGCCTAATGCTCGCTTACCACGTATTCCTCGGAATAAGATCTCGCAGGCTGGTAAGAAAGCTCTATTAGCTATTATACAGGACTTAATTGACGAAGGTGTAGTGGAGGAAACGGTCTCTAATATATGCAATAGCCCCATATTACCGATCTTGAAGAAGGCTCCTGCTGAAAGCAACCCTGATTCTGCTGATACACATCGCTTTGAAATTGATCTGCGGGAGATTAACAAAATAGTGGTACCACAATATCCGGTGGTTTCTGACATCACAACTATCCTTCCCATGATTCCCCCGACGCCAAGTATTTCTCGGTGATTAATTTAAAGAATGCTTTCTTTAGCATTCCAATCCATTCTGATAGCCGTCATATTTTTGGCTTCTCTTTATCTGGGCGCAGCTTTAGATTTTGCTGTGCTCTCCAGGGGCACACTGAGAGTCCTAGTATCTATATTCAGGCTTTGAAAGCAGTATTGGATGAATTAACTTTGACCCCAGAAAATGTGCTTCTCCAGTACATGGATGATTTGTTGGTGGCCTCAGACACTGAGGAAGGTTGTAAGGAAGCCACAGTTGAATTATTGTCTCATTTGGCAGTTAACGGTAATAAGGTATCTCTCTCCAAATTTCAATATTGTCAACAGGAGGTGACATACCTTGGTCATCTACTGTCGAAAGAGGGGAGGAGACTAACTCCTGAGCGTGTGGCTGCTATTTCTAACATGTCTGTACCTCGTACTCAGCGTGATGTTCATGCATTTCTTGGCATAACCTCTTACTGTCGCCAATGACAGTAAGAGGTTATGCCAAGAGATACAGAGGGAAGCTACTCCTGCTGAACTGGCCGGTTGGGAGAAGGAAGTGGGAATATTAGATGACAATGGTTGTTGGGTTGATTTGAGTGAAATACAGAGATGGTTGCTCCCCAATGCACTAGTCAATGCTGTGGTAACAATGGCCCATGGTACAGCACACGTTGGGACAAAAGGCATTTGTGCATTGTTGGACCCGGTGTGGAATAATCCTAATCTTCCGAAGACTGCTGCCCACCTAGTTCAGTATTGCATGGTCTGACTGCGACACAATCCTGGAGGCAGGGAACCTGTTCTTAGTGGAAATTTTGCACCCCCATCTTTGCTATTTGAAGTGCTCCAAATGGATTATATCCAGATGGATGTATCCTGAAGTATGTCCTGGTTGTGGTATGTGCTTTCAGTAAGTGGGTGGAAGCCTACCCGACCAAGGAAAACTCTGCTCCAGCGACTGCCAAGGCTTTGATTAAGGAATATTTTCCCCTCTATTGATTACCAAGGGTGATCTGGAGAGATAACGGGGGACACTTTAATGCAGAACTTATCAGACATGTTTGCAATGGATTACTAATTAAACAAAAATTCCATGGTGCACGACACCCCTAATTAGCAGGGTTGGTAGTAAAGTATAATGGAATCTTGAAATTGAAATTGACAAAAATTCAAGAGGGCACCGGGCTGAAATGGCCCGATTTCCTGCCCTTAGCTCTGATGTCCTTGTGCATTACTTCACACCCACGATCAGGCTTGTCACCATACAAGGTCATCTTCGGAAGACCAGCTAATGTTTGGGGCGTTCCAAGACCTAGAACATTTCGAGAAATTGATTATTTTATGATGACGGATTATTTGTATGCTTTGACTAAAGATCTCTGTTCCATTCATCAACAGGTATTGGCAGTATTGCAGCCCCTGCCGGAGGGTCCCGGACATAGTTTGGAGCCAGGACAGTGGGTCCTGATTCGAAATTATTAGCAAAAATCCAGCCTGGACCCTAGGTGGTCGAAGCCCTATCAAATTCTTCTGGCAACGTGGGCGGCGGTTACGGTGGATGGCAAGCGGCATTGGATTCACGTTTCACATGTGAAACGCCTGCCTCTCTCGCTTCCTTTTGATCAACAAAACAAGGAAGGAGTTCTGACCCAAGAGAGCGAGCGAGCCCCTCGTTTTGTTTCTTTTTCTGAAGCCAGGAGGTTGGAGAAGGGCAAGGAGAACGAGTGTTGGGCATGAAAGGGGCTTTGTCATTTGCACCAGTAATTGCCCCGGATTCTGTTGCCCCCCACAGTTGCCCGAGAGGTTCGTGATACTCCAATTGCTGCAAATGTATCCCCTTCTGTTTTGTTTACTGATCAGGAAATACCTGGCCATGATCGATGCAACCTGCGGCCCAGAAAACGACACGGTACCCCAGGTGAAGATGGTAGGAGATAGGGAGAGATTTGAGCAATAGGGTTTGCAAGAATCTATCTGGGGTACTGAGCCAGACACTGCACTGAACACGTTGAGAGCCTGGAACATTGGATTTCTCTGATCAGAAAGAAAGACTAAACCGTAGAAAGAAACGGGGCCCAGGATTGAAGTTTACTTCCAGAATTGTGTGGAATGTAACTCCGGCATGAGGATTTGCCTTGTGATTTTTTTTTATGAACAACAGGAGCCTGCCTGTGAGGCTCTAGACGGACACAGGAAAGAAGCACCCTCTGGCCGGTTGGACTGCATCGCCTTAGTTTAGTTTTGGACTTTTAGTTAGTATGTACCCTTTTGGTCATTTTGTTCCTGAAGAGGAACGCCCCCTTGCACCTCGTTATTTGCCTATATATGTCCCTGTGTTTTCCTCTTGGACCATGCGTGTAAAAGAAGCTTTCGTAGTCACAGTTGCAATTTTATTGATTATATTAATGAGTGTATTTAGAATTTTGTCATACTATGCATATTGTATTGGAAACAACTACCCCGCCACCTGAACACTTCTTTTTTACCCTAGCCCCGCATAAAGAAAGGCATCGTCAGACATATGTTAAAAATGTATTCGCTGAAATGCTGCACCAGACGCATAGTGCTACTAATACGACAAATGGTCTTCTACCCTCCGTGATGCACAGGCATGATCTATTCATTTCATTACCTTTATCATATTTGGGAAGTTGTGAGGCCTGGTTTAAGTTGCTATCGATGATGTACATGCTTTATACAGTAGATTCTGCTTGTTATTCCGAGAGGGATTACAAGATGATTTTGGCCTATATAGAAGTACATCTAGATTTTGACCCACAGGGGAATGTTGGGGAGGGGTCATTAGACCCAAATGCCAGTATGAACCAATATACTGAATATGAGAATGTTACTTGGTTGCAAAACGAAATACTTGATTTTGTAGAGTTTAATTTTACCCAGTATTTTCAACAATTTCAAGACAGGAATGTTACTGATGACAAAGCCATCTCAGTGCCCATATTGAATAGTACTTCAGCATTTTGTGTCCAGGGAGCAGGACACATTTCAGTAGGAGACAGTCGGTGTAATTATACTTATCGGCTGCACACCTTTAGCAATCCACCATTATTAACACCACCAAATGTATATTTTGTATGTGGTGAAAATGCTTACACCTGGCTTCCCCAGGATTGGACAGGCCGCTGTTATTTGTCTTTTCTGTATCCAGGCGTCTGTCTAGGGTAGTCGAGAGGGTAATCAATACCACTGCAGGAATATTGACCCACTTAACCGTAGAGCTTCAAGTTACGAGACTCGTCTCGCTTCAGAACAGGATGGTTTTAGATGTTATTTTGGCAGATCGAGAAGGAGCATGCCACATGATCGGCAGTTCCGGCTGTGTATATATACCTGACTCCGCCCCGTCTGTTCATTTAGCCATCCAAAAGTGACATCGTTTGGCTTCTGAAGTACATGCTGATACTGGTAATTGGTCCTTATCTGGGTGGTTCTGGGGTCTGTTGTCCACTTGGGGATGGAAGATCGTAATGATATTAGCAGGCATAGTAGGTGTCATCTTTACCTGTTGCCTTTGTATGCATTGCGGGCCTGCTTTCTGTTCTTACTGTGCTGCAAAAATGACTTCCTCTGTAGCAAGTTCTCCTCCCACTATAGCGAAGGCTTAAATGGTCCAGCAGGAAATAAGAGATATCATGCAAATTGATAAGGGCCTCTTCGAGGACTAGCATCTTTAAGTTAGCTACATCATGCTAAAAGGGTGGTTCTGAGAGATAAAATTCAATTTGTCTATAGTTATAGAGGTATAAGGTATCTTTTGTTAGCATAATGTACCTATCTAAATGCTTATCGACCCTGCCTGTTATGATTCTAAAAGGTTAAGTCTAGTTAAGTAAAAGTTTCCATTTCTCTCGTACTCTACCATACCAGACGAGATGAAAACCACACAGACGCCATCTTTGCTTTGTCCGCCTCAGGCCTGAGCGTGGTCACGTGCTATCCTCCAGTAGTAAGTAGGCCCTGTTAGTTGAGTTATAGAGAGCAGCTGAATGTACACTATTCTTTTGCTATCCTGAGACCCAAGGTCGCATCTGGCTTCAGAGGTGATCAGCGCATTCCTGAAGGCGCCGTGCCTACGCTCCCAGGCACCAGGACGAAAGGGAGTCACCCCTCCTGACCCCTCCAATAATAGCAGAAGCAGACTTTCTAACTAATCCTGTGTACCATATATCATCTTTCCTTAGAGCCAAGTAGTACTTTTCCATGTACGGTGACTTCACATGTGGATTTGAAGGTATTTATGCAATGTATTGACTGTAAGCTGGCAGTCTTCTCCGCACACCTGATGGGTGGGGATGAGAAAGGCTCTTCTATAGAGTATTTTGTATAATAAACAATTTACTTTTTCTTCACTGCCGACTGACTGATAACTTAACTGCACCAAAACACACAGCCTGCAATGGCAGTGTGTGGGTGTTAAGGAGCAGGGTCTCTAAGGGTGGTACAATGGGTGTTGCAATCCTTTGAGGCCTTCCCTGGTCACTGTGCCCTTGATACTCTCGGTACCATTTACAAGGAACTTACCGGTGGCCAGAGATGTGCCAGTTGTGGGTACAAAGGTACAGTTTTTGAGAAGGAAAACATGCCCTGGATATTTGACTGACAGTGAACCAGGGCACATCAAGTCAAACTGCATCAAGTGTCAGGCAAAAAGTGGGGAATAACAATGCAAATAGGTGCACTTTCCTCCACGTGTCATCCAAGGACCACCCAGGATGTTGAGGAGTGCAAGAAAACGATGGATTAAGGCCCAGATCCTTGTACTGGGGTGAATGTATGACATTGTTCTACATTCTGTCCATCAACTGTGTTTTTTGCAATTTTCAACCCGAGTGTGCTGGGTATACTCAGACGTGAGTCCCAGGCTCTCCACACCACTGGAGTCAAGCTATCCAGGCTGATAGCCAGAAACCGGTCCTTGGATGCTTGATTCCGGTCTGGAAAAGACATGGCTTGGTATTTCGGACTGGACTGTTCCCATGAGGCACAGGGTCAGAGCTAATTTGCATATAGCCAGTGTCTAACCCAGGGTGGTGTGGAGTGCAAAAAAACGATGGATTTAGGCCCAGATGCTTGTACTGGGGTGAATGTATGACATTGTTCTACATTCTGTCCATCAACTGTGTTTTTTGCAATTTTCACCCCGAGTGTGCTGGGTATACTCAGACGTGAGTCCCAGGCTCTCCAAACCACTGGAGTCAAGCTATCCAGGCCGATGAAGGCTGATAGCCAGAAACCGGTCCTTGGATGCTTGATTCCGGTCTGGGAAAGACATGGCTTGGTAGTTCGGACTGGACTGTTCCCATGAGGCACAGGGTCAGAGCTGATTTGCATATAGCCAGTGTCTAACCCAGGGTGGTGTGGAGTGCAAAAAAAAAGATGGATTTAGGCCCAGATGCTTGTACTGGGGTGAATGTATGACATTGTTCTACATTTTGTCCATCAACTGTGTTTTTTGCAATTTTCACCCCGAGTGTGCTGGGTATACTCAGACGTGAGTCCCAGGCTCTCCACACCACTGGAGTCAAGCTATCCAGGCTGATAGCCAGAAACCGGTCCTTGGATGCTTGATTCCGGTCTGGGAAAGACATGGCTTGGTAGTTCGGACTGGACTGTTCCCATGAGGCACAGGGTCAGAGCTGATTTGCATATAGCCAGTGTCTAACCCAGGGTGGTGTGGAGTGCAAAGAAACGATGGATTTAGGCCCAGATCCTTGTACTGGGGTGAATGTATGACATTGTTCTACATTCTGTCCATCAACTGTGTTTTTTGCAATTTTCACCCCGAGTGTGCTGGGTATACTCAGACGTGAGTCCCAGGCTCTCCACACCACTAGAGTCAAGCTATCCAGGCTGATGAAGGCTGATTGCCAGAAACCGGTCCTTGGATGCTTGATTCCGGTCTGGGAAAGACATGGCTTGGTAGTTCGGACTGGACTGTTCCCATGAGGCACAGGGTCAGAGCGGATTTGCATATAGCCAGTGTCTAACCCAGGGTGGTGTGGAGTGCAAACAAACGATGGATTTAGGCCCAGATCCTTGTACTGGGGTGAATGTATGACATTGTTCTACATTCTGTCCATCAACTGTGTTCTTCGCAATTTTCACCCCGAGTGTGCTGGGTATACTCAGACGTGAGTCCCAGGCTCTCCACACCACTGGAGTCAAGCTATCTAGGCCAATGAAGGCTGATAGCCAGAAACCGGTCCTTGGATGCTTGATTCCGGTATGGGAAAGACATGGCTTGGTAGTTCGGACTGGACTGTTCCCATGAGGCACAGGGTCAGAGCTGATTTGCATATAGCCAGTGTCTAACCCAGGGTGGTGTGGAGTGCAAAGAAAAGATGGATTTAGGCCCAGATGCTTGTACT
The DNA here is from genome assembly GCF_964263255.1 of Lissotriton vulgaris. Lineage (NCBI taxonomy): Eukaryota > Metazoa > Chordata > Amphibia > Caudata > Salamandridae > Lissotriton > Lissotriton vulgaris. The sequence goes on from NC_141693.1 coordinate 1,415,565,918, forward strand.
GGGGTGAATGTATGGCATTGTTCTACATTCTGTCCATCAACTGTGTTTTTTGCAATTTTCACCCCGAGTGTGCTGGGTATACTCAGACGTGAGTCCCAGGCTCTCCACACCACTGGAGTCAAGCTATCCAGGCTGATGAAGGCTGATAGCCAGAAACCGGTCCTTGGATGCTTGATTACGGTCTGGGAAAGACATGGCTTGGTAGTTCGGACTGGACTGTTCCCATGAGGCACAGGGTCAGAGCTGATTTGCATATAGCCAGTGTCTAACCCAGGGTGGTGTGGAGTGCAAAGAAACAATGGATTTAGGCCCAGATCCTTGTACTGGGGTGAATGTATTACATTGTTCTACATTCTGTCCATCAACTGTGTTTTTTGCAATTTTCACCCCGAGTGTGCTGGGTATACTCAGACATGAGTCCCAGGCTCTCCACACCACTGGAGTCAAGCTATCCAGGCTGATGAAGGCTGATAGCCAGAAACCGGTCCTTGGATGCTTAATTCCAGTCTGGGAAAGACATGGCTTGGTAGTTTGGACTGGACTGTTCCCATGAGGCACAGGGTCAGAGCTGATTTGCATATAGCCAGTGTCTAACCCAGGGTGGTGTGGAGTGCAAAAAAAAGATGGATTTAGGCCCAGATCCTTGTACTGGGGTGAATGTATGACATTGTTTTACATTCTGTCCATCAACTGTGTTTTTTGCAATTTTCACCCTGAGTGTGCTGGGTATACTCAGACGTGAGTCAAGCTCTCCACCTGAAGGACTGGGTTCTTTTGGACCCAGCGGTGCCAGGGCACAACACCTGAAACCTTCGTGGGTAACCTGCTCCGGCGTACAAGTCACAGAGACACGGGACACTTCCTTCGGCGTCAAAGAGTCAAGGTTTATTTACTGCAGGGAACACAGAAGTCACAGGAAGTACATCGAGTGTAGTTCGGGGAGACTGCTTCAAATTGGTTATGTGGATCGCTCCTTTTATACAGTTTTTACCCATAGGCTAACATGATACACAATAGTTTACAACCCGGTTCCCACATTTAGCTCTCAGAGGGGTCGTTTTAGTCACTTTGAAACACACAAGGTCCGGAACATAAGTGCGGAAACATTTGGCGGTTCCCAACTGTAAAAACCCATCTTCCCACCATTAGCAAATTCCAATCAGCAATAAAGTAGATCGAAATAGGAACGAAGACAGGTGCAGAGGAAGACGGAGACAGTGGGGAGATCGGAAAGGGTGTAAAAGGGGAGGTAACGAGAAGCACGAGATACAGGCATCAAAGGGACGTGCCTAATGAGATGCACGGCTGAGACAATAAGTCCGTGCGGCAAGATGAGCCTCGAGCGGCGCCATCTGCCTTACAGTAGCAACCCCCTCATCATAAAGACACTTTCAAAGAACATGTGTCTTCCGCAAATATCTTGGGAGTCCCAGGGTCGCGAAGCGGACAGCGTCCGTTCGCTGGCTACTTGAGGGCAAGAGACAAAATGGATGCCGTATCTAAGATGGAACCCGTGGGTACAGATGAGAAACCCACATAACAAACGAACGGTTTAAGTTAGCACAGCGAAACTGCGCACACTTACTAAACTCGTCATTTGCGGTTCATAGATACCAAACTCGACCATATTCGTACGAGTCGAAAACACCACTTACAATTGTCACGGAACCTCAGACGCTCCTTTTGCCCTCATGTAGGCAAGCACTAGTCGGAATCATATTCGATATTCATCAGACCATCAAGATGTCGTTGTAGCATAGCTCTGTCCAACCGAGTCCCCTTGGTAACAGATGGTTGTCTCATACACGTTGTAGCACAGAGGCCACATAAGGCAGGACCACACTGCACACAAAGGCAACACGTGAACAGGAACACTACCACAACCCCGATGATCATCAGAATCTTCCAACCCCAAGTCGATACCAGGCCCCAAAACCATCCAAGTAGCGTCCAATCCCCTACATCCACGTGTATGGATTCGGAGATCTTATGCAACTTTGAGATGGCTTGATAGACAGTAGGAGCATTATCAGGTATGAAAATGCAACAGCTCGAATGGATCACTTTACATACCCCACCGCGATCTGCTAAGACAACATCTAAAACCATTCGGTTTTGTAATGTCATAAGTCTCTCCGCCTGAAGTTCTGAGGTGATATTACCAAGGGCACTGGCAGTAATATTAGCTGTCGATTCTACCACTCGAGTCAAATGTCTCAGGTTCCTACTATTAACCATAGGTCCCCAAAACGGGAGGAAACCCTTGAAAAAGTCTCCTGCCTCTTGACCGGCAGTATCCTCTTCGCTAATTACGCCTCGTACAACTCTAGTCTTATGATAATCGGCATCTACAGTGAACGTCGGCATGAGCCCATGAAGTCTGCGGGCAACCATGTGTATGCACGATCATGACAGATAAAGTATGTACCCTTGGCAGCCAGAAACACAGGGGACGGGGACATTGGCAGAAGGTAACTTTCAGTGCACGCACTGGCTCCAAGTGAGGCTTGCGAACCACGACCCACAAGACAAAGATTACCAGTGTGGGGTACGACCCATATTGGAGACGAGCTTTTAAGCTGCTTTTCATTAGTGAACGTACTATATTCCCCTCTACTTAGGACCCTATAGGCTTGCACCTCTTCTTTAGGGATGAGAAAAGCATCATGGATCTCATCTTCCATATCCGCTATTGCCATCGATAGCACCCACTGATACGAGGTAGGACCAGGGTTGGGGGAACGTTGTTCTGGAGTGGGGTGGAAACCCAGTGCGCTTCGAAGCATTGTTTGAAATGCTCGAGCTGACCCTTGGGAACTATACGGTAACACCAGATATGGAATTCCCTTACCCGTAGTATGTGGCATCAACCCACACACCCAACAATTAGTAGTGTTAACCACTAACTGATGCTGATGGAGGAGCTGGATAAAGGAATTGTTGCGGAATTCTACACGTCTAGCCTGTTCGTGTTCCGGTAACATATGAAAGGAATGAGGAGAAGCAGTAGAAGTAAGATTAGGGTAAGGAGTAGGAGTAGGGGTAGGAAGTAAGAAGTAAGACATAGTGTAATACACCCCACCCGCCAAAAATGCAGAAGCAGTCAGAAACAATACAAACAATGGAAATACAAAACATTTAGTACGACTAAGTTTATGCAGTCTGACTCTATACGCCTGAGCTCCTTCCAAATCATTCAGCTTCGAAAATGCCATTTCCCTACGACCGTCCGCAACGTTTCTTGACGCACTTCGTTCTGTGCAGCAATAGTCAATCCCCAGGAGTTCCCAGGAACCGACGGCCTTTAACCTAGCGTCAAGACCTACTGTCCAGAAGGAAGTACGCGCGCGGCCCTACGGCCCTCAATACACAATATGTATTTATTTAGCACAATATGTCAGCTGTGGAAGGAAAAGATACAAGGAAGAAGCTTGATATATGTACAAAAACAATTCAATGATACGATTGTTCAAAATTGATCAGGGGAAACGAGGATATTGCAGTTATCGATTTCAGCAAAGCAAGAAAATTTTATTTGTCCTTAGTATGAGAACGCAAAGAATATCGATGTTTCCCTGGACGTGTCTGCTCGTCGAACAAAGGATCCGTTGAAGAGACAGCGTCCTGTTGATCAATTGGTTGATTTGATCTTGAGTCTTTTGCTGACAAATGTTCAACAGTGGCTTTCTGCTGCGCTGAGTGTTCACCAACAAGCTGTGCGTCGCTAAAAGGTACAAACGCCGGCAATGTTTCTGCTTCTGTTGACGCAATGCCTTTCCTCACCCACGGGTCTGCCGGCAAAGGAATAGGGACTCGCTTACAATGGGTAGCATGTACCCAATTCTTCCGCCCCTCAAGACGAACGGCAGTCCTCGTGGCCAGGAGCACCTGGTAAGGTCCGGTGAAACGGGGGTCCAGATTCTTCTTGCGTGAAAAATTACGGGTAACTACCCAATCTCCGGGCTGGAGCTGGTGGCCTGGACCCTCCGTCTGCGTCGGCAAGGCGTCGTAAACCTGTTGATGAATTAACCTCAGTTTAGCAGTCAAGTCATGTAAGTAATCAATCAACATCGGATACTCAAGATCAACGAATATACCTGGCCTAGGAACCCCCCACACATTCGCAGGACGGCCGAACACTATTTCATAGGGGCTAAGCCCTATTCGGGAGTGTACAGTCGCCCTAGTTGACAGTAATGCTAGAGGCAAAGCGTCAGGCCACGAAAGTCCAGTCGTAGCCTGAATCTTCGCTAGCTTTAGTTTAAGGGTGCCATTGTACCCTTCAACCAATCCAGCTGACTGGGGATGATTGGCGCTATGGAATTTTTGATTAATTCCAAGGCCCTTACACACACTCTTCATCACACTTCCAACAAACTCACTTCCGTTATCTGACCACACGACTCTAGGCATTCCATACCGAGGAAAGTATTCCTTCAGTAGGATTTTCGCAGTAGACAAAGCAGTATTGTCTTTGAGGGGATAGGCCTCGATCCATCGGGAGAATGCGCAAACCACAACCAAAACGTATTTCAGGTTATTGCATCGCTCCATATGGATGAAGTCCAATTGGATCACCTCAAAGGGATACAAAGGAGGAGCAAAACTGCCAGGGGGAGTTGGGGTTCCTTTGCCAGGATTGTACATTATACACACCATACAATTCTTCACCAAACGTTCAGCACACTTCGTAATGCCATCATTCTTCCACACATCAGCCAACAACTTGCAAATGCCTTTCGCGCTAATATGTGCTAACCCATGTGCCATTGTCACAACGGCTAGTACATACGCATCAGGCAACATCCATCTTTTCTGATCCGACAAATCAATCCAGCAACCATTCGCATCCAACTTTCCCGTACTTTCTTTCCACTTCATCTTTTCAGTGTCGGTGGCCTCATTCTGTATTGCTTTCACACTCTCTATGGTATTTTCACACATACTTGATTCTGCAGGCCACCTAACCGAACTCGTCACATACATTCGAGTGCTAAGGTTCCGGGCAGTCTCCTTAGCAATCTCATCTGCAAACGCATTACCACGACCAACATCATCCGTCACTTTACGATGCGCACTACACTTAACAATTGCAACCTGTGCAGGCAAAGTCAATGCATCCAAAAGATCGTTCACAAGCTGGCCATGCTGTATTTTCGTGCCATGTGACGTGAAGAAACCACGTTCTCGCCACAACCGTCCAAAGCTATGCGCTACACCGAAAGCGTACTGACTATCGGTGTACACATTCACACGTTTACCTTTTGCTAATACACATGCTCTAGTAAGAGCAATCAGCTCTGCAGCTTGGGCAGAGTTCTGATTCAATCTCGCAGTCTCAACAACAGTATTCAACGTCACCACAGCATAAGCAGTAGTCACATCACCATTCGGCAATTTAAAACATGACCCATCCACATACAGAGTGCCGTCAGGGTCTTCCAATGGGGTGTTTTTAAGGTCCACACGACCTTTTGTCTCCTCTTCTGTCCGCAAGTAACAGTCATGTTCTGCTACTTCATCTGACTCTGCACTAATTGGTAACAAAGTTGCCGGATTTAGGACATTACAACGTTTTATCTGAATGTGGCTTGCCAAAAGCGTCAATTCGTACCCAGACAACCTCGCACTCGTCAAGTGCTGAGTTTTCGTTCGATTCAAAAGAGTATCGACTGCATGCGGAACCATCACCGTAAGCATATTATCCATGACCAATCCTGCTGATTGTCGGATGGAGACCGCAGCTGCCGCAGTTGCTCTCAAACAACTCGGCAATGCTCTAGCTACTGGGTCTAAGGTCGAGGAAAAATATGCACATGGACGTTGCTTACCACCAAAAGGTTGCGTTAAGACACTCAAAGCACAACCTTCCCTCTCGTGAACATATAACGTGAACGGCTTGCTGTAATCAGGGGTACCTAACACAGGAGCCGAACACAATGAGTCACGTAATTCAGAAAAACTTTTCTGACATTCCTCCGTCCACGGTAAAGGAGTTGAAACATCCTTGCACGTAAGAGCCACCAATGGTTTCGCTAGCAATGAAAAATTAGGAATCCACTGCCTGCAGTACGACGTGATACCTAGAAAGGCACGCACATCTCTCTGGGTTTGTGGCACAGCCATTCGCGCAATCGCTGCAATTCTCTCTGGGGTCAATCTCCTTCCCTCCTTTGACAATAAGTGACCTAGATAGGTTACTTCTTGACAACAATATTGGAGTTTAGAAGGTGACACCTTATGGTTTAACTCACAGAGATGTTGCAGCAACGATACCGTAGCAATTTTGCAAATGTCCTGAGTAGCAGCAGCCACCAATAAGTCGTCGACATATTGGATTAAAGCCGCACCAACCGGCAACCTAAACGCATCCAATTGACCCTTCAAGGCTTGACTGTAAATCGATGGACTTTCACAGTAGCCCTGAGGAGCGCGTTTGAACCGGAAGCTACGTCCACCAAGAGAGAAACCGAAAAGGTCCCTACTCTCTTCGGCAATCGGGATGCTGAAAAACGCATTTTTCAAATCAATCACCGAGAACCACGAAGCAGTAGCTGGAATCAGAGTCAGTAGCGCCGTGATGTCAGGCACAACAGGGAATTGAGGAACCACAATTTTATTTACCTCCCGTAAATCGATAACAAAACGATAAACAGGCGGTTTGGTAGGGTCAGTACGTTTAAGAATGGGCAGTACAGGGCTGTTGCACACGTTTCCCCGAGTCTCCTCAATAACATCTTTCTCGATCAAATCATAGATGATCGCTAACAAAGCTCGTTCACCATCAAGGGAGATACGGTATTGGGGAATACGTGGCAATCGCACATTCAATTTCAACTGAACAACATAAGGGGAGATATCAAGTAGGCCCACATCATTTGGACCCGTCGCCCACAAAGACGCAGGAAGAGAATCCAATTCCGGTGGAAGCTTATCGAGAGACAAATACATGGGAGAGACTACTCTCTCTCCAAACGTAAGCTTTACACCCGCAGGAGAACAATACAAAGTTGCATACAAACGTTTAAGCAAATCCAGACCCAAAAGATTTTCACCACAACCCGTGGTTAAAATCAACGGAGCTTCGAGCTCACGAGGCCCAATTTTAAGGGGCAAAGGGCATGAAACTGGATTGCTAACGGGGGCGCCAGAGAATCCAACGGAAACATTTGTTAAGCCAGACAAAGGTGCGCCAGGGAGTTTCGAATGCATGATAGAACTTTTCGCTGCACCAGTGTCCAACAGAAAAGGCTCAACGACGCCCGATGTAGCAACTGCGACGTAAGGCCCTCTCTGATCAACCGGAACTGATACCACTCCCTCTCCTTGTCTTTGGCTGTCCTAGTAATTACTATCGTCAGTTCCCTGATCGACGTAATAATCGTCTACATTGTACTGCGCAGATCGTCCTTGTGATGATCCACGTTGATCGAAACAGTTATTAGAATTAGATGAATTGTCAGAACGGTCGTTCTGAGCACCACGACCTCTACCACGTGATGCGTGCTGTGCACCACCACGGCCTCCCCTAGACGAATTACCACCACTACGGTCATTTAAAGCAGGACAATTGAATTTAATGTGTCCCTCCTGTCTACAATAAGCACATTGATTGTACCCTAACGAAGATCTTTGGAAAGAGGAATCATTACGCGACTGCGATCGATTCGATTGCGACTGTGGTCTATTCTGCTGAGGCGCATTCTGATTAGAACGCGGCGGATATGCTTGTTGCAACAACACTTTAGTTTTCAGCTCTTTCGTCTTTTTATCAGCACGGTCATTTTCCTCTTTTTCTCTATTTTCGTAATATTGTGCCGTAGCCAATATCTGAGCTGAGGTAGAAACGGCCCACGCACTTTCTGAATTCTTCAATTTATTGCACAAGTCGGGCAATAAGTTCGATACGAATTTATCCACAAACAACCGTTGTCCACCCTCAGTACCCATATCCTGTCCACTATGATCAACGAATGTTTCCTCAAACCTCGTAAAGAAGTCTGAAACACTCTCATCCTTCTTCTGCTTACAGGCTGACAACTTGTCCCAATTCACCCTCATAGCTGGCATGAGCGTTTTCATTAATGTAATGATTCGCTGGGGAAGAAGTTCAATCAACTGATCGGGTTTAGTAGCAGCCACTTGTCCAGCGTCTGCCGCTGTAATAGCAGCCCAATCACCACCTAATTCATTTGCGTGATCTTGGTGACGAATCTTAGCCCATACCGGTTGCGGTACGACATTGCCAAACAACATGTCGATATCGGCAAGATTCATTATCGTAGCGTCTACGAGCTGCGATAATTCCTTATAGTACCCTGCAGGATTTTTGCGAGGATCGGGCAAAGTTTGTTTCACCTGAAGCACTTCCGATCGTTTCCATGGGAGGTGTATCCACACTCTCTGGAAATGCGCCGGAACTGGCTGGGCAGCAGTATTATCAGCTGGTACCCAAACTGGCGGAACTTCACGCATAGGGTATTGGCCAGACTCATCTCGTTGCTCAATGTCCTCAACAAACAATGCATGAGGAATAGGAGCGGGACGAAAAGATAACAACCGCTCAATAGCGCGTCGGACATTAGTGTCGACTATCAGTCCAGTTGCGAACTGAAGCCGAAGTTCAGACAGGGCGTACAGCACCTCGTCAGGCGCAAAGGCCACTATCTGATCATGTAAGAACTTGCACATTTCATCAAACACATATCTCTGAGTAGGTATGTTGAATTGATCAAACGTTTCGAGGACAACACGAGGTGGATTTCTAACAGGGTTTACTATCCAACCCATCGCCATATTGCATAGCGCAACACGTTCTCTATTAGCAGGAAGCTGGCTACGTCTCTGAGGACCATCAGAACCAGCAGACCCAAAAACAGGTCCGAGCGACTGAAAGAAGTTTGGCACACTAGGAGAATTACGGTTACGAGTAGAGGGACAAGAATAAGACACAGGACTAACAAGAGAAGGAGTAGAGACATTAGCAACAACAGGGGTTAACAACACAGGAGCAGTAGTGTGAGCAGGAGTATGTGGAAGCGGAGGAGCAGTAGGAATAGAAACAGACAAAGGAGCAGGAACAGGCGGAAGAGCGGGTGCAGGTTGAGGAACTGGTGGAGGAATAACAGGTGGAAGAACAGGTACGGCAGGGACCACAGGAGCTGCGATACCCTGTACGTACGGAGGTGGTGACTTCATAAGATAGGACATTAAAGAATCCTCAACTGCCTCTTCCTTCTTATCCGACTCCACAGGCAAAGCAGGATAGCATTTATCTATAGACATACGCTGTAGCCTCTCAAACACTTCCTTATCCTTATCCTCCTTATCACGCTGAAACTGCTCAGCTTTCTTCACTATGGTAGCAACATTATCTCGCTCACTACGTTTATTCTGTCTGATCTCTTTCTGTCGGGCTTCTTTGCGCCACAACCGAAAGGCATCAAACATGGCCGGCCTAGATTTGCGTTCGAACAACTTTATTTCCAAATTATCTAAGATCGACGCTTCGAAGCTACCGTGAGGTGGCCAACGAAGATCGCCGTCTTTCTTTGTATATTTAATCCAATAATCGTTAAAAGCAATCGGGCCTAGCCCATGTTTGCTATATAGGTCATAAGTAGGAGTTCCAACCGGAGGTATCGGACACGAGTCCTCCAGCAGGGAATCCGCACCACAAGGTCTAAAGCAACTGAACAAAGTACTGCGACCAGGCATCTTGCACACTAGCCGAGTTTCACAAACTTCAAGGGTTACGGGATTTACCAAGTCCCAGCAAGAACAAAACCCTCGGTCTTTGGCGGCTGCAGTCGTCAAACAAATACAACAACAACAAAGTACGCTAGCAAAGTGTCACCGACAAAAACACTCACACAGCGTGAACAACAAAAACACTAGTGTTTACAACAAAGACACTCGCTAAAGTGTCTACAACCAAGAACTCTGGGAGCGACCCACAAATACTTAACTCAAAGAACAATGGCGTCCTCAGGAAGGCCCGTCAATCGTCTCGCTATACCAAGGTCTACGCCAGGCGCCAAAACAGGTCTACAGTCAGGGCAGCAGTCCGTCGCAGCCGTTAGGAGGCGGGAATCTTCGCGGGAAAAGTCTTCGGGCCACTTATTTCGACAACAGGATCGATGAAGCGGGGTGCACCTTCCCTCGGAGATTTCACACGAAGTTCCTCACGATCGTCGGGCTTGGACCGGTACCACTGATGCAGCCCCACGTTGGGCGCCAACTGAAGGACTGGGTTCTTTTGGACCCAGCGGTGCCAGGGCACAACACCTGAAACCTTCGTGGGTAACCTGCTCCGGCGTACAAGTCACAGAGACACGGGACACTTCCTTCGGCGTCAAAGAGTCAAGGTTTATTTACTGCAGGGAACACAGAAGTCACAGGAAGTACATCGAGTGTAGTTCGGGGAGACTGCTTCAAATTGGTTATGTGGATCGCTCCTTTTATACAGTTTTTACCCATAGGCTAACATGATACACAATAGTTTACAACCCGGTTCCCACATTTAGCTCTCAGAGGGGTCGTTTTAGTCACTTTGAAACACACAAGGTCCGGAACATATGTGCGGAAACATTTGGCGGTTCCCAACTGTAAAAACCCATCTTCCCACCATTAGCAAATTCCAATCAGCAATAAAGTAGATCGAAATAGGAACGAAGACAGGTGCAGAGGAAGACGGAGACAGTGGGGAGATCGGAAAGGGTGTAAAAGGGGAGGTAACGAGAAGCACGAGATACAGGCATCAAAGGGACGTGCCTAATGAGATGCACGGCTGAGACAATAAGTCCGTGCGGCAAGATGAGCCTCGAGCGGCGCCATCTGCCTTACAGTAGCAACCCCCTCATCATAAAGACACTTTCAAAGAACATGTGTCTTCCGCAAATATCTTGGGAGTCCCAGGGTCGCGAAGCGGACAGCGTCCGTTCGCTGGCTACTTGAGGGCAAGAGACAAAATGGATGCCGTATCTAAGATGGAACCCGTGGGTACAGATGAGAAACCCACATAACAAACGAACGGTTTAAGTTAGCACAGCGAAACTGCGCACACTTACTAAACTCGTCATTTGCGGTTCATAGATACCAAACTCGACCATATTCGTACGAGTCGAAAACACCACTTACAATTGTCACGGAACCTCACACCCCACTGGAGTCAAGCTATCCAGGCTGATGAAGGCTGATTGCCAGAAACCGGTCCTTGGATGCTTGATTCCGGTCAGGGAAAGACATGGCTTGGTAGTTCGGACTGGACTGTTCCCATGAGGCACAGGGTCAGAGCTGATTTGCATATAGCCAGTGTCTAACACAGGGTGGTGTGGAGTGCAAAAAAACCGATGGATTTAGGCCCAGATCCTTGTACTGGGGTGATTGTGTGACATTGTTCTACATTCTGTCCATCAACTGTGTTTTTGTATTTTGGTCAATACATCATTTTAAATTCTTTTTATGGGGCATTCCGTTTGTTGTGAGATTGGACCATCGCCCTCTTGTTCAGATATTTTCTTGTCATCAAAGTGATCATATGACACCTAGATTGAAGAGATGGAGTGAAGGTCTACAAGAGTTTAATTTTATTGTACAGTATATTTCTGGCCAAAACAACAAGCCTGCAGACTGTTTATCCAGATTGCCGATTGAAGGTTTTTCAGGAAGTTTAGAGTGTGTAAATTGGGTACTGGAATCTTCCTTGTCTAAGGATGAATGGTCAAGTTGTGTTGCGAATGATGTTGTTTTTCAATCTTTGAGGGATATCATCAGAAGTGGTTGGCCTAGGTATGATCAACTGGATAATGAATTAAAGCCTTATTGGATGGTTAGAAATGATTTGACGTTTTGTCAAGGAAACTTTTTAAGAGGGGACAGACTGGTACCTCCAGGTGATTTGCGAGAGAAAGTTGTCAATTTGGCTCATGAGGGCCATCTGGGGAGAAATCTCACCAAGGCTCGCATCAGAGAGAGATACTGGTGGCCTAGTATGGATCGGATGGTGGAAGTTGTTGTAAAGGATTGCCATTTGTGTGCTGCTAATGACAAATCACACACCACTAGTCATTCTCCTCTTTCTCCAGTAGAAGTTCCTGCTACGGTTTGGACAAAGGTGGGGGTGGACATAGCGGGTCCTTTTGAGCTCATGCCCTCACATGAGAGGTTTGTGGTATTGCTGGTGGATTACACTTCAAAGTGGGTGATTTCTAAATGCATGGGCATGGTGAATTCTAGAGCCATTATTGAGTTCCTTAAGGATGTATTTGTGTCAGAAGGGGTGCCTAAGTATGTGCTTACTGACAATGGGGTACAATTTACCTCCAATGAGATGGACTGTTTTCTCAAAGATCTTGGGATTGTTCACCAGAAGACAGCTCTTTATTCGCCTCAAGCGAACGGTCTTACTGAGCGAATGAATAGGGTTGTAAAGAGTTGTGCGCAGAGGGCTTTGCAGTCTAAGGTTTCTTTCAGTAGTGTGTTGAGGGAGACCTGGTGGGCACATCGCACAGTTCCCAATGCTATCATGCAAAAGTCTCCTTTTGAAGCATTGAGGGGGAGATTGGCTAATTCCAAGCTCAACCCAGCTTGGCTTCCGGAGAGGGTTTGTGATGATAGTGTTGAAAATGAGTTGAGAAGGAGAAATGCGCTGGCTGAATATCAATGGAAGTATAAACAACGTTATGATGATAGGTTGGCTGTCAAGTTTAGGAAATGGAATGTTGGGGATAGTGTTCTTGTGAAGAAGCCAAAATATGGACACAAGGGTACTTCCAATTTCAGTGGTCCTTTCATCATTACTGCTATTAGGAACAAGCATTTGCAATGCAATAGGTCTCGCATTAGGAAAGTTTGAGCTATTGGTCTTGTAAATGACAATTTTTTTTATTTATGTGTTGGTTTTGAAAATAGCTAAATTATTAGCTTTGTCATTTACAATGCCAATAGTTATAACTTTCGCAAATGTGACACCTATAGCATTTGTAATGCAACTTGTTTTGTATTGACGTGACTTAGATGTATTGATATTACAAACTACAATGGCTTTTAATTTTTTTAAATAATTAATACTTAAATAAAAGTGATTTTAATTTATAATGGCAATAGCTTAAACTTATGTAAATAACTTTTGTGAAGATTATGTTCAGTGTATTTTATTGTGACGAAAATCCAAGAACAGAAGTGAAATATTAACATCATTTTGTGACATTTGTAATAAAGTTTGAAACATTGAGAGAACATATTTGAACCAGTTGTTGTTGAATGGTTGCGCAGATTGATGCTGGGGTGGCGCTGAGTGGTGCTGTGGTGGTGCTGAGTGGTGCTGTGGTGATGCTGAGTGGTGCTGTGGTGATGCTGTGTGGTGCTGTGGTGGTGCTGAGTGATAATGGGATGGTGCTGAGTGATGCTGGGGTGGTGCTGAGTGGTGCTGTGTGATGCTGTGGTGGTGCTGAGTGATAATGTGGTGGTGCTGAGTGATAATGTGGTGGTGCTGAGTGATGCTGTGGTGGTGCTGAGTGATGCTGTGGTGGCGCTGAGTGGTGCTGTGGTGGTGCTGAGTGGTGCTGTGGTGGTGCTGAGTGATGCTGTGGTGGAATGGAAAGCAGAGACAGAAAATGTTAATCCCGGCTCCAGGCTCATTATTATAAATCTTGTTTTTCGCTTTACTACACCCCAAAAAAGATCAGTAAATGGGGACTGGGAGAGGAACTCTATGTCCCCGGTGTGCATTATTTCTGGCAGATCTAAATCACATCTTTGCATCCTGTGATGCATCAAGTAAATTAAAACAAGAGATCTCCAACTTTTTGGGAGGAGGTGCTAGAGGTTGACTGTCTTCTTTCCCAGTCCTTGATTGGACTTGGGGTGGACCAGGAACTGCAAGGGAAGCCAGGAGAAGAATTTGTGTTTATTGGCATGGCGATACTTTGCTTATGCCATGCCTCTGCCTGGCTGGATCCAGTCCAACCCCCATCCCCCCCCCCCCCCTGGATTTCACCAGTGGCTTTTCTAGTCTACTGGCAAATTATAACTTTGAAAAAGCCGGTCTCAAACTAAAGGCTTAAAAATTAGGACACCACTGACCTGATGGCTCAAGAAGTCAAGAAGAATAGGTAAATTCCAAATGTACAGCTCATTTTTTCTTTTTTCCCAAAAACTAAAGATAATCGAGTTAGTCCAACTCTTTTCTCGCCTTTTTTTAAGTTAAAGCAATTTGGTTTGTGATTATATATATATATATATATATATATATATATATATATATATATATATATATATATATATATACTTTCTCCAAAAGCAAACAACGTCCAGCACGCTCTCAGAATTCACCACAGAAACACCGTATACCAAGTCCAAGGGTGTTTATTAACACAAACTACATGTTTCGGCCTAGCAAAGGCCTTGCTCACGTAAGTGTAGGTAATCGTGCATACAAAATAAATAGAGTACAACATAAGGAATGGACATAGAAAGTGGACACGGGACCAAAATAACGGCAGACATGTTGGAATGGTAAATCAACAGTACATAACAGTGCGTCCGATGAATCTGTGAAGTAACATAGAATCAAATGTTTCACCCACCAAACAAATACACATCGCAAGGTGATAAAGCAACGGAATGTCAAAATGAATAAATACAAGTTGTGGGAAACGTGTAAGGAAAATTCATGTTTGAAATACAGCAAACAATAAATATAATACCACAATGGGTATACACGTAAACGAGAACCAGCCGAGAATTAAATAGCCCGACTCGGATCCAACTGCAAAAATATGCCACACCAGGGAGAGAGGGAGAAGTAATGAGCGCATGAAGTCACCAGGAGGCACGCAAACCTCCTATCCCAGGAGAGTATCCCGGTGGACGGCGGGGGGGGGGGGGAAGGAGGGGGTAGGGGGATAATAACCCAGTAACCACTGACCTGATGGCTCAAGAAGAATAGGTAAATTCCAAATGTACAGCTCATTTTTTCTTTTTTCCCAAAAACTAAAGATAATCGAGTTAGTCCAACTCTTTTCTCGCCTTTTTTTAAGTTAAAGCAATTTGGTTTGTGATTGGTGTTTTTTTTGTTACAAATATATATATATATTTTTTTTGTTGCTATGTGCAACATTTTTGAACATATATATACACACACACATATATATATATATATATATATATATGTGTGTATGTATATATGGTTGTGCTAATGCATTTATATACAAATGGTTTGATATATGTAGATGCATATAATTTAGTATATTTTTATACATTTAGATATATATCTATATAAATGCCCCAGCCCGACCTGTTATGTGTTGCTTCTAATTTAACATCCTTCACCCCATTGTGTCAGCGCTGATGTTTCTGTGGTCACAATGTGCGAGTTCATGCACAGTAAAGACTGCATCGTCTTCTTTTGTAAATTAATTTTAATGTAAGAATGGCCCTCGAATAACTTCACTTTTAAATAAAGTTCTATTTAGTTTTTTTTATTTTCAAGGATATTTGGAGGATATGTGGAGTCAGCACAATAGCAGCTGAGCGAACTAGGATGGAGGGGACAGTAAAAGGCAGATATACAGTTACCTCAGTTGGGTGGGATGTTGAAAAGTTACCTCAGTTGGGTGGGATGTTGAAATGTTCTAACAAGGTATTTTTGTTGTGTTTATTCAATGAAATATCCTCATTGTGTATTAATCTATGTTCTAGAGGCCCAACACAACATTAAAAGTTTGCTCTTTTCTTTTGATACAAACTTTGTGCGTGTAAACATCGGTCATCTTTGTCCTTCCACCATTTAAACTGAGGGCTTTGCCTGCACCTGTCACGGTTAGTTACATACTGATGCGGAATGGTAAATTTGTTTTCTTAGAATTTTTTAATCGACACCTTCTGATTACAAAGATCAGAAACGAGCGTTGTTCGACATCACTGCTAGTGCACGTCCAAACATAAAACATTAGAACTGTCAAAAAAACGTAGTTGTTTTTTTTTAATTTAATGTGCCCGTGTCCGGCTGAAATATATTATGGGCATTTTTTTCACACTAACAGAATCCAAACGCTAAACCCATGTTGAAAGGAGGAGCTGAAAAGTGTATTTCCGTCCCATTTTATGTTTCCATATTTACCTTTGTAGCATGGCATTGAATGGTTATATTGTGCTGTAAACTAGCGTGCTGTCAGGACACAATAAATGACCCTGGCAGGAGTAAAAGGAGGGGCCGCAATCCGGGACACCACAGCCCTGTGATGCAAAACATTTAAAGACTTAAGCGGAATCATAGGAGCTTGCCTCCTGGCCGTCATCTGGGATGGTGGACTCGGGCAGGGGCTCGCTCAGCTCTTCGTTTGAAGTGGCAGCCGGGGCGTAATCTAGGCCCCTGCAGTGCGGGGGGTGGTGGGGAGGGGGCAGAGCTGCATGGGGGGCAAGAGAGCTCCACTCTGAGTCATGAAACTCCAAGGTCTTTGCAACCTAGGGGATACCCCTGCTGTCTGAGCCCTGGGAATGTTTCAGAGCAGGATAGTTCTGCTGTCAGAAGCCTGCGTCTATTAAATATGCATTATCTAAGGGGTAGCTTTGACGCCCGATACCGCTACTGTGTAGATTGTTATCTGAGGGATAGCAATGCTCTTTAAAACCGGAGCTTACAAAATCTGTGTAACCTCTGCTCTCCTGATGCCTGCTACTGTGAGGGGCAGCTCTGCTGCCTTCGGCCACACAGCTCTGTGTTACCTGAGGGATGGCTCTACTCCAGAGCCACAGATCGTGAGATCCGTGTAACCAGAGAGATAGCTCCGCTCTATGAGTCGAGAGTAAATGAGATCTGTGTAACATCAGGGACAGCTCTGCTGTCTGAGGCCTGAGTGTTTGAGAATGTGTAACTGTAGAGAAAGCAGGAAAGCCCAGCTGCCTGTGGCCCGAGCCAGTGTAACAGTTGCTCTTGGACCTGTGCTGTGACATGTGCTGATGATACATGCCTGGGTCTCATGCGAGGAGGCCATGTGCCGCTCCTTCTCATGTCTCTGGAATACATACATAACTCGGGCTTTGATAATGCATCCCCGCAAGTTCTTCTAGTAAAGCATTGCTGTATTGTGTTGCAGGCCTCCTCTTCTCTTCTCCCCTCCCCCAACCCCAGGCCTCAGGCGCTGGAGCTCCGCTTTTCAAAATGGTCACCTCCAAGACAGTGAGGGGAGGGGAGGGGGGTCGCGGGGTGCCTAGGGGGAGGGCTCCTGGGAGAGAACGGTGACCCACCTCTACTCCCGGTTAAGTGTAATGGGCAGCAGAAGAAAGGGGTGACTCATTGGGGCGGGGATTGGGGGTTATTGGAGGTAACATAACAGAGGTGGGGAGTAGTGGTGAGATATGTGCAATGAATGATGGAGAGGGGGGAGATATAGTGGTGAGAGGATAGTGAGGTAAACCAGTGGGGGGTAAAGGAGCCTGGAGAGAAGAAAAAAGTGTCAGATCTCTGTCGGGGGGGGGGGGACGCTCTCTGCTCCTCTCAGGCACACACCAGAGGCGCTCTTATATGCGGCTGCTCCCGCTGTTATTGCCGGGTGCAGTCAAGTGAAGAGCTATTACGGATCCAGTGGCTTTTTCATTTACTCCCCCACCCTGTTAAAGCTCCGCTGCCATACGGGGATTCGGGATGTTGATGGGGAGGAAACTTCTTAAAAAATACCAATGAAACTACAAATGCTTCCTCTGGTCGTGGTGTGCACCTTTTCACACCTGCCCCTTTCTACGTATTCGCCCCACACGCACTTTTCAAGAGCAAACCTGAAAGTATTAGCATGCAACACCGACATGGTGTGGAGTGCAAAAAAAAGATGGATTTAGGCCCAGATGCTTGTACTGGGGTGAATGTATGACATTGTTCTACATTCTGTCCATCAACTGTGTTTTTTGCAATTTTCACCCCGAGTGTGCTGGGTATACTCAGACGTGAGTCCCAGGCTCTCCACACCACTGGAGTCAAGCTATCCAGGCTGATGAAGGCTGATAGCCAGAAACCGGTCCTTGGATGCTTGATTACGGTCTGGGAAAGACATGGCTTGGTAGTTCGGACTGGACTGTTCCCATGAGGCACAGGGTCAGAGCTGATTTGCATATAGCCAGTGTCTAACCCAGGGTGGTGTGGAGTGCAAAGAAACAATGGATTTAGGCCCAGATCCTTGTACTGGGGTGAATGTATTACATTGTTCTACATTCTGTCCATCAACTGTGTTTTTTGCAATTTTCACCCCGAGTGTGCTGGGTATACTCAGACGTGAGTCCCAGGCTCTCCACACCACTGGAGTCAAGCTATCCAGGCTGATGAAGGCTGATTGCCAGAAACCGATCCTTGGATGCTTGATTCCGGTCAGGGAAAGACATGGCTTGGTAGTTCGGACTGGACTGTTCCCATGAGGCACAGGGTCAGAGCTGATTTGCATATAGCCAGTGTCTAACACAGGGTGGTGTGGAGTGCAAAAAAAACGATGGATTTAGGCCCAGATCCTTGTACTGGGGTGAATGTGTGACATTGTTCTACATTCTGTCCATCAACTGTGTTTTTTGTATTTTGGTCAATACATCATTTTAAATTCTTTTTATGGGGCATTCCGTTTGTTGTGAGATTGGACCATCGCCCTCTTGTTCAGATATTTTCTTGTCATCAAAGTGATCATATGACACCTAGATTGAAGAGATGGAGTGAAGGTCTACAAGAGTTTAATTTTATTGTACAGTATATTTCTGGCCAAAACAACAAGCCTGCAGACTGTTTATCCAGATTGCCGATTGAAGGTTTTTCAGGAAGTTTAGAGTGTGTAAATTGGGTACTGGAATCTTCCTTGTCTAAGGATGAATGGTCAAGTTGTGTTGCGAATGATGTTGTTTTTCAATCTTTGAGGGATATCATCAGAAGTGGTTGGCCTAGGTATGATCAACTGGATAATGAATTAAAGCCTTATTGGATGGTTAGAAATGATTTGACGTTTTGTCAAGGAAACTTTTTAAGAGGGGACAGACTGGTACCTCCAGGTGATTTGCGAGAGAAAGTTGTCAATTTGGCTCATGAGGGCCATCTGGGGAGAAATCTCACCAAGGCTCGCATCAGAGAGAGATACTGGTGGCCTAGTATGGATCGGATGGTGGAAGTTGTTGTAAAGGATTGCCATTTGTGTGCTGCTAATGACAAATCACACACCACTAGTCATTCTCCTCTTTCTCCAGTAGAAGTTCCTGCTACGGTTTGGACAAAGGTGGGGGTGGACATAGCGGGTCCTTTTGAGCTCATGCCCTCACATGAGAGGTTTGTGGTATTGCTGGTGGATTACACTTCAAAGTGGGTGATTTCTAAATGCATGGGCATGGTGAATTCTAGAGCCATTATTGAGTTCCTTAAGGATGTATTTGTGTCAGAAGGGGTGCCTAAGTATGTGCTTACTGACAATGGGGTACAATTTACCTCCAATGAGATAGACTGTTTTCTCAAAGATCTTGGGATTGTTCACCAGAAGACAGCTCTTTATTCGCCTCAAGCGAACGGTCTTACTGAGCGAATGAATAGGGTTGTAAAGAGTTGTGCGCAGAGGGCTTTGCAGTCTAAGGTTTCTTTCAGTAGTGTGTTGAGGGAGACCTGGTGGGCACATCGCACAGTTCCCAATGCTATCATGCAAAAGTCTCCTTTTGAAGCATTGAGGGGGAGATTGGCTAATTCCAAGCTCAACCCAGCTTGGCTTCCGGAGAGGGTTTGTGATGATAGTGTTGAAAATGAGTTGAGAAGGAGAAATGCGCTGGCTGAATATCAATGGAAGTATAAACAACGTTATGATGATAGGTTGGCTGTCAAGTTTAGGAAATGGAATGTTGGGGATAGTGTTCTTGTGAAGAAGCCAAAATATGGACACAAGGGTACTTCCAATTTCAGTGGTCCTTTCATCATTACTGCTATTAGGAACAAGCATTTGCAATGCAATAGGTCTCGCATTAGGAAAGTTTGAGCTATTGGTCTTGTAAATGACAATTTTTTTTATTTATGTGTTGGTTTTGAAAATAGCTAAATTAATAGCTTTGTCATTTACAATGCCAATAGTTATAACTTTCGCAAATGTGACACCTATAGCATTTGTAATGCAACTTGTTTTGTATTGACGTGACTTAGATGTATTGATATTACAAACTACAATGGCTTTTAATTTTTTTAAATAATTAATACTTAAATAAAAGTGATTTTAATTTATAATGGCAATAGCTTAAACTTATGTAAATAACTTTTGTGAAGATTATGTTCAGTGTATTTTATTGTGACGAAAATCCAAGAACAGAAGTGAAATATTAACATCATTTTGTGACATTTGTAATAAAGTTTGAAACATTGAGAGAACATATTTGAACCAGTTGTTGTTGAATGGTTGCGCAGATTGATGCTGGGGTGGCGCTGAGTGGTGCTGTGGTGGTGCTGAGTGGTGCTGTGGTGATGCTGAGTGGTGCTGTGGTGATGCTGTGTGGTGCTGTGGTGGTGCTGAGTGATAATGGGATGGTGCTGAGTGATGCTGGGGTGGTGCTGAGTGGTGCTGTGTGATGCTGTGGTGGTGCTGAGTGATAATGTGGTGGTGCTGAGTGATAATGTGGTGGTGCTGAGTGATGCTGTGGTGGTGCTGAGTGATGCTGTGGTGGCGCTGAGTGGTGCTGTGGTGGTGCTGAGTGGTGCTGTGGTGGTGCTGAGTGATGCTGTGGTGGAATGGAAAGCAGAGACAGAAAATGTTAATCCCGGCTCCAGGCTCATTATTATAAATCTTGTTTTTCGCTTTACTACACCCCAAAAAAGATCAGTAAATGGGGACTGGGAGAGGAACTCTATGTCCCCGGTGTGCATTATTTCTGGCAGATCTAAATCACATCTTTGCATCCTGTGATGCATCAAGTAAATTAAAACAAGAGATCTCCAACTTTTTGGGAGGAGGTGCTAGAGGTTGACTGTCTTCTTTCCCAGTCCTTGATTGGACTTGGGGTGGACCAGGAACTGCAAGGGAAGCCAGGAGAAGAATTTGTGTTTATTGGCATGGCGATACTTTGCTTATGCCATGCCTCTGCCTGGCTGGATCCAGTCCAACCCCCCCCCCCCCCCCCCCCCGGATTTCACCAGTGGCTTTTCTAGTCTACTGGCAAATTATAACTTTGAAAAAGCCGGTCTCAAACTAAAGGCTTAAAAATTAGGACACCACTGACCTGATGGCTCAAGAAGTCAAGAAGAATAGGTAAATTCCAAATGTACAGCTCATTTTTTCTTTTTTCCCAAAAACTAAAGATAATCGAGTTAGTCCAACTCTTTTCTCGCCTTTTTTTAAGTTAAAGCAATTTGGTTTGTGATTATATATATATATATATATATTTTTTCTCCAAAAGCAAACAACGTCCAGCACGCTCTCAGAATTCACCACAGAAACACCGTATACCAAGTCCAAGGGTGTTTATTAACACAAACTACATGTTTCGGCCTGGCAAAGGCCTTGCTCACGTAAGTGTAGGTAATCGTGCATACAAAATAAATAGAGTACAACATAAGGAATGGACATAGAAAGTGGACACGGGACCAAAATAACGGCAGACATGTTGGAATGGTAAATCAACAGTACATAACAGTGCGTCCGAGGAATCTGTGAAGTAACATAGAATCAAATGTTTCACCCACCAAACAAATACACATCGCAAGGTGATAAAGCAACGGAATGTCAAAATGAATAAATACAAGTTGTGGGAAACGTGTAAGGAAAATTCATGTTTGAAATACAGCAAACAATAAATATAATACCACAATGGGTATACACGTAAACGAGAACCAGCCGAGAATTAAATAGCCGGACTCGGATCCAACTGCAAAAATATGCCACACCAGGGAGAGAGGGAGAAGTAATGAGCGCATGAAGTCACCAGGAGGCACGCAAACCTCCTAGCCCAGGAGAGTATCCCGGTGGACGGCGGGGGGGGGGAAGGAGGGGGTAGGGGGATAATAACCCAGTAACCACTGACCTGATGGCTCAAGAAGAATAGGTAAATTCCAAATGTACAGCTCATTTTTTCTTTTTTCCCAAAAACTAAAGATAATCGAGTTAGTCCAACTCTTTTCTCGCCTTTTTTTAAGTTAAAGCAATTTGGTTTGTGATTGGTGTTTTTTTTTGTTACAAATATATATATATATATATTTTTGTTGCTATGTGCAACATTTTTGAACATATATATACACACACACATATATATATATATATGTGTGTGTGTATGTATATATGGTTGTGCTAATGCATTTATATACAAATGGTTTGATATATATGTAGATGCATATAATTTAGTATATTTTTATACATTTAGATATATATCTATATAAATGCCCCAGCCCGACCTGTTATGTGTTGCTTCTAATTTAACATCCTTCACCCCATTGTGTCAGCGCTGATGTTTCTGTGGTCACAATGTGCGAGTTCATGCACAGTAAAGACTGCATCGTCTTCTTTCGTAAATTAATTTTAATGTAAGAATGGCCCTCGAATAACTTCACTTTTAAATAAAGTTCTATTTAGTTTTTTTTATTTTCAAGGATATTTGGAGGATATGTGGAGTCAGCACAATAGCAGCTGAGCGAACTAGGATGGAGGGGACAGTAAAAGGCAGATATACAGTTACCTCAGTTGGGTGGGATGTTGAAAAGTTACCTCAGTTGGGTGGGATGTTGAAATGTTCTAACAAGGTATTTTTGTTGTGTTTATTCAATGAAATATCCTCATTGTGTATTAATCTATGTTCTAGAGGCCCAACACAACATTAAAAGTTTGCTCTTTTCTTTTGATACAAACTTTGTGCGTGTAAACATCGGTCATCTTTGTCCTTCCACCATTTAAACTGAGGGCTTTGCCTGCACCTGTCACGGTTAGTTACATACTGATGCGGAATGGTAAATTTGTTTTCTTAGAATTTTTTAATCGACACCTTCTGATTACAAAGATCAGAAACGAGCGTTGTTCGACATCACTGCTAGTGCACGTCCAAACATAAAACATTAGAACTGTCAAAAAAACGTAGTTGTTTTTTTTTAATTTAATGTGCCCGTGTCCGGCTGAAATATATTATGGGCATTTTTTTCACACTAACAGAATCCAAACGCTAAACCCATGTTGAAAGGAGGAGCTGAAAAGTGTATTTCCGTCCCATTTTATGTTTCCATATTTACCTTTGTAGCATGGCATTGAATGGTTATATTGTGCTGTAAACTAGCGTGCTGTCAGGACACAATAAATGACCCTGGCAGGAGTAAAAGGAGGGGCCGCAATCCGGGACACCACAGCCCTGTGATGCAAAACATTTAAAGACTTAAGCGGAATCATAGGAGCTTGCCTCCTGGCCGTCATCTGGGATGGTGGACTCGGGCAGGGGCTCGCTCAGCTCTTCGTTTGAAGTGGCAGCCGGGGCGTAATCTAGGCCCCTGCAGTGCGGGGGGTGGTGGGGAGGGGGCAGAGCTGCATGGGGGGCAAGAGAGCTCCAGTTGCACCTAGGGGAATACCCCTGCTGTCTGGCCCTGGG